>NW_027266268.1:20901541-22101541 GCF_022045235.1 Haliotis cracherodii
TTTGGTTTACAATGACGTCTTGAAGGAATTTTACAAGAACATAAT
Organism: Haliotis cracherodii; assembly: GCF_022045235.1. Classification (NCBI taxonomy): domain Eukaryota; kingdom Metazoa; phylum Mollusca; class Gastropoda; order Lepetellida; family Haliotidae; genus Haliotis; species Haliotis cracherodii. The sequence continues at coordinate 20,901,587 of NW_027266268.1, forward strand.
TTATGTGTCATTTTAGACAAATCAGTATTATAGTTTTCAAGAATGGTGGCACGCTGTCGAAATATGAATATGTACCTGTGATGGTGTACAGTTTAGTGTTTCGTCATAGAAGTATTTACTTTTTAAATTTTCAAGATGGGGGCACGGGTTCCCCAGTCGTCTAAGGCGCCGCGATTCGCTGTGCAGAGTTACGTCCCTTGGTAGCGCAAAACCTGTTATTATAGGTTCGAATCCCGGTTCGCCCCGATTATGTTTCTAGGTGCGCAGAACCATACCCGTGCTCGTGGGTTTCGCCGAAGTGCTAAACGTGTAAGACCTGCAACTCTTCGGGTTTCCTCAACATTAAGCTGACACGCCTCGTTAAAAGCGGCGTTAAACCCAACTCACTAACTCACTCACTATTTCCAAGATCTTTGGTAAGGAGTAAACACATAGCTAATATTTGTGCGTGCTAATCAAGTTCTTTTCAGTTCAATGAAATATTTGGTTAAATTTAAACCATACCGTACAAAAGTCTTCAAACTATTTGAAGTGTGCCCAGTATTGTTATATCGTGCCGAAATATGACTCCTTGATATTGTAAATGAATTAGAAGATAATCATTATCAGTATGTAAACGGTTGTTTCATCCTCCGTAGCATCTAACATTGTAAGAGGCGATTGAGTGAGATACCTACTGTACATAAATACCTACAAACAGACCACAAAATATTGTGACAAGATAGTGTGTATGCCAGACCACCGGTATGTGGTTTCCTTTTATCATATGCTGTTGGACATTACATTTCTGTTACGGTTCTGCACTGACACTTCCGGCAGAGATTATACAAAAGTTCTTTGCTTCTGGAGACATTTGAATTCAACAGGATGGTCTGTAGTTTGCAATTATTTTCCTAAACAATTATACGGTGGCGTGACATATTCACGATGTTTGGGTTGAACATAGTAACATTCTTCTAAACATACTTCATACCCAGTTAACCAAACAGAACCGTACACAAGAGTAATTGGTAAGTGAGTGTGTTGGGTTTAGCGCCGCTTTGAATAGTATTCCACTTATATCACGGCGTGTCAGCTTGATGTTGGAGGCAAGCCCGAAGTGATGCAGGTCTGAGACGTTTACCACTTCGGTGAAACCCACGAGCACGGGTGTAGACATGACTACATAATCTGGGCAAACCGGGATTCGAACACACTGTCATAGGTTTCTGGCGTGCCCAAGGGACGCAACTCCTCTGCATGGGGCCAACCGTGTCCCCGTACACAACTGTAGCAACAGTGGCAATATTACACCACCACAAACTACAAAATATATGCACAATAAGCGCTATACACACAGGTACATTCAAAATACAAAGAAGGTACAGTATAACAAGTTTATTGTAAAACAAGTGTATTACAATGATATAGAAACAATATGAAAATTGAGCAAAACTATGGTAATGCTGTGCATACAAGGAATTTGTTTATAATTGAAGATATGATAACAGATCTTGGAAGTTGTTTCTGGATAACTGTTGTTAAAAATTATTTAGAATTGTTCCTTTTAACAGAGTGTACCAAAGTCTTTACCATGATTGAGGATTATTTGTGTTTTCCTTTCTTGGTCCGTATTTAATACAAGACAGTGGCTAATGTTGCTCATCTTTTGAGACGTCACTTGTCTTACAGAGACGTTGTTCCAATGGGGTTGGTGTTTTTGTATATATACTTTTCAATTTTTTTGTTTTTTGTTGCTTAAACGAATACCCATTCCCTGCTGGGTGAACAGAGGCACATTTGAACTAAGTCACTTGCCCAGGGTGATACCACACGTGTTTACACTTGTGTTTCAGGTGTATGTACGTATTCGTGTTTCCACCATCTGGTCATCTACCATCAGACGAGTGGGTTCCTTTGAGTGCACAGGGTGTATGTACTGTACACTAGGGGTAGTGACAACACTGTAAAGGCCTGTCAACATTGTTGGTCCCAAGGCTGCATAACAACCCGGTCACTAGCGGGATACGATCTCAGCATATGGCGCTTGCTAGCATGGCGCTTTTGACCGCGTGACCACTCTGCCACCATGATGACATGCAAATCAACCAATTCACAGATTATGACAACCAATCCCCACTCTAGTCAGCTCTCACGGCGACCAGGGCCCACTTGCACAACGCGATCTTAGCGCTACAAAAATTGTAAGCCTATGTGAAAGTATGGGAGTTACGATCATCTTAGCGCTAAGATGGCTTTGTGCAAGTGGGCCCAGATGCTACTGGATGTCAATATTGTATCAGTACGTGATCTACTTGTCTTTTCACTTCAGAAATACTCGTCCTTGAAGATGAAGATGCTGGGTTATCTCCTCTTGGCGTGCACGTGGTGTGTCGTTGCTTCTTCAAATCATTGCATCATATCTAGTATGATAGTAGAGGCTAACGGTAATTGCATTTATATATATGTCCATATCCAGATTTTCAACATTTCGTATTGGTTACCTTTATCTCTTTATGAGGAGCCGTGAAAATCCGGGTTAGAATAGGTCTTCAGCAACCCTACTTGTCGTTAGAGGCGACCGACGGGTTTGGGTCGGGGGTCTCGGTGACTTGCTTGATGCTCATCATCGTCTCCAAATTACGTGATCGATGCTCATGATGTCAGTCATTGGATTATCTGGTCCAGACTCATATCGTTGATACATCGCTGAGTGCGGCGTTAAACAGCAAACAGAAGAGAAACAAAAAGTGATATCCGATACGTGGACAAATCTGTTTACGTCTCTGCGGCAAAAAAATCATTCATGGAGTGGCGTTATTAGAAAATACGAAATTAAGGGTTTCTTATGAATTAATTGCGTGCAATTTGGAAGGTTAATTTGATGTCCCATTTCTTTTGTCTGAAGTGGTTCATCTCCATTCGACATTGTAAAAGAATGGTGTAAATATAAGATGTTAAGTATAGAGAATAACCAGTCTAGATTATCCACAGAAACAGATTACATTTGACAAAAACGGGAAAATAGTTATGAATTATATGAATAGACCACTGAAAATCAGTGATGACACCAGGTGTTCGCGAAAAGAAGTGCTGCCATACCGGTAGCACCCGCCATTCACACAATTTGCATAAAAAAGTAAACGCAGTATATATTGCCTGACTACGTACTTTTGTCATGCCAAGGCGTCCTGTGAACAAACTAAAAAATCAAGTGACGACAATTAGCGTCGCAGGGTTGCGCCAAATGCATGGATGTGCGGTCCGAATCTTGCATTCTGCAGAGATTATGACCCTTGACAGCAACATATACCTGCTGGTGGGTTTCACCAGAGTGGAACTACGTCACGTGGGGCTTCCCTCCCACATCAATCACGCTGGAGTGATTGATTGAGTGAGTAACGTTTTACGCCGCTTTAAGCAATATTCCAGCAATATCACGGCGGGGACACCGGAAATGGGCTTCACACATTGTACCCAGATTGACGCGGGCTTTCGGCGTGACTAGCGAACACTTTAACCACAAAGCTAACTCGCCGTCCCACTCTCCCCCGAGACTTCGTTACTACCTCAAAACATGCAGATTATTTTCGAACCAGGGAACATTTTTCCTTCATACTTTCCAGCATGTCCACTAACAATGTCTGTTATTTTTATGTCAATATATGTTTTCCAGCATTTTCATGGAACAAATTATCCATACAAAAAACACCCGAGGTGCATCATCTATTTCAGGTAATATATGTGACGTGATGAATCGCCCAATCAGATATCAGACGGACTATGAGGTCGAAGCCTGCGGCGTGACGCTGACGTGCATTGACGGTGGAATCAACGCCTGTACTTCACAGTACGTTGTCCATAACGCTGTTTCCGTTCGATATCAAAACCCTGGACGGTCAAAGCGATTCTACGGATTACTGTAAGGGACATTCTCGCATCTCGCATTCTCGCACTTTTGCCATATTTAGCTCGTTTCCAAAAGGTCGAGATCGCGAGAATGCGAGATCACTAGACTGTCCCTTACAGTATTCCATACGAATCCGTGTTTACGTTGGTATAACCCATGTCAACCATGTTTATCGTAAGATTTGTTTGTTTGTTTGGTGTTTTATGACGCACTCAGCAATATTCCAGCTACATAACGGCGGTCTGTAAATAATCGGGTCTGGACCAGACAATCCAGTGATTGACGTCATAAGCTCCGATCCACGCAATTAGGATAAATGCATCAACCAAGTCAGCGAGCCTGACCCCCCGATCCCGTTTGTCACCTCATACGACAAACATAGTCGCCTTTTACGGCAAGCACGGGTGGCTAAAGACCGATTCTAACCCGGTAACCTAGCTCTACATTGATTGAGTGAGTGAGTGATTGAGTGAGTGAGTGAGTGAGTGAGGTTTAACGCCGCTTTTAACAGTATTCCAGTTATATCACGGCGTGTCAGCTTAATGTTGGAGGAAAGCCCGAAGTGATGCAGGTCTCAGACGTTTACCTCTTCGGTGAAACCCACGAGCACGGGTATGGTGCTGACAAGCCTAGAAACATAATCGGGGCGAACCGGGATTCGAACCCACAATCATAGGTTTCTGGCGTGCCCAAGGGACGCATCTCTGTACAGCGAATCGCGGCGCCTTAGACGACTGGGCCACCCGTGCCCCCTTGGCTTCAGGAGATGTATGTGAGATAGCGGATCTGACTGCAATTCTTATTTTAACCGAACCCGGGATGGGGCATGATCTTGACATTCCAGTAACAAGTGAGCAATGGAATGAGGTTGACTGCAAGATGGGCGTACCTGGTTAAAGTGCTTTTTGTGACCGAGTCTAAGGTGTGAGATGCTTACTTTAACTTTCCTTTTGTTTGCGTATGAGTGTGGCTTTTTGTGGATTTTAGGTTGAATTTTGTATAGCCATCTGCCTATCTTACTTGCGCCCCATTGGGCTTGACATTTTAGCACCATAGAGACTTTGATTTTGTTTTATATCTAGTTTGCTTTGCCTAGAGCTAGCTTCGCCAGTGTGTCTCCTTTTTCATTTCCATGAATATCTATGCGAGACGGGATCCAACACAGCTTCACCTGTTTCCCTTGGTCTGAAAGTTTTGTATATTCGTATAGAATATTGTTGACTTGTGGGGCTTGAGTGTGAGTTTCTGCCGCTGTAGTGCACTTGACTGCCTTTGCTTCCGGTAGTTCCGATATGAGTGCATGGTGAATGGCCTCAAATTCAGCAGTGAATACTGAATGGGCGTCAGGCAGGCGAACTGAATGTGCTTGGGGTTTGGAGCTCCGGATATGGATCTCGTAACCCGCAGTGTTGTTGATAGAATTCTTTGGATCCACCAGTGTATATATGGGCCCGGCCGTCCCAGGTAGTTTGGCCTTTAGTGATAGCTCCTGATCGTAGTCGGGTTGGGTTTTCTGTTATTGTAACTTCTGATGTTAAAGCAGCGTCAACTTTGGGAGTCCACGGATTGTAACCCTTTTCTAGTGGCTAAATTTCATCACAATTGTGACTTCGGATGAGTTCACATACTAATATCCCAGATGGCTTTAGTGAGGATTTTTTTATTCATCTTGGGTGTATTTGTTTTGCCATATTGTTTTCAACAAAGGGTTTGAAGTTCGTCCCCAGAACGATAATATTGCCTGCTCTCTTCTTGGTTTCCTGGGGTAGTCGGGTAGCCTAGTGGTTAAAGCGTTCGCTCGTCACGCCGAAGATCCGGGTTCGATTCCCGACATGGGTACAATGTGTGAAGCCCATATCTGGTGTCCCCCGCCGTGATATTGCTGGAATATTGCTGAAAGCGGCGTAAAACCATACTCACTCACTCACTCACTCTTGGTTTCATACGGAGTACCGGTTTTTTCTACTTGTAGTGTTTCTGGTGAATTACCTGTTGCTGCAGCATTGGCCAGCATTGGTGCATGTCACCGTATCCCAATTGCGTGGATCGATGTTCATGATGTCAATCACTGGATTGTCTGGTCCAGACTCGATTATTTACAGACCGCCGTCATACAGCTGGATTATTACTGAGTGCGGCGTTTAACAACAAACAAACTAACAAGGACTAGCATTGGGGCTTTGTATTGTATTCTGTCAAGGCAGCAGTATTTGCAGCAGAGTGAAAGGCCTAACAACCATTTTTTCATTTGATAAATGATTTGGAGAGGTCAAGCTGCGTGTCCCTAGATGTAATCCAAGATGTGTCTGAAATTGCATCAACAAACCCTGCCACTGCCACTTGTTTTGCGGCTGTATTGATATCTTAGGCATCAAATTTCTATACTGTTTGAATTCTTTGCTGCAATGGCTGTTGCTGTTGAGGGATGAGGATGGCTCAGATAGAATGTTAGCCTTTTCGTTGACTGGCTAAGCAAAAAGTTATAATACAAAAATGTCGATTGTGTGGCATATATACTCTTAAAAAGGGGGATCATGAAATAGAAAATTAATGTTAATACCAAAATGCCACACACGTGCGTAGGGTTCCCTAATTCTCCTTCAAGATTATTGGTGGTCATAACATCTATTGTCATACTTCACTACCGGTTGTACTTTGTTCCCAAATCGTTAATTATTACCACACAACTGTTACTAGAAACTAATTCCTTATACAGTATAGGAAATTTGAAGTTATTTCGGATTATCCGCTACATTTTTAAAGAGTATATATACTGGTGAGCTCGGATACCCGACTGTTTGTCTTACCGTCTTGTGAAGATCCGGGTAGAATCGGTCTTCAGCAACCCATGCTTGCTGTAAAAGGCGACTATGCTTGTTGTAAAAGGCGACTAACGGGATCGGGAGGTCCGGCTCGCTGGCTTGGTTGATGCATGTCATCGATCCCAATTGCGTGGATCGATGCTTATGATATTAATCACTGGATTGTCTGGTCCAGACACGATTATTTACAGACCGCCGTCATATGGCTGGAATAATGCTGAGTGCGGCGTTAAACAACAAACAAACAAAAAACAAAATGATAATACTTCACCCACTCACCAAACCTCCGCCCTACCCACCAACGCACCCACATTCGCATTAAAAACCCACCACCCACTTTCTAAAACGGGGCGGTCGGGGCGCTTGGTGGTTAAAGCGTTCGCTCGTCACGCCGAAGACCCAGGTTCGATTCCCGACATGGGTACAATGTGTGAAGCCCATTTCTGTTGTCCCCCGCCGTGATACTGCTGGAATAGTGCTAGAAGCGGCGTAAAACAATACTCACTCACCCACTCACTCACTAAAACACACACCTCACTCCCAACCCCATCCTACCCTGAAGTAAAGAATTCTTGTTCTCCCACAATAACACACTGATTGTAAAACTGCGTATTTTCCAGGGCATTGCTGTGCACCGTCATCACCACCAATTGCAACGTACTGGTGAGAGAGACTACTCAGCGAGTTGACCGACTGATTTGCAAGGAATGAGCAGCTATGTCACCAGATGGGCATGATGGACGCAGTACATAGCGGAGGGCTGGTAGACCCTGGGGCCTGGTGATCAGGTTGATATTTCCAATAAACTTCAGTTTATGACGATTGAGTTGTCTTTGGCATATTGTGTATTTTCTTTTCTTTTGTTTAACACCCCTCTCTGCTATACTCCATCTGTATGACGGACACCTGAAAATATGTCTGCACCAGAAAAAAACAGTGATGGGGCAGCAATTTCAACTAACTAAAAATACAAAACCTTTCTGTGAAGAAGTCATGACATTACTGACTGAATTATGACCGATACCATCACACCACCACATCTTCTTTGTCATGTCAACACCAGGTAAAACCTGGAGGTATGCCATCTTATCCGGGGCATTATGGTGAGTGAGTGAGTTGGGTTTAATGCCGCTTTTAACAGTATTCAATTTATATTACGGCGTGTCAGCTTAATGTAGGAGGAAAGCCCGATGTGATGTAGGTCTTAGATATTTACCACTTTGCTGAAACCTACGAGCACGGGTATTGTGCTGACAAACCTAGAAACATTATCGGGGCGAACCGGGATTTGAACGCACAATCATAGGTTTCTGGCGTGCCCAAGGGACGCAACTCTGCACAGAGAATCGCGGCGCCTTAGACGACCGGCCCACCCGTGATATCTATTGTATAATGGGTAGGCTTTTCGGCAGGATAAAGCCACGAATAAAAACGATATCCGTTGGGGTCATATACGGAGAGTGGTGCAAATATCAAAGGTCAAGTAGGGTCTACTTTCAGTGTATAGAACTTTGTTTGTTTGTTTGTTGTTTAACGCCTCACTCAGCAATATTCCAGCTACATGACGACGGACTGTAAATATCGAGTCGGGACCAGACAATCCAATGATTGACAACATGAGCATCGATCCACGCAATTGGGATATGATGACATGCATCAACCAAGTCAGCGAACCTGACCACCCGATCCTGTTAGTCGCCAAACAAACATGGCGTCACCTTCCTCATTCGGCGATCGAAAAGTATATGTAAATGTATTGCAGCAGGTGATTCCGTGGCATTTGATTGGCTCATGATAGTAATTAAGTCACACCCACTAAAGGAATGCTGTTCTCTGATTGGCTGATAATAGAAACAGAAAAGATGTCACTGATTTTGTATATATTTTTTTTTTACGTGTGTAAATGAATAAATAAGCAGTCTGTGAAGTTATTATTGTTGACGCATTTATTCATATGAATTGACTTCAATATGCTTTTGGGTTTATAGACGTATAAGTGAGTGAGTAAGGTTTTACGCCGCTTTTATCAATATACCAGCAATATCACGGCGGGGGGACACCAGAATTGGGCTGCACACATTGTACGCATTTCGGGAATCGAACCCTGGTCTCCGGCGTGACGAGCGAACGCTTTAACCACTAGGCTACCCGACCGCCCAAATATAGACGTATAAAGGTAAACATCGGTATGCACTCAGGAGCCAGATAAATGATAAGAGGGATACAGTAGAGAATGCTATGCAACCTCCAAAACTGAAGCTTTGGTTGCGAATGTGTCAAGGGTACAGACGGGGCGGTCGGGTAGCCTAGTGGTTAAAGCGTTCGCTCGTCACGCAGAAGACCCGGGTTCGAATCCCGACATGGGTACAATGTGTGAAGCCCATTTCTGGTGTCCCCCGCCGTGATATTGCTGGAATATTGCTGGAATATTGCTAAAAGCGGCGTAAAACCAAACTCACTCACTCACTCAAGGGTACAGACCATAACAGAATGGTGACGTAGAACTGTGGGTAATGAAGGATGTCATCCTATCAGTGGGTATTTCATATATAAGGACATACACAACGACACCTTGTTAGTCTGGACACTGTTTATATAAAATCAACACAGACACTGCTGGAAACTCGGACATGTGTCAAAACGGCATTACTCACCCATGATTCCATAATCCAAACATATTTATTTTCTTTTACGGATTTTGATAGTGAAAAATCTTAAAGTTGATTTGGATTGGTAAGTAATGACAAAAGATAATCTTGACCTGGTTTGGCTTAACTTGTAATGACGATTTATTGTTAAAAAGTTGTATGTTTCAATCACATAGAAAAAAACCCTCAATAATATTCATTATCAGAGTGATCTGTAATGTTGGCAGTATAAAAAATATCTTCATCTTATATTTTTTATGAGGGTTTCACTGTAGTTATCAACTGGCATTACCCCACAGTTGTGTAATGTGCAGGTTTCACTGTAGTCATCAACTGGCATTACCCCACAGTTGTGTAATGTGCAGGTTTCACTGTAGTCATCAACTGGCATTACCCCACAGTTGTGTAATGTGCAGGCTTCACTGTAGTTATCAACTGGCATTACCCCACAGTTGTGTAATGTGCAGGTTTCACAATAGTTAGCAACTGGCATTACCCCACAGTTGTGTAATGTGCAGGTTTCACTGTAGTTATCAACTGGCATTACCCCACAGTTGTGTAATGTGCAGGTTTCACTGTAATCATCAACTGACATTACCCCACAGTTGTGTAATGTGCAGGTTTCACTGTAGTTAGCAACTGGCATTACCCCACAGTTGTGTAATGTGCAGGTTTCACTGTAATCATCAACTGACATTACCACACAGTTGTGTAATGTGCAGGTTTCACTGTAGTTATCAACTGGCATTACCCCACAGTTGTGTAATGTGCAGGTTTCACTGTAATCATCAACTGGCATTACCCCACAGTTTTGTAATGTGCAGGTTTCACTGTAGTTATCAACTGGCATTACCCCACAGTTGTGTAATGTGCAGGTTTCACTGTAGTTATCAACTGGCATTACCCCACAGTTGTGTAATGTGCAGGTTTCACTGTAGTTAGCAACTGGCATTACCCCACAGTTGTGTAATGTGCAGGTTTCACTGTAGTTAGCAACTGGCATTACCCCACAGTTGTGTAATGTGCAGGTTTCACTGTAGTTAGCAACTGGCATTACCCCACAGTTGTGTAATGTGCAGGTTTCACTGTAGTTATCAACTGGCATTACCCCACAGTTGTGTAATGTGCAGGTTTCACTGTAGTTATCAACTGGCATTACCCCACAGTTGTGTAATGTGCAGGATTCACTGTAGTTATCAACTGGCATTACCCCACAGTTGTGTAATGTGCAGGTTTCACTGTAGTTATCAACTGGCATTACCCCACAGTTGTGTAATGTGCAGGTTTCACTGTAGTTATCAACTGGCATTACCCCACAGTTGTATAATGTGCAGGTTTCACTGTAGTCATCAACTGGCATTACCCCACAGTTGTGCAATGTGCAGGTTTCACTGTAGTTATCAACTGGCATTACCCCACAGTTGTGTAATGTGCAGGTTTCACTGTAATCATCAACTGGCATGACCCCACAGTTGTGTAATGTGCAGGTTTCACTGTAGTTATCAACTGGCATTACCCCACAGTTGTGTAATGTGCAGGTTTCACTGTAGTTATCAACTGGCATTACCCCACAGTTGTGTAATGTGCAGGTTTCACTGTAATCATCAACTGACATTACCCCACAGTTGTGTAATGTGCAGGTTTCACTGTAGTTAGCAAGGGGACAATGTCATCGATGTCCCCACAATTGTGGTGAAGAAAAATTGTACGTTTATCAGGATCTGCTCTGGAAATGAGCACCCCTGCCATTTTGATCCCACAATCACAAGTTTCTCGTGTGCCCAGGGGACTCAACTCTGCTCCCACAGGGAGTATTGAACTTTTATAGTATCATTCTCATGTCATCTTCAATTATCCAGGGTATTGCATCTCTATACTGAAAGGAAAAAGTTTTTGATCCTGAATAATTTTGGGTTTATTTTTTGGTAGCGAAGACTGACCACACAAATTAAAAAAAATATCCCAAAAATATTCATGATCCCTAACATTTTATGGTCAGTATGTTATAGACCCAACTGCTGCCATAATTTCATTTTGCACATTGTTAATGGCAGTGTGGTCAATTACTTATAGGAGAAATTAAGGTGACATCACATCTAAAATGAATCTACCGTGGCAAATGGGTGAACGGTTTTTATCATAATATATTTGTGATATAATACCCTGGATAGTCTAGGATGGTGAAAGAACAACATCTCTGTGTTAATTATAGTCATAGTTGTATTTAATTTCACAGAATACACATCACAGAATCAAAGACATCCCATATATGTTTCAACAAACCACATTCATTTAGTTGTTGTCGTATCCTAGGATTAAAACACAACAAAAAACACATCACAGTTCATAAATCAAAAAGCATCTGATTTTAAAGACAACCCATGGTCCATTCTGGATGTTATCTGGTGGGGTTACCCACAGGCACTAAGAGTGGGGGAATCTGTTCCTGTAAGTGTCACTGTACAAAGCGATCTTAGCGCTAAGGTGATCGTAACTCCCATACCTTATCATAGACTTATGACAGTCGTAGTGCTACTGGCCCTGTCACACTACAACGTTTCACAGAAACTTGCATCTAGCGTGTCATACGTCATACGAAAAACCATGATTCTGGCGTATCCATAGCGTATAGATAACGATAGTTTACCGTATATGTAACGCATGTCTAGTGTATTAGTAGCGTATCACTGACTTATACATAACTTATGACATCATATAAAAGCATTTTGCCATCTATGTCTGGCATGTTCAGCGTATGGCCAGCGTATGACTAGCGCGTTCAGCGTAGGAGAAAGGTGCCTAAAAGGGCCGTATGGCCGTATGTATATCTGGCGTATATAAACGTACGTAGAGCATACCTCTAAGGTATGCCAAACATATAACGCCGAAAATTTTGTGCATGCACAAAAATGTTTTTAAGCCTCTGCATACTACAACGTATACCAGCATGCTTTTAACGTATACAACTTACACCTAACTTATCCATAGCGCGTTTCAGCGTTGCTGGCGTTTTGGCAAAAATTCTCATACGTTACTGCTATACGTGTGACAGGGCCATAAGGTTGTTTTATACAACAGCACACTGGGTTTTCACTTCAGAAATCCTACACTAATCCCTGGATCCATCCTGTTGTCCATCAAATAGAATATCAGTTGTCTAATGCACATTACGTATCTCAAAGGTTGGATCTGGTCCTCTTTGAGATGACGAGTTGTTGCTTGTCAGTGGATTGTCCAACTCCCAGTGTTAATTGTATCTGAGTGAGTCTCGCTTCCTCTTTCTCTCTCTGTTTGCCACAAAGTCTTTACGTGTTTGACTGAGCCTCAGCTCAAGAATGTTGTTTATTTTCTGAACAATTTCATTGGCCACCTCCTCTTCAACCTCAAAGTCATGATGCTTGTAGTCATGGTTACTCTGGTACATCATCCGGAACACACACTTGCCTACAAACAGAACATCTTGTCAATAGAACATACATTTAATTGAGACTTCAGTACATTTTTGTGTTTATGTAGGTATAAAAATAAAAACATGTGCACACTTTGTGTAATTCCGTGTAGCATGTAGCGATTTTCACCTGCAAAAATACATGCACAGGGATTTACTTAGACCTGCTCTGAGGCAGATATTAAACCCAAAGTCTGCAGCAAATGTCCCAAAATTCCCAATTTGGAATGAAATATTTTCCAATTCATGCTACAATGTGTTATATATATATAACAGGTCTTAATGCTTTGTTTAATATTATTGCACTAAAAGCAAGCTTCCTCTGAATTTTACATGTTTAAGAAATATGAACTTTTAAAAGTTCCCAATTTTGAACCAAATAACAATTTTTCTCAATTTGCCTGCCAGGGTCACTTATTTAAGAGTGGGTGAATGAGTTTGGTTTTATGCCGCTTTTGGCAATATTCCAGCAATATCTCGGCGGGGGACACCAGAAATGGGCTTCACACATTGTACCCATGTCGGGAATCGAACCCGGGTCTTCGGCGTGACGAGCGAACGCTTTAACCACTAGGCTACCCGACCGCCCCACACTTATTTAAAAATCCTAATGGATCCCTCATGTAAAAACATATTGAAGTCAATTCTTATAAACAAATAAATCAACAATAAGAACTGCTTATCTAAGCATTAGTACTAAAACTGTGGACAACAGTATGATTGGTTGGTTGGTTGGTTTGTTGTTTTACGCCGCACTCAGCAATACTGTGGCTATATGATGGCGGTCTGTAAATAATCGAGCCTGGACTAGACAATCCAGTGATTGACATCATGAGCATTGATCCATGCAATTGGAATCGATGACATGAAAAGATAAATGCAAAAGTTTGTACTTGGTCAGACACTCAATTAACGTGAAGTTACTGGTAGATACAATTTATTTCTTATAATTTCACATTGAACATGAACACTGTAAAGGGCTTATGGGATGTTTACATCAACATAGCCTGCATAGCTATTGATGTTGCGTGAATCTCGGACCTCCTATAAATTACACCTCCAGGGTTTGAAGTTTAATGCCACACTCAGCAATATTCCAGCAATATGAAGGTGGCCTGTAAATAATCGAGTCTGGAGCACACTATCCAGTGATTGACATCATGAACATCGCTGCACACAAGTATATGACAACTACAGGCAATCAACCAAGTTTGACCACCCTATTCATTTCAGTCATCTAATAGCACGAGCATGGGTTGCTATGGTTGGTTTTGGTTTGTTGTTTAAAGCCGCACTCAGCAATATTCAAGCTATATGACGACGGTCTGTAAATAATCGAGTCTGGACCAGACAATTCAGTGATTAATATCATGGGCATCGATCCACGCAATTGGGATCGATGACATGTATCAACCAAGTCAGCGAGCCTGACCACCCGATCCTGTTATGCCTTTTACGACAAGCATAGTCACCTTTTACGGCAAGCATGGGTTGCTGAAGACCTATTGTACCCCGGAATCTTCACGGGTCGGGTTGCTATGGATCTACATTATACCCCCTAATCTCCACAGGTCTCTTTCAATGCTGGAAGTCACATGTAACATGGCAGCTACAACAGACACAAGCTGACAAAACTTCAGTGTTTAGGTAACTACCATTGATTATTCTGGAGGTTGGTAGGAATCTTTTCAGTCATTGCTTTAACATGCAAATTGTGTTTCTGTGAAAGACGATGATGAACAATTATAAAATATAAAAAAATTTCATAACATTTATTATCTCCAGCAAACAAATAATTTCTTATGGCAAAACCTGAAAACAAATTTTTTATTTTTTATTTTTGTTTCTGGAACAAATTATTTTTTCAAAAATAATCCCAGGCCTCCACCAGAATGTCAGACAGTTGGTTCCTTAGTAACTAATCTAAGTGTGTGAGGTCTGATATATATACTTACCGTTAGACCTATTTTCCACTATATCGCAGTCAGCAATGTTGTCAGCATCGTACGTGACAGCTTTCTGCTTGAACAACCTCCCTGTGCCCTTGTTGGTGACCGGGTCTATTTCTACCTTCTCACCACTGACACCTGGAGGCAACAAAGGGAGACAACTGCAGTGAGCTACTCTTATAGTGAGTATGGGTGCAGAGCACTATCATTAAAATCAGATCTGTTATGAAGCAATCTTCTTTGGAGAGGTTGTCAGTCCTTCATGTAAAGAGTTAACGTATCAAAAAATGATCTCATTTAATGACACTAGGGTGCATAGAATTTCGTAAATGTCTTGAATTTAGCTTTCCTTCCATATTAACATGATAAAGAGGACACTTCCAACTAGAGGTGTCACGATAAATTTAAATGTCGATATGTTGCTATTGGTAAGCACTTGAAGTCAATATATCGATTGTTAAATCAGTTCTGATCAATAGTATCGATTTCAGTTAGGAATATTGATAGTTTCGATTGTATTTACCATATCAATAACATTCATGCAATGCTGTTCAAATTTGTTTTTCTTTTGATTATGAGTGGTAGTAATTTACACATGGTAATGTGGAAGTTTCTGTCCCTAAATTATTAGGGAAAAGAAAAAACAAATCAGTCATATCTCAAACTTTTTTGTTGTTATGGTTATCACATTCAAAGGAAACTTCAGTTCCAAGGTTTAATTCAACTCTAAAATCCATCTGAAAACTATCGTTATTTATCGTAATAGTTGCTTGCAATATCAATAGTTCTTTCAATTTCAATAGTTATCGCAATAGTTTCTTTCAAATTCAATAGTTATCGCAATAGTTTCTTTCAATTTCAATAGTTATCGCAATAGTTTCTTTCAAATTCAATAGTTATTTCATTAGTTTCTTTCAAATTCAATAGTTATCACAATAGTTTCTTTCAAATTCAATAGTTATCGTAATAGTTTCTTTCGATTTCAATAGTTATCACAATAGTGATTTCCAGACCAATAGTCACCCCTACATCCAACATAACTAAATAATGGTCACCAGAAACCCTGAATAGTCATTGTTTATAATAATTGAAGTGGTCCCACTGGCTTAAACTGACTGATGAGGAGGCAGCCCAACACTGGTACAAATCTGTACAATACCCCAGGTTATAGGTCCTCATGTGTGGCATTCTCAAATATGAATGTAAAGAAATATGGACGTTTGGCACCACCTTGAAATGTTGTTTTGGACGATGACTGCTCTGCTGATGTTAATAAATGCACAATTTTACTACAAGCAAACTTCACGTAGTGTGTCTTTTGTGTTTATTTCATTTCAATGACCAATAAATGCTATGCTGTGTCACCTTTTTGCAGTATACTCATAATAGGTTACCATCTATCTATTGTTTAATTAGGAGCCCAGTCAGTGCGTATATATATATATATAATGTTACCTAGCTGAACCTCTGTGTTGGTTCTCAGCTTATGCACCATGTTGACGATGTAGGACTTGTACTGATGACTGGTCAGCGACTCGGCCACGTCTGAGGAGTCCACCGGGTACAGCTCCTCTATGTCCCCCCGCTGACCTACAACACAGGATCAACCACAGTCAACACAGGATCAACCACAGTCAACACAGGATCAACCACGGTCAACAGTCAACACAGGATCAACCACAGTCAACACAGGATAATCACAGGATCAACCACGGTCAACACAGGATCATCACAGGCTCAACCACAGTCAACACAGGATCAACCACAGTCAAACAGGATCCCACAGGATCAACCACAGTCAACACAGGATAATCACAAGATCAACCACAGGATAATCACAGGATCAACCATGGTCAACACAGGATCAATCACAGTCAACACAGGATAATCACAGGATCAACCAGTCAACACAGGATCAACCACGGTTAACACTGGATCAACCACAGTCAGCACAGAATCAACCAAGGTCAGCACAGGATCATCACAGGATCAACCAAGGTCAACACAGAATCAACCACGGTCAAAACAGCATCAACCACAGTCAACACAGGATCAAAAAAGGACCAACCACGGTCAAAACAGCATCTACCCCGGATCTTATTCAATAAGGTTACTAAAGTTACAATGATGCCTTCATACACGGCAGGCGACTGTGGCAACTGTTGGATAAACTTGATCACACGTGACAAGGAAATTGGAGAAATTTAGCGCTCAATTACATGATTTGCAGTGTACTCTTTATATCAATATTATAATGTTTTCTGTAACTGAAAATGTGACACTTCACGTAGGTCCAAAATGTTTGTTTTTTTTGTTTGTTGTTTAACACCGCACTCAGCAATATTCCAGCTATATGACGGTAGTCTGTAAATAATCAAGTCCGGATTGTTATCATGAGCATTGATCCACACAATTGGGACTGATGACATGCATTAACTAAGTCAGCGAGCCTGATTACCCGATCCCATTAGTCGCCTCTTACGACAAGCATAGTCACCTTTTTACGGCAAGCATGGGTTGCTGAAGACCTATTCTACCTTGGATCTTCACAGGTCTCCAAAAAGGTAGCCATCCTTATTATTTCTGCCTCTTCCTTTCAATTCATAATGTCATGACTGTTTGTGACATATCAGGTAACGCAGAAATGCAGTAACTAGTGGAAGACCAGGGACATACATCTACATCCTGTTACATATTACACACATATTGCACTCACTGTTTTCTCTGACGAGACAAAACTCCATGGTGTCAGTGGCGGCCAGGTTGGACTCAAGGTCAATGACAGACCCTGGCTCGTTCTGCTTCTCCAGGTAGTAACTCAGGCCTACAACAAACAACAGGACTAAGTCATCAAGGTCAATGACAGACCCTGGCTTGTTCTGCTTCTCTAGGTAGTAACTCAGCCCTACAACAAACAACAGGACCAAGTCATCAAGGTCAATGACAGACCCTGGCTCGTTCTGCTTCTCCAGGTAGTAACTCAGCCCTACAACAAACAACAGGACTAAGTCATCAAGGTCAATGACAGACCCTGGCTCGTTCTGCTTCTCTAGGTAGTAACTCAGCCCTACAACAAACAGGAGGACGAAGTCATCAAGGTCAATGACAGACCCTGGCTCGTTCTGCTTCTCTAGGTAGTAACTCAGCCCTACAACAAACAACAGGACTAAGTCATCAAGGTCAATGACAGACCCTGGCTCGTTCTGCTTCTCTTGGTAGCAACTCAGCCCTACAACAAAAAACAGGACTAAGTCATAAATATCCCCCGCAATGGTAAATACTAGGGCTGGTTAAAAAGATAGATAATTGGAATTATCGCCGATGGGAAGAAATTTTAACGATTAGCGATATGAAACTGTTGTCATTGATAATAACTCACATAAACTATTGCGATGAAATAAAGGTTAGATTTACCGAAACAGACTTGTCATTGTCAATAATGTCAATTGTCAAAGACGGAAAACAACAGTTTTTGTTATATCTCAATGTCCACAAAGTAATCCATGCATAAATTTGTCACAGCTCACGAGTGGTGTGAAATATGTTCAGTTCTTGTTTATTTGCTTAAAGTTCCTTCTCCAATATTTATCGATAATTGATCGATATTTAGTTAGCGATTATCAATCTCTATGATCTATATTGATAGCCAGCCCTAGTAAATACTTGTCAAGAATAAATGTACACCTCATCAAAAGTATCGCACCACAACATTTTTTTGATAATCAGAAAAGATATGGGTAAGGAGAACCTCGAAAGCAAAACAAAAGCTATCAAACGTTTCACTTAATGTCAAAGACATTAATTTTAATTAATAGTAGAAAAATAAGCATGTGCAAAGTAAATATCACGGCGGGGGACACCAAAAATTGGCTTCACACATTGTACCCATGTTGGGAATCAAACCCGGGTCTTCAGAGTGACGAGCGAACGCTGAAACCACTAGGCCACCCGACGGCCCAGGGATAAATAGAGGCAGTATCGCTGTGGTAACTGTCAGGAATGAGATGGACAGATCATCACGAACATGTCTCAGTAATGCTGTACCCATGTCACAGTTAAATGATCAACAGTGTAAGTCAGTGTCTGGTGTAGCCACCTTGTACATGGATCACGTCTGATCCTCAACTATTGTATGTGTTGCCATTCTTGATGCAATGCCTGGGTCAATATCTCAAAGATTTTGTACTGGAGGGTCCCTGGCTCTAACTCTACATCCCAACTGATTCCATAGATGCTTGATTGGGTTCATCATTGGGTCTGGACTTTGAGAAGTGAGTGAGTGAGTATGGTTTTACGCCGCTTTTAGCCATATTCCAGCAATATCATGGCGGGGGACACCAGAAATGGGCTTCACACATTGTACCCATGTAGGGAATAGAACCCGAGTCTTCGGCGTGACGAGTGAACACTTTAACCACTGGGCTACCCGACCGCCCCTGGGTTTTGAGAAGACCATGGCAGAGTCTCTCAATGGTGTTGTTCTGGAGATGGTTAGTCATAGCTGGTGCTCGGTGAGGTCGGGCATTGTCGTCCATGAAGACAAGTCCATGGTTATCGAAGTGAGGAACAACAAAATCATCCAATATTGTACCTTGGTACTTTTGGCCATTAAGTGTCCGCTGAACTGTGACCTAATCAAATTTACAACCAAAGGAGCAACATCCCCATACCATCACTGAGCTGCCATCACATGCCACCGTTTCCTGGATGTTGCGCAAATGATAAGATATTCCTCTTTGCTTCAAGTGGTGGTACAATAAAAAACACATATCTTTGGGAGAGAGGAGTGGGCGTCTCATTGGTCGTTTGGCCCCTTAATCCTGGTGCATTCAGTCGACGCCTGATGGTGCTAAGGGACACTCTATTGTGGGTATGTCAGTCATGACGAAGAACAGTGCAAGATGAAGTTGGCAGCCATTTTGCCTGTCATACATGAAACCTGTCCGCTCTGGCACTGGTCTTCCGTCAATGGCCTGCTCTTGGCAAGTCCCTCACATGTCCAGTCAATGTGTGTTTTCTGATGAGTCAACTGATTACAGAATGACTGATGTTCAACACGGTGACAATAGCTGACATGACATGCCAGTTTTGTGCTTGTCAATGATTTGCCATCTTTGATTTTCTGGGACAGTAGGCTTAGCCATTTCATTTACAATTGTTCCAAGGACAGACTTTCAATAGAAGCAAAGACGTAGAGTGAGTGAGTGAGTGAGTGAGTATGGTTTTACGCCGCTTTTAGCAATATTCCAGCAATATCACGGCTTGGGACACCAGAAATGGACTTCACACATTGTACCCATGTCGGGAATCGAACCCGGGTCTTCGGCGTGACGAGCGAACGCTTCAACCACTAGGCTACCCGACTGCCCCCAAAGACGTAGAACATTCTGTCATTAAACATGAATTTCTCTATAGAGAACCCTTAGGTGTGCCTTCAGCTTGCATAAACACATGCACAAGGTTGGGCAGTTAATGTGGCTACCAGTCTAAATGCAGATGATGTGTCTACACACAGTATCGTTTGAAAATCTCTACATTAAAAATCAACTCACAATTACACTTTACATTTGGTTGCCCGATACTTTTGATGAGGTGCATGTATGAAACTTGTTGCCTTGTATGCCATGGAAACTAAAAAAAATATTTATTGAAAAAATCTCAAACCATCAAAAGGCACCAGATCACAACTAGGCCTATCTATATGCCAAGTTTGGTAAAGAAATATTGTAATGTTTTCAAGATCTGCCCTGGAAATGAGCACTACCGCCATTGTCAGTCTAAGTCAAAGCTGTTGCCATGGAAACTAAAAAAATATTATTCACCAAAATCCCAAAAACATCAAAAGGCACCACTTCACCACTAGACCCATACATGAATCAGGTTTGGTGAAGAAATATTGTACAGTTTTCAAGATCTGCACAGAGGCGCTCCAACGGACTGTGTCCATTTTAACAACCCCTCCACTGGCTCCAGCATAACGCGTTGTGGGGGATATCAAACGCATGACATGTTGCTGTCTATCCATATGTCAGTTCTTTAGACTCTGGAATAGGTTTCGGGGTCCAAGGCGCTCAGGCTAGAGTGGCACACCTGACTTCAGGGAATCTTACAGAGCTCCAGATAAGCTTTTGGTGTTGTGGATATTTTACCCATGCATTAAAATCATTGGGTATCAGTAATTCTATCTGGGTATTCAAGTTTCTGTTACCCACTAGTTTTTACACATGTGGGTATTTAAGTTTATTATTTAAAAAACTATTCATCTAGTCCCTGCAAACTAGTGTTGTGTGGGTTCGAGGGCTTTATAGGACTAAAAAATACCACGATACTTCCAAAAGAAAGTGTGATGGCAAATGATCATGATGTAACTGTCATCGTGGAGTTTGGCAAGGTTGACGGAATGCCCGTTTATAATTTCAAAATAAGTTGCTGAGTTACTAATCGAATACGCAGGGTTACTTCACAATATTTTGATGATACTCACAAGTTTTATTTTTGAAGGGTATCTATAATGTTAGTTGCGTATTTGATACGCTTGTATTTCATTTTACTTTTTACGCAGATACGCAGCTTATCTTGAGCATTGATCTTAACCATGACAATGTTCTGAAACCTGCAGTAATTCTAAAGATGGTGAATTCCCAGATGGAAAACACAACTTGCGACTGAATGACATAAATTGGAAATTGGCGACCTTGAACAGAAATGTCAGTTAAGTCTAGCATGCAACATTGGGAATGGAATTACACTGAATGTTTCAAACAGATATACTTCCCTCACCAAATGGAACACACAGTGGATAGATAATATAACCATCCACTCGCAGTGGATACGACACAATATTCCCCTACCCGGCTTCACTTTGATCTTGCGCCGCTTGAGGACTTTGTTGAGGATGTCTTTCATAGGAATGTTGATGTTGGCGACCTGGAACTTGTTGAACCCTCGACTCGGAACATTTCTACAAACATACGAAACATGGACTCTCATACATGTGGGTTCTCAGCATAGTTGTCAATAACACTATATTGTATCGACAACCTAAATTTGGATTTTAATAAAGTCATAACACGACTTACCATATTCGACGTAATAAGCACCCCGCTCTAATAAGTGCCACGGCGATATTTGCTAATATATTGGCTAGTGAACAATCCCAATTAGCAATCCTTCTGATTGATCAATGTACACAAAACTTATTTATTCATGTATAATATGTGTGTTTAGGATGTATGCATCCTTAATTATGGGAAATTAAATTCTGGAAAAATATATCTTTCGTACATAAATATTTCAGGCTCTCAGCATAAACCACGAAATTTACGATCTTTCAGCTCTGTTGTTTTTCACCAAAATAATATTCTAATAATAGCCCCCTATTTCTAATTTTGAGAGCACCCTGGGTGCTTATTAACAAATACAGTAATGTAATTTGCATTTTTATCAATTCATCACACGATTTAATGTAAATTCAAATACTGTGAATCTGGAAAGTTATGCGCCATTATATTATTGTGAGTGGATGTTTTGCGATATCCTGTTGATGAGATTACCGAAGATCAAAGCAATACTTCTGTAAATGTTATGTTTTATGAGAAGTAAGTGGCGTGATGAAAAGTTGGCTCAGAGTCAGGCAGTGATATTTTCACTATAGATGCATGTGTTGTAGTGAGTGAGTGAGTATGGTTTTACGCCGCTTTTAGCAATATTCCAGCAATATCACAGCAGGGGACACCAGAAATGGGCTTCACACATTGTACCCATGTCGGGAATCGAACCCGGGTCTTCAGGGTGGCGAGCAAACGCTTTAACCACTAGGCTACCCGACCACCCCTGCATGTGTTGTAATTGTCGAGGAAGGTTGGTGCAGCGTGTATATCTAACATTATGTCTGGACTGCTCAGACTGATGTAGGGGCGGTCGGGTAGCCTTGTGGTTAAAGTGTTCGCTCGTCACGCCAAAGACCCGGGTTCGATTCCCGACATGGGTACAATGTGTGAAGCCCATTTCTGGTGTCCCCCGCCGTGATATTGCTGGAATATTGCTAAAAGCGGCGTAAAACCATACTCACTCACTCACTCAGAGTGATGTAAGCAATTTGACTAGACGTGGCAGGAGACAGAACTTTTGACACTGAGTGACAATGTCTAATTAAGGAAACTGGATGTGAGGGGTTACGTCCTTAATCATGCACTGGCTGGTTGACAATGTGTAGAAGTGACTAAGAGAAATCTGCCTCCTTCCCCATTGTGTTAATTGTTGGACTGCAAATATAACTGTGTCATGAAAGTATTACGAGTGTGTAGCCACTGGCAGTTGTTGCAGTACTTTCCTGCTGGCAAAACTTTTCCGATTTACAGTATGTGTAATGATAACACATCACCTACATAACTATACTGCACTTTCTACAACATATCTGATGCGGTATGAAGCAAACGTTACCCACACAAAACATACTGAATACTTGAGAATTGACTTCAATATTGCAAAACATGCTGAATACTTGGGACATGACTTCAATATTTCACAATATGCTGAATACTTGGGACATGACTTCAATACTTATGTGTTAAGGTATAAGTGTTTAACGTAAAAACTGGTGTGCATACGGTGCAAATCTGCATCAGAGATTTACAAAAAGTGTGCACATTGTTTTTAAGACTATAACCCATAAAACACCAAACATATTGAAGTAAATTCTTAAAAAACAAATACGTCAACAATAATAACTTCACAGACTGATTATTTAATCATTAACACACAAATATTGTAGACTATGGGAAACAACCAGTGCCATCATTCAGCACAATAATGCAACACAAGCACCACCTATTCTATTATCATTTTGATAAATCAGAAAACAGTTATTCATTAGTGGGCGTGGCCTAATTGTTTGTTAATAGCAACATGAACTCTCCACTAATTGCTTGGTTAGCAATTAAAATGCCACAGATTCACTTGCAATTTGATTAATATCTCTTGTTTACTGTACATGCTGTCAATACTGTATTGTGTTGGTTGAGACAAAAATACACCTGTGATGGAAGACAACAGCATCTTGATTATCTCCCTTTATTGCAATACATCATCCAAATGTCTGCTTGTGTTACTCACATTGTGGATACTAGTAACTGCATTTGACTCACATTCTGACTGCTAGTAACTGCATTTGACTCACATTGTGACTGCTAGTAACTGCATTTGACTCACATTCTGACTGCTAGTAACTGCATTTGACTCACATTCTGACTGCTAGTAACTGCATTTGACTCACATTGTGGCTACTAGTAACTACATTTGACTCACATTGTGGCTACTAGTAACTGCATTTGACTCACATTGTGGCTACTAGTAACTGCATTTGACTCACATTGTGGCTACTAGTAACTGCATTTGACTCACATTGTGACTGCTAGTAACTGCATTTGACTCACATTGTGGCTACTAGTAACTGCATTTGACTCACATTGTGGCTACTGGTAACTGCATTTGACTCACATTGTGGCTACTAGTAACTGCATTTGACTCATATTGTGACTGCTAGTAATTGTTTTACCCATGTGATGTTTTACCTACACTGTTGACCCTTGAAGAACTGGGTAGAATCGGTCTTCAGCAACCCATGCTTGCCATAAAAGGTGACTATGCTTGTCATAAGAGGCGACTAACGGGATCGGGTGGTCAGGCTCACTGACTTGGTTGATGCATGTCATCCTATCCCAATTGCGTGGATTGATGCTCATGATGTCAATTACCAGATTGTCTGGTCCAGACTGGATTATTAAGTCACTGCCATAATTTATCTGGAATATTGCAGAGAGCGGCGTTAAACAATGAACAAACAATACTTACACTGTCACTACAAGTGACTTCTTTGGTGTTGGGTGAGCAGGTGCCCTCTCAACTAATGCCAGCTTTGAGAAACCAAACTTTGACACGGGTTCCCTTTTGTCAAGGCTGGGGAAGTCCATGTCAACCTCGCCGTCATCCTCAGCGATGTGCAGCCAGTAGACACCAGTGTCCTCTCTGTAACCAGCACCATGGTATCAATACAATGGCTAGAAACCCATACTTGCCGTAAAAGGTGACTATGCTTGTCGTAAAAAGCAACTAACGGGATCAGGTGATCGGGCTCGCTGACTTAGTTGATGCATGTCATCGATCCCAATTGCGTGGATCGATGCTCATGATATTAATCACTGGATTGTCTGGTCTAGATTCGATTATTTACAGACCGCCGTCATATAGCTGGAATATTGCTGAGTGAGCGTTAAACAACAAACCAACTATCAGAAATGAAATGTTAACGTGGCTAATTAAAGTAGTAACAATGGTTACATCATCTGTCACAATATTAGTCATAGGATGATACATCGATGCATCACAATTTTGTACTTCTTGATACAAGTATCGATCACAGCTGCACACTAAGCGAAAAATATCGTTTCTTGCCTTAAATGTTTGCTTTATAACTGTTACACCAAACATTAACAAGCATGAAATACTCATATCCCCCGCCAATATGACA
Organism: Haliotis cracherodii; assembly: GCF_022045235.1. Taxonomy (NCBI): domain Eukaryota; kingdom Metazoa; phylum Mollusca; class Gastropoda; order Lepetellida; family Haliotidae; genus Haliotis; species Haliotis cracherodii. Next base: position 20,926,871 of record NW_027266268.1, read on the forward strand.
TGTCCAGTTGTGTGCAATGCATTAGCTCCTGTGAACTATGTTCACTGGATCTTTTTGTAAATGGCCTAATTGCAGGACTAAATAAGTTATTACTGGTGTTGTTTTGCCTTCTGCGGTTTATGATGGAATATGTAACTGTATTTGTAATGAGTTGTGTTATTACTTAAATAAATTTCTAAAATTCATGAATAGCAAAAGGCAACAATTCTGCATGTGTCTGATAGATGTGGAAAATTTCATCCGTAATCGAACCCTACCCTTACTGTTTTCTAAGGCCAACTTGTTGCCATGGAAACGTAAAAAATTTAAAATTTTTAAAAGTGCTAAATATCAAAAGGCACCAGTTCAGTATGTGCCTGGTAGACATGCCAAGTTTTGTCAGAAAGTATAACAGTTTTTGAGGTTACGCTCCGGAAACGAACACCACCCTTATAGAACCAGTCCAACTTGTTGTCATGGAAATGTAAAAAAATAAAAATTTCTAAAATTTCTAAATAGCAAAAAGCACCAGTTTGGCATGAGTCTGACAGACATGCAAAGTTTTGTAGAGAAATATTTTTAATGGTTTATGAATTATGCTCCGGAAACGATTTCGGGACACCCACACACACAGACGCACGGAGGGACGGAACCTATTTAATATCCCCCAACTTCTTTGGGGCGGCGGATAATTAGGAGTGGCAATTATTCGTGAAAACATAAACATTTCATCCATTGTGCCATACTTGACACTGCCAACTGAAAATCATCAGTGTATCAGGTATTTGGCCATAGTCTTATTTCTGACGGCTTAAACACCACAGATAAGAGCACATGCAAGAATCGTGATATGTATCAGATTGTGAGCATGGTATTGTGATACGTATCAGATCACACAGCTGGTGTAACGTCCTAGCCCTACAGAATACCAGTACACAAATTATTTTGATGATGAATCTGTACCAGTAAGCTGAAGGTCTTGCAACAGAAAAAATATTTCTATTTGTGAAGCTGTCAGTGTTAAAGAGAAATCTCAATATTATCTGACCGAGGCAGAGGATCCAAATCACCATTGCCCAACAGTCATGTCAGTAATATTCCAGAATTGTTTTCACCCCAAACAAACAAGACAAAGTAAGCTCTTACATCATCCTTGGTTCTCGTGCCTCATGCATGTACTGCCAGCAAATCAGACCAATCAGTTCCTCCACTTTTGCTGTTGCCACGACAACCACCGGCATTGGATAGGCTCGACTCTCTGCGGGTGCCATCGTAAGGAAAATGTCGATTTTCTTTGTTGCAATACCTGCACTGGCCTGAAATTTTTAAAATGTCAGTTGAGTAAGAATGTATCCTTGATATATCTGATATATTACAATTCCATTACATCTCATTTACTGGTGACTGCCTCTCTGGTTAAGTGGATTGAGCGTCTGTCTGGAGAACAGAAGGTTGCAGGTTTGATCCCTGGCTGTGTCACACCAAATGACGTAAAGATGGTAGTTGTTGTTACCCAGCCTGGCGCTCTCGGCATTAAGGGGCTTAAACAAGGACTGGTACATTAGTTGGTTGGTTTGTTGTTTAACGCCGCACTCAGCAATATTCTAGCTATATGACGACGGTCTGTGAATAATCGAGTCTGGACCAGATGATCCAGTGATTAATATCATGAGCATCGATCCACGCAATTGGGATCGATGACATGCATCAACCAAGTCAGCAAGTCTGACCACCCGATCCCATTAGTTGCCTCTTACGGCAAGCATGGGTTGCTGAAGACCTATTCTACCCTGGATCTTCACGGGCCGACAGGTACATTAAGTCAAATGTTGCTTGGGACCTTTTCTATGCTCATAGTGTTACAAGCATCACTTTGGGCTTTCATCCCACATCCCGTGATATAACTGGAAGATGTAAACGCAGTGAAAACGCAACTCACCCACTCACTCACTTCAACTTTACTCAAAGATGTGCAAGTCAAAGGAATGTGTGCATCATCAGAAAGAATTGCAAACATTAGCGACTTGTTGTGTAACCATTGACCAACATAGGGTAAATATCAATGAATTGATATGAATTCTCTCTAAGAACATCACAATTCAGATTAAAAAAAGATATAGTCTTTTCAGACATAATAATCAACACAAAACACCTACCCTGCCATCAAACTTGGCATATTCTGTGAATGGGTTATCTCCCTTCATTCCATGCGTGTTCAGCTGTTGCGAGAGGAAGCTGCCCTTCCTTGTTGATTCCTTCACTGTGATTGGAGGCACCTCCTTCTTCTCAAACAGGTGCCCCTTTTCCTCAGCTGAAGCAGGACCAGATGTTAACACAATGTCGCCCAACATTAACATGAGAACCATGCTGAAACTCTTACATTTGTCCATGGGTGGCTTTGATAATTAGGCTACACTTAATTATTTTTTCAGTTTATCATGTTAATAGATTTGAAAGTCAGTCAAAAAGAAAAAGGCATTCAACTCTGCTAAATCTCACTAATCTGGACCATTGTCTAAACTTTCGATTCCACTCAAGTAAATTTAGTTCAGACAGATTCCCTTGTATTGCAATAGTATGACAATATTTTTGGAAACTATACAACCCTTGCTTGTCACCCATAGTGGCGTTCAAACAAGGTTCTCCCATTGCTGACACTGAGATATAAACAGCTATTCCGATAGGAATCATCCACAGAAGATTATCCAGGATTTGAAACTATGTCCAAAATTATGATTATTATCAAATCCTAATTTTAGTCAATTTACAGAAAAATAAAAAAAGTAAATGCAAGGTAAAAAAACATGATCATGTAAAACTAACATAAGTATTATAGATTTTTTTTTATAATGAATATTTTAAATTCCACTTTTGGAATTTCTTTATGTAAACCTGGTGCTAAATAATGGCATCCATGCATGGTTTTCACAACGACGGCCCTGACTTGTGATGTAATGTCTTCACCTGAGTAGTTGGTCTGTGCATCCTTCCAGGACACCGTCTTCACCTTACACTGGTTCCGCTTCTCCTTCTTCAGGCGCTCCAGGCGCTGGGCCGTGTTGGAGCGGCGCCGGTGGGCACCTGCAACCACAGAGCCAACAATTACCTCCACAGAAGGAAAGAAACCGACCGCTACACTCAGTAATACAATCTGAGATATCAACATGTTTAGCCACTTGTCCGAAGCCCAAATGTAGAAAGATTTTGTAAGAGCCATTAACATGTTTAAACTCTCGTAAAATTGTTTTTTAACACAGAAGTCTGCTGAAAATTATAAATACGGATGAGTTTGGAGTTTGGACCAGTGGACTCAAAGGTTTCGGCACAGACTGGTAATGTCGCAGGCTGAATGTGACCTGTGTGATGATGTTGGGTGAGTGAGGAAATTATTTTTTTATGCCAGACCAGCAATCATGCAGCGATTCACCACAACCGACAATGTAGATAGTTGCTCGTGTTGTTAACCACTGCCTTGCCTGGCTAATGAGAACTAATGGGAACATAACTAATCAGCCGTAAATTACAGCATGGCCAGTTTAGAAAGTTTCATGGACAACCCTTGTTTGTTGACCTGGGCCCACTTGCACAAAGCGATCGTAGTGCTAAGATGATCGTAACTCCCATACTTTAGCACAGGCTTACAATAGTCTTAGCGCTAAGATCGCTTTGTGAAAGTGGGCCCTGGTCTGAGCCTTGTTACAAATTGACTGAATAGTGACCAGTGTTGACTGTTACAAAAACATGACTCTCATACTACTCAGTGATTTTCCCTGAGAAAGATCCTGGTTGGTAGATTAAAAATAACCCAAAAGACATTTCACACTCTTTGTTCTTCAAAATGTTGACACGTGAACAGTGTTAGTAAGCCTTGCCTGCCTTGCACAATTTTAGTTTTGAAAAACAGAAACAAATATATATACCGGTAGTTCATTTCCGGTATTATTTTGTTTCCACTTTTTATTATTCAATTTTTTTAAAGTCCAAGAAGCAACTAGCTGTGAGTACTTACCATAGTCCATGTCAGGCAGAATGTCATAGGAGTGGGACAGCTCATCAGAAGTGTCCAAACCACTGTCGACCGGGCTCGGAGGGGAATCACACTTGTTCCTGCAGCACACAGCAGGATTAGACCACAACAGACGTACACAGATACGTTGAGACACAGCAAGATTAGACCACAACAGACTAACACAGATATGTTCAGACACGACAAGATTAGACCACAACAGACCAACACAGATACGTCCAGACACGACAAGATTAGACCACAACAGACTGACACAGATATGTTCAGACACAACAAGATTAGACCACAACAGACTAACACAGATACGTCCAGACACAGCAAGATTAGACCACAACAGACCGACCGATATGTTCAGACACGACAAGATTAGACCACAACAGACCAACACATATAAGTTCAGACACAGCAAGACTAACACAGATACGTCCAGACACAGCAATGTTAGACCACAACAGACTGACACAGATACGTCCAGACACGACAAGATTAGACCACAACAGACTGACACAGATATGTTCCACCTGAGCCAGAGTGACCAGGGTTTGAAACTGATATCAATACACTAGTCTGACAAGCACAAGGACAGGTGACACTGCCTGGTTGACTACTACTTTCACCATCACATACATGGCCACTCTGATCAATTTGCAGACTAGTGAAACCGAACAAATTCAGAAATCGAGTCGAGGTTCAAAGTCATGCTCAGGGTGGTATGTGAGCTGTAGTTGAGGTGTGGTGGTGGTTAAAGCATTGTTCATCACATCAAAGACCCAGGTTTGATACCCCAGAAGGGTAAAATGTTTGAAGCCAGATACTGGTGTTCCCCTACAGTAATATGTCTGAAATAGCCGTGTAAAACCCAACTCACTCACTCACTTGAGCTGATTTCGCTGATATCACAGGGTGGCAGGGTTTCTGAACCGGTAACACTGATTGAAATAGAATTGCAACAGTACTGCTAATTTGAGTAGGTTTCCTTGCATTATTTGAAAAATCCTAGCACATCCCAGATCATGTTAAGACAGTGGGTGAGTATGGTTTTACACCGCTTTCAACAATATTCCAGCAATATCACCAGATGACACCAGAAATGGGCTTCACCCATTGTACCATTGTTGGGAATCGTGATTGGTGAACACATTAAGCACAAGGCTACATCCATCTTCCCTAGGCAAGGGAGTTAACTGACTATAAAAGTCCAGTTTCCACCCATGCCGAACTAGGCTGGTATTTTGGAGTAACATTTTGGCTGGACTAACGAGTCTATGCATAGTCCAATCAAAATCTCGCAGTGAAATCGAAATCTGACTGAGCGCCGCCATTTGGTTACGAGAGGTGGGATCTGATTGGTCCAAAGGAGATGATTAAAAGGGACATAACTGATAATAGCCACTGGTGGCGCTACAATCACGAAAATCGAGCCCAGAAATTCCAGCCTAGTTCGGCAAGGGTGGAAACTTGACTTTTACAGTCAGTTACTCCCTTGCCCGTGAAGATGATATCTGAAAGAGCTACCCTATATACATGATATAAACACAGTACACATCCACTGCATCAGTGCATCTGGATAAGTTGTTTGACAGTTCATGTTTAAGTTTGGATCAGTATTATCAAAAAATGTCTTTGGTTCAGATTTGAAACTGCTCTCGGACTGAATCTGACCAACTCTCTAAAGGAGTGAGTGAGTGAGTGAGTTGGGTTTAACGCCGCTTTTAACAGTATTGCAGTTATGTCACGGTGTGTCAGCGTGGGAGGAAAGCCCAAATGTGATGCAGGTCTCAGACGTGCACTTGGCACTTGATCAAAGTCAAGTTGTATCCCTGCATGATGCGGGTGATATCACATAGCCCTGGTATTTTCCAACACTGCTTACCATTGAGCGTATGTGCTGAATGACTGTGTCCGTGTGTCCACCCTCTCCGCCTCATCCATTTCTATGATCAGCTCACACATGCCGGTGTCGTCACTCGTGATGAAGGAGTTTCGAATGTGTGAGATGAGGAAATCAACATCATCCATCATTGCCATGGTGATCTGCAAAATCAGATTTCATGATTGTCACAATATGAAAGACGCCAACTCAATCAATTGGATTTTAATTTTATTTTTTAAGCTGCAAAGTCAACATATAAGTTATTTTAACATGTCGATTTCAATAATTGAATACAAAGGTACTTTTTTTAAAATAAGTGCATTTATTAATCAAATTAGCATTATGTTCATCTCTTTGGATGCACATGGGAGCAATCTCATCAAAACTGATACCTCAGTATCTTAATATCTGAGGACATCTGAGTGAGTGAGTTGGGTTTAACCTGCTTTTAACAGTATTCGACCCGTTAAGATTCCGGGGTAGAACAGATCTTCAGCAACCCATGCTTGTCATAAAAGGCGCCTAACAGGATCGGATGGTCAGGATCGCTGACTTGGTTGATGCATGTCATCAATCCCAATTACATGGATCGCTGCTCATGATATTAATCACTGGAATGTCTGGTCCACACTCGATTATTTACAGACCGCCGTCATATCGCTGAGTGCGGTGTTAAACAACAAACCAACCAATTTAACAGTATTCCAGGTATTGCGGCGTGTCAGCTTCGTGTGGGAGGAAAGCCTGAAGTAATGCCCGATGTAAGTTGGAAATAAATAGTAATTTTATAGATATTTCAGATATATCTACCCCTTTCTGCCGGTAGCCGACACCACAAGTATCCCCGCGTTTCATACCATCAGTTACTGGTTACCGCACCCACTAGAAAACTCATACAAAACATCCAGGACAAACATTCAAGGGTCCAGGTAGTACAAATCAGCTACTAGTCTAACACACTCCTTCTGTTTAGCAGCTGAACAGAGACGTAGATACAGCTTTCTAAACTGTAAACACCCGATCCGTCAGTCGGACACTCGGACAGCTGATGTGATGGAAATTAACTGGTTCATAAATAACGGTACTATTAAATCAGTTTAGCTCCAGCTTTAAGCTGATTAAAGGATAGCAGTTAACAAATCGTCAACTTGAATTGTGAAACTGAACTTACGCAAACCTGTATTTGATTAAACAAGCAAATTTAATGTCGTTCACTTCCAGCCGTCCTCCTCGCCGCCATCTTGAAATAGTCCGCTTCCGGGTCACAGATCTATAAATAGCACTACACGTGGGGTTTATTTACAGTCGGGTGCAACAGTGGAGATGATTTCTGAATGGTTGAGAAAGTGACAATTTCTTGCAGAGCAATTGAACAGTCTGGCATGTGGGTGTTTGCAAACATTATTAGAAATTTCGGTCTTAGACGTTGATCACCTTGGTGAGACCCACGAACAAGGGTATGATGCTGTCAAACTTATAGAAGTTGGATATGTGTGAGATTGCCGTTTCACAAAAATTAAACCTCTTTGCGCTACGACCTCCTATGGCATCGCATTAAAGGCCGTTTCACAACGCCCTCTTAGTTTACATGACGTCGTAAAATCACCCTAAATCTACGACAGCAGTAGTATAGGTAATGATGGTTCTGGACCACTTCCACTGGAGCTTGATTCATATACCTATACCACCACTACAGGAGGAATTTTTTATGCCAAAATGACTATGCGATTCAACGATAGTCATGAGATTAAGTTAAAGACCACCACCTGGAGTCTATGATATAAATTTTTATAGGTAATGGGGGTTCTGGACCACTTCCACTGGAGCAGGATTCATATACCTATACTGCTACTACAGGTAGCATTTTTTATGTGTAAATGACTATGCGATTCAACGATAGTCATGATTTGTATTAAACGAAACATCAATATTAATTAATAATGAATAAAATTTACTATAGCCCACGAGGATATTGGAAAGGTGTAGGAGCAATAAAAAAATTAGCCACCGCGGCTAAGGTATCTAAAGATGTGGCCAAGGATTGGTTAAAGAAACAAGCGTTGTGGCAAATATATTTACCGGCACCGCGTTATATACCGAGGAAGAAGTTTGATATTTCTACGACGAATGAAGTTCATCAGGCTGACCTCTTGTTTCTTCCCCACGATAAGGTAAAACGCAAAACGTATAAATACGCTTTAACAGTAGTGGATGTGGCTAGTCGATACAAAGAGGCTGAGCCATTAACCTCGAAAGATTCAACAGAAGTAGCTAATGCACTGAGCCGCATATATAAACGCGGACTGCTAAAATGGCCTAAGCTATTTCAAGTAGATCCCGGTCGCGAGTTTATGGGATCGGTAACTAAACTGTTAACAAAGCACGACGTCAAAATCGTCCGTGGTGAAAGAGAGGCCCACCGCAGTCAAGCCATTGTTGAAAGATTTAACAGGACTCTAGCGGAACGTTTGTTTGGCTATCAGTATGGGATCGAAATGAAATCCGAGCGATTGAGATCAACCGAATGGGTGACACGATTACCAGCCGTTGTATCAGCGCTGAATAATGAAGTAACAAGATTAATAGGGAAGAAACCATCCGATGCGATTAAAATGAAATCCGTGACTTCCGAATCTTCAGCACCGAGGAGAGGCAAAGAACAAAAACTTCCGGATAGAGTAAGGGTAAGATATTTATACCAGGCAGGTGAACTCGAAGGAGGCCTACGTCGCGCAACCGATCCCATATGGTCCCTTAAGACGTATAACATTAGTCGATTGGTTACGAAAGAAGGAGAGCCTATTCTTTATTATCTTCAAGATGGACCGGGTAGGGCATTTGTACGAGAAGAGTTGTTCATAGTTCCCGACGGTACGGTATTACCACCATAACCATAAGCATAGGTAGTTACACCATCATTATCAATCCATCTCTTTGTATCCAAGGGGGATAATGATGTCTTGTTCATTCTTAATCCATATATCCTATGATCATAACTTCTTAAAGAGTTCATCTCGTGTTTGAACGTTCTACCATTGAATAATGATTCTTTATACTGTTCGTGTTTGATATGCTTTTTTACAACATACTTCTTAACACCCTTAGCTTTTCTTATCTCTCCATTATCGGACTTTTTTATAGAATATATCTTAGGTCTTAATCCTACATACTCCGCTATAGGAGTCCCAGCACATTCATCCTTCATCTTACCTAATACCTTTTTATTTACTACGCTGTGCAGTGGATTATCTTTAGGGTAATCGCTCGTGTCGTACATATCTATTTTTTCTGCCATATCTTTATACACATCCTCGGTTTTTATTTCCATCAACAAAGAATCTGTGTCGGTATATAACACCTCGCATCTATCGCCGTATTGCTTCTTAAGTTCGTTGTAATAAAAGTCATACATTAAGTGTTTTGACAAGTCGAGAATACTCATACCGACGTACACCGGTCTGTTAAATTTTATATTACTCTTCTGCATATGCAACGCGGCTAAGTCGTTATCAAATATCTTGCTTCTGTTAAAAGCCGGACTGGCTATAAGTTTCCTGAGTCTTTCTTCCTCATTAGATCTGACTAATTTAACATCAACACGCTTCCTTAGATTCTCCATAGTTTTACCGAATACCGAGTTATTCATGAGCTTATACAGATTCTTTTCGAAATCGCTGGTGGCTATCTTTCTTAAATCTGTGTTCAGCCTTATATAGGGCTCCATCCAAGGGCTTTGATCAAACTTTAGAATTCTGTGTATTTTCTTAAGTTTCATACCTAACGATAGATACAACTGGAGATTTCTGTAGTGAACTATATATTTTGTCTTATCCATCAAATTTGGTACGAGTTTTTCTACGTTAGCTAACCTACTATTACCCATCAAGGAGCGTTGATATTCTGACATCCAATCTTTATTAACCATTAATCTTTCGGGAGCTAGCGGGTAACTGTTATGATCTTTATGTAACGAACTTGGATATTCTAGGTCAACTTCTAGTATGTACCCTTTATTCTCATCATTATTATTGATATCATTCACATTGACCCATTCAAAACCACCCGTGGGTAAAGGTTGACTCATAGCCCATCCGTACAAATTGTTAGCGTCGAGATATAATATATGCGTGTCGGGTTTACTCGGATCGTATCCTTCCACTAATTTATTATTAGCCTTGGAATACCTTTTCGCTGCCATCGATATACCACCTCTTAATCCTTTCTCAATAAACAAGTGCATATCGTAATCTGTGAGTAGTTTTAGTTCTACGCCAGTCTTCTTCAACAATGCATCCCACGATAGTCCGGGACTGGAATAGTACCATGCCGGGTCCAAGCCGTATTGTTTTAAACACGTCTTTCTAAATATCTCGAATATATCAGCTAGTAACAGTACATCGGTTTTTAAGTACAGATCGTGATAATCGCCTAAATTCTTACAACCTAATTTATCCCAGACCGTCAGAGCGTGTTCATAATCGGCATCTGTTATTCTAGATTCCGTTAAGTTACTATAGAATGATTCGAGGGGTGGTAATTCAGTTTCTTCGAATCTAGACCAATCATCCATATATTCGTAAGGATATACACCTTTTCTCAGCAACAAATGACGAGTTATCTTATCGGTATATTGATTTGTTATGGCGAAGTCATCGGGATTGTTCGCTTTAGCTAAATTGTCCAGGGAAGATAACAGAAACTGTACGGAGTCTATGAATCTAAGCCCATTACTTTGCTTTATTCTAGATTTCCCATCCTTGTCCCTATAATGTATAGGTTTAGTCAACGAGAACGATATGTATTTTTCCATGTTGTTAGGAATGCATGTTAAACCGCCGTCGGTCTTTGAGATAGCTTGCATAATGAGATGTGAATCGTATCCTCTAAGGTTATGAAATACAACGGGGATGGGTATTGTTTGAGCATTCATTTTTAGTTTCAAGTTACACTCGTTATGAGCGGCTCCCCGATAATTACCCGTGACGTGACAATGATCTCTTACGGAATCCCCATCCAGAGGTTTATTACAAACGTGACAACTCGTTGACTTCTTGTGGGCCCTCCAATCATCTATCGTCATACGCATGGGTTTCTTACACGATAATTCTTCCCTGATTATTCTCTCTTCATTTTGTAGATAGTCTAGGAACTTTCCCGCTGCATCGGGACCTCTGTAAATCACGGGAGTGTTTGTTTTCCCATCATACCTTACAACTATATATCCAAACCCACAAGGAATATGTTCTTGAGTTTTGTACGTAAAACTACTCTCTTGATTATTGCGTTCGGTATTTTCTATGGGTTTGATAAGCGCTTCGAAGTCGGCGTAAATTACGTACGGTACTGGCATTTGATTACAATAATGTTCAAATTTTAATATATTTTTCCCCTCTTTAGGCATATCGATCCTGATAGCGGTCTGTCCAACACCTCTACAGTCTTCTTTATGCGCTTCTAATAGATCTTGTCTGCTGTACCCATGCAGGCATCTTTCGCAGAAATATTTCTTTCTAGCATGTTTTGTTTGATCGTATAATAGCCTGTTTAAACTCTTTATCCACGTATAATGATATTTTTTCCATCTTTTTCGATCAGAAATGAATTGATTCTGGGAATATGTTCCGGAGCGGAGCTTATCCTGTGTACAACAATTCCTTTAGAATGTCCGAAAACATTTATAGCTAAATTATTTTGCTTTTCCACCTTATCAATTTGTGATATTGGTGTAGGTTCGTCTATACCATCGAAGTTGAGTCCATCGTTTTGGGGATAGCTAGAAGGTCTATCCGGATGCTTGTCTACGGGGAACAATGCAGATCTTATCATCATTCTTAAACAGTCATCGGATTTATTTTTTACGTTAATTATGGCTTTTTTCTTCTTATAATACGGGGGTAAATCTATATAAGATCCACCTTTGAAGGGCATATAATTCGCTATATCTAAATATAAACTATCGATTCTATCCACACCCCAACCCGAACCTCTATTAGTCCAGCGTTCTAAAGTTTCCTGTATCCTCTGAATTGATGTATCTAATGATGCGTTTATAGTATCGGATTCGGTTATAACTTCTTGATTGCTTCGGAAATATGGTTCGGTATATTCGGTACTATCGTCTGCGTTACTTTTACTCAATGTCATTTTAATCGTCAGCTGGTATTTTATACTTTGTAAATCATCTAATTCCTCGTTAATTTTACTCGATATGATGGGCTTAATATCGTTAACATCCATGTTGGAATTAATATCCATCTTCCAACCTCTTAGATATTTACCAACGCCGGCGGATGTGGGTACAAATATTAATTCTTGTTGTTGTTGATTATCATTATCATCATCCTCGTCTTGTTGATTATTATCTAGTAAAGCAATCAATTCAGCTCTTCTCATTCGAGAATAACCTCTCAGCCCACTGTTTCTCGCTCGAACTCTGAGTTCTCTAACAGTCTGGGGTGGTTCCAAACCGAGTAAGGTAATCAATTCAGCTTTTCTCATTCGAGAATATCCACGTAGACCACGTTGCTTTGCCATAGCTTTTAACTCTCTGACAAAAACCATTGTGGTTGAATGGTATATGCAAAATGATTCATTTGTCTAATTGGTTGTTTTCATATATCTAAATACGTATCCTCCCCAACCTATTCCTCTCATTGATGTAATCTCTCTTCCTAGCATAAATAATCTGATTCCTGACCCTATCAGCACCATGTTTCTTACATAAACAATAATGACCTTTAACCCCTATCCCGCATTCAGAACACTTATAGTTTATGTGTCCACGCTTGATGTAATAATTGTGTTAACCGCAGTAAACATCAACACAGCGGCGGTTACATAGAGTCGTCTTCCCCATGAGTGTAAACTTGCAGTTATTCATGGTATATACATCTATCATATCATTTGTCTAAATGCAAATCACATCTACACTAGTGAATAGCTGAAAATCAATACAGCGGATAACCCAATAATAACAAATGCGACCTCTCGGTCTTTCTGAGCCTCTGACGGTGTATAAAACTGACTCATTGTTGGTCTAGGTATTGGGTCGAGTTTTTTCCCATAAACGAGGTAGTATTCGTGCATGGCGGATTCGACATCCTTAAACGTTTGAATTGAATGTCCTTCCTTAATCAGTTTTTCATGAATAAAGTCTAATCTCTTCATTCTCTGCTGCGTATATTGTAACTGGGCTGCTTGGTATTGTTCTAAAGCTTCGTTATGTCGTTTACGCTCCTCTTCAACTTCTTTAGCGTTTGATTCCCTCATACTGGAAAATAAATAATTACTCCCCGAAAAAGCTAGAGCATTAACAACAGCTCCACCGACCATCATCGCAATTGATGCCATATGAATATAAATATTCAAATGTTTAATTACTTCATTATGTCTTCCGGGATAAGTCCTTGTTTGATGAGCATATCCTTCGTTGCCATAGCTAATCCTATATCCAGAACCATCATACCTATATCAAATCCATTAAAATCTAGCTTGGGAGGTGTGGCTTTAGTAATCATTTTAGCCATACGGGCATAGCCAATGGCCAAGCCGGTGACCACCGCTGAATGATACGTCGCGTTTACCAACATTTTACCGTCTGTAACTGGAGTAGTCATGCTTATTATAGCATTATATGAGGACTAACCTCTAATTGAACTTGTTGTTGCGGCGGGGGTGACGTTTTCTCTTCTCCGGTCTTATAAAAGAACCATACAGCCGCTATACCAGCAACTCCTACTAGTGCCCATGTTTTAATCGGATTTGAATTATTTATTAATTTTGCTTTGCGCGCCAGCCCTCCCTTTCTTCCTGCAGCTATTTTTTTGGGGTTCTTAGTAACTCTAGCTTGTTTTTGTGTTTGTGGTGCATTCACATTCTCATTCACTGGTGGTTCCTCATTCACTTGTGGTGCATCCTCATTCACTTGTGGTTCCGTTTCCGCAATCTGTTGTGGTTGCGCAATCTGTTGTGGTGTCACCTGTTGTGTCTCCATTATTATTAAGTGGGCACGTATGTTTAAATTGACAATACCTAGCCGTTATTAAAGCTGTGGTGAACGGAGCTAAGAACATTCCGAATCTATGATAAAACTCACAGCTCACTGAGCTTATAGCGTGTTCGATGAATGGGTCTTTCTCTAGAGATTCGCATAAATACATGCGATGTTCTGCCGGGATGGGGAGAAACGTACTAGCTACGACTGTGTATAGTTGTAATATAGACGACCCTATAGTTTTAGTCATGGTAGCTCCCAGTCTAGACTCGTAATGCGCGTACAGTTTTTTAATCTCTTCGTCGGTCATGTTATCAATTTTTTCGATGGTATAATTTTCTCCCAAATATTGGGAACATTTTCCACCGGCTACCAAAGCCGCGAGTCTTTCTCTATGTTTATCTAAAGATTTATCTACATCAGATTCTTTGAGCATTTGTTCGATGAGTTCGTCGCATTCCATAATGTAATACCTAAGGAGATATTTAAGTCTAACATAATATAATATGACATATCCAATACATCCCGTAATAATGAACTGTTGCGAAAGAATGAGGATTTCGAACCACATTTTATGTAATATTAACCGCTAATGTTCAATTTGCTATATTTTGCTACATTTTGCTATAATTTTGCTATATTTTTGCTACATTTTGCTAAGCAATTGCATAAGCAGCTGGTTGATCGGTTTTTAATACGAGTTTACAGTGCTTCGTTGCAGCTAACACTTTTCTGACTTTGTCACGTTCATTCTTGGTATAAATGACGTCATTTTCGCGTAAACATTCCTCGAATGAATCTCGATCTTTGCAATGAAACAGCGCTACCCATTTGGTCTGCTCTCTGAGATCTTTCAGGACAGAGTTGTATTTTTGAGTAAGTACCCAAACGCTATGTTGAGTATGCCGTCCGGAGAATGCTAAATACGAAAGCATATCTTTCTTTTTTGTTAATTCTTTACTCGCGCTGCAGTCGTCTATTACGAAAAGGTTTGATTCTCCTTTGTATTTTTCGTGACATACTCGGAGACAGTCTTGTAAACGATCGCCCGGATCGACTCTGTGTATTCCGTCGTCATTCATTACCCAATCTCTCGATAAGTATGTTTTATTAACGCTTATAGTCGGGCACAGAATAATAATATGATCGAAAACGTCCCGATAATGACTTTCTAAAATATCTAGAATAAAGGCTGTTTTTCCGCAGCCCGTTTGCCCGCATATGATAGCGCAGTGCGGATCTTTAGGTAAAAGATTATCAATAGATTGCTTGCACGAATCTCCCATTTTGTATATTAAGTTGCGCATCCATAATCACGTACAAATATATGTTTAATTTACCAGCTGATTCGAAGAGCTTCGTTATCTGTATGGTGACACCCTCGCTAGCATTTTCTATTCTCCTCCCACTGCCGTGTAATTGGTCATCGTCCGTTGTTCGCATGTCGAGCCATAGCGCGTACTTCGAGGTGAGGTATTCACCCATCGATACACTCCCGAGAGACAGATCTTTCACGACCGCGTTAACTTCCGGAGAGCGTTTTATAGAAGGAAGTTTTTTAATCTCATCCCACTGGTGATACGATAGCATTCCTTGGCTATATAGTTGATTAGGAACGCCCTCGATAGTCAATTCTACTTTTGTAATCTTGGGATTGTAGAACTTCTCGGTATTTCTTTTAAACGCATCGGAGGGGTCCTCGAACAACATTAAAATACCCTTCAACGACCTCGTGGGGACGTTTAGATTGATATTCCACATCGTATCTTTTTTGTCCCTCGTGATCTTTCGGTGTCGCAGCACGCGATCGTACAAAATGGCTAAACTTCCCGAATACTGGTTACGAATTTGTCTTGCTAATTCGGGATCCGTTATCATATCGTACTCGAGCGAGATATTGTCAATGGAATAGCTAGCTTCTTCGGCAGATCTGATTACTCTACCGTAGTCGTTAAAAGTGAGTTCGTATTCTAACCTATCGCCTAGGGATGCTTGATAAAAGGGCATGTGGGAATCTAGTAATTCAAAGTCTAGGGGAATATAGAATCTGTTACCTAATGCGTCGGCAACGGCCTTATCTTTTTCGTTGGTACCATCACCATTAGAAGCATCTACGCGCAGTCTCAATGTGTTCTTATTACAAATACCTTGGTACTGTAAGTTTTCCCGCTCTTTATCCGTTCTCCAGAGATCCATGTAACAATAGTATACATCGCTATCGTCGATACTCAAAACCTCATTACCGCTAATTTTAATGGCGATTTTCTTAACAATAGCACGACCTAAGTTCTGAACCGGCTCCCTGTTAACGTCGGTAGAATTCAAAACAATCGTAAATGCTAGTCGGACAGTTCCCGGAACTAACACATCGTGTGCGCCGAGATTAGGAAAGCGAACCAGAAGCGTTTGATTCTGATCGATGGTACTAGGGTTATTAGTTATAGTAACAGACTGACGAATTGCTTTGACCCCTAATGGATCTCGAAGTCTGCGTTGTGGGTTTAACTTGCGTCCGTATTGCGAAGACATTGTTATATTGAAAACATGTACCCTATGTTTAATATAAAAATGACTAATTTTGAACATAATGACTTTGATCTAGATAACATAACTGATACTAGTACCATCGAAGAGGGTACTGATGAAACCAGCTTTATGATCCCAACTGTAAATGATGAACTTTTACAATCAGCCGTTGATGATTATTACGATGCATTAAAAGAAGATAAAAATTATGTTATCCCAATAGGTCGGGACTATTCAAAGTTTATGCTAGATAGTAAAGGAACATTGCGAGTGCGTGACTCTCCGCATATTGAGCTTATGCATTATAGTACTCGTAAGCCCCTAGCCTTGTCTACTATAGCCGGCAGACATAGCCGCGAGTTTGTTCGCGATAAATTAGGTTTTGTAGAATATGGACGACTTCCCGCGAAGACTACTAAGGCTCTTCAGACTATGAGGAAAGAACTCGTTAATACAGATGATTTGGAAGCAGCCTCGATGGTGGCCTCGAACGGACTCGGAGAAATCTTAGATACCTACTACGATAATTCAACATTACAGGTACCACATTCGGAGTTCAGTATTAGGGAATTACGAGGTCTTGACAAGGCAATGCAAACTATGCGGGGAGAACTCATCAATAATATAGCCAAGCTATCCGAAATCGACAAACATATAGCTCAAGAGAAAACAAAACTCGAACAGGCGGGCGATGAATTCAGTAGACGTCGCGTTGCTGAAAGATTGCGTAACCTAGAAGAGGAAAGATTGGCCCGCCTCGAAGCAGCTTCCAGTAATAGAAAGGCACTTCGTTCGCAAATCAGTCGTATTCGAGAAACTATCGATCAAGTCCTCAACGATGATACTACACTGACCGATAAAATTAAAACATTGTTCAGAGAACAGGGAATAACAATTGCCAGTATTTTAACCGCGTTGGGATTTATCATATCGACTTTGACTCTCTCGTTAACAGGTGGTAGTGCAGGTGGAGGCGGATCACCGCCTAACGATAAAAACGGTATAAGAGAGTGGATAAAAAAGCATTTAAAAGCATTAGGTTCAGCACTGGGAAAGCTAGCTGAGAAAGCCGCGGCCGCACTTCCCGGTATAATAGGGAGTGTTGTTTTCTGGCTATTGAATTTATTAGCTAAGACCACCACTTGGCTTAGTCAAAACTTGTGGGGGTTGATCGTAGCAATTGCAGGGCTGTTGTACGTATTCGCTAAAGACTATTTAACCACCAAATCATGAGTAAGCCAACCGAGACTCCACCCACTACCAGCGCTGTTTTTTCATCGATATGTTGTTGATTTTTAGCCGTAATATGCGGTGACACTTGTGCATCAGTAGATGTTTGTGCATTAAAAGATGTTTGCGGTTTGACTATTCCCTTTTCGCCCGTGATCGTTTGCGTTATTAATTCGACATTCATATCTGAATTTATACCTGGTTTTTGTTGATCGGTAGCGATAACAATTTTATTATTATAGCCTATCACTTGACCGATCTTAAGTTCCATATTACTCGGAGACATGTATAGTCCCGGCGCATAAACAAAGTCCACTTTGGATTGAGCGTACTGTAATGCATCTTGAAAACGCTTTATACACGATGGTATGTCAACTGGTGAATTAATGGCGTCCTCCACGTTTGAGACAAACTGTTTTTGCGCATCGAGCGCTGTCCCAGAACCGATAATGGACGTTCGTGTTTGCGATTGCGCTCCGAGAATTGCCCATACATAAGTTCTTATCGATTCATTAACTCTTACAAATCCTGGATTAGTAAAATTATTTTCCGTTTTATCATTAAGAAATTCATTCCAAGCGTTTGCGGTATCGTTCATTTGTATAAATTTTGTAACAATGTAAATTAAACCACTCTTAAAACTCATAATATCCCCTCTCCAATCATTACTATAAAGTTCCCAGCCATGATACCAATGACCGACTTTATACCGATAATCATACATTCTTGAGTAAAGTTTGCTGGCCTGCCGCAACTTATAAAAATTAAGACCAGGTTTATGAAGTTCTCTATATACATAATCGCTTTCTTCTTTGACGGATTTATTTTCCTCTGTGTAAGGAACACCTAGACCATGGTTTGCTCCTTTAATACGCCAATCTTTACTCGTAGAAACATTAAATTCCTGACAAATACGCTCATACGCGGACCTATCATAATTATTATTTGTGGAATTCCACGCTCGATCCTGCGGTAATGGAGCACTAATTTCTTTAAGTATACGTCTAATCTGATAGTACACATGAAATGACATAACAGACTTATTCAGTTCAAATCCTGGAGCGTAAAGAGATACGCCACATCCCGTTGTGGCACACCATATGGCAAAGTTTAACTGATTCTGCCAAAATTGCATCGGATTGTGAAACCAATCGTGCACCATTTTATCGCTAATTGCCGTGACTCTGTATTTTTCAAAGATATCGGGGAATTTAACTAAAAATTCAGCACCAGAGGCAGTTACTATAATCGATTGATTAGTAATGTAAGTTGATTTCATATTTAAGTTATGATATAGTATCATTGTATATTTAATATGTATGTTACACTCCCGGGAATAACAAATGGTCAGTCTATTGAACTGCTTCATACAATTGATAACTCGGATGGACAACTCGAAGTAGCTCTATGCGATGTAACATATTACCCGCGGTGGACCAATATAAATGCTACGAGAGGAAATAATAAGATAAGGTTAATTGAAAACAAAAATGTTGTTAGAGGCAACACTATTATACCTGATGGGTATTACAGCTTAAGCTCACTCAATGATGAAATTTTTAAGCCTAATTCCATTAGGCTCACACAAAATGAGGCGAATGGGATAATGAATATATACACTGAAGAAATAGGTATGATTATTGGTGAGAACTTAGGAATTACACTTGGATTTGGAGGGTCAGAAACATTACCACAAAACGCAAAAATTACTATATATGCATTACCCGATTTAGTCCCCTATAAAGAGTTGTGCATCCATCTTGATCAAATATGCACGACGGATAATATTCAACTAGAAAGTCCTTCAACTCTGCTCAGATCTGTTCCAGTGAAAAATGAAAAATACAATAGCGGTAGAACGGAATCTTTCTCGTCATTACAATATAAAAAATTAAAGCGGGGTATTATTTCAGACCTCAAAATTTCTGTATTAGATGTAAAACACCAACCTGTGCATGTAGGATACTTAAGTGTAACACTCCATATTATAAATAATGGCTGATTCCATATTTAAGTTATGATATAGTATCATTGTATATTTGATATGTATGTTACACTCCTGGGAATAACAAATGGCCAGTCTATTGAACTGCTTCATACAATCGATAACTCGGATGGACAACTCGAAGTAGCTCTATGCGATGTAACGTATTACCCGCGGTGGACCAATATAAGTGCTGCGAGAGGAAATAATGAGATAATATTAACACATGAAAGAGATAGAATTATTACTATACCTGATGGGTATTACAGCGTATGCTCACTCAATGATGAATTTTTTAAGCCTTATGGAGCTAGTCTAACACAAAATGAGGCGACTGGGAGACTGAAATTATCCCCTGGAGGAATGGGTGTAATTCCTTACAGGAACTTAAGAATTACAATTGGATTTGCAACCAATTATACTATAATAGTCGATTCATCAAATGAGGGAAATACATTACCCGATTTAGCTCCCTATAAAGAGCTGTGCATCCATCTTGATCAAATCAGCACGACGGATAATATTCAACAAGAAAGTCCTTCAACTCTACTCAGAAGTGTTCCAGTGAAAAATGAAAAATACAATAGCGGTAGAACGGAATCTTTCTCATCATTACAATATAAAAAATTAAAGCGGGGTATTATTTCAGACCTTAAAATTTCTGTATTAGATGTAAAACACCAACCTGTACATATAGGATACTTAAGTGTAACACTCCATATTAAAAATAATGGTTGATGCATCAGGCCCTGGAACGATAAGACAATGTAATACAATTGCGCTTTCCGATCTAGGAGACACGGAAGGATTCGGTAAACCCGGTACCAATGGTAAGTTATACGCTTTACACTTACACGATAATGTATACAAGCGGAAAGAAGTCACATTCGCGGGTAATCTAGAAGATTTAAGCGATGTCGACGTTAGTAGACTCCTTAAAACCACTCCGTACAATATTATTTACAACAGTGAGAATAAATGGACTATGGTTGAAGCAAACATCAAGTGGCTACTGAATATCGTCATTACCCCACCTTATGCGATGATGGGTAAGGGACATAATTTAACTAAGATAATAAATAGTGGCATCGTACTCGCGGCCTATATCCCGTCAAAACGAAAAAGTGTGTTAGTAACTCCCCTGCCAGAAAAACCAGGTCATATGTTATATAGTCGTCCGGCAATCCAAAATGTTAGTTTAAATTTGGTTACAGAATTCGATAATATTAAAGTTAACTTGAGTACAATACCTAATATTTCTACGCTTATTATTGAAGTCTTGTTCGGAGATGCACCTGTAGATGCCTTCGAAATATTACCAGGTCTATCGATTAAATGGCTCAAGAAACACGAGCGTCAACGTTGCAGTATTATTCATGTCGGTGCATCACCCGTTACATCCCTCGAGGGGGTTCAAATTATTAAAAGTGGTAGTATTTCTCTTTCTAAGATATTCTTGCCGTATAATATACATTTGATAAGGTTGATGTATACTCTCAAAACATTTAAGCAAGACCAATTAAAGACTATTATATATTCGTAATATACACTATGAGTTTATATCCAGCGCTCGATGAAATGAAGGAAACTGTTGATGGATTTCGATTACATCAAATAAGCGACATAAAACATCGAATAGAAAAGGATAGGGAGTTGAGACTTGGATTGTATAAAAAGTATCGCAGAGCCGTGAATGCTCTGGACGGAGTTGACACCGCTCTTGTAGTAGCTGGCATGGGACTCGGTGTAGCCGGTGTCGGTTTACTATCAACTATAATCGCCGCGCCTATCGTGCTCGGCATGGAAATAACCGCCGGAGTCTCGGGACTGGCAGGAATAGCCATAAAATTTATTTCTCGTAGGTTGCAAAAGAAAGCATTAAAACACGATAGTATTCGGATACTCGCAGAAGCAAAGTTGAACAGCATCGAGGATCATATTTCGACAGCAATGGCCGATTGTAAGATATCCGAGGATGAGTTTCGTTTAGTGCTGTCGGAACTCTCAAAATACAACGAAATGAAGCAGGAGATTCGATCAAAATCTCGTAAGACCAATGGTATTAGCGAAGACGATAAAAAAAAGTTCATAGAACAGGGGAGGCAACAAGCGCGTCAATTATTCCGTGCCAAAACCAAAGAACTGGTTGGAGATTAAAAATAAATTGCTTACTATCGTGTGATTACATTTAGACAAATGCTTACATAAATATATAATAATGGAAAAAACTATTAAATGGAGAGAATTACCACAAGGGTTTTATTATATCAGTGATGTCAAACCAACCAAATACGGTAATCAATTGTTTCTTATCAATTTACAAAAAGAGTGTAGTTATATAGTCTGGTCTCCTAGTAAAATGAACGAAGAACTTAATAAAAATGTTGAATATCACTTTATCGATAAAAATAATGAAGAATATTTTTATTACCATTTAGACTCATCTAAAGCAATGATTGGGCCCAGGTATTGGTGAGCTGGAGTCATGACTATCGTTGAATCGCATAGTCATTTTGACATAAAAAAATTCCACCTGTAGTAGCAGTATAGGTATATGAATCCTGCTCCAGTGGAAGTGGTCCAGAACCCCCATTACCTATAAAAATTTATATCATAGACTCCAGGTGGTGGTCTTTAACTTAATCTCATGACTATCGTTGAATCGCATAGTCATTTTGGCATAAAAAAATCCTCCTGTAGTGGTGGTATAGGTATATGAATCAAGCTCCAGTGGAAGTGGTCCAGAACCATCATTACCTATACTACTACAGCCCAAGGGCTCTCCTAAAGTAGTTACGGCCTCCCAAATTCAAACCATCATTATAAACAGAAATTGTATCAGGGGAGAACGTGTTTTCAGGGACAGAAGTCGGGCATTAGATGTTTTAGATGATATTGATTAGATTTCGCGATATCGATTCCTGAGACATGTCATCATTGAACTGGTGAATCGAGTTGATGAACAGCTGGCTCGACCGACTCAGTGTTCACGTTCACTATCTAGAGAGGTCAAAGTGTTGTGTACCTTGTGATACTTGGCTAAAGGGAGATCCCTTTGCAGCGACATGGGCGGCATT
Organism: Haliotis cracherodii; assembly: GCF_022045235.1. Lineage (NCBI taxonomy): Eukaryota > Metazoa > Mollusca > Gastropoda > Lepetellida > Haliotidae > Haliotis > Haliotis cracherodii. The sequence goes on from NW_027266268.1 coordinate 20,949,560, forward strand.
CACGGAGTTAGCAAGTTAAGCTAAGAAGCTTTGTGAACCGGCACCCAGATTATTGTCTGATAATAGATTATGAACATTTTCAGGAGACTGGGTAGATGTATTACCATCCTGTAATATCCGTAATTGAAAGGCAGTGATTTTAAACTACCTAGTGTATTATATTATGACAGGCCAACAGATGTCCGCTCTTGTAATGTGATTAGTTGCAGGTAAGCGCAATCACGTGCTCTTATGTAACATGCGACAGTCTGAATAAACAGCCGGTCAAGTGGCAGGCTCGTCTCCCTACTCCCGCGTTTGTCGTTCCTCCCTGAGAACCCAACACATCCGACCCCAGTCAACTGCCGCATCCTCACGGGCTTGTAACGCAGATATTAGCATAGATATGTACTGTCCTTAACGGGGTCATATAGCACTATATAAATGGATAGTACTATGACCCCGTTAGTGACCGTATATATCAAACTGCTAATATTTGCGTAACCAGCCTCTGTCAAGTCGCTACAAGGTAATGCTATATACAGTATTTCAGTTACATCACGCTGTGTCAGCTCTGTGAGAGAGAAAACGCCCCTATGTGACGTAGGTCGTGGAGCAACAACCACGTGTATGTGTCTTGGAATCAGCCGATCCTGGCAGTGCTAAGGGACTGTACTCTCTATGTACAGGGTACTGTCAAAATTGCCTCCTCTAAATAATGTACGATTGAAGGACAGATGCATCCAAAATTTACTTGCGTTAATCTATTTTAGCGTCTCCAAAGGAGTGTCTTGTTTTTCAATAGACTTGCTCTATTAGATACCCTGAACCAAATAACAACCGACTATAAAAACAACAACACCGATAACGCATTTATATCACCATGGCAATCAAAGATGTTTTGTTTTTATATGTGAAAACCCATGTCGGGATTTTGGGTTAGAATAAGTCCCCAAACACCTATGATGACCGTGGATCGTTGCTCACAATATCGATCACTGGGTTGTCTGGTTCAGGCCAGTTATTTCCGGTTATTTACAGGCCGCGGTCGTACAGCTGGAATATTGCTTGAGTGCGGCGTTAAACAACAAAACACGAAAACGTTACCGGTAAGGTGAGTGAGTGAGTTAATGAGTGAATGTTGATTTATGCGTCAGTCAGCAGCATTAAAGCGACACCTGCGCATGTTAGTAATCGATCCCAAATAGACAAGCAGTGGATCTTATATAGAATTTAACAGATTTCAATCTACCTATGCTGGTCATCATACCTGACGGCGTGGGTCGTTATATGCAATATGAATCACTGGATTGTCTGGTCCAGACTCGATTATACAGACCATCGTCAAATAGCTGGGATGTTGTTGAATGCGGTCTTAAACAATAATTCTACCATGGTTTTCGAAAATATACTATTCTGACTGTCCCATCAGAGGTTTCAAATTTCAATAACTAACTCACATGCTGTAATATATGTGAATAAAATGTAATGTTGTCAAAACCAACAAGTACAACAATGCAAACAGATAGTTTGTTTACAAGCTATTATCGGTATTTCCCTTATTCAGATCGGTAACCTAATCAAGACTGGACCAATGCCGCTTCACTCAGTGTCTTCGCGAATGATTTTGTTAAGGCAGAATGAAGAAAAAAAGTAATGTGTTTTCAATTTAGAGAAAAGTTACCTTTGCTTAACCGAGCTCAAATTAATAGTCTACCGGGTATACTATTTATAAACATACCATTAGAACTCAAAAGTCTTTGTGCAAGCTTCGTTATCGTTTTGAAAACAGAAAAGAGTTGCACCCTTTCTAATAACTATCGGGCGGTCGGGTAGCCTAGTGGTTAAAGCGTTCGCTCGTCACGCAGAAGACCCGGGTTCGATTCCCGACATGGGTACAATGTGTGAAGCCCATTTCTGGTGTCCCCCGCCTTGATATTGCTGGAATATTGCTAAAAGCGGCGTAAAACCATACTCACTAACTCTAATAACTGTCTCTCGGTATTTCGACAATAATGTAAGGTATTTATACTTTGGGGAGTATTGGATAGATTTTAGATTTAGTAAGTCAACAAATAGTCAGGAAGAGTAATCATAATTCGTTTCCTTAGTTCCATGTTGTGTCTCTTGATGGTCTGACGTTTTAGTACGACATTACTGATGATAGAAATGCCCATCTCTGAATAGGTTTTAAAACAATATATTATCATTATATATATGTTATCCTATTCAGAGTTATTTTCACAAAACGTACGGATAATAGCAACCTCACTCTGTCGGCCAAAACATTGAGCGTAAAAGGCAAAATAGTGGTGAACATTATAAGAAGGGATCACTGAAAATCAGTGATGACACCAGGTGTTCGCGAAAAGAAACACCATGCATATGTCTCGCACTACCAGTAGCTACGACCACTTACACAGTTTGCATAAAAAAGTAAGTGTTTGTTTGTTGTATGACGTAAGACTGATTTCAGACACAGTAAAGAACAATGTTTCTTTCTTAAACCTGTAGAAACATCAACTGAAGATTCTGAAAGTCGATCGTTATCATGCTTTCACGCGTTTGCCGTTATTGAATGTCACCAATTTTCATGTTTGTTTGTTGTTTAACGCCGCACACCCGCATAGAACAAAGGTTTGTGTTGGAATATCAGGCTCGGTGACTTGCGTGTCTCGTAATCTTTATTTGTTTGTTTGTTGTTTAACGCCGCACTCAGCAATATTCCAGCTATATGAAGGCGAACTGTAAGTAATTGAGTCAGGACCAGACAATCCTGTGATTGACACCATGAGCACCCATCCACACGATTGGGATACGATGACATGCATTAAACAAGTCAGTGAGCCTGACCACCCGATCCCGTTAGTCGCCTCTTACGACACGCATAGTCGCCTTCTACGGCAAGCCAGGGTTGCTGAAGACCCATTCTACCCCGGATCTTCACGGGTCACAACAGTATTAAATCAGTGACATTGGCCAGCACAATAATACAACACAAGCCGTGGCCACTCTATCATTGTCTATTATCAGAAACAGTATTCCGAAACTGTCCGACCGTCACAGCTGAAGAGCTTATCAGGGTAGCATTCTGGCGGCAGAAACTACTGATGATAACATTGTCTATAATGAAAAATTAACGTTAAGCTGAATTTTGACTGTTCTTCAATGTGTATCGAAAAGGAGCTATGGCAAGGTATGGTGAGCTGTTCTAGCTATAATTATTTCTATTTCATGTGTTTACAATGCTATCATTTATCATATTACAATGAAGCAGGAGATGGTGCGCTTGAAATGTTACCTCAAGTGACCACTGTTCCCCACTGCGCCAGTCAGCAACATTTTTAAACTACATCTGCGTATGATAGTAATCGATCCAACACAGATTAGCAGTGGATCTTTTATAGACATTAATAGATCATGAAAACAAACGTGTAAATGTGTATTTAATCGTTATTTCCGAGAAATCCCAGTCTGTTCACAGCTCTCCTGTAAACTATCACACGATTTCCCAGTGCTGATGTATCATTGTGATCTGTGTGTACCATGTCTGATTATATCAAAGTCAGTTGTATCACATGTTTGTTCTTCCCGTAGATAACCAAAATATTTATTCAATGCTTACCATGCCAAACATTCCCGTCCACACTTCATCCTCAGTGTTTGTAAATGTTTGTAAACATAACCATAGCGACGCCACGGTAAGATGTATCCTCATTTTAGTTAGTGAGTGAGTGAGTTGGGTTTAACGCCGCTTTTAACATTATTACAGTTATACCACGGCAGGTCAGCTTAATGAGGGAGGAAAGCCCGAAGTGAGGCAGGTCTCTGACGTTTACCACTTCGGTGAAACCCACGAGCACGGGTATGGTGCTGACAAACCTAGAAACATAATTAGGGCGAACCGGGATTCGAACCCACAATCATAGGTTCTGGCGTGCCCAAGTGACGCAACTCTGCACAGCGAATCGCGGCATTTTAGTTAGACAGTAAGCATGTATACACATATGGTAAGCCACGTGAACAGTGGACAAAGTCACGAACAATGTCAAAAACAATTTTATTCAATAAAGGTATTAGAGGTAATGTGAATTTTAGTCGGCCCTAACTGGTGTTCAGGGAAACTTGAATAATCTGTACATGGAGTAGAGGGTAGACAGGCTAAGATTGGATAAAGAGCTGATTGTAAATTCATTGGATAAACATCCATCCATCCATCCACCCACCCACCAACCCATCCATCCATCCATCCATCCACCCAACCATCCATCCATCCATCCGCCTCTAAACCCATCCATTTTAATGCTTTCTCTATAAGGCTAATAAGTTCAGAGAGTTTGGAGGTCAACTTGGCACGTTCTAAAAGCAAGGTGCTGTCGGCAGTGACGTCAGCAGGTAACCGTACAGTGTCACATGACATCACTGAACTGACACACCTGACACCTATTTTATGGCACACTTCATCAACAATATGTGAGTTACATCAATGCTCCAAACTGATTTTGATCTAAGTTTAAACAGGCTTTAGATAGCGAGTTAAAGATTGAAGCTACGAAACGCAATTGCAGGGGAAAGATGAAAAACGTGTATGCAATGGTATTTTAACAGACCTGCAAGATTTGAGAAATATAACAGACCGCTCGGTTCCAGGCAGAATTAGGGGATCGAACAATACGCTATCTATCTATCTATCTATCCATCCATCCATCCATCCATCCATCCATCCATCCATCCATCTATCTATCTATCTATCGTCTCATAATGATCGATTGTCCAAATGCACATCCTGTTTAATAGTATGTAACTTTAAGGATTAAAATGTATCATTTCTTTGTTGTCTGCAAACAGTTGGATTACATTATTTGACACTCAACTAACGCTATGCCTTTTTCATATTTCGAACTGTGCGGGAAGATTCAGAGAGACAAATCCTATCTACAAGACTGTGATAAGAGGGATGACTTCAACTTTCTAATAGACAACTTTGCCTTGATGCCAATAGGCGAGACAAAACCCTTTCCATAGTAATAAGAAATGTTTGCTCGATTGTTCTCCATAAGTTCAGAAACTTAGAAGCTAGCTAAAGCCTGGAGCTGCTGGAGTATTGTTTGTAAAAGTGACCGTGAATAAAAGGGATTCTTAAACACACGTCTATGATATAGTCCAATTGGTCTTTTGGAATCGTGTAATGAACTCTTCTCGTGATCATGGAAAGGGTTTTGTCGTTTTCATTTATTTCTTCACACACACGACTCCACTCCCACACACTCCACTTTGACCACAGTGACACAGTCAATACAACAGGGCCCATATACCGTCAAGCCAGCAGATGGACCGTGTCATATAAATACACTCGTATATATTCTTTGTCAGACATCTGGGTTAGAGTTTGTCATCAGCATCATATTCTGGTGGTAAGAGGCAAATTAGTATATCTGGTGGTCAGATTCGGTGCCAAGGTTTACTGGTTTACTGCTTGTCGCCGACGGCGTGGAACATTGCCCACAACACAAGATTACAGGCTGCCGTCATAACAAACAAACAAGTTTCCTGCAACACACAGTTCTTCCATCCCCCACAGAAGGTGAGTTGATATCCTAGTGGCAGAGTCGAACTCACTCAGGTGTGTTTGCTCCAACGTTACAGGCATATATCCCACGATGTTGAACAATACAGATGCATGTGACCTTCATAATAACCTTCACGTGTATCCCCATGAAGACAACAATCTGACGACATCGTCTTGCTGGAACCTCCGTGCCACCTGTACAGGAGTCTGGCCGTGGATGTTTGTACTGGACACGTCCACTGATGACTCTACGAGAAGCTGGCGAACTATGTCTACTCTACCCCATGAGCAGGAAAGATGTAGGATGTTGTTACCATCATTATCCACTACTGACAGGTTACACCCTTTACTCACCAGAAGATCGAAAACCTTCTGATGACCTTTAGCTGCTGCCTTCATGACAGCAGTTCTCCCATACTGACCTCTGCTCTCTATGTCAGCTATGTCATGTGAGATGAGATAGTCAACAATCTGTACATTGTCACTGAGACATGCAGAATGTAGGATGTTGTCACCATCATCATCCACTACTGACAGGTTACACCCTTTACTCACCAGAAGATCAAAAGCCTTCTTCTTACCTTCAGCTGCTGCCACCATGACAGCAGTTCTCCCATACTGACCTCTGCTCTCTATGTCAGCTATGTCATGTGAGATGAGATAGTCAACAATCTGTACATTGTCACTGAGACATGCAACATGTAGGATGTTGTCACCATCATCATCCACTACTGACAGGATACACCCTTTACTCACCAGAAGATCCAAAACCTTCTGATGACCATTAGCTGCTGCCACCATGACAGCAGTTCTCCCATACTGACCTCTGCTCTCTATGTCAGCTATGTCATGTGAGATGAGATAGTCAACAATCTGTACATTGTCACTGAGACATGCAGCATGTAGGATGTTGTCACCATTATCATCCACTACTGACAGGTTACACCCTTTACTCACCAGCAGATCAAAAGCCTTCTTACCTAGGGCTGCTGCCACCATGACAGCAGTTCTCCCATACTGACCTCTGCTCTCTATGTTAGCTATGTCATGTGAGATGAGATAGTCAACAATCTGTACATTGTCACTGATACATGCAACATGTAGGATGTTGTTACCAACGTCATCTACTACTGACAGGTTACACCCTTTACTCACCAGAAGATCCAAAACCTTCTGATGACCATTAGCTGCTGCCGCCATGACAGCAGTTCTCCCATACTGACCTCTGATCTCTATGTTAGCTATGTCATGTGAGATGAGATAGTCAACAATCTGTACATTGTCACTGATACATGCAACATGTAGGATGTTGTTACCAACGTCATCTACTACTGACAGGTTACACCCTTTACTCACCAGAAGATCAAATGCTTTCTTCTGGCCTTTAGTTGCTGCCACCATGACAGCAGTTCTCCCATACTGACCTCTGCTCTCTATGTTAGCTATGTCATGTGAGATGAGATAGTCAACAATCTGTACATTGTCACTGATACATGCAGCATGTAGGATGTTGTTACCAACGTCATCTACTACTGACAGGTTACACCCTTTACTCACCAGAAGATCGAAAACCTTCTTCCTACCTTTAGTTGCTGCCTTCATGACCGCAGTTCTCCCATACTGACCCCTGCTCTCTATGTCAGCTATGTGATGTGAGATGAGATAGACAACAATCTGTACATTGTCACTGAGACATGCAACATGTAGGATGTTGTTACCCTCATTATCCACTACTGACAGGTTACACCCTTTACTCACCAGCAGATCAAATGCTTTCTTCTGGCCTTTAGTTGCTGCCACCATGACAGCAGTTCTCCCATACTGACCTCTGCTCTCTATGTTAGCTATGTCATGTGAGATGAGATAGTCAACAATCTGTACATTGTCACTGATACATGCAACATGTAGGATGTTGTTACCAACGTCATCTACTACTGACAGGTTACACCCTTTACTCACCAGTAGATCAAACACACCTTTGTTTCCTACACTTGCCGCTTTCATCACAGCCGTTCTACCATACATTCCCTTACTCTCCAGACTGACTACACGACGTGAGACCAGATATTGGATGATGTCAGTATTGCCCCCAAAACAAGCGACGTGAAGAATGTTGTTGCCATTGTCTAGTACAGCAGATAAATCACATCCCTCTTTCACCAACACATCAAATATGTTTCTATAACCTCTAACTGCTGCAGTCAACACAGGTGTCCAGCCACCCTCGCTTCTGGTATTAATGTCCACAGACCCCGTAGCAATGATGTTCTTCACTATGTCCAGCTTCCCTTCTCGACAGGCTTTACTCAGCATGTTGTTCCGGTCCACGTAGATCAGCTTCATGTTTCCCTCCTCCACCTCCCACTTGGAAATCAAGTGCGGCGGCTGGCCTGGAAATAGTAACGGCGTGGCTACTTAGAGGATTCATTTAGTGTACCTGTTCCTTTAACTCAAAGTAGTTATTTTCTACGTGTGCACTAATAACATATTCAAGGCATACATGTGTCCCATGTAATGGGACTGAGTTGTAAGGCACCACAATGTACTGTGCAGAGTTGGTGTCCCTTTGTCTCGTGCAAGGTTACGATGATCGGGTTTCAAAACCCAGATTCGACCTGACTTGAATTATCACCACAATGCCCACGCTTTGTTCTTACAGAAACATGTAAACACGTACGACCTGCTCTGACATGGAGCTGAGGTGTCATTCTTTTACTGAAATACTGTAGAAAGTCACTCGCTCACATACCGTTACAGTCAGATGTACTCAGCTTTGTATTGTCATGATTGCTGTTATGGACGTTTTATGTTTTGTAACGGATCAGCTGAACGCTAAAAGATAGCTACCTCGTTCCTCTTGCCAATGTTTTCCCTCTGCACTGGATGTGTCTTCGGAAACTGACTCCTGGATACCAGAATCTGGAGGAAAAATGATGAATCTACAAACTGTCTCGTACTCACTGACGCTCTCGTAATTCATTCTATATCTGCGACCACTAAATACAAATGGAAAGAAGTAATTGACCTGACAATTGCCAGTGGATATGGTTCAACGCCGTTTATTTCCAAGCAATATCACTGCTGGGTTGTAACAGTAATGTGCTTCACACATTGTACCCATGTGTGCAGTAGAACCGGTCATCCGGCGTGAGAAACAACCCCACCCCCGGGCCTCACAGTAAACAAAATAAACGTAACGTGTGTGCTAAATGCAGATGAGTTAAATCATCTAAATAAGTCAACGTGAACTGTTAGAATCTGATGTGATCAATTTCAGGTCATCCTTGAAGTATTAATGATGAATCCATGTACATGCTGATATACCTACATCAATAATTGGGATTGGTGATATCTTTCATCATGGTAATAATTGTGAATTTGCGTTCTACCATGAATTTGGAAATTACTCGATTCTGATTGGTCAATCAGAGGTTATTAAATCACAATAACCCCCCTCTGATAGAAACAGCTGGTTTGACTGCCGCATCACCGAGGAAGCTAATATTCATAGTCATTGTCGGTAAGCATATTTAAATAAGTATACAGGTCACAAAATGCGGCTAAACCAGTTGCGGCTACTACACTATTCAAAGGATGTGTGGCAGTACAGAAAACATGAGAGAAATCGTCAAAGAGAATGTATTTTAACTTTGGAGACAACAGAGAGCTTGAAATGTGGCGTTTCTCTATATTCGACCGTGACGTCATACCTTTTGCGTCACAATGAGCTATATGACGTCATAATGGTGACGCGCGGTGTAGAAAGAAAGCTTTGCAAAGCATGCTTCGTTTTATTTAGGCGTGCCCACCTCATGTTAGCTGATCAAGTTGCCGTGCTTATAAGCTTACAATGCATATCATATGTTCGAAAGACGTATTACCGTGTGAACAAACTGCTTGAGCACACAGAACGCCATATTTTGTTTACAGGTTGGTGTCGGTGATTCCGTAATTCAGATCGACAACCCACTCAAAACACTGGACTCAGCCCATGCGACTTCACTCAATATATTTGCTAACAGTTTTATTTAGTCATGGTAGAATTGAGATTAACATACTTATTTTCAATGTAGAGTTAGGTTACCTGCAAATTTAACTGCGCTAAATTAAAGTTTCCGTTCCAAATTCAATTTAGCGCGGTTAAATCTACAGGTAACCAACCTCTACTTTGAAAATGAATCTCCTAGTTCATCCACAGCATTGTAAGCAAATTGTAACAGCAACTCTGACTAAACAATAATAATTTGTAAGATGAAAAGACATGTGCAAGCTACCTGCAATAAAGTCAGTGACCTTTTTTATCATTTTATCAGTCCTTTACATCCTTTACAGCTTGCATTGCATGACACCAATTATGCCTTATGACTTAATCTCAGCACATTTTATCGCTCAACAAAATATGTTCTAATAATTACACAATGTTCAAGGAATAATGCTGCAGTGTAACTTAGCGGGACAGCCAACAATATTTGAATAGCAAAGATGGCAATTAAACTTTGTTAGGTGGCTGTTTTTGTGAAAATTGAAACTGTTCACTGTTTTCTTGAATGTTTGCAAGTTGCAGATAAGTTAAGAAGCTGAATAATAGCAAAATCAGAAGATGCAGAAAGAGGAGTTTAGCATTTATATGTACATTTCATTTTAACGTGATTGTCATGGCAACCAGAGCTGCCAGAGTGTTAAAGTTAAGGCGATGACATATCATAGACTTATCTATCAGAACTGGTATAATGATAAATGCAAGTTGAACCTTGATCTCAATTTTGGTGGCAAATCTTATCAGGATCGTCATACAAAAAGTAGTAATAGATTCACTCTGTATGTTTGAGTCGTGGATTCAAATGCTCTTTTCAACGTTACTGCTGTGGCCTTCACCTTTAACAATAAGCCCCGTGGGATTTCAGTTCAGGGGGGTTAGAGGTTAAAAGTCAATTTAGAAATTATGCACGAGGTAACATTAATTGTTCTATTTGAATACAACGTCATCTACCACTTATATTAGCAACAATCCTGGAGAATATTTGAGTCTTCATATTCTTTCTGAATAAGTACTAGTTTGATAATGAATTGATTCTATGCCTATATTACTTTTTAAACACAGAGTCGTAATAAATCAACACCCGTCTTGCCAAAGGCTCGGCAAATAGTGACTTGAAAAATGTTTGCCAGTTCACAAAAGTCACTCTTGCTGATTATTTTTAATATAGCTGTATATACCATTATGGTATCTCTAATTTCACATTATGAAAGACATATGCAGGCAGTACACATAATAGAAGCCACTTACAGTGCCCGTCAATATCAGACAATGAAACTGACAATGAAGGAGATGTCGATCTCATCCACAGGGACATCCGAGCTTCTGAAAAGAAAAATCCGTATAAAGAGGTGAGTGAGTTGGGTTTAATGCAGCTTTTAACAGTATTCCAGTTATATCAAAACGGGTCAGCGTAATGTGGGAGAAAAGCCCGAATTGATGCATGTCTCAGACGTTTACCACTTTGCTGAAATCCAAGAGCACAGGCATTGTGCTGAAAAACCTAGAAACATAATCGTGGCGAGTTGGGATTCGAACTCACAATCAAAGGTTTCTAGCGTGCCCAAGGGACGCAACTCTGCACAGCGAATCACGGCGCCTTAGGCAACTAGGCCACCCGTGCATCCCCGTATAAAGGATCACTGTAGTCATCTAAAATGTCTTCATCAGTAAAGCTAGCGAACCATTTCGCAAGCATCTTAACAGCAAACAGACGACGTAAACGCACCCAGAGTTTTCGGACTTGCATTATAATCTGTTGTGCTCGTTTAAGTTCACTGAACTGCATTTGATAGGCGTTTATACGATGTGGCTGAAATATTACCGATGTGACTATAAATCGTAACTCACTAACTCATGTTCGTGATAATATACCAGTAATCAAATCACTGTAGGCGCGTTGGTAAGCGCTTCAGAATTTCCAAGTGGGGTATATGGAATTTGTTATGTTGTCGGTCATATAAGTTCATAGGGAACGATAGTCCATTCAGAAACCATTCAGAAACGGGTATCTTAATGCAGGTATGATAACTTGTTATATCAACCTGCAAGTTGTGCATTTTCCATTTTTTCAAGCTTTTTATTGGTCAAGGCCAGTTCTTGTTCCAGTGTGACTATTCTTTGGTTCAGACTCTCCACATGTTGATCATGCTGAAACACAAGAAGCTTCTGTTATGCGTGTGTATATATCTGATATACCTTTGTATACCTAGTCCGTAAACAGGTAAATAGGTTCATACAGGTCGCTAATTGTGTTGAACAAACACACCGGACGCAACATTTGATAACAAAGAAATAGACATGTAGGGGGTGCATGTTTATGAACTGTTTCCATCAATAAAAGCATGAGCTTCACACGCTGAACCCATTTAGGGAACGTCTGAACTTGAAAAGTTTGACTACTGAGAAGCGCTTTTCTTATTTGTGCTGAATTTTTTCTACTGAGTGGAAGATTACCTGTCGTTTGTTGACACATGCTTGGAATGATTCCAGAGGTGTTTCTTTAAAGGAAAGGAAGTCAGTGAAGTTATATAAAGAATAAAAATATTTAGATATTTTTAGTCGATTACAAATAAATGTTGTTGGTCAGAGGAACACACGCATGAACGCGCGCGCGCGCGCTCGCTCACACCCACACACCCACACCCACACCCACACCCACACCCACACACACACGTACGTTGCTGCACTGGCCTGCACATTCAAATGTGTGTTATAAATGTTTAAACTATTTTTATAGACAGTGACAAGATTAAGTTATGAAGATACAACACATTCTCTAACCAATTTAATATACCCCTAATTCGGCAACATGCATATATGTGCTCACTCGTTATTGATTTGCTTTGAATTATATTCAGTGATAAACTATAGATTCATGATACTCTGATTCTCGAGGTAGACTGATGATTTATGCAGCAGCAAATGTCAGTTACATCTAAATCAAAAACCATTAAATTTTGCCAATGAATTATTCACAAAGATTGTGTCTCACCCATCTTGTATATCATAGCTTAAAATAGTTGCCGTTCATACGTATCCTCTGTCTTATACCTTTATCAAGTAAGTCCTCTGCTGTCTGTTTGAGTGCTTTAATTTGAACATCGCACTCGAGTAGTTCTACACCAGAGTTTATGTGCTGGAGAAACTGTACAATGACATCTGTGACATCCTTCTTGTGTCTCATCATCTCCTCCGCTTCTTCCCAGGTGTCATGCTGGAACACAAATATCAAGCTTCCGGGGCGGGCACCTTGAAACCGACCGTTGAAGCGAGCCACAACGGAGGCGTGTAATGTATACAGTGCTGAACAGAGAGAAGACGTAAAATGAAGTGCATAGTTCACTGGCTTGGTTATGAAGCTCCAAGTTGATTCATAGGCTGGTTTGTCTTTATGTGTTGTGGCAGTTTCCCTAGCTTGAATGTCCTGTAGTTTCCCTGACCCATCCATGTTAATTATAACTGGAAAAAAGAAATGTAGTCAGCATAGATATTACGTGCATATTTGATATTTCCCACGACAGAAAACGAGATTTATTGATTATGATACACAAAATAAAATTAGCACAAACTCACTGCACACTTTCTTGTTATTTTATTCCTTAAATTTGTTTTAGGACATTGTTTACATAGTTTTCGTGACATGTTAAGACAATATGGTACTCACAGCTGATGGGACCAGGTTGATTCCTTTGGGACATACCCTCGCCGGACGCGCCATAAAGATGAACGGTAATATTGTACGTGTTTCCTGAAATACGTACAAAAGAATTGATTGCAACTATATCTGATTCGGTATATACTTAGCTTATTTGTTGTGCTTGACGTCGTAGTCGTCAATATTCAAGCTACATTACGAGGGGGCATGGGTGGCCCAGTCGTCTAAGGCGCCGCGATTCGGTGTGCAGAGTTGCGTCCCTAGGGCATGCCAGAAACCTATGATTGTGGGTTCGAATCCCGGTTCGCCCCAATTATGTTTCTAGGTTTGTCAGCACCATACCCGTGCTCGTGGGTTTCACCGAAGTTGTAAACGTCTGAGACCTGCATCACTTCAGGCTTTCCTCCCACATTAAGCAGACACGCCGTGATATGACTGGAATACTGTTAAAAAGCGGCGTTAAACCCAACTCACTCACTCCCTCACTACATAACGACAGCCATGAAACGATTTACACAACGATGAAATGCAATCGGGTAAGCTACTGAGCCTGACGTGTGAATCCATTAAGTTTAGGAGAAGACACAAAAGGATGGCCAGATGGATGGACTTCCTGACCACATGCCTTACCATAGGCTGCCTTTGAGGTAAAACGAATTGTAATTCTCTAAGAAGAAATATAACACCTTAGTTCAATAGAATTCATAGAAAGTCAGAGAAAGTCTCGAATCCTCTAATCTTAATTGCCTTCTCCCAAGGCTAAAATCACGGCACAGTGTATATCCCTATAGTACATCAACCCTTACAAAGAAGGGTGCATTTCCAAAGCGATTAAGATGTGTGTGGTTTTATAGGGATAGACATACGCCGTAGCAAGCAGGCAAGCAAGTATTACCTTGGGTAATATGCTGTCCATGTACCACCCCAGATGCAACTGATTGGCCAGTCGTCCCTTGGCCGTCTGTTCCTTTCACGCTAATACGGGCTGAAAAATATGAAACAATAACATATTTTATTGGGACCGTTAAACACAAAATAGTCGTGAACATACGAGTATTCATTGTTAAAGATGATTAAAGCTACGAATGACAAATGACAACTGTATTGAGATGCCATTTTCGAGCCTCAGCAACCTAATCCCTGCACGACCGGGGAATATATCATGTGACCCTTATATTTCTTTATTCAAAGTTCATAAAGTCCATTCCGTTACTTCAAAAACACAATAAACTTCTGATTCTCGTTTTGCAATGTCAGTATGCTATACGCACTCATGCAACCTTTCTATTCATACAAGATCTAAGCTTGGAGGATGACCGCCCGGACACACAGGGAGATAGTATTCCGGCTGACCTCCGACTGTGACGTTTCCTAGACTTGCGGCAGGCTTTAGACCGTCGTAGGAAAACCTTCAGGGCCCTAACAGGGCATAATGAAAGCTCCTCAACGTCGTCGGCACCCACAATCGACGAAAGGGGAGGGATGGCGAAGGATCTTTCAGGCTGTCCTGCGAGTTGATTCTTTGCGATGAAGTCCTAGCACAGCCCAAGATGAACGGCGCGGTCAAGGAGCCGCTGCGCAGACGTTAGATTTCAGCGTCGACCATCGGGGGAAGGGGTACAGGGAGGACGATGAGGGACTCCGGATCCTGCTGCCGAATGAAAGGAGCGAGAAACCGTAGAATTGGATGGAGTTGGAGGCGACCCCTTGCAGTCAGGTCTTGAGCCGATGTGAGGAGGCCAAGGAGAAGCTGCCATTGGCGAAGAGTTCGAGCCTGCTGGAGGTCAGGGAAGAGGTGAGTGAGGGTTTTCAAAACCTGTCCCTGGGGACTTGAAGAAGGTCTTGATCCGTGAGAAACAGGCCCGAGATGAACTGCAGACGGAACGATGGGGTCAGTTCCGACTTCGTCTGGTTGACGATCCATCCCATCTGATTGAAGAGCCGCAGGGTAAAATCTCTGTGGCGCAGCAGCAACTTCGAGTCCCAGTTGTTGAGGAGACAGTCGTCGATGTATGGATTGAAGTTGATGTTCCTCAGGTGTAGGAAGGCGGCGACAGGCTTGGTAATCCGTGTGAAAAGCCACGGGGCCGTGAAAATTCCAAATGGTAGGACCGCCCACTGGTAATGGTACCGTTGAAAATGATCCTGAGGAAGCGCCGGTCGTTGGGGTGGATAGGCACATGAAGATAGGCGTCCTGGATGTCGAGGCTGATCAGGGAATCGCCTGCTGAGATTCTCGTCCTGAGCAGGACGTTCCAGGTAGCGCCGGTTGAAAGTGGAGAGATTGTGTATCATACACCAGTTTGTGGTTCCCTTCATGGGAACCAGAAACACTGGGGAGTAAAAACCTGGGTTCCGAGCCGGGTCGTGCACGACCTCTATGGCCTCCTTCCGAAGCAGGGAGTCGATGCTGTCGTGAAGGAGCCGAATTTGGTGTGCCGCATAAGCGCCTGTTGTCGGAGTGGACGTCAGGGGAGGATGTACTGCCAATGGGCCAATGACGGAAGACGTTTGTGACGAACGGGTCCTCCAGTATAGACCAGTTTCTCTTAAACCGGCCTAGTCTCCCTCGGTGACCGGAACGGCTGTGGGTGGGAGGTCCCAGTCGTTGAGGTCCCGTCGGTCAACGCTTGGAGGTGGAATCGGCACCCTTGCCGGGGCGACGATCCCGTCGGAGCTGGTAGGTGCCACGGGATTTGCCACGACCACGCCCTTTCTGGCCACGAAAGAGCGGGGCATGTTTGGAGACGTCCTTGAGAGAGTAGCGGCGAAGTTTGTAGTTGCCTTTGGAGGACTTGGCCGCTGATGGGTGCGTGACATGCTCCAAGGCTCTGAGGGCCGTTTCATCTCTTGCGAAGCTGGAGACCCGGGCGTGTGTAGCGGAAATGGCACCATTAAAAAGGGTAGGACCCGACCAAGGTTGTCATAGTAAGGAACGCTTGAATTCGGAATCCCAGTCCGTAGAAGTCAAGTAACCCATTCGTCGTGTAGCGGTGATCTCCACAAGAGCGGCTCACAAGAGCGGCAAATGGTCGACCTGGCGAAGTTCGAAGTTCATAACAGTGCGTAGGTGGTCGATCCTGTTTGGATTGGACTCCGAGAGATCATGCTCAATGACTCAATGGCATAGGAGGTGAGTGTAGACAGTGGTTTAATTGAACGCCGCAGTTCAGATTCCACGAAAGCGAGTCGGGAGTCTACCGTTCGTACGGTGGCGGACTGGGATGACCTGGTCATTCGATGTAAGTCCTCGTCCAGGATGTGCGCACCGTCAGCCACATCGAAGGAGTGGACAGGGAAATCATCACGCCGGACACGAGGAGCCTTCAACGACGGCGTGAGGGACAACCTTGCGAAGTCCTCATCCAACGTCGTAACAAGATCTGTCAGTATTGGGTCGGGTGGTAGCGAAATCGGGTTAGACCAAATCGTAGATTTTTTTTCGACATCGGGGCCCGGGGAGGGAGCGACGGAAGTCAAACGGTCCGTAGCCAATCAGCAACCTGTGATAGGCCCAAGTGAGTATCAATCTCGGGAGATGGAGGGTCATAATCGAGTCGAAATTATACTTCTGATGAGGCCGAACGAGATGAACGACGTCGAAGTCTATGTATAGGTGAACGACTTCGAGAACGACGACGGGATCCAGAGGACTTGTCAAGAGGCAGTCGGAGGCAACGAGGTGTACGACGATAGAAACCGATGAGCACCCGAAGTAGAGGGGGACGCAGGAATCGGAGTGTCTATAGTCGGGGCCATCAGTGGCGCAGCGTCGCAGGAGGCACTGTCTGCGCCGCTGAGGCGGGAGTAGGTTGCGCAAACAAGGACTGCATCCAAGCTTGCATCCCAGATGGATCCATAAACGATGACAGGAGGGCATGTCCATAAGTAGGAGGCGCCTGAGTAGTCCAGGTTGTCGACGTAGATGGCAGAGATGACGGTGAACCCGTTACGGGCGATGCCGAAGACGATGAGATCGAAGCAGGTGACGGTAAGGGTGGTGTAGGAGACCGTGAACGGTCGTATGTCGTGCCGTGGGAGGCAGACACTACGTTAGATGGCATGTTGGGGTGTTGACGCACACGTTGAGTGAAGCGTTTCCGAGACACTCGTAGGTAGGCGGTGAAGGAGACTGGCGACAGGGGACTACAGTATCTGCACTGCTCTGTGGGGGTACATGGGGTTGTACAGTCCAGGCAGCAGGGGTGGGGGTCCCGTCCAGATTTATTCCCGCGGCAGTTAGAGCAGTGAGGTATTCTGGAATTTAAGCAAAAGCATAACGATGCGCAAACACCCAACGTGACGCATAATGTAACTCAACATAACTTATTTTCTGTTACAAAGTTTATAAGAGCAAACAATTACGCGTAAAGCACGCCAAATACAAACATTTTAATTTAATGTAAACTCCCACCAAAGAGCGAATTCAAAACGCAAAACATGAAAATACATGGACACGTGGTGAATCGCAAAAGGGCGGGAAAACCAAAATGGCGGGAAACAACAATACGGTCGTAAATACAGCGACGAGAGCCACAAAACGAGCGAGAAACGTTACCAATGGACAATAGAATGACGCCAAAGGTAACAAACCATATACAATAAACAACACAGCAGACTTTTGTCGTAGTTAACAACACAAAGTAAGGGTCATAAAAAGCTTTTAATATTTCCACGAGGGATACAGATCCCGTTCCGTGTGGCTGACAAAGCAGTTATGTGTTTAGACGTGACGTCATGACTTCCGGGTCACGTGCCGACTGTGTGGGAGCGGGCGCAGCTTCCTGTACAGATGGAGACAAGGAAACAAAGGAAACGCATGCATAACTATCTGCCATAAAAAGGAATTAGTTACGTTCAGGGGAGCCATGAGCTGTTGTCGGGTCATCTTGGGGCAAGTTAGCCTCGTCCGTTACTGTTTGAGTAGTAGTTGCTGTTGATGGGGCTGAGGCTGAGGCTGTCACTGTTGATTGTGTGGTTGACCCCTTTGCCTCTGTTGATGTTGTTGATCCTGTTGCTGCTGTTGACCCTGATGTTGTTGCTTCATCTTTACGTTGCATTTTGAACGGTTTATCTCAGAAACCATTCCTGCAAAGATCAGAGCAAAAATAACATTTACGATAGAACAGGACCATACCTTTGCGATATAGGTATTAAGGACTAACAAAGACGTATGAACTGAGCCTACAAACGGTATGACAATGTAGCCTAACAAATAATGCATTGTTTCATCGTGAGGAAAACCAGGGTTCGATTCCCACTAGGTACAATATGTGAAACCCATGTACGTGTTCCACACCATAGATTTGCTTGAATTTTGCTACAAGAAGCAAGATAATTCATATACTATTATTCCAAATGCGACTTGTTCAATACTTCATCGGCAACCTCAGTCTTATTTCCATCCAATCGGGTTTTTTTGGTTGGCAAGGAATCTATCAAACGTTCATTTCACCAGTTTCACAGGTCTATTCTATACCTGTTTGTGGTCAATGAAGCGTGATTACATTGCCATGATACTGAAACATTACAATCAAGGGTTAATTGGGTAAAGCTGACAGTTTACAACCTTGGATCAGTAAGGTTAAGGTAAATCATGGTTAAGAACTTTAGAATGTCTACACATACAAAAACACAGGGCAAGCCCTCATTCATTATGCCCACGAGTCACCACAACTTGCTGGAGGTGTCATCGCCTGTCTGCCTGACAATCTCCATGATCTCGTCCTTAATATAAGTTTCACGGTAGTTTGAATGTAAGCGTACCCCGCCGCCATGTTATATGCCCCGGTAAAATACTTCCTGGTTGATGAATACAAACTGAGTGAGCACGGAGTACCCGACGATATTATGCCTACCTGTATTATGCAGGTTTCTAAAGTTTCTACATTTTGTACAATGGACAATCTACTTTGTTTGCAAACTGAAATGACTGAAATCCAATTTTCAGCGGATTTGTGAAATTCGTCAGATTAAATTTCAACCAGGATACGAATAGGAAGGTCATGGAGCTGGTTTCGACAGGTCCATCCGGCCGCCATATTGATTGTAAATACCACCCACTAGGTCAAAGATCGTGGTATGTGACGCTGTCAGTCGGTGGCGGAGCGGACATATCTAACAACTGCAGGAGGATAGAGTAGGACCAGTCGCCTTTACCTTACAGTTGTTTTATAACAACTGCATGTATTAGTCTTTTAAATTGTTGTTGTTGCTTTGTTGTTTAACGCCGCACTAAGCAATATCCCAACTATATGACGGCGGTCTGTAAATAGTCTAGACAAGACAATCCAGTGATTGACATCATGAGCAATTGGGATACAATGACATATTCTTTAAAAGCACAATCAAACACATAACATCACAACATTACTTTTGCTAAAATAACAAGACATATGAAGGCAACACATTTGTAGCTCACCTGAGCGAAAGTAGTGTCATAATCTGCTTGTCCGCCTACCATAGCTTTCCTGAAAACTTCATCCTCCTAACTAGCACAGGGCCAAGAAACTTGACCTTATTGTGCCAATGATGAGACTTGGCTTTGTTAAAGAGGTTCAGATCCTATTTTGAATATGGCCACTACGGCAGCCATATTGGAAACAGAACGCTACTTATGACCATTATTCTATTTTATTTGTTCTTACTTTTTTGAAATTGGGAATCTCTTTACTTGGTAATTGGAATCGATGTTCACGATATTTGACCTTATTTTGACCATTTTGAGTATGCTTAACAGAATACGTTCCCCCTTCTGCTAACGTCTTTTCCCCTCAACTTGCGAAGTTGAGGAAGCTGAACTATGACATGTAAGCTTCTTCTGATGATAGCATCATATTCAAATTTATAAAATATGATGTTATTGTTTTTAGTTTAGGTTATGCATGAACGCTATTTAAATTTCAATGCTGACAGCAACGTTTGTGAAGTGTCTGCCTTTGTTGATATTTTAGATGTGTTGGCTACAAATTCAGGCTAGCAATGGATTCGCTGGACCAATCTTTTCATCATTCATCAACATTAACAATCGAGTGTTTACAATCACTACAATATTTAAAGTTCCCTGTAACGTTTACTGTATTTCCTTTTGTTGTATGTTTGGATCGACGAGCGGATGGCGATAGTGTTATCATAGTCGTGATAGATAATCGATGTGCCTGATGCCTTTGCTCTCCCATGTGAAGGCAGTCATAACTTTCTTGGTTGATCTGGTTGCTCTTACCTTCTTGGCTTTGGGAGACCCGGTTCATGGAATTTGGCTTGTCCTCGGCATCGTGGTGAGTGAGTGAGTTTGGTTTTACGCCGCTTTCAGCAATATCCAAGCAATATCACGGCGGGGGACACCAGAAGTTGGCTTCATATATTGTACCCATGTCGGGAATCGAACCGGGGTCACTGGCGTGACGAGCTAACGCTTAAACCACATGGTTACCCTCTCGTAGTGATGGATTCAGGTCGCACCACCTGTCACAAGTCCAAGGACATAAGATGTGACCTCAGAATCGAAGTCAATTATCAGCAAGTCACCTTACTGAAGAACGCCACCTTGTGACTAAGTCACCACAACACAACAGAATGCTCTACTTGCTGGGGTGTTATTGCCTGCCTGCCTGACAAGTTCCGCCTAGATATAAGTTTCACGGTAGTGGTTTCAATGTAAGCGCACCCCGCCGCCATGTTATATGCCCCGATAAAATACTTCCTGGTTGATGAATACAAACTGAGTGAGCACGAAGACCCTGTCAGCGTGTATTATGCAGGTTTCTAAAATTGGGTCGTTTTGTACAATGGACAATTCACTTTGTTTGCAAACAGTGGAAAGTCTCTTTCTGTTTAAGTTTTTTGTGTGAAATTCATGAGATTAAAATTCAATTTCAACCAGAATACGAATAGGAAGGTCAGTCCACCATTTTCTACTGATCAAACGGGTGCCATGGTTACACTGATATGACACTGAACGTTACAACCTCTGCTCATAACATAATTAATTCGGGAGGTTGTCAGGATGAAATGGGTAACATGAAGGAGACATACTGCAAACGTCGATTTGTAAGGGTGATAGTGTGACTCATGTGCATCATCGCCATACAAAATGTTGAACACAATTAATCTGAATCTCTGCCACCAGAGTGTTACCATAATATATACAGAAGTTACCACTACACAATGTAATAGTTACAAGAGTTGCATACCTCACCCTCTCAAGATCAGCTTCATGGAGCTGGTTTCGACAGGTCCATCCGGCCGCCATATTGATTGTAAATACCACCCACTAGGTCAAAGATCGTGGTATGTGACGCTGTCAGTCGGTGGCGGAGCGGACATATCTAACAACTGCAGGAGGATAGAGTAGGACCAGTCGCCTTTACCTTACAGTTGTTTTATAACAACTGCATGTATTAGTCTTTTAAATTGTTGTTGTTGCTTTGTTGTTTAACGCCGCACTAAGCAATATCCCAACTATATGACGGCGGTCTGTAAATAGTCTAGACAAGACAATCCAGTGATTGACATCATGAGCAATTGGGATACAATGACATATTCTTTAAAAGCACAATCAAACACATAACATCACAACATTACTTTTGCTAAAATAACAAGACATATGAAGGCAACACATTAGTAGCTCACCTGAGCGAAAGTAGTGTCATAATCTGCTTGTCCGCCTACCATAGCTTTCCTGAAAACTCCACCCACCTAACCAGCACAGGGCCAAGAAACTGACCTTCACATGCTTATTGTGCCAATGATGAGACTTGGCTTTGTTAAAGAGGTTCAGATCCTATTTTGAATATGGCCACTACGGCAGCCATATTGGAAACAGAACGCTACTTATGACCATTATTCTATTTTATTTGTTCTTACTTTTTTGAAATTGGGAATCTCTTTACTTGGTAATTGGAATCGATGTTCACGATATTTGACCTTATTTTGACCATTTTGAGTATGCTTAACAGAATACGTTCCCCCTTCTGCAAACGTCTTTTCCCCTCAACTTGCGAAGTTGAGGAAGCTGAACTATGACATGTAAGCTTCTTCTGATGATAGCATCATATTCAAATTTATAAAATATGATGTTATTGTTTTTAGTTTAGGTTATGCATGAACGCTATTTAAATTTCAATGCTGACAGCAACGTTTGTGAAGTGTCTGCCTTTGTTGATATTTTAGATGTGTTGGCTACAAATTCTGGCTAGCGATTGAATGGATTCGCTGGCACAATCTTTTCATCATTCATCAGCATTAACAATCGAGTGTTTACAATCACTACAATATTTAAAGTTCCCTGTAACGTTTACTGTATTTCCTTTGTTGTATGCTTGGATCGACGAGCGGATGGCGATACATAAGCCTGTCATTCATATTACAGAATGATTACCATGAGCTTTAGTTACTTTTGAAGATAGTCTCCTTGCAGTTGAATATACTAGCTCCATCTCTTCTTCAAGTTGGCATACTATTCGCCATTCATAGTCGTGATAGATAATCGATGTGCCTGATGCCTTTGCTCTCCCATGTGAAGGCGGTCATAACTTTCTTGGTTGATCTGGTTGCTCTTACCTTCTTGGCTTTGGGAGACCCGGTTCATGGAATTTGGTTTGCTCTCGGGATTGTAGTGAGTGAGTGAGTGAGTGAGTGAGTGGGTGGCTGCGTGGGTGGGTGAGTGAGTGAGTGAGTGAGTGAGCAAGCATGGTTTTACGCCGCTTTCAGCAATATTCCAGCAATATCACGGCTTATGCTCTAACCACAAGGCTACCCTATTGTAGTGAAGGCTACACTCTCGTAGTGTGGATTCAGGTCGCACCACCTGTCTCAAGTCCAAGGGCATAAGATGTGACCTCAGATATATGCCACACTAAGCTAACAACAACACTCTAGACAAGCCAGTCTAAAAGAATGCTGCTATCCCCTCGAAGATGTAGAGAAGCGAGGATCGTTTCACTACAACTTTATGATGGTGCTAAATTTTATTCATTACATGTTAATCACACTACTTGTTTTAAGACGCCATGTACCGTTTTAGCGATTATGATATTGCATCAAAAAGACAAGATGATATTGTTGAAATTTGCATAATTGCACACAATGCACAGTTAATGTGCCTTTGTGTCAGTAGAGAACTAAGGTGGTTGTAATGCTATTTTAATAGCACATGTGGCAGTATAGGAACGACCCAAAAAATGAGACATTTACAAATATCACAAGACATGAAAACATGGGCATTTGGAGTAGAACACTGAGATTGAGATAATCTGAGTACATGCACAGACACAGACACACGCACACACGCACATCCACACATCCACACATCCACACACACACACACACACACACACATCCATCCACACACACACACACACACACACACACACACACACACACACACACACACACACACACACACACACACACACACACACACACACACACACATTTCTTCAAATGACACCATCCGTGCATATGTTTGGATATATAGTGGCTGTCTGCCAAGTTCACCGTTTTTCATATATGATTGAGTGCTGTTTTGCAAAGGAAGGGGTTTGCGTAAAAATCCAAATGAACCTTCTCAATACATTTTCAAACTTTGCAAATCCCCATATTTCACATCATCCAGTAAAATCGGCACAACCATTGACACGTTTTTCTAAAACAATTGGCCCCTGTTGCCTGGTCTACTTGCTATGTTGAATTTATTTAATCTATGAAAAAAGATACCAAGATACTTATATTTATCAACTGTTTCACAATCTACTTGCAAAGATTCTTCTCTGTCATAAAACAAAATGAATGATATTTGGTGCTAAGAATACCACCAAATATAATTAATTTCGCATTAGACGCCTTTACACCCAACCTGATATGTCTTTGCGAGTGATATGGTGTCGTCTGCGTAGAGTAACAATATTAGTACACTATATACATCTGTTAAAATATTCATTGATTTTGCACTTAATTCTGTTCCTTTACAATGTGGAAATGAAAATAGTTCCATATCATTCAAAAATAGGAAAAAGGTTTATTCCCCTTGTCTTAGTTCTGTATTACAAAGGAAAACATCTGAGTACATATTTGCGCTCTTAACAAACGATTTTATACCTTGAAACATATTATACATGAAGGGAAAGAAATTTCTATTTACCCCAAACTTTAATAATTTACTACACAATCCTAATCTACATATGGGGGCGGTCGGGTAGCCTAGTGGTTAAAGTGTTTGCTCGTCACGCCGAAGACCCGGGTTCGATTCCCGACATGGGTACAATGTGTGAAGCCCATTTCTGGTGTCCCCCGCCGTGATATTGCTGAAATAGTGCTAAAAGCGGCGTAAAACCATACTCACTCACTCACTCACTAATCTACATATGGGGCGGTCGGGTAGCCTAGTGGTTAAAGCGTTCGCTCGTCGCATAAAAGACCCTGGTTCGAATCCCGACATGGGTAGAATGTGTGAAGCCCATTTAGGGTGTCCCCCCGCCGTGATTTTGCTGGAATATTGCTAAAAGCGGCGTAAAACCATACTCACTCTCGAATCTATATATATCATCAAATTCTTTCTTAAAATCTATAAATTTACAAAACCGCTTTGTCATTCATATAACATATTTTTGCAGCACAGAAACCTTTTCTTAAACCAGCTTGGGCTTTCGCTTAAACAGTACTCTTTCCACAATATTCGGACAACCGCAACCTTTAAGAGAAGTGAACAATTTGTAGCACAACTCATCTGGATTATCCCCCCTTAGCCAACCCATAACCACATAATTACGTGATGTGTGTGCAGTGAATTACAGAAAATTACTTGTGGATGTTGTGCAAATATATGCCAGGATCTCAACCCAGAGACGATATAGATTTGACGACAGATTAACAACTGAAATGCAAACCGGACAAAATGTGATGTCCAGAAGTCCAGGCTTGTGGAAGGATGTGAGTCCAGGCTTGTGGAAGAATGTGAGTCAAGGCTCGTGGAAGGATGTGAGTCCAGGCTCGTGGAAGGATGTGAGTCCAGACTCGTGGAAGGATGTGAGTCCAGGCTCGTGGAAGGATGTGAGTCCAGGCTTGTGGAAGGATGTGAGTCCAGGCTCGTGGAAGGATGTGAGTCCAGACTCGTGGAAGGATGTGAGTCAAGGCTCGTGGAAGGATGTGAGTCCAGACTTGTGGAAGGATGTGAGTCCAGGCTCGTGGAAGGATGTGAGTCCAGGCTTGTGGAAGGATGTGAGTCAGGGCTCGTGGAAGGATGTGAGTCCAGGCTTGTGGGAGGATGTGAGTCCAGGCTCGTGGAAGGACATGAGTCCAGACTTGTGGAAGGGTGTGAGTCCAGGCTCGTGGAAGGATGTGAGTCCAGGCTTCTGAAAGGATGTGAGTCCAGGAGCTTGTGGAAGGATGTGACTCCAGGCTCTTGGAAGGATGTGAGTCCAGACTTGTGGAAGGGTGTGAGGCCAGGCTCGTGGAAGGGTATGAGTCCAGGCTTGTGGGAGGATGTGAGTCCAGGAGCTCGTGGAAGGATGTGAGTCCAGGCTCGTGGAAGGATGTCAAGTATAGAATGGTGACGATGTATATGTGGAATGACGTTGTGGATCAAAGACTAACATCGATGTGCTTTTGCAATGTAGAGTTGTATGGCTTTATATGCAAATTGAAATTTACCCTCCCTGTTACCCCGTTACAGAACTGCATATGTAAACACTGCAATTTAAACATTGTTAAAGACGAATGTCATTTAAAATCTCTTCTGTAAAAATTCTCTTCGAGACACTGTTTCTATCAATGGAACTATTGATAAATTATGTTATGTAATGGTAAATGACAATCTCTGCCGCAACTCTGTACAAACGCAGAAGTCATTCTTCCAAAGTGCTACTGTCCCTTCTATTACTATATAATATATTCCTTCGTGTATCTCAATTATTACTCATGCTCTAGTTCAATCATTTTGTGTGTAATATTCTACACAAGTATATACATTACATTAATAGTAATACTGTTTATGTACATTTGAGTCTCGTAAGCCTCACGAGGCTGGACTTTGCTTGATTCACCAATTATCGTTTATACATTGTAAGTGCAACACATTAATAGGATACTTTTCTTCTTCAAATCCCTCTCAATCTGTCACAGATTGGACAGGTATCACTATGTCATAGGTATGTGGTACAGCTGTTGAGAACAAAGGACGTGGCTGAGTCGAACCGAATTGTTCTCGAAGCTACACCTTTTTATTCAGGTAACGACTGTTACGAGTTCTCTATTTATCTAGACACAAAACCAAATACTCGAGCTCCACGAATAGAAAAAACAAAAAATCAAGCAGACAACACTTGTGATTGACATTCGAAGTCAAACCACGAGACAAGCGTCCTTATACATGCTGCTCGAGCATAACTGTTGACCTCAATGACAAACACGCATCCACATCAATGTTGCATGCCTCATCTCTAAACTCCATCTCTGTCATCACTTTGTTGTCACCCTTGTCTAGTTGCTGTTTTTGTTAATCTCTGTATGTGTAATTTTTAGCTATACAACCATGTTTTACTCAGGTGTTTATCACTTGCTTCATAAAGGTAACCGAATCGTCGCATTGAAATAAAAAAGGGTTCAAATCCGTCTTTATTGTTACTGTAGCTTCTGAAATGCATCTTAAATATTTTGACAAACACCCACTGAAGATGAGCAAGTACCTTGTTCACCTGATGATGAGCAAGTACAAAGTTCACCGTAAGATGAGCAAGTACCTTGTTCACCCGAAGATGAGCAAGTACCTTGTTCACCTGAAGATGAGCAAGTACAAAGTTCACCTGATGATGAGCAAGTACAAAGTTCATTTGAAAATGAAGCCAGTTCTAAGTTCATCTGAAAATGAAGCCAGTTCTAAGTTCACCTGAAGATGAATTCAGTACTAAGATGACCTGAAAATGAGCAAGTACACGGTTCACCTTAAGATGAGTAAGTACTAATCAACTTCACCTGAAGATGAGTAAGTACTAATCAACTTCACCTGAAGATAAATAAGTACTTATCAACTTCACCTGCAGATGAGTAAGTACTAATCAACTTCACCTGAAGATGAATAAGTACTAATCAACTTCACCTGAAGATGAATAAGTACTAATCATCTTCACCTGAAGATGAGTAAGTACTAATCAACTTCACCTGAAGATGAGTAAGTACTAATCAACTTCACCTGAAGATGAGTAAGTACTAATCAACTTCACCTGAAGATAAATAAGTACTAATCAACTTCACCTGAAGATGAGTAAGCACTAATCAACTTCACCTGAAGATGAGTAAGTACTAATCAACTTCACCTGAAGATGAGTAAGTACTAATCAACTTCACCTGAAGATGAGTAAGTACATATCAACTTCACCTGAAGATGAGTAAGTACTAATAAACTTCACCTACAGATGAGTAAGTACTAATCAACTTCACCTGAAGATGAGTAAGTACTAATCAACTTCACCTGAAGATGAGTAAGTACTTATCAACTTCACCTGAAGATGAGTAAGTACTAATCAACTTCACCTGCAGATGAGTAAGTACTTATCAACTTCACCTGCAGATGAGTAAGTACTGAACCTACCAAGCAGCATTGTTCCACTGTAAGTTTCAAGTTGGTTAAAATGTTCGCTCGTCACGAAGACCAAGGTTCGATTATCCTACATGAATACATACAATGTGTTAAGCCCCTTTCTCACGTCATCCTTTGTGAATTTGAATAATATGACGACGGTCTGTACATAATCGAATCTGCACCAGATAATCCAGTGATTGACATCATGAGATCGATCTACGCAATTGGTATACGGTGATATGCATCAAGCAAATCTATTGGAAAAAAACACACTTTTAATAACATGTTAAAGAGTCTTACAAAGTCCATATTTACACCAAAAAACATATGTGATTTTATAGTTATTTAAAAAGCAACGAACAACTGCCCTGATCTCACTACAAGAGCGAGTGCATATTGAAATCGTAGCTGTGACGTCATAGTGCAGAGACATCCGCCATTTTGTTTCGTTTACAGTGCATTAATCTCCATGGCGATGAAGTGATTTTCCGTTATTCTCGGCGTATTGAAGACGCACAATTGGGTATTGTGTGGGCATGGGATGTACTGGTTCATCAAACAAAAGTACGAGTGTCTTTTCTTGACATTTCCAAACCAAAAGGACGATTAAGCGAGGAGGAAAGTTTGGATAAAGCGACGTCAGCAAGAAGGAAAATGAAAACCGACTGGACATGCCTTTTTGTGATTCTTGAAGTTTGAGGCATCTGTCTATGATCAATTTAGCATTCATTGTTACATAATATATACTGCATCTACCCGAGGCAAGTGAATTAACTGACAATAAAAGTCCAGTTTCCACCCTTGCCGAACTGGTATTATGGAGATACATTTTGGCTGGGCTAACGAGTCTATGCATCAAAATCGCGCACCGAAATCGAAATCCGGTTTGTAAAATGTCGTGCAGATTTCTGTCGATTGTAGGATTTGCAAAGCATGTGCACCGCCAACTCGTTGTCAACAGATATTTTCCAAGTCTTTTCATGTTTTTAATGAAGGTGCTCACGTGATTTGATGCATTTCGCTATGTTAGACCCGTTTTATCACAATATAGATCTTGATTATTAATTAGATCGTTTTGACTGGGCGCCACCATTTTGTTTGAAACAAATGCAAGTGATACGAGAGGTGGAATCTGATTGGTCCATAGGAGAGCCTTAGAAGGAACATAACTCGTAATAACCACTGGTGGCCCTACGGTCGAGCCCAGGAATTCCAGCCCTTGCCTCGGGAAGATGTATATACTGAGCAAAATTAAAAACTTCACATTTAAAAAAATAATCCCACATATAATGTACAACGGACAAATGTGTCAGAGAAGGTAATTTTTAATCATTTATGTCCAAAGTAGGATTTTAATTAACGGTGGTAACCATAATTTGTTCCAAGCACCTACGGTATTCGGTAATCAACAGTTTAAATCATAAGTCCCAAGCACGAGAATCTCACGGCACACAAGTTTAGTAGCGTGTATTGCCACCATGTGCGTTGACAAATGCCACACAACGCCTCCGCATGGACCTTGTGATGCTTGTGAACACATAATTGGGAAGACGACGCCATTGTTGCTGCAAAATGGTGCCAAGATCTTGCAAATTCTGTGGTTGGTTCTGGAGAGATGCCAAGAGCATCCCAGACGTGTTCGATGGGATTGAGGTCGGGAGACCTTGACGGCCAGGCCATGACGTTGACTCCATCATTCTGAAGGAAATTCCTTGTCAAAATTGCTGTGTGGTGTCTGGCATTGTCGTGTTGGAAGATCAAACCGGGTCCATGTGCTGCCATAAAAGGCAGAAGTTCTGGTGCCAGTACCTGGTCGTGGTAAGCAGCAGCGTTGAGGTTGCCACGGATGACAAGAAGCCTGGAACGTGCATTGCCACAGAAAGCGACCCACACCATGACACTTGACACCATGACACCTCGAAATCTGTCAACTTCCTGTACACAACACTGGGCGTAACGTTCATGACGGCGCCTCCACACCCTCGCCCTACCATCAGCAAATCGAAGATTCAGTCGGGATTCATCACTGAGGACGACTTGATTCCAATTCCTCTGAGTCCATCGTAAGTGTCTCTGTGCCCACAATTGACGTTGACGTCTGTGTTATTGAGTCAGAATCGGCCCGCAGTATGGCCGTCCTGCTTGAAGGTGAGCAGTTCTCAGACGGTTTCGAACAGGTTGCGCACTCAGTCTACCCCTAAACAGTTCATTTCTGGTTGATGTAGCCGTCAAAAATCGGTTACGGAGGTGACGTAAGACAATCTGACGATTTTCTGCTTGTAACGTCACACGTGGTCGACCTGGCCGAGGGCGATCAGCGGTGGTACCCGTTTGCTGTAGACACGTCTGTAAATCATAAACAGTCCGTCGGCGACAACCCATCGTCCTTGCGACTTCAGCTACGGACGTCCCGTCTGCAACATGCTGATGACACGTTCACGTTGCACATTTGAAAGGCGTGACATGAAAATGGCCGTAAAGACTTTTGTTTTCTTGTGTTTTTCTTTTTTTGTTAATGGCTGCTATAAAGTATGGCTGAAAACACGTGCGGTATTATGGCCACGTGACCAGTTGCACGTGAAAAACCACTTTTGCCACTATAGTGCTGTGCACATGATTTTGATCGATTCACCTGCACAAAAACGGGTGTTATCTGAAGACAAAACGTGGCCATTGCTGTTTAAATACACAATATGGGCCCACAACGATAACTGGTCAAAATGTTAAAATTTTAGGATTGTAAAGTCTTTAATTTGGTTCAGTATATAACTCATGACTAACCAAACTCGTACAACAATTACAAGGGACCATGCACATTGATCAGAAAACATGCAAAGGTTTTATATTGGCATAATTCTGGTGTACATAAACGGGGTACGAGTAAATTTTAACGTTTTTTTGTCCTAGATATTTCCTTTAGAATTCTTTCTTTCAAGATACATGTTTCAATATGCTTCATGAATGATTTATTTCCGTATTTATAGTTTACTGTAAATTCCCTTTAAGTGGTAAGCTCATCGCTATATGGCGAGGCGCTCTAATCATATTTCAACTCAAACGTAAGTTGTAACTTATGTTAGAAAATCATAAACCGCTGGTTAAGACCCGTACTTACGATTTAGTACCCTTAACGGTGTTAAAACGTGATCAATATGTACTCTGTGTGTTGTCGCTATGAAAGAAGATACACGCATTCACTGCAGTTTAGTCTGGCGCATGCTGTTTTTTAGCCACTTTGTTAAAGAGAAACATTGAATGAATTTACCTGCTCGGGTTGCCTGCACAATGGTGACGGTGTATCTGGATGTACCGTCAACGTTAGGTGCGTGGGCATAGCAAGGCCCCAGAAGACGTGTCATTGCAGCCCTCCGACCACACACCTAACTAGCACAAAGATGGCAGGATTTAAGATTCTGCTGATGTTTATCGGATTTGTCCAGTTGTTTGTTTCGAACGAGGGTATGAAGCACATTTACAGAAATGTCGATGTTGAAGGTATCGTTTTTAACACTCGCTTTCAGTTCTATCCCAATAGTTTGAGATATTCTGTCTGTTTGATTGTTTGATGTTTAACGCCGCACGTCACTAAAGCAATATTGCAGCCACATGACGGTGGCTTGAAAGTTATCGAGTCTCGACCAGTCAATCCAGAGATTGACATTATTAGCAACGTCCCATGTTATATTTGGTTGGTTCTTCATTTTCAATTCTAAATTTTGTGAATTCAAACAAAAGGGGAATTGTACCCATGATACGATACAAGGTACCGGTGAGAATTTGCCCAGCTTGTTTATTTGTAAAGGTCATTGACAATAATAATTGATGGAGATGTTTGTATTAGTCGGGACAGAAGTGTGGATTCAGAACATAAATTAAGGTTCGATCCCAACTATTAGCTGAACATTTACACTTGCAGTGGTGTTGTCATAATATAACCATCCTATGTAGGTCACCCTTTATGAATACATTAACCGCGACAAATAATTGAGATCACTAGAGCGTGTGGTGTATACATTACCATATGCTGTAAAAAACACATTGATCTATATGTTTTTGTAAAATTTCGAATAAACAATAGCAATAACGACAACAATAAAAGAGGAAAAAAAAAAAAACCATTTGCGTTTGCGTTGAATATTGCCTGATATGTTCTTTAAGGATTAGTTTTGTAGATTAGACTACTCTCTAGATACTGAGACCAATTACTCGTTAACCTAACAATGCGTACGAGGATTCATTCATTCATTCATTCATTCATTCAGTCATTCATTCGACCAGTGAAGATCCGGGTTAGAATAGCTCACCCATGCTTGTCGTAAGAGGCGACTAACGGGATCGGGTTGTCAGGCTCGCTGACTTGGTTGATGCATGTCATCGTATCTCAATGGCGTTGATCGATGCTCATGATGTCAATCACTGTATTTTCTGTTCCAGACTCGCTTATTTACAGACCGCCGTCATATAGCTAGAATATTCTTGAGTGCGGCGTTTAACAACAAATAAACAAACAAACCATTCATTCATTCATTCATTTACTACACCTGTATGCCTGATGCAGTGGTTTAGAGTCAGGTTCAACACCCACATCATTATCCCTATTCAATGTTTCATGTTTCACGTTAAATAGATTTTGCCGAGTATTAAAGGAATATCATAACATCCAAGAATTCCTTCTAAACAGTTGACAAATCTGTTAATCTTTTGTCACAGTACATCCCTATACTATTATCATACACTGTGTTACCATTAACTTTCGGTCATGATTCGACATGTTTTGTTCAAATATTACACATTTGTGAAACTAATTTATATAACTCCTCATGCGTACATAGCAAGACAACAGAACCTTTAGATAATTATGCGCTGGGGATTGGTAAAAATAATATACTATATTATTGAAACTATAAAAAAGACTTCAGTAAGCTCTCTAGGAATAGTGATACCGTCACACTGAATGTTGACGGGGAAGGGAGTGGATTGTCACACCTTTGTCGGGTCTTTTGTTTTATCTTTTTATTTATTTAGTGCTCAATGTTACCATTATGTTACTATGTTTCGGTTTATATATACTACAGACATACAACTAAACTAGTCACAACACTTTCACCATCATCTATAGTTAATGTTACAAGTCGGACATTAAGTAGATTTTGCTGTGTCATGATGGAATAGTATGATATATTTGACCCAACAGTCGAGAAATCAGTATACACGCAGAAGGGATATGTAGCCTGGTACAACACTTATAACATCGTCTTATATTTAATGTTACAAGACCTACAGTAAATAAATGTTGCTGTGTTATGATGGAATAGCATAATATGATTTACCCAATTACTCGATTAAGGCGACAAATCCATTTTTTTGTCAGTGTACACGCAGTAAGGTATAGAGCCTGGTACAGCACTATTCACATCATACGTATTTAATGTAACAATTCTTACTGTAAATCTTACTGATTTTGCAGTGTTATGATTAAATTTCATATATGTATTAGACCCACTTAACAGTGGAAAGTTCTGACATGATTAAAATGATATAACACATTTCCTTTTACTTGTAACATTTGGGCCTGATTTGACCTATGACGCGTGTTAAAAAAATAACATGTGTGGGAAAACACCAAATATGACACATAGTGCATACATAGCATCACTACCATCCCCTCTATTTCAGCAAACCACATTGATTTATCGTTTCATATTAGGTTATTGTCTATTCACACACACACACACACACACACACACACACACACACACACACACACACACACACACACACACACACACACATAACAAGACAAAAAAAACCTGCAAACTGTAGGGACCTAACCGACAAGAATATGAGAAAATAGATAATAAATATTTGGCGAACACGGAAGGCAACACTGATATGCCTGCATGACATCCATATTTCTAGCAATGAAGAAACCACTATAAGGAACGAATTGGGATTAAAGAGTATAATTAAAACCACCCCAACGCTAGTCCAACGCTAGATTGGTAGCGATATTATTCTACAATAGTGTTGAAGTGGATATACCTAAATATAAGAAGGATAAAAACTTTATTATTGTCGACATAACTATTGATGGAGCAAGATTGACCTTAGGTAATATATATGGTCCAAATACTGACAACATTACATTTTACAACTTGAGAAAATAGATAACTTGAAAATGAATATATGGTACTATGTTAGGACTGGAATATGGAATCAAACCAAGCTAAGGTTCTTGGAGACCTAAATACATATTAGCAACCCTAAGTTCTGACAACAATTGTTGATGATAAAAATGCAAAAATGGAAAATTTTAATGTAGCTGATGCATGGTGGCAGTAACCAAAGCCAGCACCCACGACTGGTTTCTGGTCTTCATCATTCATCTAACGTTTCAACTGATGCAGAAATTCTTCCCGAATGTACATCAGACCATTTCTTCATCACACTTGCTGCTATTTTCGCTATGATTTTATGAATAATATCATCCTACACAAGTCTACATTTCAAGTATTAAAAGAGTAAACTTCACGAAGATGCATTTTAGAGAATTTTTAGGGATACTACCCAAGAAGAGAATTATGTGGCCATATCATATTGCCGTTCGAGAGAAAATGACAAGGACAACTTCTACGAATTTAACAAAATACAATATATCAAATATGAATTACCTCATATCATACATTCTTTACAATTCAACGTGCTTTTGAAATGTGATTACATAGTATATAACTGATGCATACTGTATACACTTACTAAGTTAAAAAAAAAATGTTTTACAATAAGGACAACCGATGGCTTGCAGCTGTTTGGCTGAAACTCTTCCTTACAGGACGAAGTGATATTGCCTGGTACTTCTGACTTTGGCGCAGGACAACATACACTCAAGTGATCATCATTTTTTTCGAATTGTAGGACTCACGAGTCAGATTAAATTCCTCCATCCCCGGACTACATCGTCAGGCAGCCTTCCAGACGTTATCATAGCGGAGGTGAGAACAGACAGTAACACCACCAGGTTGGTCCTGAGGAAGAACGTAGATGTAGACGAGAACGCCCCCGTGTACGTTCCACGTCGTGCTGAAGATGGGAAGGTTAGGGTTGTCAAGGACGTCGTGCTAGATATTCAAGTGAGTATCTAGATTTGATCGTATATCATACTAAGGATTCAGGGCATTTCAATATTTCATGTAAACCATTAATACAATCTCATTAAAATCAGATCCTAGTTCTCGCTACCGCTAAACAAAAATCTGAAGACATCCAATTAGGGGTCACGACAGAACGACCTTTCATCCGACCAATCAGTGCGTCGCTTACCAGATTATGAACGTGACTGTCGGAATGTGATTTCTAATCATGCAATCTCAAAAACTTTAACATGGGGTATTCCGAACGATAGTTACGGGTTTAGCGACTGAATCCTTACATTCTAGACCATCTATTAGTCATTGTAGAATGTTTTTTGTTCTGGTTTCAAATTTGAAATCGAGAATTTGTCAAAATGTGTTTCGAAGCGTAGTCGCGAATTTGAAATTTGTGCCGTAAAGCACGAGAAAGCTGGTTTCTGATTGGTCATTCCATTGGTCGGTCAAAGTTCGCGCAAGGTCGGTCTGACGTGACCCGTAATGGGGTGTCCTCAGATCTTTGTTTAGCGGTAGCGAGAACTAATGTCTGATTTTAATGAGATTGACCATAAATATGGCGAAACATTAATTGTTGTATTTAATTTATAAAAAAACTCATTATTATGTTGCTCTAACAAAACCCAATTAATTGACGAATACAGCTTACATGTACATATTTTGAGAAACATTAGAAATATATTAAAAGTCTACATAAACCAGTCAATTTCGTACAGAAATCTTTTTTTGCTTTCATGGTGAGTAAAATAGCTTTTCGTCATCATATGAATATTAAATCACGTTGTAAGACGGGGAACGAATTTTAGTTTCGCGGCAAATAACCAAAACTGAATATAACACTCTCCGCGGGATCTTTTTACGAAACTGTATTTCGTTAATTATACTAAAATGTTATTCTACCATCTACCAATACTCAATTCTGAGGTTTCAAATCACAATAACTATCTCTTACTTATACAGCTGATTCGACCAGCGCATCACAATGGAAGTTAATATTTATAGGAAGATTCTTCTCCTCATACAGTATCGTCATGCTTTATGAATTAATCACATGTACAACTGTAGGTTATAAAAATGCAGAGTTGCAGTACTTTAGTACAAAACATTTGGGGTAGAAATAGAGAAAGCTAATATATTTCAGAATGGAGGGGACCCGTGAAGATTCCGGGATAGAATAGGTCTTCAGCAACCCATACTTGCCGTAAAAGGTGATTATGCTTGTCGTAAAAGGCGACTAACGGGACTAATGTTTTAAGGCTATTCTTTCTTATTTATTTTCAGATATTATGTCTAAAACCTGAGGTAAATTTCAGGTATTATATTTATTATACAGACATATGACGGTTTTATAGTTTTAAAGTGCTAGCCTCTTGATATATCATGCCACAGTTTAACATGGATACGAATTCTACAAATGGGCTATTCTGTTATAACAATGATCCATATAATGTCATATCGGCAATACATGTACATGTATGTAAGCCATAAAGCGTAGCGAACCAGTTATACAATACCAAACACACAGTAAAATATAGGGGTAGATAACATAGATTGAAGAAATCAGATGGTTGAAAGA
The DNA here is from genome assembly GCF_022045235.1 of Haliotis cracherodii. Classification (NCBI taxonomy): domain Eukaryota; kingdom Metazoa; phylum Mollusca; class Gastropoda; order Lepetellida; family Haliotidae; genus Haliotis; species Haliotis cracherodii. Next base: position 20,986,098 of record NW_027266268.1, read on the forward strand.
AAATCTTCTCTGGACAAGTCAATGAGCTACATGAACAATGCTCAAAATACATATTTGTAGGTGTTAAGTGAATATGGGATTGTTTTCAGGATTCGGCCGAATATCAGGACGTTTCCAACAAGGCCTCTGTGGAAATATCACAATGGTTGAATGACAGAAACGAACCTCGTTATAAGATGGTGAGTATGCAACGTTTGCAAACAATTGGAGAGGGTCTACCGCTATGAGCAAATCTTTTGTCCACTGGCTATATATTTTACCCGTTTTCGCTCCCTGTCTTCTAACCCGTGACTATTCGGATGGAAGAGATCACAAATAAAACACACATGTCCAAACGTCCCGTTGGGATTCAGGATAACATTATAGGTCCCCATCTTGTCGTGAGAAGCGACTAAATAGGTCTGGTGGTCAGGCTCAGTGACAAAGTCGCCTGCATCAAAATGACGTGGATAGATGCTCATGTTGTCAGTCACCAGATTACCTGGTTATTATTTACTGACCGCCGTCATATATTTGGAATAACCTCAATGAGCCTGATACGACCAACAAACAACATGGCGTAGGTGCCAACTAATGAATCGGGTGAATCGGCCACCGTGTCCGAATGTTTGCTCATTCTGCCAACCACATGTATGCCTAGTCCAGACTCGATTATTCAGAGGCCGTCGTGGTATGGCTAAAATATGAGGATGACGTAAAACAACATTCACATCCTAGCAGAGGGTCCCAGCTGGAAGTTTGTTTGTTTGTTGTTTTACTCCGCACTCAGCAATATTCCAGCTATATAATAGTGTCTGGACCAGGTGATCCAGTGATTGGCACCATGAGATATATGCATGCCATTTCATATGCGGGTAATATCAATTCTTCTTCTTATACTAAACAAGATGGTAATTGCATCTAACGTTGTAGTGATTATCTGCAGGATGGATTAGTCACATTATCAGATGAGAAACTGTACTCCGTCCAGTTGGTTTCACGGTCTGGTCGGAATGTTGGAAAATTTCAACCCGGAGACATATACCAACTGAGGCTGGCACAAGTATCGCCTGAACTGGAAGCGATGGGAATGACAGGTAATATACTATCATCCAACTAATGAGATATTCACAGTTTCTCTCTGTAATAGTTTCGTCTTATCTCTCTCCCGTCAGCTCAGTAATACTCTCTTAGATAGACATTATGAGTACATCGTCACTTCCTGTCTATTCTGATTATGAACATATCATCACTTCCGGTATATTGACTTTATAACGTATCGTCACTTCCTCTTAATTGTCATTATGAACATATCGTCACTTCCTTTTTTTGTCATTATGAACATATCGTCACTGCCGCTATTTTGTCATTATGAACATATCGTCACTTCCCCTATGTTGACATCAATAAGATATCGTATCTTCTCCTATATTGACATGGAGACATTTTCACTTTCGCTGTACTGTTATTATGAACATTTCTTCACGTACGCTTTATTGACATTATGAACATGTCGTCATTTCCGCTATTTTGTCATTAAGAACATATCGTCACTTCCGCTCTTTTGTCATTATGAACATATCGTCACTTCTCCTATGTTGACATCATGAAGATATCGTCACTTCTGCTATATTGGCAATACAGATAATTGTCATTTCCGCTATATTTACATCATAAGCTTCTTCACTTTGCATATATTTATAGATAAGAACATATCGTCACTTCCGCTATATTGACATCATAATCATGTTGTCTCACCCGATTTCTCGAGTTTTCGGTCATTTCATGTGAAATCCGCTATCTCGAATTAACGCTAATCATTAGAAAATAAATGCGAAAAGAAACTTTCCATATTCACTCGAAATCTTGCTGCCTGTCACACCCGCTCTTATTATGACCTTGACACTATCGCAATCTCGAAGTCTTGTGTATTTTCTACATTCCTGCCAATTCATGATATGTAAGTTTCCTTTTTCTTTCCTTCAACGCCGATGTCGAGAAGGTACTACGTTTTATTGAGAGTTGTGTTCCTTTATAAAAGCGACAAAACCCTTTCCATATTCATAATCATTCTCTACCAACTGTATCATTTGTATGATTCCGACGTTATCATGAACATGTGTTTATGAATCACAATAAAAAAGTGATAATACTAGGTGTTCGTGAAAAGGTGAGCGTATCCAGTCCCACCGGTGGCACCCGTCACAAACACATGCAATGGCAGGTCATGTTGAAAAACAAACATAAAAAAGTTTCAACAGCTTCACTGAGGCCTAGAATGTTGTAACTTTGATCAAACAACTTTTGAGCACGTGTCGTAAAACGCTCTTTGATATTTTAGTAGAAAGAGCATTGTATCTCAAAAGTTGTGAAATATAGAGCCTGAAGCTGCAGGAATATTGCTCGACATAAGGGAAAGTTTATTTATTTGAAAGTTGAAGTCATTCCTCTTGTCACACAGTCTTGTGGGGAGTGTTTTGTCACTCTGGATCTGTATGTAAAAAAAACGACTCCGAGGTCTTGACTAAGAATGTAAGCCTGTGGCAGAGGGATATTGGAGAAGGCCGAAGTGTTTCCTTAAGTTTTTTTTATGTGGAATAATTTTGGTTTGGTTTGTGGCTTTACACCGCACTCAGTAATATTCCAGCTATATGACGGCGGTCTTTAAATAATCGAGTCTAGACCAGACAATCCAGTGATTGACATCATGAACATCGATCCTAGCAATTGGGATCGATGACATGCAACAACCAAGTCAGCGAGCCTGACCACCCGATCCCGTTAGTCGACTTTTACGACAAGCATAGTGTACAAAGTTACAAAATAACTGAAACGCCAAGCAATCCTTTGAGATTGTGAGAACCCACATTGCATTAATTCCCCCTGTCTCAAATACGTTCTGTGAAAATATAGAAAGTCCTTCCTTGATTGTATTAACTCTCGAACTTACTTTCGTTTCAGATGAAGACTTTGAGCCTGCCGACTATGACGTTCCATTTCAGAATAAAACGTCCAGACGCACCAAACGCCAGATTAAGCCTATTTACATTGATGTCGTAACTTTGATAGATCATTCTATTTACCAGAGGCAAGTATAATTGACATTGAAAGAAAGCTGTGGCAATCTGGTAATTGAGCCAATGAATAATCAACACCGTAGTGATACCATTGTTATTGTTATTTTTCACTGCGAACCTTCAAAATAGAGAGGAGCTTTTATAATTGATGAACCGCTTATAACTTCTTTATAACAATACACCGCCTCCGTGGTCTTGTGGTAGAGCGTCCGCCCGGAGAGCGGAAGGTCCGGGGTTCGATCCCCGGCCGCGTCATACCAAAAGATGTTAAAATATGGTACTTGTTGTTACCCTGACTGGCGCTCGGCATTAAGGGGTTAAAGCAAGGACTGGTCGACTCAGATTCAGTATACTGTGTCTGAGTGGGGTATTCATGATAAACTGCGGCATGGTATCTCAGTGAGCTAGCACTAGTTATATAAGCGCAATAATCTTGGACGCGACGTTAAACCCAATTTCACCTTCACCTCTATAACAATACAATCACAGCAGTTGTTCGCAAGATCGTGTTGCAGCTGTAAGCCATTCTCGACTGCGAAATCATTATCATTATGCTATCATCCTGGTGATGGGTCCCGTGAAGAACCGGGGTAGAATAGGTCTTCAGCAACCCATGCTTGCCGTAAAAGGCGACTATGCTTGTCGTAAGGTGAAGGCGACTAACGGGATCTGGTGGTCAGGCTCGCTGACTTGGTTGATGCATGTCATCGATCCCAATGGCGTGGATCGATGCTCATGTTGTCAATCACTGGATTGTCAGGTCCAGACTCGATTACTTTCAGCTGCACATATAGCTGGAATATTGCTGAGTGCGGCGTAAAACAACAAACACGCATCCTGGTGATGAACGGTAAACTGTTGACTCAAAACGTCTTTCACACACAATGAAGAAATTACTATCCAGAAATACATGTCATCTTCCTAAATGTCTCTCAGTGCCAATGAGAACCTGCTACCATTCTGCGTGGTTATCGGTGAATATTGTGTCACCGCCAACCTCATTTTGATCGTGTTGGATCTCAAAAATCTTTTCACTTTTAAAGAATATACCAATTTTTTTCAGATGGCTTCAACAAGCGTCTTTGATGAGAGACTTGGACACCAAGCAGAACATACGACGTCATTTTGCTCATCTTGTTAATGGCGTAAGGTTCTACGCACTATGTATTAACCCTAATCTTTCGAGGAAAGTACATACAGCAGTATGCAGTATAACTTTCTGGTTCGAGAAATTATCTCCACCAACCCCCTCTCTCTCTCCTGCACAATATCTTCCTCCTCAACCCACCATCTTTCTCTCTTTCTCCCCCCCCCCTCCGTCTCTCTCTTTTAATATTCATACATATATTAATAATAAGATTCCAATATGTCGATTATTGAAAAACGTAAGATTAACACCCAAGTAAATAGTAAAATATCAGTTTATTAATTTGGTGGTGCCTTTTGACGGAGTGTCTTTTAATGGTTGTTTCGTTATTATAACGAGGCCTTAAACATATTTGTATGTGTAATGTATATTAACTAGGTATTTTTATTCATGTACTGCATTAATTTATTTGACTTATTTGAGGTCTAAGTCTCATGTAAGTCATCAAATGTCATTTTGCCAGATAAATCTGCGATTCAAAACAGCATCTACGAGATACAACATTAGATTGGTCGGATACTTCATTCAGGTAATATCACACATCGTTCTTTCCATCAACAGGAAACCTATCATAACATAATTATTAAATATATACCGTTTTTTAATATTTTGTGAGGGGCGGTCGGGTAGGCTAGTGGTTAAAGCGTTCGTTCGTCACGCCGAAGACCCGGGTTCGATTCCCGACATGGGTACAATGTGTGAAGCCCATTTCTGGTGTCCCCCGCCGTGATATTAGTGGAATATTGCTAAAAGCGGCGTAAAACCATACTCACTCACTAATATTTGTGTTCATCAAAGTAACATTTATGCGATGTAAACCTGGCACTTACTACTCTTTAATGACAAATTATAATGTTCTTATTCAATCCCTTTAATAAATTTGTCCAAATTCCATGCCAGGACAAAGAGGACGGTGAATGGTTCACGCGGGTCCTGAAGAAAGAGTCCAGATTGAACAGAAACAACGACTTAATTAATGGATACCGTCTACTAGACAGTGTGAGGAACTGGACAAACTCGGATTCCGGATTTCCGCAAAATGACTATATCATAGCATATACAGGGTAAGTATTCCAGAGCCGCAGTAACTGTCTGCCGCTCAGGTTATACCGTACGAACAATGACTCATAGTATTTTTGCTCCAGATATTGTTTGTTTGTTTGTTGTTTAACGTACTCTGCAATATTCCAGCTATATGACGTCAGTCTGTAAATAATCGAGTCTAGACCAGACAATCCAGTGATTGACATCATGAACATCGATCCACGCAATTGGCGAGCCTGACTACACGATCCCGTTAGTCGCCTTTTACGACCATCATAGTCGCCTTTTACGGCAAGCATTAGTTGCTGAAAATCTATTTTATCCCGGATTTTCACGGGTCGCTCTACATACTGAGTTGGATCAACGTGTTGAATGTTCTTCTATTTTACTCGCAGGCATGATATATACAGTCCAAGAACTGGAAGAAAGCTGCTTGGTGAGACTGTTCTCCTTCATCAATAACTAGGACATTCTCAATTATCATACACTCAATACACGTGGTTCTAAGCAAATATCTGACATGAGAAAGTAACTTGATTATATAACTGCTGATTATGTAGCAAATGTTATATTTGGGATAACCCTTTCTTTTTTTTGTTGACATTTTTTATTCCTTTCGAAGAGTTGTACATCAGGTTCAGAGGTTACACAGTAGGTTTAGTCAATTGTAGTGACAATACGTTACATAGATGTATATTTCTTGTGATATAAATATAGCATGCATAATTGAAACACACCCACGCACACGCACACACACACACACACACACACACACACACACACACATGATATGCCTCAAGAAGAGCGTGAAAAGTTGTATCGATAGCCTGATATAACTAAAACAATTATGGTAGTATTGCTATTTGAGGCATAGCTGATCTATAGCCTTATTGTACAAGGCATAATTATTATATTAATTTGTGTAGGATTTTCCCCCATTTTCGTTCAAATTGTAATAGGCCATTGCTTTTGGTGGCAATGAATTTTTCAATCATCGCTGTCTCTTTTAGTATTTTCCTAAAATTATCAAAAATTGGTTTCTCACCCTTAATACTTGATATATATATATATATCTTTTACTGGATATTATAATATGATTGAGTAAAAGTTTATTTTTGTCGAATCCAGAAATAACTGAGTATTTGGTAAGTGAGATCCTAGTATTTGTGTCAAGGTTTAAAAAGGTTTCCAGTTTGCTCCAAAAGTGTTTAACATATTCACATTCCCAATATACATGTATAAGGTTTTCGCCATTTAAGTCACAAAAGGAGCAAATATCATTATCAACTAGTTTCATTCTTAATAATTCCTTTTTGGTGTAAATTATTCCGTGGATAAACTTAAACTGAAAGTCAATCAATTTAGTATCTTTAGTACATTTTCTGAAATTTGAATAACCCTTTCTTAGTAAAGTACAGATTCTCGTACTTTTGGGGGGGGGGCCTGAGTCCCGTCCGGGGTTCAAACCCACACTGGCCAGAGTGAGGCACCTAAACGCCAGCACACAGAGTCATCTTCACTACTGATGATGATTTAACATTTTGTTTATCACGTTTTTGTCAAAGCGATGTATATGTAGAATGTGCTTCTATATAGGATCATAATGTGAATGACTTCGTTGAACTTGTTGCAGGGTATGCTAAAGATATTGGAAGCATTTGCAAAAACTTTAGTGCAAGCAGTTCACTTGTGGAATACAGCGGCCGTATGATTGACGATATGCTGCTATCCGTGCATGAAGTTGCACATAGGTATGCATGTACTTGATAGTGTCTCAGATCTTTCTCTTAAATTAATGCTGAAGTGATAAGCTGGTCACACGTCTGACCCCTGTACAAGTACTGAGGCTGGTTGCCATAGAAACAGTCTGCTGCAATACCAATAAAGTAGCATGACAGATTAATGATTTAAAATGTAAATAACACTGTATGGTTTTTGGTTTGGTTTGGTTTGTTGTTTAACGCCGCACTAGCAATATTCCAGCTATATGACGACGGTCTGTAAAATAGTCGAGTCTGGACCAGAAAATCCAGTGATTGACATCATGAGCATCGATCCACGCAATTGGGATCGATCACATGCATCAACCAAGTCAGCGAGCCTGACCACCCGATCCCGTTAGTCCTTTTTTACGACAAGCAAAGTCGCCTTTTACGGCAAGCATGGGTTGCTGAAGACCTATTCTACCCCGGAATCTTCATGGGTCGATTGATGTTATGAACAACGCCCCATACTGTCTGGGTACGATGACACGCAATCATTCAAGTCACCGAGCCTGATCATCTTATTGCTGGGGCCCAGAAGCCTCACAGGGAAACCATGCAAGGTTGCATCTGTCCCTATGTTACAACATTCATTGCCTTGGTGAAGCGGCTGTCGGGTAGCCTTGTGGTTAAAGCGTTCGCACTTCACGCCGAAGACCCGGGTTCGATTCCCGACATGGGTACAATGTGTGAAGCCCATTTCTGGTGTCCCCCGCCGGGATATTGCTGGAATGTTGCTATATGTGGCGTTAAACCATACACAATCACTCACTAGTAAAGTTTTCAAAAGGTGTTCATGCAGAGGGCATTCCAAATTTGACGCATCAGTGACAAAAATGCCTAAAGATGCAAGTCCCTATTTTGACCTACCATGTGTTCCATTGCATGTGTTTGTGACGGGTGCTACCCGTGGGGCAAGATACGTCCACCTTTTCGCGTACAACTGGTATCATCAGTATTTGATAGTAATTCATAAACACACGCTCAAGATATAGTCGGATTGAGTACAATGAGCTCTGCTTTTGGTAGAAACTGCTTATGAATATGGAAAGACTTTTGTCGATTTTACCCCCTTCATATTGTATCTCAAGTTACATAAAACTCGTTAAACGGACAGTCTGTACTTGCCTGTTCCTGTTGCGATGTGTTCATTCAAATGATTCTATGTTTGTTTCAGTTTTGGAGCACGGCACGACGCGGACAAGAACTTGTGTTCTCGTTCCAGGCACAACATCATGTCTCCTTCATATAGCAAAAGCCATTCCCTCGTCACTAACAACGAGTATCGCTTTTCTTCGTGTTCGGTAAGGTACTTCCAGGAACATGTCGACGGCATTCTTGAAGAAGGGTAAGATTATGTTTCTTTTGGTTTTTTTTCATGTTGTTTAACGCCGCACTCCGCAATATTCCAGCGGTCTGTAAATAATCGAGACAAACCAGTGATTGACATCATGAGCATCGATCCTCACAATTGGGATACGATGACATGCATCAACCAAGTCTATGTACTGTAGCACAATTTGAGTTACATATAGAATTCTTGCAAAGATCATGTCGGCGAGTTCGGGTTATCATGATATCATACACTGGTTTGTCTGGTCAAGATTCAGTATTTATTTGGCGACAAATATCTTAACACACAGTTATCAATGACAGACACAGCCACCTTCCTAATCATATAGAGGGTAGAAATGTGTGTTTCTGATCAATATACTTAGGTTTCAATAAACACTGTTTCATTGTGTCTGCTGGAAAAATCTTTCTGCATTTGTTTCTTTGTTTGTTTGTGTTGTTCAGTTTATTTAGTTGTGTATCAATTCCAGGGCCCACTTGCACAAAGCGATCTTAGCGCTACGACTCTTGTAAGCCTATGTTAAAGCATAGGAGTTACGATCATCTTAGCGCTAAGATCGCTTTGTGCAACTAGGCCCTGGAGTGCTAAATCTAAAAAGTGTCTCCTAGAGAAACTACAGCCGTCGTCAGTCCCAGACATAAGCGGCGAGATGCCAGGGCAGCTTTATGATCCAGACATTCAGTGTAAAATGGCCCTCGGAACTGCGTCATACTTTCTCAGTGTAAGCATCATAAAAAACTTACGTCATACTTTAAAAGTGTGAGTACACTCTGTCTCAGCAAGACATGGGAAAAGCAAGGAAAGGTGATATGTTTCGATTTGATATAACGTGAATATAGTATAATGCGCATGAACATTATAGATTTCTACAAGCGCAAATCATTCTAGGTTTAAGACGGCTGTAACAACTTTTTTATGTTTGAATCACGAGAAATGCTTTGGTGCTGAAACCAGATTTAATCAGGGTGTATCTGAGATTCGAACCAACAACACGGCTGCTTTATACGTATACTTTATAAGTCATGGAGACCCGTGTACATCGAATGGGTTTCCTTACAAATTATTCATACGGTGGTCCTAACCAAGCATCTGAGAAGGGTTTTGAGTTTTGTTGCGGGGGTGGCCGGTGCTGATAAAAGAGTCACAACGTAGTAAAATAAACCAATTTCCCCCAATATATCTCCACCATAAAATACTCTCGAGGTTTTTTACCAAAGTGATTAACGTCTAAGGTCTGCAGCACCAAGCTGAAACGCCGTGGTATAACTGTAATACTGTTCAAAGTGACGTTAAACTCACTCACTCACCCACTCACTCCCTGTTCTAGGGTGAAACTTACTTACCACGAATCTGCAAGAGAATGTACTGTTTTGACCGGCAGTCGTCCTTCAGCCGGAAACCGATGAATGCTGCTGAAGGGACATCCTGTGGCGACAGACAAGTAATTATAATACACAGATGAGATAAGAGGTCCCGTTGTATTTGTTAGAATACAGGGTAGGTTCCCAGTAAGGGTGGTCGTAAGAGGCGAATACAAGGATCGGGTTCAGGCGGCTCAGTGAGTTGACTGCGTGTCACCATCTCGACGGCGTGGGACGTTGCCTATGATATCAACCACGTGTGTATCTGCACCACACTCTATCAGCTGTTACACACCGTCGTCATGTAACTGGATTGTTGCTGAGTGCGACGTTTGACAAAAATCTAAACAGATACTGTGGCATTTTACTTTGAAAGAATTGTTTACTTCACAAAACATATAACGGCACCCTGTAGACGTGCATCTGTACCGCCAAATGATCAATCTTGGCTGATACCGTTACAATGTACTGTGAAGCGCAGTTACCTTTTTTCCGCTATTTTTTTAATGCAATTAATATGGATTACAAGATTTGATTGTAATTGTTCCTTCTTATTGTGACCAAAGTGCTATTAAATGTTTAGAAAGAATGTTCAGAAGATTGCCATTATATTTTACAGAGTGAACTTATTGAAAATGCTCTGAAATACCGGCATGTATATAAAATATCTAATTTTGGCAAGGAAATATCACTATACAGACAGCTTTATCAATGATGGTCAAACTTAAGCCATGACTTTGGTAACAAATATCAGGAAAGTACTAGTTCCTTACTGGTGTAAATATGTCAGTCTTGTGTATGTGTTTTCAGTGGTGTGTGGCAGGGACCTGTACACGATCCGGAAGTGCTCCCTCAGGAAACCGTAAGAATGTCACTCTATTAGTGTTTCTTCATTTTAGCAAATGGTTAAAACGTGCGCATTTACATATTTCCCTTTATCTCTAACTTGCAGCGATATTCCATTCATGACGTCATACAGTGTTAGGCCCGTGAAGGTCCGGGGTAGAATAGGTCTTCAGCAACCCATGCTTGTCGTAAAAGGCGACTATGCTTGTCGTACAAGGCGACTAACGGGATCGGGTGGTCAGGCTCGCTGACTTGGTTGATGCATGTCATCGATCCCAATTGCGTGGATCCATGGTCATGTTGTCAATCACTGGATTGTCAGGTCCAGACTCGATTATTTACAGACCGCCGTCATATAGCTGGAATATTGCTGAGTGCGGCGTTAAACAACAAACCAAACCAAACCAAAAACCATACAGTGTTATTTACATTTTAAAAAATTAATCTGTCGTCCTACTTTATTGGTATTGCAGCAGACTGTTTCTATGGCAACCAGCCTCAGTACTTGTACAGGGGTCAGACGTGTGACCAGCTTATCACTTCAGCTGATAGCACTTCGTGCACCAGGAGCCTAATTCGGAAATATTGTTGTGCTACCTGTCTGAAATACTACAGAAACGGGACAGGTGAAATTCAATTTAAGTAATGCTAAACCTCCAAAATGGTTCTTATGTAGTAGAGGAAACACACAGACCCATAGAATGTACATACGTCAGCGTTAATTAGAGTGAGTGAATGAGTGTGATTTTCCAGCAATATCACGGTGGGGGACACCAGAAATGGGCTTCACACATTTTACTCATGTCGGGAATCGAACCCGGGTCTTAACCACTAGGCTACCCGATCGCCCCAGCGTTAATTAGATCTGAAAGGACGAAGCGCTATAAACATGTTTTGTTTTACGAAAAAGACCAAATGTATGGATGAACAATAACACTTGTAAACCATATCATATATTTATACCAGATACGTCAGGAAGGATCTCAGCCCGAGTAAACGCACTTGCAAAATGGATAGGATATGATATTCGCAGTTAATGCACGGCAGCGCAATATGCTACATGGTGACATATAAATTAAAAAAAACATTTTTTGTGAATGAATAATTATATTTAAAAAACATTTTTTAATGTTGTCTGCAGAGTCAACATCAGTAGTTCCATCTGCAGCTTCGCCAACGCCAGTGACCAGCGGTCAATCACAAACACCAACCGCACTTTCTGAACCCTCAACCTTGAACGCTACTGCAAGGACACCAAATACATCTGCGACTCCTCTAACGACTTCATCAACGTCAGGTAATGTTTCTATTAATTGTATGCAATCAAAACCATTGGTGCCTAAAATATGCTGTTTCCGGTAAGATATGCAATACACACACATGTATATATGTTTATGTTCATATATATAATAACAATGAACATCAACATATACATATACAAGTCCTGTTGAAATGGGACCCTTTACCCATAAGGGTAAATTTTTAGAATACAGTTGGTGAGCGAGACGGATTTGTACCACTGCAAGTTCGTTTCATATGTAAATGAAAAGCCAAACTTATAACGACAGTATACTGTTATCATTTAGTTAAATACACCTGCATCATGGGTATCAATCGGGGCCAAGATGAAAGAATAGAAGTTTAATTTGTCCTCCAGTTCTTCCCCCAAAAAATATAGATATAAGTACGGAGTTTGGCTCCTCGTTTCACAGAAGAACTGAGTGTTTTATAGCAATTACCAAAAATGTATTCGCTGTTACCGTGCTTGTGCTTTCAATAACAGTCTATTGCTGTATTCGTTCAGGTGGCCCAAACAAGATGGCGGTCGTTGGGGGCGTTATAAGTGCGTTGGTCGTCACATGTGTGCTCGGGGTGGCTATTGTCTTCATCGTGTAAGTAATTTGTGTAATAATAGTTACCTTATGCTGTGTCTTTGGAAAGACATATACTGAAACTCTGTAATTAGGGGGCACGGGTGGCCCAGTCGTCTAAGGCGCCGCGAGTTTCGTCCCTTGGGCACGCCAGAAACCTATGATTGTTGGTTCGAATCCCGGTTCGCCTCAATTATGTTTCTAGGTTTGTCAGCACCATACCCGTGCTCGTGGGGTTCATTGAAGTGGTAAACGTCTGAGACCTGCATCACTTCGGGCTTTCCTCCCACATTAAGCTGACACGCCGCGATATAACTGGAACAATGTTAAAAGCGGGGTTAAACCCAACTCACTCACTCTGTTATAACCTAAAGGTAACCATTTATTATGTATTTCTGTAATGACAAACTCGGCTTCTCTGTACTGATCTAGGGGCGATCGGGTAGCCTAGTGGTTAAAGCGTTCGCTCGTCACGCCGAAGACCCGGGTTCGATTCCCGACATGGGTACAATGTGTGAAGCCCATTTCTGGTGTCCCCCGCCGTGATATTGCTTGAATATTGCTAAAAGCGGCGTAAAACCATACTCACTCACTCACTCACTCACTCACTGTATTGATCTATTGTGTGTCTCTGTACTCACTATACTTTTTATCTGCAATGACCTACATGTATGATGCACCTCTGTAATGAGCCATACCGCATCTCTGCAATCGCCTTCATGAACATTGTTCTCTGTAATGACCTATACAAAATGTCTGTAATTTGCTATGCCTCTGCCACCGCCTCCGTGGTCTAGTGGTAGAGCGTCCGGCCGGCGAGCGGAAGGTCGTGGGTTCGATTCCCGGCTGCATCATACCAAAAGACGTTAAAAGATGGTACTTGTTATTACCCTCTCTGGCGATCGGCGTTTAGGGGGCTAAAGCAAGGGCTGGTCGGCTCGGAGTCAGATTACTGTGTCTGAGTGGAATATTCCTGCTAATATGATGCATGGTATCTCAGTGTGCTAGCACTATAAACCGACATTCGGCATAAATCAGTCCGGACGAGTAAAAACAGACACACACACGTGAATGCACGTCGTTATATAAGTGCAATAATCTTGGACGCGACGTTAAACCCCATTTCACCTCACCTCACCAGCTGTACTTCTTTTCTATTATGACCTAGACAGAGGCTCAATCATCACCATAATACTAATCGCTAAATACTGAATTATCTTAAAAATGTTCAATATGTCAGTATATTTAAGAAATGATTTTCACATTGTGGTGGTTAACTCGAATATGAATCTATGAACCGTGCAAGTTAAACTCGTGTACACTCCGGAGCTTGCGATGGCGTGTAAACAAGATATTAACTCGCAAGGTTGAAAGCGTTCATTCTCCAGTAAACCACCACAATGTGAAATAATTCATTTCTTATACATTCGTAGTTTGAAGTTTAAGGGATGCCAATTGTACTGTGACGCACATTTGAGACAATATACGTTACTGGTTACATTGGAATACAGTGACCCACTGGCAGATAAAATCTTCGAGTCATTTACCTTTGTCAAAAATGAAATTGGATGATATTCCAGAACAGGGAATTTCCAACAGAATTGAAAACCTTGAGGAGTTTTGTTTTGTGCGTCATGTATTTTAAATTGTATTCGACTTCAAAATGAGGGGAGAAGAGGAGGGACATATTTGTCCCTGTGGCATCCAGGGGCTATGCAAATATGTAAATGACTGTTTAATGAAACCTTGAGTTAAGATTGGTTGGTTGGTTGTTTAACGCCGCACTCAGCAATATGACGGCGGTCTGTAAATAATCGAGTCTGGACCAGACAATCCAGTGACTAATATCATGAGCATCGAACCACGCAATTGGGATCGATGACATGCATCAACCAAGTCAGCGGGCCTGACCACCCGATCCCGTTAGTCGCCTTTTACGGCAAGTATGGGTTGCTGAAGACCTATTCTACCCCGGAATCTTCACGGGTCCTTGAGTGAAGTAGAAATGTTAATTTCTTGTCCGACATTACGGAGCCTCAAGATCATGGGAGGCAGGGGAAAGGATAGAGAATTGATCCACTCGGCGTTCCTTAACGCTGAAAAGTGAAGTTTATACTTCGTAAACGTCACTTTTTGAAGTTTGATGAAAAATGAACTTGTGATGTGATCAGCAAATAAACCAATCAAATCATCAAAAATCCCTTAAATTTCAAAATTTATTTCAGTTAATTTAATAACTTACATCAGTTATGACAAGCACTATCCCACTGTAAACATCTTCTTTCGCTAAATGAATAACTACTTCGTTATAACATTCTTGTGCCGTAACAGCCGAAGACGTACGTTGGGAAAGTCATCAACTCAAGTGACGTCTTCATCCAACAACGGTTTGACTTTCCATAACCATGGCGGGTTCCCCACTGAAGCCGTCAGCAACTTCAACATATCCTCCATGAGTGTTCGCTTCAACTCCGACACTGACAGAATAGTAGATAATTACATATGAGACGTTTTGACACGAAATATATCAGTTGTTTGTCGTACAATAAAACACTGCAGTTTTTACTTACGATAAACAACTCCCACTCGTCGTTTATTTCTTAATAAAAAAATCCGATGTTTGCACATGTGCTTCTTGACGATTATCGATGCTGATTGAAGCCATATGACGTCATCGAGCTTCATTGTTGAGAAAATACGATAAGACGTCATCCATTGTTCATGACGTCACAAACAATATTAAACCTATCAAACAATTGGTTGCCTTCAGACGTTTTTCTTCTTTTTCTGTTTAAATGTCAATGAGTAGTATAGAGAATAATCCGCTCAAAATATGGAATAACGGATTATAGGATACTCCTCGTAATATGGTTTTGTTTGTTGCTGACAATGGCTCCTAACGAGTAGAACATCGTAAACCCGTGCAGTAAAACGTCACTGCTTATCATAGGGCAATAGTTCCCAGGAAAGGATCTTCTTTTCTTCTTTGAGTAAGATTATCAGTAGTAGATTAGTGGTTGGTTGGTTGTTTTACGCCGCGCTCAGCAATATTCCAGCTATATGACGGCGGTCTGTAAATAATCGAGTCTGGACCAGACAATCCAGTGATTGACCTCACGAGCATTGCTCCACGCAGTTGGGATCGGTGACATGCTTCAACCAAGTCAGCGAGCCTGACCACCCGATCACGTTTGTCGCCTCTTGCGACAAGCATAGTCGCATCTTCACGGCGCAGTAGTCGAGAAACATTGCCGGTGCTCTGCCAGTAGCACCCGCCTCTCACCCAATTCCAACTTAAAAGAAAACATCATGTAAAGGACAAAACATGAGTCAGCAGCGCGCACTATGTTCATTCCTTGTGTCTAGAATGATTTAACCAGTCCTCTGATGGCGAAATCTCGATCGAAAAGCTTGGTTGTAAGCAAAATGTGTGTTCCTGTGAAATATAAATAAAAGTGCCTGAACAATTTAGAAATGTAGACTCAATGCGGAGGAGCTGATAAAACATTACCCAACATGAAGGGGAAATTCTCGATTTGGAAAATGGAATTTTTCTTTTGTTTTGTTGAATGCAACCAAGTTAGTAATATGTCTAAGGAACAAAATGTCCATCAGTGCGAAAGCCTATTGAGGTCAAAATTGAAATGTGAAAAAGGACACGAAAAGAAATTCGTTATAACGGAAAAAAACCTCGTTATTACGGACAAATGATTCGTTATTACGAACGAATATTAAGAACGAATCCTTTTTCCGTTATAACGAATGTATTTTGTTCGTTCAACATTTGTTTTGTTAGATGCAACCAAGTTAGTGATATGTCTTGGGGACAAAGTGTCCACCACCAGACAAATGGACTTGGTTCATGTGTATTGTTTGTGAAATAATCCCTCTTGTCGTACTGTCCACAGATCAAGATAAGACACTGAATATTATTTCTCTGTTTTTCTTTGCTTTCCAGACGGCAAATAAGTCGATATTGTGCATGTGATAAAGCGAATTAAAGTAATGTACCCACGTAATAATCAGGGAATTTTAAATTATTCATGCTTCTCAGAGTGAGTGAGTGAGTGAGTGAGTGAGTTGGGTTTAACGCAGGTTTTAACAATATTGCAGTTATTTTACGGCGTGTCAGTTTGATGTGGGAGGCAAGCACGAAGTGATGCTGGCTTTTGATGTTTACCCCTTTGGTGAAACCCACAAGCACGGGTATGGTGCTGATAAACCTAAAACCATAATCGGAGCGAACCGGGATTGGAACCCACACTTATAGGTATTTGGTGTGCCGGAGGAATGCAACGGACAGCGAATTGCGGCGCCCTAGACCAATGGTTCTCTGAGAACAAATGCTTGACATCAGCAAATCGTCATGTTGTAACATAGTTGTAAATAAAATTGATCATGACTAAAACACAACCACAAAACAACTTATGGTAGCAGTCTGACGTGATAAGCAGCACCCACACAGTCAAACAGTTACATTTGGTCTAATCGTGTATTTCGTTTGTATATAGTGTCAAGCACTGTAGTAAGCGTGTGTTTGCTGTTTTACGCCGCACACTGTACTGTGCTGCGTCCTTTCTGGGCCAGTCTGGTGTGAGACCCGTCTATATGTACTGTGTTGCATCCATTCTTTGCCAGTCTGGTGTGAGACCCGTCTATCTGTACTGTGTTGCGTCCTTTCTTGGCCAGTCTGGTGTGAGACCCGTCTATCTGTACTGTGTTGCGTCCTTTTCTTGGCCAGTCTGGTGTGAGACCCGTCTATCTGTACTGCGTTGCGTCCTCTCTGGGCCAGTCTGGTGTGAGACCCGTCTATCTGTACTGTGTTGCGTCCTTTCTTGGCCAGTCTGGTGTGAGACCCGTCTATCTGTACTGTGTTGCGTCCTTTCTTGGCCAGTCTGGTGTGAGACCCGTCTATCTGTACTGTGTTGCGTCCTTTCTTGGCCAGTCTGGTGTGAGACCCGTCTATCTGTACTGTGTTGCGTCCTTTCTGGGCCAGTCTGGTGTGAGACCCGTCTATATGTACTGTGTTGCATCCATTCTTTGCCAGTCTGGTGTGAGACCCGTCTATCTGTACTGTGTTGCGTCCTTTCTTGGCCAGTCTGGTGTGAGACCCGTCTATCTGTACTGTGTTGCGTCCTTTCTTGGCCAGTCTGGTGTGAGACCCGTCTATATGTACTGTGTTGCATCCATTCTTTGCCAGTCTGGTGTGAGACCCGTCTATCTGTACTGTGTTGCGTCCTTTTCTTGGCCAGTCTGGTGTGAAACCCGTCTATCTGTACTGTGTTGCGTCCTTTTCTTGGCCAGTCTGGTGTGAAACCCGTCTATCTGTACTGTGTTGCGTCCTTTCTTGGCCAGTCTGGTGTGAGACCCGTCCATCTGTACTGTGTTGCGTCCTTTCTTGGTCAGTCTGGTGTGAGACCCGTCTATCTGTACTGTGTTGCGTCCTCTCTGGGCCAGTCTGGTGTGAGACCCGTCTATCTGTACTGTGTTGCGTCCTTTCTTGGCCAGTCTGGTGTGAGACCCGTCTATCTGTACTGTGTTGCGTCCTTTCTTGGCCAGTCTGGTGTGAGACCCGTCTATCTGTACTGTGTTGCGTCCTTTCTTGGCCAGTCTGGAGTGAGACCCGTCTATCTGTACTGTGTTGCGTCCTTTCTTGGCCAGTCTGGAGTGAGACCCGTCTATCTGTACTGTGTTGCGTCCTTTCTTGGCCAGTCTGGTGTGAGACCCGTCTATCTGTACTGTGTTGCGTCCTTTCTTGGCCAGTCTGGTGTGAGACCCGTCTATCTGTACTGTGTTGCGTCCTTTCTTGGCCAGTCTGGTGTGAGACCCGTCTATCTGTACTGTGTTGCGTCCTTTCTTGGCCAGTCTGGTGTTAGACCCGTCTATCTGTACTGTTGCGTCCATTCTTGGCCAGTCTGGTGTGAGACCCGTCTCTCTCTCTCTCTCTCTCTCTCTCTCTCTCTCTCTCTCTCTCTCTCTCTCTCTCTCGTATGCAATTGTTGTTATTGTTAATCCTCCACCTACTATATATATACTATTTACATTAAATAAAGAAGTTGTTTCATCCATACATTGTCTCTATTTTTTCAACGTCTAAGTGGGCGAGTCGAATGTGACGTCGCACCGGCATTATTTCCACCATATAGCGACCTCTAGTTAAAGCTCACTGGGCCACAAAACACGTCAAACAGGAAAAGCAATTTCCGAAATTCTAGGTTCCAAGGTTGTAACAGCACCTGATAAACTCGATTTTGTGAGACTATTAGACATGTCAGGGAATATGCAATACTTGATGGTACCCACTAGGTGAAACCACAGTCAATCCTTCTCTTCACACTCTTACAGACTCACGCTAGACTTTTGCATTCGAAGGTCTTTTGTTTGGGAACAAACATACAAGTATGCATGTGCCTGAAAAACAGGCCAGAGCCAGAGCTAAGCTACGGATCTAGAATTTGAGAAAATGTTTAGGATTGTTTTGTTTGTTTGTTTATTTGTTGTTAAACTCCACATTCAGCATTATTTTAGCTGTATGAAGCCGGCCTGTAAATAAATAATCTTGTCTCGACCTGACAATTCAGTGATCGATGTCGCTAACCCGGAATAGCAATCATAACGCAGTCATTTTTTTCAGCAAGACTGTCATAGACCCATAATACATCAGTTATAGAACTACATCAGCTCATACTTATTAATCAACAAAAAACATTTAATGCAAACATCTGATGTGCCAGTTTCTAAAAATTAGAGAGAAGTATGCAAAATTTAGTGTATTTGCTTGATGTAATCATTGACATTTATTAAATCTTAGACATCTGGTGCCAGATCCCTACTTTACAAACACGCCTGATCATGATGACAAAAACACGACACTAGAAATAACCGTTCATCAAATTACAAGTTTGAGCAAGATGAAACGTCGGTGATGAGAAAGATTTTGATGGTAAAACGAAACGAAACTTTGCTAATACTTTTATCGATAGTCAGTTTTCGCCCAGGAAATTATAGAAAATGAATTATAGAAATGAAAGTTATAAAACAGAAATCCCAGATTTCAGAGAAATCACAGAGAACACAATATTTATGAAACGCATATTGGTACTCAAGTTCCCCTTTCACGGAAATTCTACATAGAAAAATACAAGAAGAAGTTATGTTCGCTCTGAAAGATTTTGTTTTGGTTTGTTTGTTGTTTAGCGCCGCACTCAGCAATATTCCAGTGATATGACGGCTGTCCGTACATAATCGGGTCTGGACCGGACAATTCAGTGATTGAAGTCATTCGCATTTGGGATACGATGACATGCATCAACGAAGTTAGCGAGCCTGACCACCCGATCCCGTGAGTCGCCTCTCGCGACGCTTGAGTTTGAAGTGAAACTTTTGCTGCAAAGTCAAGCTGTAAGACTGCGTTCTGTAAATAATCGAGTCTGGGCTGGATGCACGTGATTGACATTATTAGCATCGCATTATGCAATTGGGATACGATGGCATGCATCAACCAAGTCAGCGAGCGTCTTACGACATGCATAGTCGCCTTTTACGACCTGCATAGGGTGGGTGAGTGAGTGAGTATGGTTTTACGCTTTTAGCAACATTCCAGCAATATCACGGCGGGGGATACCAGAAATGGGCTTCACATATTGTACCCATGTCGGGAATCGAACCCGGGTCGTCGGCGTGACGAGCGAACGCTTTAACCACTAGGCTACCCGACCGCCCCAAGACCAGCATGGGTTGCTGAAGACCTGGAGTGTAGAAATGTCCGAAGCCAATATCTTTCAGCCCAGTTCTTTCACATGGTTAAAAACGCGATAGCTCATGCCTCTTTGCCTAGATTATAGACTCCGTCCAATGCAGTTACCACGCCTATATTCTTTCCCTCTCCCACGTTTTGAAGATGTCGTCGATGCCGTAGGAGTGCAGAGTTAAGATACAAAGAAACAAACAATTTGCTAGTTATTCATAGATCTATGTATCAAGAGCAATGGAGAGGGAAAATAAATTTGCCTGGTCTACTATTTTTGTGACAAAATGATGGGCGTCTCCTGCCTCACCGGTAGCACCCGACATAAACACATGCAAAGGCAAGTCTATATTCGCCTGATAATACATTAAAACATGAGGCACAGTAAAAGTCAAATAAGGGAATTGCATCAGACATTTTCTTTGTTATTGATGCATCAAACTTGGAAATGGCTTCACATGTCTACCATAAAAATACGTTTTGAAAGCTTTACAAAAATACAAAACGTCAACGCCTGAGAATAACCAGACGAAACAGATTCTTTTAGGCGTAAAAGGCAAAATAGCAGTGTCAATGAAATGAATGAATCACTGAAATCAGTGATGACACCAGGTGTTCGCGGAGCAAGTTGGTGAGTTGGGTTTAACACCGCTTTGAGTGAGTGATTGAGTTGGGTTTAACGCTGTTTTTAACAGTATTCCAGTTATATCACGGCGTGTCAGCTTAATGTGGGAGGAAAGCCCAAATTGATGCAGGTCTCAGACGTTTACCACTTTGGTGATGCGTACCTAGAAACATATTCAGGATCGGGATTCGAACCCACAATCATAGGTTTCTGGCGTGCCCAAGGTACGAAACTCTGTACAGCGAATCACGGAGCCTCAGACGACTGGGCCACCCGTGCTCCCAACACCGCTTTGAACAGTAATCCAGTTATATCACAGCACGTCCGCTTAATTCGGGAGGAAAGCCCAAGGTTATACGCATACGACAGTTAAGTGTAGATAAGTCGTCTCCGCCATTGTAGCTATAGGTTGATGAATGAGAGCCCGTTCCCCATGTTCTCGCGAAAAGGTTATACAGTTTAAGGGTAGGACCTCTCCAAACAACTTTTGAGTGGTTACCGAGGTAACTTGTTATTCAGTAGAAGCTTCAGCAAGGATTTTTTTCCGTAAACTTGCTGATTCATTACATCCTGCTTTACAACGCAGTGTACAGCATGTACTTGGATCCTTTGATTGCAACACGATACGGGAAAACTAGAGCATTAGGAAAACTGTATCACAATACAGTATCAGCCTTGCAGCAACATGGGCGGATTACAATTTCAACTACTGGTCTTGCTTTGGACTTTTACTTTGATACCTTCAATCAGATCAGAGGGTATGTAGATGTATATTGAAACCTCGTTGATCCAAATTACGTCGGTATTAAGATGACAATGCAGCTGTTTTCCTATCAAAATTGAAGTGGCCGTTTGTGGGCACTTGCTGTAGAGAAGGACTTTGTAGTGTTGGTTGGTTGGTTGGTTGTTTTGCGCCACTCCCAGCTATATGACGGCGGTCTGTAAATAATCGAGTCTGGACAAGACAATCCAGTGATCGATATCATTAGCATCGATCCAGGCAATTGGGATCGATGACATGCATCACACCAAGTCAGCGAGCCTGACCATCCGATCCCGTGAGTCGCCTCTTACGGCAAGCATGGGTTGCTGAAGACCTAGTTAGGCAACAAACTCTATTCGTAATGAAAATTGTGAGTGGCGGGTGCTATAAGAACAGGAGATGTTTACCATTTTTGCGAATACCTGGTGTAATCACGGAATTTCGGTGATCCATTCATATAATTGCAATCACTACTTTGCCTTTACGCCCTGCCGAATCTGTTTCCGCAGAAAATGATTGATTATTTTCTGACGTTGAAGTTCACATTGTTATGGTCCCAATTTTAGGACTAACGGCTCACATCGAGTTCCTCGACCCCCAGGCCACGTCGTCCGTCGGTCTTCCAGATGTTATCGTAGCGGAGGTGAGGACAGACACTAATACCACCAGGTTGGTCCTGAGGAAGAACATTGATGTAGATGAGAACGCCCCCGTGTATGTTCCACGTCGTGGTGAAGATGGAAATGATCAAGTTGTCAAGGACGACGTGCCAGACATCAGGGTAAGGGCAATTATTGTACATCCAGGTACACTTGTGCAAATGAATTTAGATAAAAGTTAACATAAAGTAAATTATGTTTAAACAGAAATCCATTGAAAGAAGGCGGTTCTTGTGCCCCCAAAAATGCTACTTTGGGAAAAGTTGATATCAATGAGAGGCACGGAAACAATCAGGTTGGTGCCGTTCCCACTGAAATCTTCTGAATTAGACTTGTGTGGTTCATTAGACTTGAATTAGACTTGTGTGTACAACGCCGCACGATGCTTTGGTTTGGTTTGTTGTTTAACGCCGCACTCAGCAATATTCCAGCTATATGACGGCGGTCTGTAAATAATCGAGTCTGGACAAGACAATCCGGTGATTGATATCATGAGCATCGATCCAAGCAATTGGGATCGATTACATGCATCAACCAAGTCAACGAGCCTGACCACCCGATCCCGTTAGTCACCTATTACGGCAAGCATGGGTTGCTGAAGATCAATTCTACCCCGGAATCTTCACGGGTCCCTGCAATATTTCATCTATATGACAACGGTCTGTACATTGTGTTTGTTGTTTAACGCCGCTCGCAGCACTATTCCATCTATATGACGGCGGTGTGTAAAAAAAATCTAGTCTGGATCAGACAACCCAGTCATTGACATCATGAGCATCGATCCACGCATTTGGGATACGTTGACATGAATCAACCAAGTCAGCAAGACTGACCACAACATTAGTCGCCTGTTAGTCGGTATTTAAAGACCGCCATCATATAGCTGTAATAATATTGCTGAGTGCGGCTTTAAAAAACAAACAAACATCTGGAAAAGATAGACCTATTATCACATAGTCAATATCTTGAACGAAATTGATCAGATTCTGTATAATAAAGTTTATATATGTATATAAGGTACAAGAGTTTATTGAACTTACTTTACATTGGTAAACAAGGATACCCCAGTTTTTCACTACGCATGCTGTTTTATAAATCTAAAGTTAAAACGTCAGCACCAACGATTTTCAGCCGAAGGAAACTCCAAATTTGTGGTAAACATGATGTGAATGTATCAGTGAAAATGAGTGATGACGCCATGTTTTCGCGAAAAGGGTAAACGTGTTTAAACAGAATCTCATCGCTGTAAAATTGTAAAACACACTCAGCTCCACCCTGGTCTCAATTCCTGTGTTGCGATTGGCTGAAAGTTACCCATTCACTGGTGAGTATGCTCCAGTTGGCTGAGAAGGGAGATCCCCCTTCAGACACATAACTTCCTAAAAGCTGTCGAACCGTTTGGGGCCGGGAATGTACACAGTATTCGGTACTCATGCTATTGTACTACGCTTCAGCTATGTATAAATCATTACATCTTCATCCTAAGCAAAGAAAGTGTATTGACAAACTGACGCTATTTGAGCTTTCTTTTTTTGTGAGAGAAGTGAAGATCAACATTGTACTCATTCAGTTGATACATTCACTGAGCGGTGTGCGTTCCCGTCTCCATGATCTTATCATGAACTCACTGCAGAGGGACATCTGTTTATGACCTCTTGACCTCAACACATTTTTCTTGCCTTTCTCTCCTACATTTTACAGCATCTAAGTGTTTAAGAGTAATAAGTTGGTTGGTTTGTTGTTTAACGCCGCACTCAGAAATATTCCAGCTATATGACGGCGTGTTACGACGTAAATTGTAATGAAAAGGTAAATTGTAATACTTGCAGCAAATTGTAATAATTTTGACGTACATTGTAATAACAACGTAAATTGTAATAAAATTTGACGTAAATTGTAATACGCAAATTGTAATAAAAATTGACGTAAATTGTAATAATCTCAACTTGCGGTAAAATGTAATAACTTTTTACGTAAATTGTAATAACCTTATAAGTTTAGTGTCAAAGGCGTTAAATGACTAGAACCTATCCTTGTCAGGGTTGGTACAGGGTTTATCGTACAATCGTCATTCAAGTATGGGTGTGGGGGAGGATTGAGGTCGTAATCGTACATTGTTGTATAATTATATGTATATATAAACGCATTGGAATTTCATTTCTATGGGTGTCCAGAAGAGGATTAATTACTACAATGAACTTAGTTTTCTTATTTATTTGAGAAATACTCTGTGTGTTTTGTATTATATTTTGACGAAGAATTCAAATACAACTATTGAGTGACAGATATCCTGTGTGCAATGTCAAATGAAAAAGAAAAAGGGTAGTCAGCAAATGCAGCATAGATTTTCCATGCATGGGAAAGGAGAATACTTAATACATAACATTATATACAATGTTTTTATTGATATCAAAAGAGGGGCGAGGATATTCTTTACCTACATTGCATATACTATTAGATATTGTGTATTCTCGATCTCTGTGAACTTCTCACAGATAAAGAAATAATTAATAAATAAATGCAAACCATGTTAACTTATGCAATGTTTGTAGCAATGTATGATTAACATATGGATCATTAATAAAACATAAAATATTTCCTTTCATAGGAAGAAGTATATTTAATGAAATAAATGAATAAATGTTACTGTCTGGATTCCTTTCATATGTCATGAAGAACTAACATCAACTTACTGACAACTTATGCTGGGAAAATAACTCCTTGCCCCAACAACAAAAACAGAATCCATCATGATAACGGCACGAAATCATAATTCACAAGCATACACAAATTTAATCCGGTATCTTCGGGCATGTCTTGTTGAGTTTCAAAGAGCATCAGAATGTATAATCAATTTGTTGCAATCAATTATTGCTGAAATATAACTGTTTTGATCAAAATTGAAAGGATGGAACATCTATAATGAAAAGGGTTTTGTCACTAACGTAAATATTCTCTTTGACCTTATACGAAGAGTATTCTAAGATCACTAAACTCGGCAATCGTTGGTGGATTGCGCCAAGCAACATTGATACCAAATTTGGTACCTCACGTATAATGTGGTACATAATTTTCGAAACAGATAATTACGTTTTTCATAAGTTATCACTAATTTGTGACCTATACACGGACAAAAATTACCTCAGAGGATAATCTTCTCTGGGGGTTTAAGAGGATTAAAATAATTCCAGCTAACATCAAGCACTGTAATTAAATATTGAAATTATAGCATACCTTCTTAACATTCGAATGAAAAGAATAGTGACTAACTAAGAAACCAAAATATATTTATCTCCGATACTATTTCCTCATCAGTATGGACACACACACATACATACACACATACACACAAACACACATATACACACCAACACACACACATACATACAAACACATACACACATAGGTATGTATGTATGTATGTATGTATGTATGTATGTATGTATGTATGTATGTATGTATGTATTTATGTATGCACGTAGGTGTGTATGTAATGACAGTTAATGTGAGCTCTATGTCATTGGTATCACATATATGACTGCACTTCTACATACTCTAGATGACAGTATCATGTACGTAGATGAAAGTATGTACGTGGATGATAGTATCTAGATGGCATACTATCATCTACGTAGAAGATACTATCATATACGTAGATGAAAGTATCTTCTACGTAGATGGTAGTATCTTCTACGTAGATGATAGTATCTTCTACGTAGATGATAGTATCTTCTACGTAGATAAGGGGCACTGGTGGCCCAGTCGTCTAAGCCGCCGCGATTCGCTGTGCAGAGTTGCGTCCCCTGGACACGCCAGAAACCTATGATTGTGGGTTCGAATCCCGGTTCGCCCCAATTATGTTTCTAGGTTTGTCAGCACCATACCCGTGCTCGTAAGTTTCACCGAAGTGGAAAACGTCTGAGACCTGCATCACTTCGGGCTTTCCTCCCACATTAAGCTGACACGCCGTGATATAACTGGAATAATGTTAAAAGCGTCGTTAAACCCAACTCACTCACTCACTCACTCAATTCTACGTAGATGATAGTATTTTCTACGCAGATGGTAGTATCTTCTACGTAGATGATACCATGCCACAAACATCACATCACTTCCAATAAATGTCTTTCACTATGTTGACACCACCCTTTAATGACGATTGTACGATAAAGCCTATACCAACCATCCCTAACTTAACAGTTTTCTACGTTTGTCATCATACACAGTATTTCTCGAATTGTACATGTGAAACGCAAGCTCAACTGACAAAGATCATTTCTAGTCAATTGGCGTCTTGGACACTACGGTAGTAAGGTTATTACAATTTACGTAAGAATTTATTACATTTTAACGCAAGTAGAGATTATTACAATTTACGTCAATTTTTATTACAATTTGCGTATTACAATTTACGTCAAATATTATTACAATTTACGTTGTTATTACAATTTACGTCAAAATTATTACATTTGCTGCAAGTATTACAATTTACCTCTTTATTACAATTTACGTCGTAACACGTCGTAACACGCCGGTCTGTAAATAATCGAGTCTGGACCAGACATGAACATCGATCAAAGGAATTGGGATACGATGACATGCACCAACCAAGTGAGCGAGCCTGACCACACGTTCCCGTTTGTCGCCTTTTACGACAAGCATGGTCAGATTTTACGGCACGCTTTGGTTGCTGAAGACCTATTCTACCCCGGATCTTCACGGGTTGTATAAAATCAGTACACCACCACTGCTGAGTGTGGCGTGAAACAACAAACCAACAACCAAATATTTTCAGATATGACATAAAAAAAATCCAATATGGCCGCTACCGAGGAATGATATTCTAGTACACCTCAAGTGAACATGACCCACAAACTAAATATATAATGAAAAGGGAAAATTTTGGAATGAATTTACCCTACACTACACCTGTGAAGTAGTGTACCCCAAGACTAGTAGCAAGGCATTAGAGAGTCAGCTTTAGATACTTTGAACCCGTGAAGATCCGGGATAGATGAGGTCTTCAGCAACCCATGCTTGCCATAAAAGGTGACTACGCTTGTCGTAAAAGGCACCTAACGGGATCGGGTGGTCAGGCTCGCTGACTAGGTTGATGAATGTCACCGTATCCGAATTGCGATGTTCGATGCTCATGATGTCAATCACAGGGTTGTCTCGTCAGGACTCTATTATTTACAGACCGCCGTCATATAGCTTGAATATTGTTGAGTGCGGCGTTAAACAACAAAAACTGAACAAGGAAACTACCAACCACGCCGTCGGGGTATGATGACACACGATCAACCAAGCCGACCAGCCTCAACACCCGATCCATTTAGCCGCTTCGCACAGATAGGTTGTTTGGGACCAACTCGAACCCGGAATCCCCACAAGGAGATGCTAGGTTCCTGTATTTTTTACCAGGTACACCGATTGGGGTTATTTCATCTTGAACCAATATTTGCTAGTAATAGTCCTCTTTGGAACTAATCAAATAAATGTCACATGTAATTTATTTGTTCCAGACGACTGCAGAATATCAGGATTTGTCCAATATGGCGTCTGTCGAAATATCCCGTGTTATGGGTACCGTTGGCACAAGTCGATACCAAATAGTGAGTACTTTTAGATCAGTCAGGATCTATGATCGATAGAGATAGTCCCGGGCATGAAAATTTAATCTTAGTTCAATATAGACAAGTTGTGCTCTGTCAGAGTCGAATAAGTCTTCACAAACACCTGCTTGCCGTAAAAGGCGACAATGCTCGTCGTAAGAGGCGACTAACGGGATCGGGTGGTCATCATACAGCTGGAATATTGCCGAGAGCGGCGTTAAACAAAAAACAAAAAACAAACTGTCAGGATCAAACAGTCGTTGGTTGGAATTATAGATTTGGCCCGATTATGGAATATGGCTTATCATACGAGGGCAGGTCAAAAATTAAGATCTATTTATTGTCTTTGATGGTAATTGATACAGAAATAAAGATTTTTTTTCCAAATAAAAAGGAGGGGTGCGCACCCCCGCATCCCCCCCAGATGTGTGTATTACATAAACTGTGACATTGAATAAGATTTAATGCAAAGTTATGTTTTTTACCAAATCTGAAACAATTTCGGTTTGCAACAGATAAAAGACTCTATAAGGGTTCAAATGGTTAGATTTGCCATAATGACTTCAGAAAATGCGGGATTTCATAAAAAACATGAACATGCCAAAATGTCAATTTACAAATCAATAGCGTGTGTATCCACACATCTTCGTCTCATGGAATGGACCAGGCGTCGCACAAAGGCCTGTGGGATATCTACTGGAGCATGTTTCGAAGTTCCTGGAGTGTCTGTGGAACACGTGGTTGACGTCGAAGGCGCCGATCCATCTCATCCCACATGTGTTCGAATGGTGAGAGATCAGGGGAGCGAGCCGGCCAGGGGATGTCATTCACGTTATTTTGTTGAAGAGAATCATGAACAAGTCGAGCAATATGAGGTCGGGCGTTGTCATGTTGAAAGGTAGTGCCTGGGCCATGACGACGCAAAAACGGTAGAACAACACGGCCGATGAGCTCGTCGCAGTAGCGCTGTCCATTGAGATGTCCTCTACCACTATCTACCACTTGCTGTAATCCCACCCCATACCATAACGCTGCCGCCCCCGAACCGATCTTCTTCCATGACACAACGATTGACGTAACGTTCACCTCGACGTCGGTACACTCGAATCCGTCCATCGCTGTGGCTGAGGTGAAAACGAGACTCAGTGAATAGAACTCGTCCCCACTGCATGGACGTCCAGCGCAGACGCTGTCTGCACCACGGTAGACGTGCTTGACGGTGGTTTCCTGTCGAAATGGGACGTCTTGCGGGTCTTCTGGCGACAATCCCTCCACATCTGAGGCGACGACGTACGGTTTGTGAAGATATTCGTCGAAGGCCAGAGATGCTTCTTGCAGTCACTGTTGCTGCTGGAATCGATTTCGTAGGTGTTTTGTTCGAATCCAGATTCCATTCGTGGCATTTTGTAATGTTGAATAATTGCGTAATTTTGTTGTTTTTCTGAGTGGTTGTTGCCAGCACGATGCTAAACAATGCGTATGGAATCCCGTTAACGCACATGTTTTTATACCCATTCTTGGGTAGTGAAATGCATGGGGCTTGCATAAAAGTCAACTTTTGCATGGAATGCATGCTTTTCTGTAGCACCTGCGTTTCTGTGACTTGATTCCAAACATGTCCTACAATATTGAAAACCAAACTTTACTTGTTTGAAAAATACACTAAAATATTGGCGTTTCGGGAATTTTTGTTCTGGAGTTTATGTAGAGTCACATAATTACAGAATAGTGTTATTATGTACAAGAGTTTAAAGATTATTCAACATAGTCATCATCATTATCATCATCAACATTATCTTGTTCATCATCAGATTGGTTGATCAGTTCTAAATTATCAGCCAGTGACAAGTCCACACGAGAGAGGATATCTTTGACCACTAGTTTCATCCACTGAGTGATTTTACGATCCATTTCATCCAGTTCAGTATCTTGATCCAGAGTCCTCACTTTTTCCAGAATAGGTTTCAAGAATGGACCATTTCCAAAGTAACTGATATAACGTGTAGCACGAACAAGTCTTTCAAGGAAAGTAGCTTTCCAGCACTCTTCAATTCCCTCTCAATCAATCTCTCACTCTTCTTTCTTCTTCCAGATTTCTTCCTTGCAAGTTTTTAGTGTTTGATCCCACATGTATTCTACAGACTGGTCCTTTTACTTCCCTCTCTTTATCAGTTTCATTGGGTTTATGTGTCTCTACTGGTCTCACAATATGATCATAGTTTGCATATTCTATATTATCCACTTTCTAAGAGGGTTCTCCTCTATACTCTGGGCACCAGGTTCTCACATGACGTTGAAGGTCATGATTGTTTTCGAACATGATACCACGCTCGTCACAGGATTGCTTAGTTGGTTGGTTTGTTGTTTAACTCCGCACTCATCAATAATATTGCTGAGTTGGGCGTTAAACAACAAACAAACAAGCATTCTTTGAAACATTGATACACTAAAAGTCCATTTCTATAGTTCCCCGTCGTGGAATATTGCTACAGGCGTAAAACCGTATTGATTAACATCTCTCACTGAAACATAACATCTCTGTGCCAGACTGGCTTCCTGTCGCTCAATGGGAAGCTGTATAATGTGGAACCGGGGACTAGATCCAAGCGTAGTTCAGGAGGAGCTCAATCTGGAGATGCATATGAACTAACACCAGCTGTTGTGTCACCGGATATAGACATAATAGGATTTAGAGGTTGGTGTCTTCTTAATCCTAACACCGTAATCAAATCTGTCACAATTCTGTTGAATTGTTTTCTTTCTTCGTATCTCAGTCTGTAGTCAGCAACATTCCTGCTATAACATAGTTGCCTGTAAATATTCGAAAGTCATAAAAGTGTAAATATAGGTTGATGGAATGAGCAAAGACGTTTATAAACAAGACTGATTACGAGACAGAGCCGTGAAGATCCGGGGTAGATTAGGTCTTCAGCAACCCATGCTTGCCGTAAAAAGGCGACTATGCTTGTCGTAAGAGGCGACCAACAGGATCGGGTGATCTGGCTCGCTGACTTGGTCGATGCATGTCATCGTATTCCAATTGCGTGGATCTATGCTCATGATGTCAATCACTGGATTGTCTGGTCCAGACTGCCGTCATATAGCTGGAATATTGCTGAGCTCGGCGTTAAACAACAAACAAACAAATAAAGATTACGAGAAACGCAATCAACCAAGTCACCGAGCCTGATATTCGAATACAAACCTTTGTTCAATGCAGGTGAAGGGTTAGACTCCGATCAGGATGAAAGTGAATTCCTCCAGGATGAGGGATTGCTGGAGGATACTGCTGCTGATCGCAGGAAACGCCAGGCTCAGCCTGTGTACATTGACGTCATAACACTGATAGATCATGCAGTATATCAAAGGTAAACAGTTAAGGTCATTAAGAAAACATACAACTTCCGGTTTGTGGCATTTAGCGACGTTTTGATGTAGCTTCTTACGCCATTATCAAGCCTGAGTGCTTATATGCAATAAACCAAAAGTTGTTATCCATGAGTATGCTTGTCGTAAAAGGCAACTAACGGGATCGAGTGGTCAGGCTCGCCATGATATTGCTGGAATATTGCTAAAAGCGGCGTGAAACCATACTCACTCACTCACTCATAGTTGATGATATACATTTGCAGGTGGCTCCGGCGATCCAAAGTCCATGTCAGTCTTCAAGCCATTGACACGAAGCAAAAAATTCGCCGTCATTTTGCGCTGATTGTCAATGCGGTAAGTTTGATTATTTTTGAGAGAGTTTGTTCTCTGTAAGAACATTTATGATGGTAATACTTTACCATACGTGGTCATGTGCACAGCGCACAGGTCACAAATCGGGTGCAGTTTAGCAACGTAGGTCGCGGATAATAGTTGGATGGGTGACCGCGTTCGGCAGCTTGACCCCTGTGAGTTTCTAGGCCTTCGATCCTGCCCCAAAGCGCATACAGGACTTAGTGACATTGTTCCAGATGTGCCTCTGTTCAACCAGCAGTGAATGGGTACCCGGTAGGGTCATATGTAGTATGGATGTTAACCGACTCACCGACAGCTTTGGTTCTATACTCCCATAGGGAACTGGCAATGAAAACATGGACTGATTCACTGACAGGGGAACTAATGTTAGCGCTTTGAGCAGAATAAATATAAAGAGTTTACCACACAAAAATAAAACAAACAAACATTATTTATTATTGTAAGAATACAAGCATTACGCAAAACCTCTTCCATAAAAGTTGGGGCTTCAATCGTTGCAATGTGAAAGAACAAAGTTTTCATGGAGCTATTTCAACAAGAATTGTCTGATAGAAGAACTAATATCTACAGGAATCAAGGTGTTCGTCGTACCAGTATAACTCTCAATAAGTAGGGACATAGTGGGAACATATCTCGCACTGGTGGCGCTACGACCAACCAAGAAATCCCAGCCAAGTTCGGAAAGGGTGGAAACTGGGCTTTTACAGTCAGTTATTAACTCCCTTGCTTCGGGAGGATCCACATTAATTACAATGATGACGGACCCGTGAAGATCCGGGTAGAATAGGTCTTCAGCAACCAATGCTTGCCGTAAAAGCTGACTATGCTTGTTGTAAAAGGCGACTAACGGGATCGGGTGGTCAGTTTCGCTGACTTCGTTGAAGCATGTCATCGATCCCAATTGCGTGGGACCTGTGAAGATTCCGGGGTAGAATTGGTCTCCAGCAACCCATGCCTTGCCGTAATAGGTGACTATGCTTGTCGTAAAAGGCGACTAACGTGATCGGGTGGTCAGGCTCGCTGACTTGGTTGATGCATGTCATCGATCCCAATTGCGAGGATCGATGCTCACGATATTAATCACTGGATTGTCTGGTCCGGACTGGACTATTTACAGACCGCCGTCATATAACTGGAATATCTCTGTGTGCGGCGTAAAACAACAAACCAACCAACCAGCAATGATGACGATTTTCCTAACGCTAATCATTCAACAACAAAATCATTCGATTCAATTGTCATAATTTTGCTTTTCTACACAAGATTACGTTTCGCTAACACCTGGGCCCCGTTCCTCAAAGCGATCTTAGCGCTACGATGATCGTAAACATATGTTAGGGTATGGGACTTACGATCACCTTAGTGCTAAGATCGCTTTGTGGAACGGGGTCCTGGTGCCATTACACATTTTCAGTGATCCATTCACATGAAGGTCTTTTACCCCAATGGAGTTAAACGTAAACGTCTTATATTGTATGATAAGATTTCGTTTCTCTTGTCATTGTTACAGATCAACTTGCGATTCAAATCAGCCTCAGAAAAGTACCACATACGACTGGTTGGATACTACATTGAGGTAAAACAATTTTATTAAGATGTTTTATGTTACATTTTACAAGGAAATATATATATAAATCACTCACTCACTCACAATCTGGACTCAATAACAAGAAACGGCAATGAACAATTCATACCCGTTCATCACGACAACGTCCTGATCCGCAGGACACCGCCCAGACAACACAGGACACTGTTACGATTGTGATCCGATACATTGTATGCAGAATCTGTCACGACATAGTAATCCGACTAATCAGCTAAGTTCCCGAATGTTACACAAAACTGTCGGGAGTGCTTTGCCGACCTCTCTGGACCTATCCCGATCCGTAAGACTCTGTTACGAAGGTATACGACTACGTTCAGACAATGTTAGAACATTCCATTCCATTCCCATCTTCCCGAGGCAAGAGAGTTAACTGACATTAAAAGTCCAGTTTCCACCCTTGCCGAACTAGGCTGGAATTCCGGGGCTATTACGAGTTATGTCCTTTCTATACCTCTCCTATTTACCAATCAGATTCAACCTCTCGTATCACTTGCATTTGCTTCAAACAAAACGGTGGCGCCCAGTCAAGACTATCTGATCGATAATCAAGATCAATATTGTGATAAAACGAGTCTTACACCGCGAAGTGCATCAAATCACGTGAGCACCTTGATTAAAAGCATGAAAAGATTTAGAAAATATCTGTTGACAACGAGTTAGCGGTGCACATATTTTTGCAAATCCTGCCATCGACCGAAATCTGCATGACACTTTACGAACCGGATTTCGATTTCAGTGCGCCATTTTGATTGGACTATGCATAGACTCGTTAGTCCAGCCAAAATGTAACTCCATAATACCAGCCTAGTTCGGCAAGGGTAGAAACTGGACTTTTATAGGCAGTTAACTCACTTGCCTCGGGAAGATGTTCCATTCCAATAAAACCAAAATTCACTCGCTCCTACATGTATGTCTCATATTAGAACTGCCTCTGTGGTCTGAAGGTAGTGCGTCTGCCGGGACAGTGGAAGGTCGGGGGTTCGATCCCCGGCCGCGTCATACCGTAAGACGTTAAAGTTAGTACTTGTTGTTTCTTATTGGTATTCAGTGAGCTAGCACCATGAAAGCGGCGTTATTCCGGACGAGGACAAGCAGCCACACCCACATACACGCACGTATCTATATAAGTGCGATAATCTTGAACGCCACAAGTTAGTGCAAGGTTGGAACGTAAATACATTCCTCCCCGAGGCGTGCCATGGTCCTCTGGTAATGGTCTCTGGCCAAAACCATATCGAGTGACTGAGTGAGTGAGTGAGTGAGTGAGCACACTCGATTACCCCTGACGTCACAGGACATTGTTTCGCCGGTGTGACTTGCAACAAAATACTACAAATTACGTCATAGGGTATTGTCACGTGTTTGAAAAGTTTGTGGTACTGTATTCTACCAAATATTGTCACAAGAGGCATTACACTCCCTTAAAAATCTGTTCAGGGATACAGAGTCACATTCCGTAATTGCCAGGATCAGCTGGTACTGGAATAGCACATCATCTGTTTCATAACAATTAAACCATGTTTTTACAGTCTTGCGACACGAGCCTATGAATATTACATCCGTGTTATCCCTTGTGTTTGTTTTGATCGTTGCAATATTTATATTTTTCTTTCAAGGACGTCACGCCAGGGGAATGGTTCACCCGGGTCCAGATCCTTGACCAGGAATTTCCCCCGAGTGACCACGTCTTAACCTTTACTGGGTACTGGTACATTGTTAAAGCTTCTTTATCAGAAGACTACGCTTTCACAAATGACATGTTACTTCTTACATTCCGTCCACATCTAATTAATTTGGTTGGTTGGTTGGTTGGTTTGTTGTTTTACTACGCACTCAGCAATATTACAGCTATATGACGGCGGTCTGTAAAATAATCGAGTCTGGACCTGACAATTCAGTGATTGATATCATGAGCATCGATCCACGCAATTGGGATCGATGACCTGCTTCAACCAAGTCAGCGTGCCTGACCACCCGATCCCGTTAGTTGCCTTTTACGACAAGCAGTCACCTTTTATGGCAAGCATGGGTCGCTGAAGACCTATTCTACCCTGGATCTTCACGGGTAATTAATATGGAGTGGTGTGAATTAATTTGGAGTGGTGTGACTGAAACTCGGCATAAACTGTGGGGAGTTCGAGCTAAATTATAGGTCCCCAGCAACCCGTGCTTGTTTTACGCCGCACGCAGCAATATTCCAACTATATGACGGCGGTCTGTAAATAATCGCATCTGGACCAGACAATCCAGTGATTGATATCATGATCGTCGATCCACGAAATTGGGATCGATGACATTAATCAACCAAGTCAGTGAGCCTGACCACCCGATCCCGTTAGTCGCCTTTTACGACAAGCATAGGTTCTGAAGACCTATTCTATCCCGGGTCTTCACGGGTCACCTATGCTTGTAAGGCGACTAACGGGATTGGGTGGTCTGACTTGCTGACTTGGTTGATGCATGTCATCTATCCCAATTGCGTGGATCGATGCTGATGATGTCAATCACTGGATTGTCTGGTCCAGATTCGATTATTTACAGACCGCGGCGTTAAACAACAAATCAACCAACATATGTCCAGGAAAAAAGTATCTTCTGTTTACTTCAGAAACAACCTATACAGTGCTGATGCTGGGAGCGCCCTGCTTGGTAAGAGTGAGTGAGTGATTTGGGTTTGACGCCGCTTTTAACAGTATTCCACTTATATCGCGGCGTGTCAGCTTAATGTGGGAGGAAAGTCAGAAGTGATGCAGGCCTCAGGCGTTTACCACTTCGGTGAAACCCACGAGCATGGGTATGGTGCTGACAAACCTTGAAACATAATCGGGGCGAACCGGGATTCGAACCCACAATCATAGGTTTCTGGCGTGCCCAAGGGACGCAACTCTGCACAGCGAATCGCGGCGCCTTAGACGACTGGGCCACCTGTGCCCCCTGCTTAGTAAGAACCTATTCAACACCAAATTACCCTTCTGTAAGGTGTTGGGTTAACGCCGCTTTCAACAGTAATTCAGTTATATCACGGTGTGGAAAGACTCTGAACGATTTAATTCTCGTTAAATAGAGTTACAATTTGCGAGGCTTATGTGAATATCTATACACCGAAAGTGTTTAGAAAGTTGTTTCAACTTTTCACATATATTCCAGGACGGGCGGACGGATTCGGCTCCATTTGTAAGGTTGTACATTAAAGGTTGTATGTGTGTGGGTGTGCCAAGTGCCATTTGTGCGACACTTGTGTTGCGAATTCCGTCAACGAATCGCGTTCTTTCCGCCATCGTACCGCCAACGCGGCACACTTCCGGAACTGTAACCCAGAAAAGGTTGGTTGGCTGGTTTGTCAGCGAGCCTGACCATCCGATCCCGTTAGTCGCCTTTTACGACAAGCATAGGTTCTGAAGACCTATTCTATCCCGGGTCTTCACGGGTCACCTATGCTTGTAAGGGTTGCTGAAAACCTATTCTGGCCCGGATCTTCACGGGTCTCACGCAATTGGGATCGATGACATGCTTCAACCAAGTCAACGAGCCACAGGAACTTGTTATTGGTCAGTCTTTACATACATATAGAGGGGGTACATATTTTTATTTACTGACCAATAACGAGTTCCTATGCAACGAGCCTGTCCACACTCGATCCCGTTAGTCGCCTTTTACGACAAGCATGGGTTGCTTAAAACCTATTCTAGCCCGGATCGTCACGGGTCTCACGCAATTGGGATCGATGACATGCTTCAACCAAGTCAACGAGCCTGACCACCCGATCCCGTTAGTCGCCTTTTACGGCAAACATGGGTTGCTGAAGACCTATTCTACTCCGGATCTTCTCGGGTAGTAGGTGAGGTGAGGTGAAATTGGGTTTAACGTCGCGTCCAAGATTATTACACTTATACAGCGACATGCATGTACGTGTATGTGTTTGTGTGGCTGCTTGTACTAGTCCGGACTGATGCTGATTTATAGTGCTAGCTCACTGAGATACCATGCCGCAGTTTAACATGGATACCCCACTCAGACACAGTATACTGACTCCGAGCCAACCAGTCCTTGTTTTAGCCCCTTAATGCCGAGCGCCAGACAGGGTAACCACAAGTACCATCTTTTAACGTCTTTTGGTATGACGCGGCAGGGGATCGAACCCCGGACCTTCCGCTCTCCGGGCGGACGCTCTTCCACTAGACCACGGAGGCGGTCTCTCGGGTAGTAACCCAGAAAAGGAAATGTAGCTATGAGCGGTTGTGTGGATTTGCAAGAGCTGTAGCGCTACGATCGCTTTATCGGACAGGACATAGTCCTAATTCAGATGAGGCCTGACTTCACTGTGTAAAGGCTTGTGGCACAATCGCTGTGGGTAAACTCAACATTCGCCCAGATTATGATCGTTGGACTTCAGCTCCAAACCCGTGCGTGTTGGTTTCTAGGTTTCGAGGTTCCAAGCTTGTAGGTAGGGCTGGGACGAGTCCAAATTTACTTCCCTGGGTACCCAACCCCTATTACCCGATCCAACCCGGGTACCCACTGTAGGTCTCAGGAGATTTTCTCAAAATGTCCGAAAGGGAACATTTTTAGGATAGCCCTGGCCAAACGTATTTAGATATATGTAAATGTATTATTAGTAGTATACAATCTGGTCACTCATACATTGAAGTTGAATTTAGTTATATCTTTATTCAACCATATGAAAAGTCAGAAGGAATGGGTGCATTTATACACTGAATGGATACATAGTCAGAACGAAATGCGAACATTAGTGACTTGAAGTGTAACCATAGAGTTCTAGATAATTTTTGTCATCAAACAATATATCACGTGACTAACCACGGGTCCGGGTAGTCCTGTGGGTACCCGGGTCCTACTCACTAACCACCCGACCCGGGTACCCGAGTTACCCGTCCAAGCCCTAACGGCCGGTGCCACTTTGGTAATTCCTTACACATGAAATAAAAGAACTACTAGGGATTCAAGGCAGCGTTTACCTCACACATGATCTAGTTGTCACTGAAACGTCTGTTTAATACGTCATGGGGTATAGTATTTAATATAAGCCATGAATACATGTAATATAAAGTCGTTTATCATGGTCAAAGACCGCCTCCCTGGTGTAGTGGATAGATTGGTTGGTTGGTTGGTTTGTTGTTTAACGCCGCACTCAGCAATATTCCAGATATATGACGGAGTTCTGTAAAAAAATCGAGTCTGGACCAGACAATCCAGTGATTGATATCATGAGCATCGATCCACTCAATTGAGATCGATGACATGCATCAACCAAGTCAGCGAGCCTGACCTCCCGATCCCGTTAGTCGCCTTTTACGACAAGTATAGTCGCCTTTTACGGCAAGCATGGGTTACTGAAGACCTATTCTACCCCGGATCACGGGTCACCTTCATTGAAGGTCACGTACATTGGATTGAAGGTCACGTCCATGGGAATGGCCATTCGTGAGGATGTTCAGCCTCTTTTATGAAACAACTGCCTGTTTTGTATGGCATGTTTGTAAGAGCTAGCACCCACGTTTTCAACTGGACTTTCAGTTTTTAAGTTTAGTGCATAAAGCACATTTTTTCCCCAATTCTGAAGGGGAGTTGTTAAACTGAAAATGTTTATAACTTTCTTATCAAGGTATCCACAGACAAATGACGTTATATAGTATTGTTCTGACCATGTTTCAGTATGGGAGCACATCATGATGGCGAAGGCAACTTCTGCTTCACATTCGACGGTGACAACTTCATCATGAACAGCGGCTATGATGAGCACCACCCTCTATTTAACAACGACGAGTTTATGTTCTCTACATGTTCAGCCAAATACTTCAAGAACCATGTTGATAATCTTCTAAATACTGGGTATGTCCAGCATATGATCTAGTTAGGAGACACATGTGATATGTTTTCTGATTTGCGGATGTTGAGTATTTGATAGCGAGGTGTGAGTGAGTATGGTTTTACGCCGCTTTTGGCAATGTTTCAGCGATTTCAGGGCGGGGGACAACAGAAATGGCCTTCACACATTGTATCCATGTCGGGAATCAAACCCGGGTCTTCAGCATGACGAGCGAACGCTTTGACCACTAAGTTACCCGACCGCCCCTTGATACCGAGGAATTTCATTTGGAGCTGAACCTGGAAGATCCCGGGTAGAATAGGTCGTCAGCAACCCATGCTTGTTGTAAAAGCGGCTACTAACGGGATCGGGTGGTCAGGCTTGGTGACATGGTTGATGCATATCGTCGTATCCTATTTGCGTGGATCGATGCGCATGTCAATCACTGGATTGTCTGGACCAGACTCGATTTTTTTACAGACCGCCGTCATATTATAGCTGGAATATTGCTGAGTGCGGCGTGAAAAAACAAACAAACAAACAAACACTTGCAGCTGCAACAACCTTAGGATACTTTAAGTCAGTTCCATTTTAGTGTATTTGTAACCTATGTTATGGAGTCAGTTTCTTTTTAGTGTATTTGTAACCTATTTCATCCACCCAACCTTGTGAGAGAAGACTTAAAAGAATCGGGTGGTTAGTTTTGCTGACTTGGTTGATGCAAGCCATCGTATCCCAAATGCGTGGATCGATGCTCGTGATGTCATAACCCGTGAAGATCAGAGTTTGAAAAGGTCATCAGCAACCCATGCTTGCGGTAAAAGGCGACTAACGGGATCCTGGGGGAGGCGGGGTGGGGGGTCAGGCTCGCTGATTTGGTTGATGCATGCCATCGATCCCAATTGCGTGGATCGATACTTATGATATCAATCACTGGATTGTCTGGTCCGGACTCGATTATTTGCAGACTCCCGTTATAAAGCTGGAATATTGCCGAGTGCGGCGTTAAACAACAAACAAAACCAGGTTTCTCATCTTGCAACAGCAGTGACCATAACCTCTTACATTTATTATAAACACAGGTCTGCTGAATCTAAAAAGTGTCTCCTGGACAAACTACAGCCGTCGTCAGTGCCAGACATCAGCGGGGAGATGCCAGGCCAGCTGTATGACCCAGACACTCAATGTAAAATGGCCTTTGGGGAAAAGTCATACTTTCTCACAGTAAGCACCATAAAAGCTATGGGTTGTTTAGTTTTGAGCACAGGTACTCTAAATTGATCAAACACTTCTGTATACCATACAGAATCATAAAACGTGTTTTCGCAAACACCTGGGCCCATTGCACAAAGTAATCTTAGCGCTAAGACTATTGTAGGCCTATGTTAAAGTATGGGAGTTACAATCATCTTAGCGCTAAGATCGCTTTGTGCAAGTAGGCCCAGGTGTCATCACTGATTTTTCAGTGATCCATTCACATAATTATAATTTTCACCTCTAATTTTACTTTCACGCCAAGTAGAATTCGTTTTGGCAGATACTCGAGGCTGCTTATTCTCTGGCGTTCATAACAGCGGTGATCACATGTGTATGGAATAAATTCAAAACTTTCATTTTACTCATATGTTTTGACTCACTTACAGGTATATACGTTTTGCAACTTCAACATAGACCAAGTCGCAGAATATATTTTGCACTTTTATTTTTCAATATAATATCCATTCACCTCAATACACTTATTCCATTTGTCCTTCAAGCTTTAATACCACTTTTATTAAAAAATCTGCAGATTGGCCCACTAACTACGCCTGTGGCAACCTTTATGTCCTCGTCATCCTGGAAGCGTCTTCCACGTAGGGCAGATTTCATTCGGATCGATGTTCATGATATTAATCACTGGATCGTCGGGTCCAGACTCGATTATTTACAGACCGTCGTCATATAGCTGAAATATTGCTGAGTGCTGCGTTAAACAACAAAACAACCAACCAACCCACATGTTCTTCTCAACCAATGATATTTGTTGCAGGGGAAAAGTGTATTGAGCTTGATATGCAACAGAATGTACTGCCATGATGATACTCAGCTGTCCTCACAATCATTGCTCAACGCTGTTGATGGAACGTCGTGTGGAAACAAAACGGTATATCTTAGTTGTAAAGTAACTTTATTTGACTGGGGTACGGGGGCGGTCGCGGAGCCTAGTGGTTTAAGCGTTTGCTCGTCATGCCGAAGACCCGGGTTCGATTCCCGACATGGGTACAATGTGTGAAGCCCATTTCCGGTGCCCCCCGCCGTGATATTGCTAAAAGTGGCGTAAACCCATACTCACTCACTCACTAATTCTGGGGTACGGGTACAGAAAGTTTCCTATTGAGGTTTCAGCTCTTGAGGGATTTTAGTGGTGACACGGGTGGCTCTGTCGTCTAAGGTGCCGCAATTCGCTGTGCAGAGTTTAGCACACCAGACATCTGTGATTGTGGGTTCGAATCCCGGTTTGCCCAGATTATGTTTTCATGTTTGTCAACACCATACCCGTGCCTGTTGGTTTCACGAAAGTCGTTAAAGCTTGAGACATGCATCACTTCTGGTTTTCCTCTAAAATTAAACAGAAACACTGTTATATATAACTGGAATAACGTTCACCGCAGCATTAAAACCAACTCACTCACTCATGGTTTGTATAATGTCTATTTCACAGTCGTTTGTCGTTGATGTCATCATCTACTCCAATTTAATAAGCATTTAAAAAAGATGAACATTTTATATACTTATATAACTTCGCTGTATACACATAAACAGTTATCGATATTGAGTAAATAATACATTTAGCTCGGGGGGCTAACTTGTTCGCTCGTCCGTGTAGAACCGTATTAGAATTGTTTTTGTTTGTTTGTTTGTTGACTAACGCCGCACTCAGCAATATACGAGCTATATGACGGCGGTCTGTAAATAATCGAGTCTGGACCAGACAATCCAGTGATTGACAGCATGAACATCGATCCACGCAATTGGGATCGATGACATGTATCAACCAAGTCAGCGAGCCTGACTACCCAATCCCGTTAGTCGCCTTTTACGACAAGCATAGTCCCCTTTAAACGAAGAATTGTTCTTTAGCAACCCATGGTTGTCGCAAGAGGCGACTAACGGGATCGGGTGGTCAGCCTCGTTGACGTGATTGATACATGTCATCGTATCCCGATCGCGTGGACCCGACTCGATAATTAACAGACGGACGTTAAATAGCTGGAATATTGCTGAGTGCGTCGTTAAACAACTAACAAACAAACAAACTTGTTCTTTGGATGTCTAAGTTAAAGGTCGGCGCCTTCCTTCAGAGAACCCGAATAGGTAGAATAGGTCTCCAGCAACACATGCTTGCCGTAAAAGGCGACTATGCCTGTCGTAAAAGGCGACTAACGGGATCGGGTGGTCAGGGATCGCTGACTTGGTTGATGCATGTCATTGATCCCAAATGCGTGGATCGATGGTCATGATATTAATCACTGGATTGTCTGGTCCAGTCTCGATTATTTCCAGACCGCCGTCATATAGCTGGAATATTGCCGAGGGCGGCGTTAAGCAACCAACCAACCAAAAAATCCTTCAGAGAACCAACTTCTATATCTTGAAGTAGGGACCGAATTAATCGTAATACTCACTCTCGCATTACATGTTTTTGCAGTGGTGTGTCGCCGGACAATGCGTTTCATCGGACCAATCACACGAGGGAAACGGTAGGTCAACTACCCACAACCCCTTTGTTGGATACATTTTGTTTCAAAACAAACACCAAACACTTTCAAAACTTGTTAAATTATCAATTCGTTCTTCCCAGTTTATCTTGAATGAATCATCATTTTCAAAGTAATAATGTCCGTCACAAACTGATGCTATGATCACGCAGTGTCTCAGAATATTCTTTAAAAACTATGCTTCTGACTGTTGATTTATTTTGTTAGGTCCCTCATGTTGTATCATGGCAGTATCGCAAATAGCAGTTACTGTCGCATGCTTGTCGTAAAAGGCGACTAACGGGATCGGGTGGTCAGGCTCGCTGGTTGATGCATATCATTGACCTGAATTGCGTGGATCGATGGTTATGATGTAAATCATTAGATTGTCCGGTCCAGACTCGATTATTTACAGAACGCCGTCATATAGCTGGAATATTGCTGAGTGCGGCGTAAAACAACAAACCAAAACAAGCCAGGTACTGTAGCACCATCCTGGCATTTGGTACTTGTAAGATCTTCAGAAGTTATCTTGATTAAGGTCAAAATCTGGATGTACTGGTATTTTAAGGGGCAAGTTTGTTTGTTGGTTGGTTGGTTTGTTGCTTAACGCCGCACCGACCGCGGTCTGTAAAATAATCGAGTCTGGACCGGACAATCAAGTGATTGAAATGTGCATCGATCCACGCAATGGGAATACGATGCCGTATTTTCATTGCAATAGACATGAGAATACGATGATCACCACGGGTCACCTAGGCTTATAAGGCGCG
Organism: Haliotis cracherodii; assembly: GCF_022045235.1. NCBI lineage: Eukaryota > Metazoa > Mollusca > Gastropoda > Lepetellida > Haliotidae > Haliotis > Haliotis cracherodii. The sequence continues at coordinate 21,029,636 of NW_027266268.1, forward strand.
ACTAAATGGATTGGGTGGTAAGGTTCGTTAGTTGGTAAGTTTGTTGTTTAACGCGGCACTCAGCAATATTCCAGCTACATGTATATGACGGCGGTCTGTAAATAATCGAATCTGGACCAGACAATCCAGTGATTAATATCATGAGCATCGATCCACGCAATTGGGATCGATGACATGTATCAACCAAGTCAGCGAGCCTGACCACCCGATCCCGTTAGTCGCCTTTTGTGACAAGTATAGTCACCTTTTACGGCAACCATGGGTTGCTGAAGACCTATTCTACACCTGAATCTTCACGGGGTAAGGTTCGGTGGCTTTGTTGATTACCCTGAAGTTGTTCATAATATTATCAATCACTGGTTTGTATGATTACATAACACTGTCACACTTCAATACTTCATGCACTTTGGTTCTGGAATGCAGCGGTTGAGCAACACTGCCTTGGCGCTATTCTAATGTTTTCAGAAGCTCCATCGACAACGCCAGCAATGAACCCAGTAGCGACAACAGTCGTCCATATCTCCCCGAAGTTGCGGTCAGCAGACGGACCAAACAAACCAGGTAATTTCTGTGATTGGAAGTTACATATTTTAGGAAAACCTGTAACTCAGGTGCATGTAGCAAGTTCGTGAAGGACAATCAAATAATGATCACTTCTACGTTTTGACTTGGTGAAGTGTGATCTTAACGCTGTAGTTTGACGCATCCAGGATGCTGGTGACTTGCTGGTGATCTGGTGCTAACACTGTTTTCAGTGTATCCAGCAAAGCTACCCTTGAAGTCAACAATGAAACTAGAAGCGACCACACTGTTTCCCATCTAGTCGGGGTGCAGTCAGAGTAGGAATTATGGCAGTCGGGTAGCCTAGTGGATAAAGCGTTCGCTCGTCCTGCTGAAGCCCCGGGTTCGAATCCCGACATGGGTATGTTGTGTCAAGCCCATTTCTGGTGTCCCCCGTCGTGATATTGCTGGAATATTGCTTAAAGAGGCGTAAAGCCGTACTCTCTCACTCACACATTACACATTTACGCGTTCTGTTTTCTGTGCTTCCAGGGAAATTATTTGTACTACAAAATGTGTATTCTGGATAAGATTAGGTCCCAGTAACTTCCGCATGTCATTCGAGTCGACTATAGTGTGGACCTATTATAAATAAATATAACAGTCTGTATGTTCGCTTTTCCTTTAAAACAGGATTCATTGTGATAATTGGTTCCACTGTTGGTGCAGTAGTCACATTCCTCGTGGTGGCGCTGATTCTCTTGTCTGTGAAGTGAGTATCTTGGCTCTTCAGTGGGATCGAAACCACCTGGTCATGAGTTTTGGTTTTGTGGAGACAATCCGTTTTGTTTTGTTTGTTTGTTTGTTTTGTTGTTGTTGTTGTTGTTGTTGTTGGGTTTTTTGGTTGTTTTTTAAAAAAAAATTTTATTGGTGTGTGTGTGTGTGTGTGTGTGTGTGTGTGTGTGTGTTGGGGGGGGGGGGGGGGGGGACGAATCGGTATATCAATATAGACCGGAACAACTCAGGACTAAATTATGTTAATTTCTAGATAATTTAGATTGTCATTACCAGTGTTTGCTTCTTTCCAGACAACGCAGACGGCGGGAAATTGTCTACAATCAGGAAGAGGCCCCTACATGGACAGTCGCAAGCAGTGTCTACGCTGACAGGAACAGACTATTACACATTTAGAGATAAATCTTTCAAAATGAAAACAAAATTAAAAATAGTGTTGTTTAATGTTGTTCAAGTACAGAGATGGATTTACTGAAATAAGTTAATTTTTTTACACCATTTTTGAAATAAAGCTCCTCATAGATTCATAGTCAGTACTTCACGGCTTTGTTCTTGGTTGTTTAACGCCGCAGTATTCCAGCTATACGACGACGTTCTGTACATAATCGACAATCCAGTAATTGACATCATGAGCATCGATCCAAGCAGTTAGGATCGATGACATGCATCAACCAAAGTCAGTATAGATTCGGCGGTAGAATAGGTCTTCAGCAACCCATTCGTGCCGTAAAAGGTGACTATGCTTGTCGTAAAGGGCCGGGCGACTAACGGAATCGGGTGGTCAGGCTCGCTGACTTGGTTGATGCATGTCATTGATCCCAATTGCGTGGATCGATGCTCATGATATCAATCACTGGATTGTCTGGACTCGATCATTTACAGACCGCCGTCGTATAGCTGGAATATTGCTGAGTTTTATGAAAGTCCTTTGTGACCGACCATTTGATATTCTTTGGGTGCCTTGGATATGTTAAGGTAATTTGTGCCCAGACCATTTCCTCCCCAATAAAATCGAAGCAAGTTCATTCATGCAGTAACTCGAATGCCATTTCAGTGAGGTTGGAGGATTCATCCTGGTCCCCGTCGTTCCCTGTAGGCTTCTTCTGTCCCCTTCTGCAAATAGGAAGGTTAGCTGTACCCACACATTGTCAAATGCTTCCTTTTCGTCTTTAAATCTTTGACAAGACACTTGTCCAAAATGTTGACATCTATTGTTAACTTTCCTGTCATCACTTTACGACTCAAAGATTGAAAATGCATCACTTATGTAGAATGATAGAGTCAAATCCTATTCCGTTTTATTACGAAGTCATTTCGGAAACAAATTCATACTGATTTCTGTATGCACCAGCCATTACAGCACATGGTAGTTGTCTGTACACCATATCACTGAGTAAAGCTGTATGCCCATTAACAACTCACGCGATGCTCATGGTGTAATCTCACTGTGACCTGTGGTCCAGGTGAGCTTCAAATGGATAGTTTTACTTACTTCCTGATGCGACCCGTGAAGATTCCGGGGTAGAATAGGTCTTCAGCAACCCATGGTTGCCGTAAAAGGTGACTATACTTGTCGTAAAAGGCGACTAACGGGATCGGGTGGTCAGGCTCGCTGACTTGGTTGATGTATGTGATCGATCCCAATTGCGTGGATCGATCTCATGATATCAATCACTGGATTGTCTGGTCCAGACTCGATTATTTACAGACCGCCGTCATATAGCTGGAATATTGCTGAGTGCGGCGTTAAACAACAAACCAAACCAAAACTTCCTGATGCAGATCGTTCCGAGACCAACAAGGAGGATCACCCCGCATAGAACACTGGCAACCAGTACTGCGTGTTCGCCTTAAAGATCATAACATGTGTATTAAATATCATTGAAGGGGCTACAATTTAGAGTCACTTCAGCATTATTTCAGCTTTATTGGATACGAGTGTTACTTTTTTTCTGAATAACGCCGTATTCAGCACTATTCCAGATACATGCTTGCGGTCTGTAGATGATCAAGTCTGGAAAAAAAATACAGTGATTGACATAATCCGCAACTGGAATAGGATGACGTACATCAACCAAGTCATCGAGCCTGATCACTATATCCCGTGTGTCGCCTCATAAGACAAGAATGGGTTGCTGAAGACCAATTCTAGCCCGGATCTTCGCGAAGAGCAATGAATAGTTGTTTTAGGCACTGTTATGTGACGCAGTTTCCACGTAATGATTGTGATGTAAACTATCTAACCTATATGTTGCTTCCTAGGGGGCGTCGATTTTTATATTATAGGGCCTGTGAAAAACCCTATTTATTATCATAAGACATCTCTGCTGAAGGCATGATAGATTTCGACGATTCCGATTATAACATCATTTTTTAAAAGATCACAATTAGGATGTGATGATACCAAATGAAAAGGTGGTTGACTTTGGTCCATCCTGTTCTGATGCAACCGGGGGGCATGGGTGGCCCAGTCGTCTAAGGCGCCGCGATTCGCTGTGCAGAGTTGCGTCCCTTGGACACGCCAGAAACCTATGATTGTGGGTTCGAATCCCGGTTCGCCCCAATTATGTTTCTAGGTTTGTCTGCACCATACCCGTGCTCGTGGGTTTCACCGAAGTGGTAAACGTTTTAGACTTGCATCACTTCGGGCTTTACTCCCACATTAAGCTGACCCGCCGTGATATAACTGGAATAATGTTAAAAGCGGCGTTAAACCCAACTCACTCACTCACTCACTCTGATGCAGCCCGTGGCGACATCTCTCGGTTCACTTGAACTGTTGTGGCTACAGTTGGTTTCAATGTGGTGGATGTGCAAGTCGAGGGGTAGTTTGAGGTTGAGGTCCGCTCCGAAAGTGATGGCAAATGTTCACCTGAAGAAAGAGGGAAATTTGGGGAATTGCACAAGACGTCACTGTTTGGTCACATTTGCTTCCACGGTTAAAACGTCCTCCACATATCTACCATAAGACTTATTGAAAACTTTACTAAGGCTTTGGCTGTTGTAACAAGTTTTGTGATAAACTTCAAATGATCCAACATCACTTGTAAAAGGATGTTGTGATTAAGGAGATTCAAAAATCATTAAATACATTCCTTAGGGCATTTGATGAGGCAAGGGGAGATATTCTGGACTATAGTAGACGGTTGTTAAACACAAATTATCACCTGTTTCGTATCTCCGGCAGGTAGCACATACAACAACTTCTACGAATAATGCTATTATTACACATGGAAGTGTTGCGGAATGTGATCAGTTGTCCACATGTTCTGTATATATATCCGTAGCTGTACCTGACGTATCTGACGTGTGGCTGGCCTCCGAAGAAACATCCACCTGACGAAATAATTGAAACGTAAAGATATATGCAAATCCCAATGTATAGAATGAAAATAGATGTCAACACTGCGTCTCCCCTTTTGAAGGTTAACAAAGATATAACGGGATACATGCTAGGTAACAAAGGTACAACGGGATACATGCTTTGTTAACAAAGGTACAACGGGATACATGCTTTGTTAACAAAGGTATAACGGGATACATGCTTGGTAACAAAGGTGTTGTGACATACATGCCTAGCCAACAAAGGTATAATGACACACATGCCTAGTTAACAAAGGTATAATGACATACATGCCTAGCCAACAAAGGTATAATGACATACAAGTCTAGTTAACAAAGGTATAATGACATACAGATCTAGTTAACAAAGGTATAATGACATACATGCCTAGCCAACAAAGGTATAATGACATACAAGTCTAGTTAACAAAGGTATAATGACATACAAGTCTAGCCAACAAAGGTATAATGACATACAAGTCTAGTTAACAAAGGTATAATAACATACATGCCTAGCCAACAAAGGTATAATGACATACAAGTCTAGTTAACAAAGGTATAATGACATACATGCCTAGCCAACAAAGGTATAATGACATACAAGTCTAGTTAACAAAGGTATAATGACATACATGCCTAGCCAACAAAGGTATAATGACATACAAGTCTAGTTAACGAAGGTATAATGACATACAAGTCTAGTTAACAAAGGTATAATGACATACAAGTCTAGCCAACAAAGGTATAATGACATACAAGTCTAGTTAACAAAGGCATAATGCCATACATGCTAGGTAACACAGGTACAACGGGATGCATGCTTTGTTAACAAAGGTACAACAGGATACATGCTTTGTTAACAAAGGTACAACAGGATACATGCTAGGTAACCAAGGTATAATGACATACATGCCTAGCCAACAAAGGTATAATGACACACATGCCTATCCAACAAAGGTATAATGACATACATGCCTATCCAACAAAGGTATAATGACATACATGCCTAGTTAACAAAGGTATAATGACATACATGCCTACATGTAGTTAACAAAAGTATAATGACATACATGCCTAGTTAACAAAGGTATTATGACATACATGCCTACATGTAGTTAACAAAAGTATAATGACATACATGCCTAGTTAATAAAGGTATAATGACATACATGCCTACATGTAGTTAATAAAAGTATAATGACATACATGCCTCTTTAATAAAGGTATAATGACATACATGCCTAGCCAACAAAGGTATAATGACATACATGCCTAGTTAACAAAGGTATAATGACATACATGCCTAGTTAAAAAAGGTATAATGACATACATGCTTACATGTAGTTAACAAAGGTATAATGACATACATGCCTCTTTAATAAAGGTATAATGACATGCATGCCGTCATGTAGTTAACAAAGGTATAATGACATATATGCCTAGTTAATAAAGGTATGATGACATACATGCCTACATGTGGTTAACAAAGGTATAATGACATACATGCCTAGTTAATAAAGGTATAATGACATGCATGCCTACATGTAGTTAACAAAGGTATAATGACATACATGCCTAGTTAATAAAGGTATAATGACATACATGCCAAGTTAACAAAGGTATAATGACATACATGCCTCTTTAATAAAGGTATAATGACATACATGCCTACATGTAGTTAACAAAAGTATTATGACATACATGCCTACATTTAGTTAACAAAAGAATAATGACACACATGCCTACATGTAGTTAACAAAAGTATAATGACATACATGCCTACATGTAGTTAACAAAAGTATAATGACATACATGCCTACATGTAGTTAACAAAAGTATAATGACATACATGCTTACATGTAGTTAACAAAAGTATAATGACATACATGCCTACATGTAGTTAACAAAAGTATAATGACACATATGCCTAGTTAATAAAGGTATAACGGGATATTTACATGCCTAGTTAAGAAAGGAATTCAGTTTTGACCTATCAATATTAGTGTAGGGGCCTAGTATTCCACCCAGCATGTTAATTGGACATTTGTAAACCTTCCTTATCTTCCATCTCGGTGGCAACACTATAATCAAGGGCTATGTTTTATTGTTCGCAAAGAACCCTCAAATGTCGAGTTTACAGTGTTTGGAGTAATTATGAAGAACATCTCACCTGTGCCTCACTTCATGGGCGTCAATCATACAGTCACGATACTCCACGACGGATACACTGCTTGATATCTTCTTACAAATGGAGCCGAATCCGTCCGTCCTGGAAGTAGAATACACAAAGAATAGCAGGATAGTTCATTCCAGTTAGTTGGCTCGCTGACTTGGTTGATGCATATCCTCGCAATTCAATTGCGTATATCTTTGCTCATGATATCAATCATATGATTTTCCAGACTCGAATATTGATAGACTGCTGTCATATATCTGGAATACTGTCGAGTGCAGCTTTAAACAACAAACAAACAAACATCATAGGCATACTATGAAATCTATTTATCAAAGTCACCCAGTCTGAGTAGTCCGCACACATACCGATTTTATAATGCTAGCCCACTGACATACCATGCGGCAGTTTAACATGAATACCCCACTCAGGCACACTGCACTGACTCCGAGCCGACCAGTCCTTGTTTTAGCCCTTTAATGCCGAGCGCCAGACAGGGTAACAACAAGTACCATCTTTCAACGTCTTTTGGTATGACGCGGCCGGGGATCGAGCCCCGGACCTTCCGCTCTCCGGGGGAATACTCTACCACTTGACCACGGAGGCGGTCGCATTGGTTGAAAGCAAGACCAGCGACCTACGCCAAATGTCCCACGTGATTTACCTCTATTTTGCATGCGAACTGAAACACACATGCAAAGTAGTGCTGTTTATGATTCAATGCACTCTGTTGATAGAAGAAATAGCACCCTTTCCGATTATTGAAATAGCATTGAATATACACACATTTCATCTTTTCCCATCCTTGCTAAACCAACAGTTTGTATCTCCTTTAAATACTGAACCGCAAAAGAAACGTCACCAAAGATAGATATATGAGAAACCTTTTGTTGTCCTAAATTTGAAAACAGAGAACATTGCTCTACTGGCCTGATCCCTAAGTGACTTAATTGCTTTACAAGATCTCCCATTCTCTGAAAATAGAACTCCTAGGTACACATATTCTTTCACTATTTCCATCTCTTTTCCGTTTAATGTAAAATTTAAGTGTTTCCTGAGATATCCCTTTGAACATATTACTATCTTTGTTTTATAGCTACAATGGATAGAATTATCATTAAACCGCCCGCATGTTATCAGAAATGAGCGGGCCACTGTAACTTGATAATGCCCTCATATTACTTGACGACGGGCCATTATCACGCCTGTTGTTAGGTGACGTCATAGGATAGGATAGGTGACGTCGCGTTCAATAGTGACGTCATCTGATTTGTTCTATAACGTTTCCATATTTGTAAAAGTGGGTCAGTGACATTCGTGTTGATTGCAGTAAATGTTTCAAACACGATATTGTTGTTTCTTTTTATTTGATAAAAATTCCATTCATTTTAGCTATAATAACGGTAACGCTATATTTCTGGGCATTATCATTTGCAGAAGCCCTCGGTCTTTTCAACTGCCCTCCTTCGTCGGGCAGTAAATGGAAGACCTCGGGCTTCTGCAAATGATAATGCCCTGAAAAATAGCGTTACCCTTATATTATTCAGGTTAACGTTGCGTTTCCATGTGTTACAATAATCTCCAAATACGTTCAGGGCGTTCTGCAAATCTACGTCAGTTTCTGACAACAGAACTGTATGGTCCGCATACAAAATTGATGAAAGCTTCAAGTAAACACCAATCTTGTTTTCTGCATAGTCATTTACAAAATCCATGCCTTTTATATCATTTTCACACACATATGATTCTAGATCATTTATGTATAGTGCAAATAAGAAAGGTGAGAAGTTTTCTCCTTGACGGACGCCTGTGTTACATTGAAAAATGGGGTAATATGATTATTATACTTCGCACGACTTGATATTTTGGTACATGTTATGATCAATCTGAAACACCTTCCAGTAACATTACTTTCAATCATTTTAAACAAAAGTCCATTTCTCCAAACAGTATCAAAAGCTTAACTGAAATCAATAAATGCACAAAATATCCTTTTGCCGGATGCTTGGTAGATATCAATTAGCGATTTTAGTATATAGATAGGATCTAATGTGCAGTGGTTAAAGTAGGCTACGTCATGGCACAGACTTAACCCACGCTGTAAGACAGGTTCCTATTCTCTTTTGGCCAATTATTTGGCAGAAGCTTCTACAATATCCAAAATGATTCGAAAGTTGTGATCCATGTTGGCAGGAGGCCGCTCAAGATTTTTTTATTCCATATTTGAATAACTAACGAAGGTTGTTATTGTCGATATGTCAATAGAAAAGTAAAAGCCGACTAACGGGATCGGGTGGTCAGGCTCGCTGATGCATGTCATCGATCCCAATTGCGTGGATCGATGCTCATGATATTAATCACTGGATTGTCTGGTCCAGACTGGATTATTTACTGACCGCCGTCATATAGCTGGAATATTGCTGAGTGCGGCGTAAACAACAAACCAACCAACCAACCAATAGAAAAGTCACGTGTCATTATTTGACCAACAGCAGTATGATGAGTCATCGGCAGTCTTGAAATAGAGGTTTTTTTTGGAAACTGACTTTTGTACGAAAATTTTGTAAACGGCTTCTAAGGTAGTGATGACTCGGGGTCAAAATGACCTACAAAAGTCAAATCAAGCTGCTTCACGTATATAAAAGAAACAAAACCCTTTCCATATTCAGAATAAAATGTGTGCTAAAAATCTATTGAAAAATTCCGACTTCACGCATTTCTGCTGTCAACACAGCGATCGTTGCTAGTACCTATTGATACCTATTGCCCGACAATTTGGTCGTCAACAGGTGATTCACAGTCTTAGCATGTGCATTCATTACTGGGCTTTATGGATAACGTTGTCATTCAGGTTCAGTGTAGAGTGGGACAAATTGTCCATGGACGAACTGTGTCTCCTTTTGCACTTTTCTTAAGAATTTGACAAACGTTTACAGCGTGCGTTTAGCCTGTTTTAGCCACCTTGCAGTATATTACTCATTGCTTGAGTAAAAAGGAGCAATTTCACATTTTTTATTTTTCTTGTCAGTGTGCGAGCCATTGCTGGTAAGCAAGGATAAGTTGTACTGTGACCTTACAATTAACCCCGTACTGGCCCGTACCATGGTGAAGAAAGGGGTAGCGGGTGGTCCACGACAAGTAGTATGATGGATATGTCTGTGTCCAGTCCCGACTGACAGTTTTGGATCATGCCATAGATACTCTCTTGAGTTGACAGTTGTTTCCGAACTACATACATATATGAATTGTGTACAAACGACAATTAGAGAATTCTGGTATCGACTTTTCACACCGACCTCTTAAAAATCTTATGAGCCGCATGTCCACGTGAGCGTATTCAATTGTATCATTATGACCTACACGTGCACGAAATGCGTACACCCTCTCTACCTATAACAAACCAAATCATGTGCACCGGCTAGTTGTCTCAAACTAGTTTTGTGAGTTCACCATGCTTGACAACTCGTAATCTTTATCTTAATATGACTCTCCTCAAAATCGACCCCTGTGCATGGATACAAATTGATACAAATTATACTTTCAGTTTATATATTCCTAAGTAAACACGCACAAGTTGGCTCAGAAGGAAACTGACATTGCATGGCAAGGCAGCTGTCAAACCTCCTCCACCCACCCCACGACAAGGAAGCTATCATACCTCCCCCAAAACACCCCACCCCACCCCACCCCACCACACATCACACATACCATATAAATGTTTCCGAGATAAAGAAGGGCATTCATATCATTTCAGTTCAAGCAAGACCTGTAGCTAGCCGTCGCCGGTATCTTCTCGTGACGAACTGTCATCCAAAAGGTGAGATTTTTTTCTCAGGATGAGAGTGATTTGCTTTGTTGGGTAGTCAGCACACTGTAAAAGGTCAGATATATGACGGCGAACTGTAAATAAATCGAGTCTAGGACAGAAAATAGCGATTAATATTATGATCAACGATCCACGCCGTCGGAGTACGATGACATGTGATATTAAATGTCAGACAGATCCAAAATAGCATTAACGTAAGTGTTGAAACATATATTATTATGTACATCGTGCGAAAAGAAATTGTTAAATGAACACGTGTAGGTCACAACGCACGTGACAAATTCAAGTACCATTGAACTAATTTCTAAGGGCGAGCGCCAACAATTGGTAGAACGTTTTGTAAAATGTCACAAAATGTCGGTAAAACTTTGCAGCAGTTTAGAAACATTCCCATCGCTAACAGGTCTTCACCAACCCAAGCTGACCGGAACAGGCGACTATGCTTGTCGTAAAAGGCGACTAACGAGATAGGGTCGCTGACTTGGTTGATGTCATCGATCCCAATTGCGTGTATCGATGCTCATGATATTAATCACTGGATTGTGTGGTCCAGACTCGATTATTTACAGACCGCTGGAATATTGCTGAGTGCGGCGTTAAACAACAAACCAACCAAACAATCAATTGTGAAGCTGTCTAGTGTATATATCAGTGTCTATTATATCTAAGAGTAATAACTTGTACATTCGTTTCTGTCGAAGTTGAATGCCTTTCAACATGAAACTGACAAGCAGCTAATCCTTTTTCCAATTAGATAACCTCCCAGCCCAAGCCCAAACACCAACCTTTTTCCAATAAGTTAACCTCCCAGCCCAAGCCAAACCCCAACCTTTTCCCAATAAGTTGAAACATATATTATTATGTACATCGTGCGAAAAGAAATTGTTAAATGAACACATGTAGGTCACAAGGCACGTGACAAATTCAAGTACCATTGAACTAATTTCTAAGGGCGAGCGCCAACAATGGGTAGAAAGTTTAGTAAAATGTCACACAAACATCAAAATCCTAGTGTTCGGTAAAACTTTGCAGCATTTTAGAAACATTTCAATCGCTAACAGGTTTTCACCAACCCAAGCTGGCCGGGACAGGCGACTATGCTTGTCGTAAAAGGCGACTAACGAGATAGGGTCGCTGACTTGGTTGATGTCATCGATCCCAATTGCGTGTATCGATGCTCATGATATTAATCACTGGATTGTGTGGTCCAGACTCGATTATTTACAGACCGCTGGAATATTGCTGAGTGCGGCGTTAAACAACAAACCAACCAAACAATCAATTGTGAAGCTGTCTAGTGTATATATCAGTGTCTATTATATCTAAGAGTAATAACTTGTACATTCGTTTCTGTCGAAGTTGAATGCCTTTCAACATGAAACTGACAAGCAGCTAATCCTTTTTCCAATTAGATAACCTCCCAGCCCAAGCCCAAACACCAACCTTTTTCCAATAAGTTAACCTCCCAGCCCAAGCCAAACCCCAACCTTTTTCCAATAAGTTGAAACATATATTATTATGTACATCGTGCGAAAAGAAATTGTTAAATGAACACATGTAGGTCACAACGCACGTGACAAATTCAAGTACCATTGAACTAATTTCTAAGGGCGAGCGCCAACAATGGGTAGAAAGTTTAGTAAAATGTCACACAAACATCAAAATCCTAGTGTTCGGTAAAACTTTGCAGCATTTTAGAAACATTTCAATCGCTAACAGGTCTTCACCAACCCAAGCTGGCCGGGACAGGCGACTATGCTTGTCGTAAAAGGCGACTAGCGAGATAGGGTCGCTGACTTGGTTGATGTCATCGATCCCAATTGCGTGTATCGATGCTCATGATATTAATCACTGGATTGTGTGGTCCAGACTCGATTATTTACAGACCGCTGGAATATTGCTGAGTGCGGCGTTAAACAACAAACCAACCAAACAATCAATTGTGAAGCTGTCTAGTGTATATATCAGTGTCTATTATATCTAAGAGTAATAACTTGTACATTCGTTTCTGTCGAAGTTGAATGCCTTTCAACATGAAACTGACAAGCAGCTAATCCTTTTTCCAATTAGATAATCTCCCAGCCCAAGCCCAAACACCAACCTTTTTCCAATAAGTTAACCTCCCAGCCCAAACCATAACCCCAACCTTTTTCCAATAAGTTAACCTCCCAGCCCAAACCATAACCCCAACCTTTTTCCAATAAGTTAACCTCCCAGCCCAAACCATTACCCCAACCTTTTTCCAATAAGTTAATCTCACAGCCCAAGCCCCACCCCCAACCTTTTTCCAATAAGTTAACCTCCCAGCCCAAGCCCCAGCGCCAACCTTTTTCCAATAAGTTAACCTCCAAGGCCAAGCCCAAACCCCAGCCTTTTTCCAATAAGTTAACCTCCCAGCCCATGCCCCAACTCCAACCTTTTCCAATAAGTTAACCTCCCAGCTCAAGCCCCATCCCAAACCTTTTCCAATAAGTTAACCTCCCAGCCCAAGCCCAAACCCCAGCCTTTTTCCAATAAGAAAGTTAACCTCCCAGCCCAAGCCCCAGCCCCAACCTTTTTCCAATAAGTTAATCTCCCAGCCCAAGCCCCATTCCCAACCTTTTTCCAATAAGTTAACCTCCCAGCCCAAGCCCCATCCCCAACCTTTTTCCAATAAGTTAATCTCACAGCCCAAGCCCCAGCCCCAACCTTTTTCCAATAAGTTAACCTCCCAGCCCAAGCCCTATCCCCAACCTTTTTCCAATAAGTTAACCTCCCAGCCCATGCCCCAACCCCAACCTTTCTCCAATAAGTTAACCTCCCAGCCGAAGCCCCATCTCCAACCTTTTTTCGAGTTGCCCCAAAATATCCCACCATACTCTCGTCCATCCATTCAATTTATGTAACACATTCACGTGACAGACTAACAGATGTTCACGATGTGGCATTTCGTAGTGTTTGATATCATTGGAAGGTGAACGATGCTGATATCAATAGACAGCCTCCTCGGAGAAGCTGTAACAATACCGTTTATCCGGACACTACCCTTCACTGTGAAATCCTTGGAATAAACTGAATTCCGGATTAACGAATCATTCTATCATTAAATAGTAACGTTCGCTATAGTTATCATCCAGATTATCACTTTTCAACATTGTTTGGTGGTGTGTTAAGCCACAAGATCTTCCTTAAAGGCTAGATTGACCCTATTCGTGAGTACGTTAAAATATCGATCTTTGAGCAAGGAAAGTCATAATCACAACATTAACTATATCACTTTCACAATTCCCGACACTTTTGTTTCGCAACAAGGAAGTTGAACATTAATTGATTAATTATTTAATTAGCTATAATCAGTAAGGAAACTGATGATCAAAACATGATATAAATCACTTACTCAAATAAGTTCACGTTTGTTTCACTGCAAGGAAGTTAGATGCACGTGTTTCGGTTAAAGTAGGATCATGTATTAAGAGATGAGTAATGTAGAAACAGCCATTTTTACTACTAACTTCCAGTTACTGGTTCCGTTGGACTGACGATTCCCCAGGCGGGGGAAAACGCTTATTAGAAAATCAAGATGGCTGATCGAATACATTTGGTCATACAGATTTTGAGATATCCACATTTGGATGCGAGGTATTAGTGGCGCTGACGATTCAGATTTGTTTGTTTGTGATATTAAAAAGGGCCACATTTGAAGTGTCACTGAGAGTAAATTTTTAATGTATAGGTTTTCAAATGGTCCACTTTGTGTTGCACACCTAAAAGAGACATTCATGTTAGATGACAGAAGGTTCATGCGTCTCTTTTGCTATTAATGTTGAATGAAAGTTTGAAAGTTTGTCCTTTGTAAGACGTCCACTCCTCTCACCCTAAGCCGTTTAGCTTGTTGTCACGCTTGAGCACAGCGGTCATCTTCGATATGGGAACGGGATTTGATTCAATGTCTCCAGTGAGTGAGTGAGTATGGTTTAACGCCGCTTTTAGCAATATTCCAGCGATATCACAGCGAGGGACACCTTAAATGGGCTTCACACATTGTACCCTTGTCGGAATCGAACCCGGGTCTTCTGCGTGACGAGCGAACGCTTTAACCACTAGGCTACCCGACCGCCCCCAATGTCTCCAGGGAGGCTTAAACGTTCGTATCTTATGTACAGGTGCAGTATTCCTTCGACTTCAATTCATTTCGTCTTCAGTCAGTTCGACTACAGTAATTGTGGTTACGTGGGATGATTCGACAACACTCCGTTAATCCCATCCCTCACTTCTTAATGAACAGGTCCAAGGTCAAACAGGCAAGAAAACAACCTTAATACAAACAGAAATAAATAAATAAATACAGGCGAATAATTTAAAATATCCTGGTCAGGAGTAGCTTAGTAGTAAACAAAGAGAAGCATTATTTTTATTAAAACAACAATTATTAAGAAACTTAGCTGCCCCTTCTCCTGAGTTGTCTCTTAGTTCAGTTATTTTGGTAAAGAAACATTAAGCCACTGATCATGCATGAGACGTGGCTCACCAATAACAATAAACAGGTCAGTATTTACATTTCTGGTCAAGGATTAACTAACTTCTTCCCTTTGAGTAAACAGATTTCTCGAAAAAACACTGGTGACTCATCTAATTATCAGGAGATGTGTCGGAAGTAACTTACAGGCATCTTAGCGTTCCTATAATGCCTCTTAATCCTATATTTATAAACGTCTCCAATATTTCCCTATAATTTACATTACATCCCTAAAAATCCTATATGTGTATGCCACTACAGGCTTTCGAGAAATCAGGGCACGGGTGGCCCAGGCGTCTAAGGCGCCGCGATTCGCCCTGCAGAGTGGCGTCCCTTGGGCACGCCAGAAACCTGTGATTGTGGGTTCGAATCCCGGTTCGCCCCGAATAGGTTTTTAGGTTTGTCAGCTCATGGGTTTCGCCGAAGAGACCTGCATCACTTCGGGCTTTCCTCCCACATTAAGCTGACGAAATTACTATAAAACCCGTATGTTTTTCACAATTTCCCCTATATTGTTCTTTTCTGCTTTTTTTTATCTATTTTTTTGGGAAAGGTAGCTTCTGTAACTGAAGAGAACACAGATCATTATCAATGCCTTTAGATAGAGAAAAAATAATACGCGACTTGCATGTGTCCACTGGAGATGTGTAGATGTAAGATGTTCTGGTAAATGTACAACAGTTTGTTAAATAAATGAAAATCAAACAAGACAGTCCTGAGGGTTCACCCCAATTTCTTTGCCCTTATGCGCGTGCTAGAAAACTTTGAAAAAGCTGAAAATTGTTGTTGTTGTTGGTTTTTGATGAACGCCGCAATATTCCAGCTGTAAATAATCGAGTCTGGACCAGACAATCCAGTGATTGACATCATGAGAATCGATCCACGCAATAGGGATATGATGACATGCACCAAACCAAGTCCTGACCACCTTATCCCGTTAGTCACCTCTTGCGACAAACATAGTCGCGTTCAACCGTGGGTTGCTGAAGATTTCTGATCTTCACGAATGGCTCGCAACTTGATGACGTCGTAAATAGGACTGCGTTATGTTTGAGAGGGAAGTGCCTTGTGAGTTCCTCACAGACGTAGCTTGTCAACGCAGATGAATGCAAGGGCCGAACGATCGCACCGAAAAGTGGGAGAAATACATGACAATCGGTATTGGGAGAATAGGAGGAGATAGTGGACGTGAAAATTGTGAGAATACCAAAGTTAGCCCCCTGTACATAAAATGGACTTGTCCGACATTGCCAAGGTCATCATTATTTAAATACGGGTTAATGTTTCTAAAGCTTGTACATTTGTCTGGTCCAGACAATTATTTATATAGCCGCTGTCATATAGCTGGAATGTTGCTGAAACAACACTGTGACACACACAAAAATATCGGTTGCGGGCGTATGTTCGAATCTCCAGAAATAACGTCATGATAAAACACCCCTTATTCTTCATTCTTCGATTTATCGCGTAGCTGTCTTATATAACCATATAACATACCAACAAACATACATACATTCAAGTATATCGGTAATATGGAATATCAAGTTTAATATTTTGATCTGTGATCAGGGCGACAAAAACTACCCATAGTGTGGCATGAGAAGAGGGATGACTTCAACTGTCTTATAATCAATTCGGACTGTTTAACTGTAATACAGCAGCCCCGACCCAGTCATCGGTGTCTACATTTCTCATATTTTAAGATACAAACGAGCATGCTCTGTCAACGAAGAATTCAAAGAGGATCTAGGACTACAACGATTTTTAAATAATTAAGAAGAGATTTCCAATTTCAGGCGTCAAAATGATTATTTTGAGTTGTACCATGTGTTCCCAGATTGTTCCAGTGAACACTTGCCTTCTCGTGTGTTTGTGATGATGCCACCAGTGGGGCGCGATATATGCACTTTTTCATCCATTGATAGTAGTTCATTAGCATACGCACATACAGTCGGAGTTATACAATGGACTCCAGATGTTCCAGATTACAATCTGGTGCCATACGCCCTTCTTGCATGCTAAGATACAAACTCCACAATTACTGAAAACAATAACTTTTGTTTTATTTATATTCACTGTAATACTGATTTATCAGTGCAATATTCTGAAACCATGTACTCGTAAGTGCTTCTGTAAAGCACAAAACCGCATACGCAAAGAACAGAGCACAAAGTAATAACAAAATACCATAAAGGTTTAGATGCCTCTCCAATTCGCGTAAGATTTGCAAATTAGTTATGAAAATACTGGTCTCAGTATACACCCTTGTTTAACGCCAGCACAGGTTAGAAAATATGTAGTTAAATCAGATACAGTTTAATACTCGTTTTAAGATCACACCATATACTTTAAAGTACAATTACTATGGCTAAAAATAATACCAACAACATTTCCTAATCTTCATAATCAATTACTTGGAAAATTTATGTAAATAGCAACAGCGACCTTAGGCTTAGAGTAATACTTGGTATATAAATAAGATTTACATGAATAAATATATTCCTAAACGATACAATCAAATGTTTATTCCTCTTAGTTTACAATCAATGTATCTCATACTAGCTTAAGATTTGAATTTACTATACATATTTTGACTTGATAACATTTATGTTTGTGCATGAAATGTTGTCTTAATCATTTTCAGACAACCATGAACCCCAGGTATTCGGCAGTGCTTTTGCTACTGGCGGACTTGCTTGTGTCATCGCTTTCTCAGGTCCCGCAAACAGACAACTGTGAGTTTGAGTATCTACGAGAAGGCCTTAGGGTGGACTGTACAAGTAAAGGTTTTACGGATGTACCACGTGGATTCCCAAGAAATGTATCAGTCATAGATCTGTCAGGCAATGAAATAACCAGCATCAAGAACACTTCCTTTACTGTTCTACCTCATTTACAGGAACTCTGGTTATTCTACAACAATATAGATCACATGGAAAAAGATTCACTTCAGAACCTTCCAGCACTGTCACAACTTCATCTTGGAGGAAATAAGATCAACTTCACATATTCTGCATTACCACAAGGGCTCTTCAGGAATATCCCATTAAAAGCGCTTGATCTGTCCTTCATGTTATTTAATGATGAAAACTGGAGTTTTCCCGATAAAACCTTCTCCGATCTCATTCATCTGGAATCATTTGCAACAATTACACCTATGACGCCGGTGTTTGGTCCTGGATTTGAATCACTGAGCAAATTGAACACATTAATAATCCAATACTGTCAACCTGGTGGTTATCTTTCCAAGGATTCCCTGAAAATATTCCTTAAAATGAACATAACTACAGCTTCTTTAAGTGGATGTGACTCAGGTACAATAGATGGCGACGTGATTGTTATGTTTCCAAAAGCCTTTAACTTAGAAATAAGTAATTCTGGAAACACTGGTCTAATAAATGCTTTGGCCAATTTCAAATGTTTCCTAACTTATGGGACACATTTTATGAATCATGTTTCATTAATCGACATTAACACAATTGACATTACACTAGACAATGTCCGAAACAATCGATCACTTGTGTTGACAGAGTCTATGACTCGTCACCTTGTAAAAATGTGTGTTATTGTATTGATTCTTGACTCTAACAGAATCGAGATCATTGAGAAAAATGCCCTTAATCAGCTACCATTGTCCTCATGTCTCAGATACTTAGATCTGAGCAACAGTGAAATACTTGGGGACGTTTGTTTTTTTCAATCGCTCACCAATTTTCCCTTTCTATCTGTCATAGTATTAGGACACAGATCAGAATTATCACGATTTAAGGGTTCCACAGTAGAAAATAACGTAATATCTCATCATCAAAGGCCTTCGAATTCTGCTATGCAAATATATCATGGATATGTTCCTCACCTAAATGATCAGAAACTGTTACGACCAAAGGAAGTGAAATTAAACAATATCATCATGAGTCAGATCCGCAACAGTCATATTCAAAATGGTAACATATTCACAAGTATGAATGTTTCCCTGCCACCAAGACTGTCCTATCTTACCATGACCAATTTCTTATCAGATATCAAAATCTCGATGAAGATTTTAAGGAACATATGTTTTTCTGGAGGTCATCTGCACCTACTCGACGTCTCTAACTGTTCTCTAACTGTTATGGACGTTAGTGTTTTTGGACTTGAACAACTTCAGTATTTAGATTTTTCCGGGAATGGATTTTATGAACTACCCTTGAACTTGATGAAATCTTTTCCCGCACTCCGCAACTTATCCCTCAATTACATAAATCTCGGTATAACAAATGTTTGCAAAAATATTGAAAGCGTATTTGGTCATTTGCAAAATCTAGAATTACTCACTTTGACTCACAATAATCTAGAGGATTTGCCAAAAGATATCGAGAAGATCCCAAATATATCGAAGATTGACGTTTCATATAACTCAATCAGTCAACTCAGTGTAGATACAAGACTAAGACTAGATAATGTGAATGAACTGAGGAATGTGAGACTAATTCTTAACCTTCAAGGAAACATTCTTTCCTGTACATGTGGATCCCTTGACTTCATTACTTGGATGCTGGAGACGGATGTGGTGTTTTGAATTAACTATACATACAAATGTATAGACGACAGTGGAATCATAAAGGAGATAAACACTGTCTTGGATGCTTATATAAAATACTGGCGATCATGTATATCGCATTTCTGGTTATCATTTGCAATTTGCCTTCTGCTGGTATTCTTATTGGCCCTTACATTATGTGGTCTGATTATTAATAACCTTCTCAGATTAAAATGCTTGGTACTTAGATGGTTTGGAACGTCCTTCACAATCCCTGAGAGACGTGACTTTGTTTATGACGTATTTGTCTACTATTCATCAAAGGATGACCATCGATGGGTGTGCAATACCTTCAGAGAGAAAATGGAGACAGGCAGAGGTCTGCGTCTTTGTATTCCTGACAGAGACTTCCAACCTGGGGCCTGCACTGCTGAGGAGATTCTGGACGCCATCAACAACAGCTGGAAGACGGTCATCTACCTGACAGAGACCTTCCTTGAAGACGAACTCTGTTCCTTCACGCTCTCCTCGGCAGTCTACGCCAGCACCAACCTCATGCCCAACAGACTGATCATTCTCTACTCTGATGCGATCTTCGATCAGCCATTGCCACGCATCCTGACTCAGCTGCTGGATGGAGATCACAATTTCCCCTTGGATCTGTTTGATGACAATGAGCTGTGGGATCAATTGTATGGAAAGATACTGTGTTGGGTCTAACACCACTGCTTGTCGGGAATGACGAATAGCGTAACATTGATGTACCCTTAAACACTACAATCACAGAAACATGTATACTTAACCTTTTGGACTTCAACTTCACTGATGTTAATATCGATCTGTATTCATATTTGATCCCAAATATTGCCCAATGCAGCATGTAGTCCTATGTCTAAAGTAGCCCCAATACAAATTCTTTACAACTGTGAAATAGAAAGTTCGATGCCACTTACGACCATAATAGTGAGCAATATGAATATTCTGGTCAGATGTCTTTGACCTTTGATCACAGTCATGAGCCGTCAGAACATTTCACACAACGGGCATATCTAGTGTAACAAATGTTAAAGCAATGTAGCATACGTCTTAATAACACCTTGCTTTTGACGCCAGTCTATCCCTCTGAAGGGGATTGCTTTGTGAATAAGAAATATCCACATGAGAAATAACTGTCCTTACTGTCTGAGGTGTAATAATTTCTCTTGGCCATTTCACGGGAACAGGTAGTTGAATTAAAACATGTGTTCATGGTGTTTTGTTTTTTGTGAAGTCAGTTTGTGGTGTAGTATTTTTTTTTTATTGTTCCGCATTGTTATAAATATCTTCAGCTGTATTATTGTGTACATGCCCCTGGTGTTCCACATTCAGTAACATTATGGTTTTTACAGCTGCTCTCTTATTACAGTGAGGTTACCCAGTCAAGCTTTCCAAATATTGTTTTAGATAATGAAAAGCGGGAAAGCTCTATATTCGTCTGGGATTGAAGCATTTCGAAACCTATTAGCTACACCCTTCTGTTTTTTATGTTATGATGTCAGTAGTCAGTAGGCAGTATCACCCCTGTAAGTGAAATATCTGTATACTATTTTTTAGATCCTTTCCCGTTCGGAATTGAGTATGGGTCATACCCGTGGTACCTTGGAGGCCAAGAGGGTTCATGCCCCACTTTTTAGACATATTCTGTTTGTCGTATTTAAATATTCTCAAGACTAAAATTGTGGTTTGAAAGCCTTCACAATTCATGGGACAGTAGGGTTTTCATACTTCGACGAGTCTATGAATGTATTGTTTGGATATTGATATTATGCAGCCTCGTGTAAATAAGTGCTTAAATGTCATTATGTTCAGCATAACCTTGAATTTTAGAATAATGTTTGATGATATATAGTGTACAAAGGCTTTCTGCTTATGTTTGTAGCCCACCTGACTTAGAGTCAAGTCCACATCTTGTCATTATTGTGCTTTGAAATAAACTATTTTGCTTATTTTTAGAACCATGTTGAATTTTATTGCCGGTCTGTACTTGAAGTACATTGACAAGACATGGATAAACAATGCAGTGAAATTATTATTATTATTACATTATGATACGAAACAAAAGTGACGCAAAGCATCGCGATCTAGCAGCCAAATAGGCATCAGTGCGAGGTAAACACAACAAAACATCCAATAAAGCTGAAAGAATGCAAACTGGTGGTGACAGTTTAATCCTGGAACACCGAGAGCACCAGTTCTGCCCTAGCCAGGTGTATTGAAAGTGCCCTGTGGACATATTGAACCATAATGTGTTAAGCTCATGAGGGAGCGAACAATGCATACATTTGAACCATTTCTAACGTGTTGCCTTGGCAATACAAAAATCACCTGGGCCCCGTTCCACAAAGCAATTGTAGTGTTACCACTACGACTGTCGAAAATCTACAGCACAGTATCGTTTTAGTTCTACGATCGTTTTGATGAACGAGGCCCCGTTGAGTCTTATACCTGTAGACAACGTTTAGCGAAGAATGTTTGTTTGTTTGTTTGTTTGTTTGTTGTTTAACGCCGCACTCAGCAATATTCCAGCCATACGACGGCGATCTGTAAAGTAATTGACAATCTAGTGATTGACATCATGAGCATCGATCCACGCAATGGGATCGATGACATATATCAACCAAGTCAGCGAGCCTGACCACCCGATCCCGTTAGTCGCCTTTTACGATAAGCATGGTCGACTTTTACGGCATGTATGGGTTGCTGAAGACCTATAATACCCCGGAATCTTCACGGGTCGAAGGGGTTTATTAGTAACGATCCGGAAATGAATCTCTCCTTCATTGTGAAGTCACAGTAGATTCTTGAATAAACAAGACACACCATGAACACTGACCACATGTACAACAGCTCACTCCTATAAGAGATTCTTCCATGAATTTGGAAAATACGCATTTTGAAAGGTTAATCAGAGGTATCTGAACTGAACTGAACTGAAAATTTATTTACATGCAATCAGCGGCATCAGCGGTACAAATATATTTCAACAACATAATACATATAAATATAGAATAGATACCAAAACATCTTTGCCGAGCATGCATGCATATTTATACAGATTAACAAGGGTAGCAATATATGTTCAATTCAATAAGAGGGAGGATTACTTGAAAGGTTTAAACAATGACATGATGATTTCACAGAATTTGGACAGTTTTCTCAATGTTCCTAATCGTTAATTATTGAACAGTAAATTCACGTTTTGCATATTGGGTTTGATGTAGTAGAATCTGTGTAAAAATTGTTTTCTTTCGTTAAGATAGACAAATAGTGAGCATTTCCTTTCGCTAAAAGTATGTTTCTCCATCTCCCAGTTTCAATAGGTATATTATGGATACAAGTTCTAAACTTAAGTAAGACTCGACAAAAGTTTAGGCAATCATGTTTTATGATACTATACAGTGTACCTTTTGAAGACTTATCTCTTGCACTTGTCCAACACTGTAGGTTAATGTCATATAATCTTTCATGGACTAAATGTTTTAGATAAGTAGGATTTTTTAAACTTTGTCAAAACCAGATGTAGCTAAGTCAAAGTTTGTCAAAAGTACGTTTGATTTATGTAATCCATTTATGTTTACATTTTCCAACTAGGTTGCCATTGAATAACAACTTGTATTCAAGAAAGGATAATTTTCCCTGAAAGTAATTTTGCACAAAACTTATCATTCTCATTTTAGCAATGTTCGATAGAGTCTCCAAAGTTCCCCATGTACCATGTAATTTGGCGTACATTTTCTCAAGTGTAAATCTTGCTCAAAAGCATATAATTCTCATTTTAGCGATGTTTGATAGAGTCTTCCAATTTCCCAATGTAACATGAAATTTGGAAAACATTTTCTTAATAATAATAGATATTTTAGAAAACGCAAATGGACACCTTGCAATAAATCACAATAAACCACTCTGATTGAATTGCCGATTTGATGGCGGCATCACCGAAGAAGCTAATATTTTTTATAGTACTTCTTTCACTGTGATCGTAGGAAGGCATATCTAAATAATTTATATGTACAATTATAGGAAACAAAATGCAAAGTTGCGGTTACTACAATATTCAAAGGATGTGTGGTAATACGATTGTGACGTTATATCTTTTGCGTCACAATGAGCATTATGACATCATATTAGTGACGTCCGGTTTAGAACAATTTTTTTGCAAGGCTTGCTTAGTTTTTCGTTAGCTGTGTCCAACTCATGCGAGCTTACTAAGTTGCCGTGCTTCATGCTTTTGTTTTTGTAAAGTATTACGGAGTAAACAAACTGTTTGAAGATATAGATCGCCATATTTTGTTAAATATGTGTGGTCTTCCGTGAAGTCTGATCGACAAGCTACTCAATATAATAGTTCACATGAGCTATTATAGAAAGAAAGGTATTACGATACTTGCGATTCCTTCGGCATCCCTGTGTATTCCAGTATTGTACAATGTGAACGTAATACATACTGATTATCAGTTATTATCTCTATAAGTATTTGTGTTGAAAGACTTGTGTTTAGATTGAAAGTTTTGTTGAAACTGAGACAGTAGAGAAAATCCAGCCGCGTTTTACCGACCTCTCATTTGCGAATGATGTGATGAAATTGATACGGTTGTCATTGGGTGAATGCCAAACCAAAATGTCTTGTGCGCAAAATGTTACCCAGGGTTACGGGCACAGGGGGTACGGTGGCCCAATCGTCTAAGTCGCCGCAATTCGCTGTGCAGAGTTGCCTTCCTTGGGCACGCTAGAAACCCTTGATTTGGGGTTCGAATTCCGGTTCGCCCCGAATATGTGTCTGGGTTTGTCAGCACCATACCTGTACTCGTGGATTTCACCAAAGTGGTAAACGTCTGACTAGTGATGCAATACTGTTCAAAGTAGCGTTAAATCCTTTCCATGTTCATGAGAAATCTCTGCTGTATCATGAGTATCTGTTTATGAATGACTATGAAATAGTGATGATACCACCAGGTGTTCGCGAAAAGGAACCAACTCACTTCGAAATTTATTTCGCGCACAAGATATTTTCGTTTGGCATTCGCCCATGGACAACCGTAACATGTCTGTTTTGCCAATTTCATCACATTATTCGCAAATGAGAGGTCGGTAAAAACGCGACTGTATTTTCTCTGCTGTCTTCGCCTCGACCAAACATCCGATCCGAACAAAAATCATTCATCTTGTATAATTGGTATAAATCACCTAACATATAAATATGCACTTGTAGAGATAATAACTGATGGTCAGTATGTATTACGTTCACATTGACCTCCAAACTGGATTACTGCAATGCATTGTATGCTAATCTTCCCATGAAAGCCATATCAAAGCTACAACGCATTCAGAACTCCGCAGCTAGATGCATCTCTAAAGTTCCAAGATCCAATCACATCAGTCCTGTCCTCAAAGCACTACATTGGCTTCCAGTCTCCTTTCGTATAAACTATAAGGTATGTATCATCACTCACGACTGCCTCAACAATACCGACTATCCAGACTATCTCAAAGATCTTATATCCCTGTACTCTCAAGAGCGTGCTCTCCGATCCTCTGGTGGAACTCTACTGTACCAGCCTCTGTCTACTTCTGCTACGTCTGACCGTGCCTTCTCCTTTTGCAGTCCAAAGTTATGGAACTCTTTGCCTTTGAATCTGAGAAACTCTGCTTCTAAGGAAACGTTTAAGTCTCTCCTCAAAACCCACTTCTTCACTTCAGCTTTTCAATATATCTCCTGATTGTTGGCATATGTACATAGACATTACTTATTAACCTTGTCACAGCGACAGTGAGCAACTGTCGATGGATATTAGGCGCTTTACAAATCAATTATTATTATTATTATTATTATTATTATTATTGTACAAGACTGGACTACACAGCGACGCTGAATTAACGTGACCCCTTTCCTTATATAAAAACTCACATGAGCCGCCCTCCACTGTGATAGTTTGGCGTGTATCCGGTGTTGGTTTAAAGTCAAACTGTATTGTTTATTTAGGATATAAACATGCTGTGTTTTCAATGTAGAGCTAGGATACCTGAAGATTTAACCGCGCTAAATTGAATTTGGAACAAGACGCGCATATTACCATGATTAAATTAAACACGAACGCTTTGGTGTTAGCAAAGATATTGAGTGAAGCAGCATAAGTTGATTCCAGTGTTTTGAGTGGTTTGTCGATCAGAACAGCCAAATAGGGCGATCTATATGCTTGAGCAGTTTGTTAACACCGTAATACTTCGTTGTGTTCGTAAGAGGCGACTAACGGGATCGGGTAGTCAGGCTCGCTGACTTGGTTGGTGCATGTCATCGATCCCAATTGCGTGGATCGATGCTCATGATATCAATCACTGGTTTGTCTGGTCCAGACTCGATTATTTACATACCTCCGTCATATAGCTGGAATATTGCTGAGTGGGGTGTTGAACAACAAACCAACCAACCAATGTGCGCCATGTTTATTCAAGGATGTATTGTAACTTCACAATTGCATTGTATAGCCATGTGTTGTAATAAAATTCAACATAGTTCTATAATTTTTTAATTTTAAAAATAGCACATTTCAAAGCAGAATAATGACAAGACGTGCACTTGACTTTAAGTGAGGTGGGCTACAAACATTAACAGAACGCCTTTATACAATATATGGAATCAAACATTATTCTAAAATTAAAGGTTATTTTAAAAAAAATAAAAATTTTAAATCTTTTTTCACATTTCAAATCAAATACAATGTGTAGCATTTCATCAATTATACATTATTCAAAAAACAATCCCTTTACATCAAACTTTCAAAACCTTTTGCAAATATAGACAATCATAAAATATCATATCGTACTAAAGTACTCATGGAAATGAAAAAAAACCCTGTTTTGCTGGATTTAATCATCGACACAAAGCATTATGTAGATGTAAATACCAAATAACAAAACAACTGGAACGGTAATAGTCTGGATTTGCTAGTTTTATCTCAGTGCTCAATACAAAATGTACTTTACAGGAGGTAATTTGTAGGCACTTTCAAATTGACATGGCAGAAACAGGCTATAGGCAAATTAGCCTGGAAAAAAGTTATCAAAACAACAATTAAAATAACAGCCATATTTATGTACATAATAATAATGACATGTAAGTTGTTGTTTGAGAAGGAAATATGTTACTTTACATTCTGATATTTTGACGATGATTCACTATCACCAAAGGCCACTCACAAATCACTAACCACTGACAAATCACACGCACGTGGGTTTCAAGCACCTGTTTTCACCTGTCGTCAAGGTGTCATAGGTCATGGACATTCACCTTGATCTACTAACACCTGGTTATGCTCAGTTTCACAATAGTCTTTTTTGTTCATATTTTTTACACACTTTTACGTGTAAAAAGACATAAAAACTTTTGATACACTGTATTTGTACTTGTGCCAAGGCCCAATTAGTACTAATTGAGTTGTTTGAATATTTATATATTTTGTATATTAACTGCATTTAATTAAAATCTGAGATCGAAAAAACAAGTTTTTTTCATTTCCGTGAGTACTTTAGTATTCTTTGCTAGGATTGAAAAGTCTGTGGAAGAAAGACCAGAACTGAAAGAAATCTGTGTAATTGCAATTTGAGAATGCAGTTAACTTGGTCATATTGTAGCAACTAATAACTTCACGTTGAATATGTTTCTACTTTAGCTGAAAACCCTTTAGTGATTGTTTAAAGACAATAAATGTGATAAGTAATATAATTACATTGAGAGAGTTGTTATTCTTCCCCTTAAATCCAAATAAAATAATCTCTTTACAGAAGTCAAGTCTTCCTTCCACAAATGTTTTTAACCAGTTGAGAACAAGCTGCTACATGTGTGCAAAATAATCACAATCATTAAATGCATGTACAATAGTTCCACTATATAAACCACAGAAGTTGCAACTTGGTCAATCTTTTTAACCAATACAATGTAAGTAAAATTCAAGGTTATGCTTAAACATAGTGACATTAACATATTTATTTACATGGGACCGCTTAATAACAGTATCCAAACAATACATTCATAGACTAGTAGTAGTGTGATACCCCTAGTGTTCCAGAAAATGTTAAGACATTCAAACAACAATTTTAGTCTCATTAGAATCATTAAATACAACATGTGAAATATGTCTAAAAAGTAAGGTATGAACCCTCGTGGTCTCGAAGGCTACCACGGGTAAGACCCATACTCAATTCCAATCGGGAAGGGATCTAAAAAGTAGAACACAGATATTTAACTTACAAGGGCCATACTGCCTTCTGACAACTGACTACTCACATAACATAAAAAAGAGAATGGTGTAGCTAATAGGTTTCGAAATGCTGCAATACCAGGGGAACATTGAACTTACCCGCTTTTCATTATTTAAAAACAATATTTGAAAAGCCTGACTGGGTACCCTTAATGAAGATATTTCTTATGTGGACATCTCTTATTCATGAAGCAATCCCCTTCAGAGGGATATACTTGTGCATAAAGCAAGGTGTTATGCAGACGTACGCTACAATGCTTTAATATTTGCTACACTACATGTGCCCGTTGTGTGAAATGTTCAGACAGTTCATGACTGTGATCAAAGGTTAGCAAAGGTCAAGGTCATTTGACAAGAATATTCATATTGCTCACTGTTATAGTCGCTTATGGCATCGAACTTTCTATTTCACAGTTGTAAAGAATTTGTATTGGGGCTACTTTAGACACAGGACTACATGCTGCATTGGGCAATATTTGGGATAAAATATGAATACAGATCGATATTAACATCAGTGAAGGTGAAGTCCAAAAGGTTAAGTATACACGTTTCTGTCCAAGTAGTGTTTAAGGGTACATCAATGTTACGCTATTCGTCATTCATGACAAGCAGTGGTGTTAGACCCAACACAGTATCTTTCCATACAACTGATCCCACAGCTCAATGTCATCAAACAGATCCAAGGGGAAATTGTGATCTCCATCCAGCAGCTGAGTCAGGATGCGTGGCAATGGCTGATCGAAGATCGCATCAGAGTAGAGAATGATCAGTCTGTTGGGCATGAGGTTGGTGCTGGCGTAGACTGCCGAGGAGAGTGTAAAGGAACAGAGTTCGTCTTCAAGGAAGGTCTCTGTCAGGTAGATGACCGTCTTCCAGCTGTTGTTGATGGCGTCCAGAATCTCCTCAGCAGTGCAGGCCCCAGGTTGGAAGTCTCTGTCAGGAATACAAAGACGGAGACCTCTGTCTGTCTCCATTTTCTCTCTGAAGGTATTGCACACCCATCGATGGTCATCCTTAGATGAATAGTAGACAAATACGTCATAAACAAAGTCACGTCTCTCAGGGATTGTGAAGGACGTTCCAAACCATCTAAGTACCAAGCATTTTAATCTGAGAAGGTTATGATTCCACTGTCGTCTATACATTTGTATGTATAGTTATTCCAAAACAACACATCTGTCTCCAGCATCCAAGTAATGAAGTCAAGGGATCCACATGTACAGGAAAGAATGTTTCCTTGAAGGTTAAGAATAAGTCTCACATTCCTCAGTTCATTCACATTATCTAGTCTTAGTCTTGTATCTACACTGAGTTGACTGATTGAGTTATATGAAACGTCAATCTTCGATATATTTGGGATCTTTTCAACATCGCTTGGCAAGTCCTGTAGATTATTGTGAGTCAAAGTAAATAATTCTAGATTTTGTAAATGACCAAATACACTTTCAATATTTTTGCTTATATTTGTTATACCGAGATTTATGTAATTGAGGGATAAGATGCGTAGTGCGGGAAAAGATTTCATCAAGTTTAATGGTAGTTCATAAAACCCATTCCCGGAAAAATCTAAATACTGGAGTTGTTCAAGTCCAAAAACACTAACGTCCATAACAGTTAGAGTACAGTTAGAGACGTCGAGTAGGTGCAGATGGCCTCCAGAAAAACATATGTTCCTTAAAATCTTCATCAATATTTTAATATCTGTCAAGAAATTGGTCATGACGAGTTGGGTCAGTTCCGGTGGCAGGGAAACATTCATACTTGTAAATATGTTACCATTTTGAATATGACTGTTGCGGATCGGACTCATGATGATATTTGGTTTATAATGTTTCTGAACATCTAGGTGCGGAACATATTCAGGGTATATTTGCATAGCAGAAGACGAGAGCCTTTGATAAGATATCACATTATTTTCTTCTGAGAAACTTTTGAATCGTGACAATTCTGATCTGTGTCCTAATACTATGACAGATAGAAAAGGAAACTTGGTGAGCGATTGAAAAAAACAAACGTCCCCAAGTATTTCATTGTTGCTCAGATCTAAGTATCTGAGACATGAGGACAATGGTAGCTGATTAAGGGCATTTTTCTCAATGATCTCGATTCTGTTAGAGTCAAGAATCAGTACAATAACACACATTTTTACAAGGTGACGAGATCAACACAGGTGATCGATTGTTTCGGACATTGTCTAATGTAATGTCAATTGTGTTAATGTCGATTAATGAAACATGATTCATGACTTTCGTCCCAGAAGGAAGGAAACATTTGAAATTGGCCAAAGCATTTATTAGACCAGTGTTTTCGGAGTTTTGTACAATTAAGTTAATCGCTTTTGGAAACATAACAATCACATCGCCATCTATTGTACCTAATTCACATCCACTTAAAGAAGCTGTAGTTATGTTCATTTTTAGGAATATTTTCAGGGCATCCTTGGAAAGATGACCACCAGGTTGACAGTATTGGATCATTAATGTGTTCAATTTGCTCAGTGATTCAAATCCAGGACCAAACACCGGCGTCATAGGTGTAATTGTTGCAAATGATTCCAGATGAATGAGATCGGAGAAGGTTTTATCGGGAAAACTCCAGTTTTCATCATTAAAGAACATGTAGGACAGATCAAGCGCTTTTAATGGGATATTCCTGAAGAGCCCTTGTGGTAATGCAGAATATGTGAAGTTGATCTTATTTCCCCCAAGATGAAGTTGTGACAATGCTGGAAGGTTCTGAAGTGAATCTTTTTCCATGTGATCTATATTGTTGTAGAATAACAAAAGCTCCCGTAAATGAGGGAGAAAAGGAAAGGAAGTGTTCTTGATGCTGGGTATTTGATTGTATGACAGGTCTATGACTGATACATTTCTTGGGAATCCATGTGGTACATCCGTAAAACCTTTACTTGTACAGTCCACCTTAAGGCCTTCTTGTTGATACTCAAAGTCACACTTGTCTGTCTGGGCCTTAGAAGGCGATGCAACGATCAAGTCCGCCAGTAGCAAAAGCACTGCCGAATACCTGGCGATCATGGTTATCTGAAAAAGATTAAGACAACCTTTCATGCAAAATCATGAACGTTATGAAGTCAAAACATGTACAGAAAATTACAATCTTGAGCTGGTGTCCGTTCATAAACTTAGAGGTGTAAACATTTGACTGTGTGGTGTAACAATTTATTTATTCCTGTAAATTATTTTTGTACCAAGTATTAATGTAAGCAAAAAAGGTTGTTGTTGCTATTTATTTTGATTTGAAAACTAATTGATTTTGTAGATTTTGTTGTTGGTTCTATTTTTAGTCACAGTAAATGTAGTTCAAAATATATGAATTGATATTACAAAGTGGATCTGATTTAACTCTATAACTTCCAGTGTGTGCTGGCGTTAAACAAGGGTGTACACTGAGACCAGTATTTTCATTTCTAATTTGCAAATTTGAGACGAAATAGAGTGGCATTTATGGTATTTTGTTTTACTTTTACTTATTTTGTTACTACTTTTGCTCTGTTCTTTGCTTATACTGTTTGTGCTTTACAGAAGCAATTACGAGTACATGGTTTCAGAATATTGCACTGATAAATGGGTATCACAATGAATATGAATGACACAACAGTTCTTGTTTTCGGAAATTACATGCAAGGAGGACGCTGTATGGCAGTAGATCGGAATTCTGTAACAAATAAATATTTAGGGACAATATTTTCCTTTTATAAACGCGAAAAAATTCATCTCATAATCAAAACAAATATCTGCTTACAGTAGTGACCATTGTACAACTCCGAGTTGTGTTTGTGTGCATAAATTAATGAACAACTATCAGTTGGTGAAAAAGAGCATATATCCCGCCCCACTGGTGGCATCATCACAAACACACAAACAGGCAAGTGTTCACCTCAACTATCTTTGGAACGCATGGTACAACTCAAAATAAGGGAACTGCATTGGACATAATTTTGTCGAGTGAAAGCGGAAATATATGAATTGCATTGGACTTAATTTTGTCGAGTGAAATCGGAAATAAAGGAATTGCATTGGAAATAATGTTGTCGAGTGAAAGCGGAAATAAATTAATTGAACTGGACATAATTTTGATGCGTGAAATCGGAAATAAAGGAATTGCATTGGACATAATTAGGTCTAGTGAAATCGGAAACAAAGGAATTGCATCGGACATAATTTTCGTGAAATCGGAAATATAGGAATTGCATTGGACTTAATCTTGTCGAGTGAAATCGGAAATAAAGGAATTGCATTGGACATACCTTTGATGCGGAAATCGGAAATGTCCTCCACGTGTCTTCAACAAAACTATTTGAAAAACGTAGAAGTCGTAGGCGCGATTGTACCTCAAAATATGGGATATGAAGGCATCAGTGACTGGACAGGGGCTGCTGTAGTACAGTTCGACATAAAGGGAAAGTTGACTGTTAGAAAGTTAAAGTCATCCCTCTTCTCGCACAGTTTTGTGAGTAGTTTTCTTCGCTCTGAATCTTTTACAGAAAATCTCCAAATATTAAGCACATCAGGCAGTTTCACTAGTCTCTTTTATATCGCGTTGAGATGGGTATTTATTTTATCGTTATTGAAAGATATCGAATCACCGACCTATATACTTGAAGCTTAAGTTAAACTTATTTGTTTTCCAATCCCAGCAGATAGTCCAATTCATATGCATAAACAAACAAACAAACAAACAAAAGGAAAGAAAGAGGCCACATTTGGCTTCTTGTCTAAATGTCCTTCCCCACATTGATATTATCAATGAGTGAGTGAGTGAGTTGGGTTTAACGCCGCTTTTAACAGTATTCCAGTTATATCACGGCGTGTCAGCTTAATGTGGGAGGAAAGCCCGAAGTGATGCGGGTCTCAGACGTTTACCACTTCGGTGAAACCCACGAGCACGAGTATGGTGCTGACAAACCTAGAAACATAATTGCGGCGAACCCGGATTCGAACCCACAAACATAGGTTTCTGGCGTGCCCAAGGGACGCAACTCTGGACAGCGAATCGCGGCGCATTAGCTAGTTGACTTGGCCATCATGATGTGAAAATCACGAGGAAACGTTGAATTGTTTATACGTTATGTTATGAAACATAACGTAACTTAAGTCTCTCTCTCTGTGTGCGTGTGTGCGTGCGTGTGTGTGCGTGCGTGCGTGCGTGCGTGCGTGTGTGTGTGTGTGTGTGTGTGTGTGTGTACATTACATTTTTACAAACTGTGGCAGGAATGAGTTTGATTATGTCAGGGTTTTAGGCAATTTGTATTTATATGTGTGTATGTATGCACATGTGCAAATGTAAGTAAATGTATGTATTTATGTATGTTAATGCCTGTATAAGGGTGTGCAGGGATGTGAATGTGCATGCGGGAAAGCGCTTGCTGTGTGTATGATTGTATGGTCATTTGTTTGTAGGTAAAGATGGTTGCATGGCTGGATGATTGTTGTGTGTATACACCCAGCAATATTCCAGCTATATGCCGGCGGACTGTAATTAATCGAGTCTGGCCAGACAAACAATTTGGATAGATGACATGCATCGACCAAATCGGTCACAGCCAGTCTTTTGTGTATGTTCAAAAGACTGGTTGCGACCGAATGGGTTTTGCGACCGCCCTGAAGCCTTGTAGCGACCTCAGTGAAATCTTTCAGAGACTCCTGAAACCTCATTGCGATTGTCAAATATTTTGGTCGCCAGGAGGTTGCATCGCGGTCGGACTGTCTGTGTGACTGTGGCTCAACGGCAAGCATGGTCTTCTTTTACGGCAAGCATGAGTTGCTGAAGACATATTCTACCCGGATCTTCCGGATCTCGATGACGTAGATCACAACTTCATGACATCGTAAATTTGACGACGTTATTTTATGAGGGGGAAGTGTCAACTGAGTTCTTCCCATAGATGTAGCTGGGCAACGCAGATGAACGCGAGGGCCGAACGATCGCAAGGCTAAGGTGCAGATACTCGACGTGAAAATTGTGAGAATACCAAACTTAACCCCCCTGTACATAAAATAGACTTGTCCGACATTGCCAAAGTCGGATTGTATTCAGGGAGTCATCATCATTTAAATACGGGTGAATGTTTTTGAAGCTCGTACATACTATTGACCTCCGTAAAAAAGGCTTACAAAATGTTGACATCTCATATAAGAAATAAACGACTCGTGGTCGTTGTTTATCGTACAATAAAACACTGCTGGGAGAATACAACATACCATTCAGGAGATAAACACACTGTGTAGAGCTAGGTTACCAGAACACTTAACTGCACTAACTTGAATTTGGAACCGAACGCGCATTCTACCATGATAAAATAAAACGCGAAATCTTCAAAAGGTGTCAGCAAATATATTTAGTGAAGCGGCATGGGTTTTGAGGGGGTTGTCGATTAGACTTTACGGAATCACTGCTCAAGCAGTTTGTTTACAATGTAATACTTCACACGCATTAATGACGGGCAGTGAAAGCATGTAGCATGGCAACTTCGTAAGCTAACGTGAGTTGGGCACCCCGCAAAAAAACTAAGCAAGCCTTGCAAAGATCATGTTCCACACAAGACGTCACTATTTTGACGTCATATCGCTCATTATGACGCAAAGGATTTGACGTCACAGTCGTATTAAGAAAAGAGCCAAATACCAAGGTATCTGTTGTCCTCATAACTTGATATACATTTTCTTTGCAGATTCTATCCTGTTTTCTGCACGCAATGTATTGCCACACATCCTTTGTATATTGTAATAACCGCAACCTTTCATTTTTAGCCTGTAAATGTATATAACAATATGTAAATATGGCTACTGACAATGCCTATAAAAGAAGCACTTTTCTAAAGATATTAGCTCCCGCGGTGATGCGGCAGTCAAATCGTCTGTTTCAATCAAAGAGGGTTTATTGTTATTTGAAAACTCTGATTGACCAATCAAAATCGAGAATTCACATATTCATGGTAGAATGTACGATGAACAATTTCCACTTGTCGTTTATTTCTTCACAATATGGCTCTATATGTGACCTTATCGGTGTATGGAGTGTACGTAAGAGGGTATAGTTACAATATTGAAAACAACCTATAAACTATGTCTTTTATGGGAATCCTATGACGGAGCATGTGATACCACCAGTTTCACTTGTGAAGATCAGGGTTAGAGTAGGTCTTCAGCAACCCGTGCTTGCCGTAAAGGGAGACAATGCTTGTCGTAAGAGTCGACTAACGGGATCGGGTGGTCAGGTTCGCTGAT
Organism: Haliotis cracherodii; assembly: GCF_022045235.1. Taxonomy (NCBI): domain Eukaryota; kingdom Metazoa; phylum Mollusca; class Gastropoda; order Lepetellida; family Haliotidae; genus Haliotis; species Haliotis cracherodii. Next base: position 21,064,828 of record NW_027266268.1, read on the forward strand.
TTGGTTGATGCATGTCATCGTATCCCAATTGCGTTAATCGATGCTCATGATGTCAATCACTGGATTGTCTGGTCCTGACTCGATTATTTTCAGCAGGACTATAGCTGAGTGCGGCGTTAAACATCAAACAAACAACTTGGACATGTAAATACTTTCTACGAATTTTATGATTATTTTCTCTCGAACTGACTAACTGTATCCGGGAACATTGATATTAACAACCAAATCGTAATAGTTTTTCTTCACGTTACTTGCACTTTAAGGCTAGTTAAAGTGAGCTAAAGCGATGAACACATTGGTTCAGGTGAGACCATTTGATTGGACATCCATTTTTGTCAACCTTGAATTTGCAGTAAGGAATCTCGTTTGGAGCCCAACATTGCTATATTTTCTTGTTAAAATTTAACAATAATTTGTTTTGCATTGCAACTATACAACATATCCCATATTTCACAAATACGATTTCAAATTTGTTTTTATAATCACTGGCATATAGATTCTAGATAAGCCCTTGGTCTGAGGGTGAAGGAAGGTGGATCCCTCATGGATGGTAGGTAATCTGTATTGAGAGTATTTTACTTTTAGGTATCTATTAAATCTAGAGAATTTAGTCCAACTGACCACTTGAAATACCGAAGAAGGTTACTGTACATTCTGTTGCTCTTGGCACATTTATTTCTACCCCTGAAATTCAGACTTGACCACAGAGGCGACTATGGAAATATTTACTGTATTAAGCTTTCATCTTTAAAATAATATAATAATCAAATGTGCATCAGTGTGCTTGTTTTTGAGTGAACGGATATTCGCATATCAAAATTACTTCTCTCAAATTCTAACATGGAGGGTCATCAATATAATTCTATTGATGACGTCATTCAGTGTTATTAATATTCAACTATTTCAAATGTTAATCATAAAATACAGTGACGTCATATTTAAAAGAACGTACATATCTTCAATTTGTATATTCAGTCACTTATTCGCTATCTTGATTTTCTGATATAATGAGAGTTTTTCCGCGTCAGCCAGCGTTAAGTCAATCGTCAGCCCAACGTAGCCAGGAGCCAGTAGTTAGTAGTTATGATATCGTACTCACCTGGTAATTCCTGTTTTCCTCAACTGTTTGCAACCGCAGCACTTGCGTTAATGTTAATGTTTAACGTGTGAATCCAACGTGACTTGAACTATGTAGGTGATTTATTTCCTGTTTCATTTTCATTTCCTTACTGACAGACATTTTTACCCCCCGAATTGAGTCGACCTAGGCTGGGATCGTGCAAATTCCAAACTGGCCACATGAGCGTGGATCATGATCATGTTGTCATCAAGCGTTTGTGGGAACCGATGTAGTTCACAGAATGCCCCCTCCCTAATATACATGTATGTCACAAAAATGGATACAAATTGTTTTCTTGTAAAATTTCATGTTAAAGGGCAGGAACAGTAGGGAATGTAAAAAAAATTGATACTTTATAGATGTATTTTAATTGTTTGGTTTGGTTTGTTTGTTGTTTAACGACGCAATATTCAATCTATATGACGGCGGTCTGTAAATAATCGAGGCTGGACGAGACATTCCAGTGATTAATATCATGAGTATCGATCTACGTAATTAGGGATGCAATGACATGCATCAACCAAGTCAGCGAGCCTGAACACCCAATCCCGTTAGTCGCCTCTTACGACAAGCACAGTCGCCCTTTACGGCAAGAATGGGTTGCTGAAGACCTGTTCTACCCCGGATCTTCACGGGTCCATTGTACATTGAGACAAGAACAACAGAACCGGTGTGACGCGGGACTATGTGGAGAACGATGTTATTCACCATGTTGAAAGTAATGATAACTTAGTAGATTTCTTTTACACAATTTGAGATGGAAAGATATTCATGTGATAAATTACTAAATAACTTTTGAAAAACTCTTTTGGAAATGGGTTCAATTCTGAACATATATTTTGTGAATGGAAGATTTGGAACTGACTATCAAATAGTCGACCGTTGGTTGGTTGGTTTGTTTCACGCCGCACTCAGCAATATTACATCTTTATGACGGCGGTCTGTAAATAATCGAGTCTGGACCAGACAATCCAGTGATTGACATCATGAACATCGATCCACTCAATAACGATACGATGACATGCATCAACCAAGTCAGCGAGCCTGACCACCCGATCCCGTTAGTGGCCTTTTACGACAAGCATAGTCGCCCTTTACGGCAAGTACTGGTTGCTGAAGACCTATTCTATCCCGGTTGGTACGTTGACCGTACATTTATTGGGCTTTGTAGTGTGATAGATTATGTTTTGACATCGAGTCACATATTCCCCGATGACAATGAATGTCTCTGTAAAACACATAAACGATGCAATTATTTAAATGCGTTCAGAAAAAAACTAAAGATAACTCGTACCTTATTAAGTAGAACAAAATTTGCAATGAATACAGATAACTGTGTAGAATCAAGAAGGACCACTATGCACAATTGTAAAAGGAGTGACCTAGAAAATGCAGCAGCGGTAGACTCTTAACGTTTCTGGGACATCATTAAGCGGGTGTCTGGACGACCGCAACGCCCCAACCCTATTGATTACAAGACTGGTGGACTATTTCTCGTCGCTGTATTCTGAACCAATGGTTTTCAGGATAATGTTGGTGAGGGGGAGGACATTGTGATATGTCAAGGTTATGTGCAAGAACTGACCATTGACAGAGTAAATTCCCCAATCACCAGATCCGAACTTTTTGAAAGCATCAGTGCCAAGAAACAAAATAAATCAGCTGGTCTTGACGACATTCTTAGTGAATATCTAAAATATTCGTCCGCTGTTATAATACCATATTTAGAAATCATATTTAACAGCATTTATCAAAACAATGCTTTCCCTGAATGTTGGACTACTGGGATAATTATCCCATTGCATAAGAAAGGAGACGCCTCTGTTCCTGATAATTTTAGGGCTATAAGCCTCCTGAGTATCCTGAGTAGAGGTTTTACTTCTATTTTAAACAGAAGACTAGTGTATTGGACTGCAACACTTGAAAAATATCTGAATGTCAGTCGGGGTTTCGGAAAGCTTATTCAACTATTGATTACTTTTTTGTTTTAAACTCTGTCATTCAGCGTTAACTTTCATGTAAATGAGTTCATTTTATATAGCGGAGGACCTGATTGTGTGTGGCAGTACTGTCACTAACTTACAAATGAAGTTGAATATCATGCATAATTACTGTTGTAAATGGGAAATGCCAGACAATCTATCGAAAACAAAAATCACTGATTTTTAAAAAAAAATAGGCGAGGTTTATCACGTTATGAAAAATGGTATTATGATGGAAATGCGTATAAAGTAGTTACAGGATGCAGTTATCTTGGCTTATATTTTAGCAATAGATTACTGAGGTCGAATGCTTAATTAGTATTGCAATTCAGGCAAGAAATGTGTTCCTGGTCCTTTTATTAGTATACATTTCTTGAAACCATACTCGTCTCACTTTTACTTCATTTTTTTATACAAGGATAACACCAATACTTTTATACGGGGCTGAATTTTGGGGTTTCAGTGACATAGAACCGACTGTGGTAAATGTTCTATTCAGTCGCTTGCTATTTTGAAATGTGTCTCTTTATCATATGCAGGAATCTCGGTTACCCCCAAAAATGTTACAATGTGTTGCTGTCGTACACTACTGCCTAGAAGTTCATTCCCCTTACACGCATGGGCAACGCGTTACGCAACCAGTGTGCATCGGGTTGGTCACGCGTGTGATACCCGTGTGCAACGCGTTGCACACGGGTGTGCACCCCGTCCGCCACTCGTGTGCAACGCGTGACACACTCATTAGAGGGGGAACAAACTTTTGACCAAAGGAGGACCCGTCTTAAGCTGAACCTGGAGGTGGTAACAAGGAGAGAAAATTTTGTTATCCTGACGAAAAATGATAATGCACATGTATTTCCTAATGTCTCCTTTCTTTATGTGATTTTGTGGGAGTAACATGAATACTGTTGTGATCAAATAGATGTGTTTTGTTTTATACGACCATTGCTTCTAAATCCGATGGTGTTAAGAGAATACATGGTCCTGGAACATGTTATTGCAATTGAAATGCTTTTATTGTGATTTGACATTAACCGTCTGTAGTACGACTTTCAGTGATAATATGTATGAGGTTTGGCGGCGCATTGTTTTTATTGGACCCTAATTACTTTGTGATGACTTGGACTCTTTATCACAGCTCCATAGCCGTGAGGCTGGAAAAGAGCAGCATGTAATTAATGAGGGTGGGTTATATCATTGAGGATACACTTGAGGGAGAGAATACTAATTACCGTACTACAGGAAGAGACCTGTAGACGTAAGCGCGGGGTTGTGTTTTAGCTGGCCGTTCGATAATGGCCGCCAGGAGAAGTGAGCTTTGACTGCGTCATCTAAAATAAATAATAAGATACAGCAGTGTTATTTTCACGGTCTGTTGAATAAACTCCCAGTGCAACGGTCAATGTATCTTCTACTTGATCCTTGATACATCATTTTGGCATTCACAATATATAGTATTTCAACGTACAAAAGAGCACTGATCTAAAGCAATTCCGCGGGAGTAGTTGTTACCTGTGCATTACTGTATTTTCTCAGTGAGTACCCGGATGATATAGCAGAAATCTAGACTTGTTCGCAACCTGTGCTCGCCATTCGTAAGCGCATTTTTATTGAAAGTAGAAGGACATATGGTCACACTGATCAACAAAAATGAAATACAGTTTTTGAAATGTAGGTATATTTGTGGGGAGCATCGGTAATAGTGATGCAGTTTTGATAAGTCACTTGCTTGGTAATTGTGCGATCTTCGTGTACACTATTTTGACTTGCAACACAAAGAAAATATTTCATCTGCACATTGCTTATTTTACCGTGTGTATATGTTTACATTCAAAATGTAAACAGATTTCACTAAGGAAATGTATTAAACGCCTAAATATTCAGTTTATTTTACAAATTAACTGAAAAATATGTCCATCTTTATTAATATGATAACGAATTCCAAATATTTGTTTATGTTTAATATCATCACCAAGTACAGTTCTGTATTGTTTGGCTTCTTTTCTTAGCATAATTGATATATTGTGATGTGTTTAAGCTCTTTTGGTCGTCTTTATCATTTTTAGTCAGTCGGTTAAATAAATAAATGGATTATTCAGTCAATTTGTAAAATGACTGAAATATTTAGATATTTAATAAATTGCCTGAGTGAATCATATTTTACACATTGACTGTAACATATACACGCTTACAAAAGAAAATACTTGTGAAAACAACGTCTATCGCGCATCGAAAAACTTCCCAACCAAACGGAAAAGAACAAGAATGATTCTGTTCAAAGCTGCAGCGAATGAATGAAAACAAAATGCAAATATCATTATTACAACCTACCAAAGTTATAATGTATCCGGGAATATCAACATAAAGGAACAATATCCATTGCGTCTGCAGCTTTAAAAAAATACTTATTCGATGTCAAATGCCTATGTGAGAATCAAATACTTTAATAATAATTATTTGGAAACAATATTTGGAATATATATGAAATATATTAAAATATTTAAATATATCGTTTTTAAACGTTATTTAAATGTATCGAATATTATAACCCGTATCTGTTTCTTAACTGATCACTTAGTTTGTTTCAATTGTTTCACATAGGTGCCACATAGGTGCCAAGTTAGCTGAGAAAGCCCACGTGACAACTATTTTTATGATGTCAACGGTTCTTAAAAACATACATTGAGTTAGATAACAATGAACAACCAGTCAGTGTATTATCGGTTACCCTTTGAACAAAGTATGTTGTTTTTACATCTGTACTTCACGCCATGATATGAGTGTATTCCCTAGGTTTAGTAACCCTACCTTCACATGTAAACACTTACTTTTGACATATCCACTGTGCAAGATAACAGTAATTAATCAATCAACGTATTTCCTGTTGATCCTTTGATGTCTGGGAATGATCAGTTGATTTACAAAAAAAGTAAATCAACAGATCATACATCTCTTGCTGGGCTGCCACGTGCATAATTCACATTCCACCTCACTTCAAACCTGGATTTAGATTAAATAATTACCCCAGGTACAAGAAAGACCAAATTTGAACCTTTATCCGGTAATCTGAGTGGTGCTACAACTGAGTATACATAATATAAATTCATTAACTGAGCAGCATGTGAATTACGACAAATACAGAAGTGTAGGGTTATACCAGAAAATGTGGATGACAACAAGGGAGTAGTAATTGTATCATCCACGCAATCCGAAATCCGCAAATGCTTTCACTCAGCGATACTTTTTTTATTATCAAACTGTAACAATCAGGGGTATTTCCAAATAACGACATCCGATGAGCTTTCGCCGTTATTTGTCTGTTTGTTTAGGCTGAAGAAATTAATTACCATGCGCCCTTTGTTGAAATCTTCATAGATCACGGGTAACCAATCAGTTTTCAAAAATGCGAAAGTTTATTCAGCTGTCCTTGCAGACTGGTAGCCCAGTCTCTTGTCACGCTCGGTTGCGTTAACGAGCAAATTGACTCACGGCAGCTAGTAAGCCCAAGCGGAAATCCAAAGGTCGTATTACCTGAAGAATCAACCTTCATTTGCGAAATATCTACTGCTCTTAAAATCAATATTTCTCCCAATACTAAAATTCAGAACTTTCTAACCAAGGATTACCAGTTGAAACTGGTCGATGGCTGAACATTCCCAGGGAAGACAGCCAGTGTCCACTCTGTGATTCTATCGCTGTGGGAGATGAATTGCATTATTCATTCCGATGTGAAGCTTTACACCAACGGCGATATGAACTCTTAAATAAGCAATATCTTAAGTTTCCAAACATTTATGAAAATTATGACCACTAACAGTGTAAGAAATCTAAAAGGCCTATCTAAATTCCTTAACAATGTGTACAATACAATTGGTAAATTGTATTAGTATCCACGTATCCTATTTTTATTATTTTTGTTAAATTGTACATAATAAAAATTGTAGATAATTGTATGTCATGTTATTCTAAGAATAAATGAGTTTGAGTTTGAGTTCGACACCCGAGAAGAAGCCAGAGATTAGTGCTCCTTTTTGAATAGTTTACAATCATGTGTTTTAGGGTTAGCTGTGTTGGCTTAAACGTATTTTTATTTCAAAAGAAATCTGGATCGGTAAACAAGCAAAACTTGCTTATGTAATACCTCTCCAGGTAACAACTTAACAACAGCTGGATATATATATATAAGAGAGTGATGAACATAAACATACAAAATGCACAAATGAAATACACGAAGCCAGTACACTGAAGCAAGTGGTGTCTGTGAAATAAGGTAATGCAGTTTTCCTTTACTACATGCATAAAATTAAGCTACTCAAACCTTTTGCTTTTGACAATGATGTCATGGACTGATTTAAGAAGAGTCATGTTTGTAGAACTGCTTAACTACTGCCATGTAATATCATGTTTATTAATAATTGCATCAGAACGATTAATTGAGGATTTGATTTCTTTTAATGAGCGAGCATTAGTTACTTCATCGGATAGAGGGTTCCGCAGGTTGATCATATCCAGAAGAAATGATAATAAGCATAGGTCTGTGTTCTACATTTGATTGTTTGTATGTTGAATCTTTTTCTAAGGTTATATTTGCTGTTATCAGAGAATTGAATATACACTTTTCAAATATTTTGGCTAAGCAACTTGTGAGTGCTACAGGTCTATGATTTGGGCATTCATGTTCATCGCTGACACTGACACCGCATCAGCCCGGCAGTGGACTTGACACAGTTATTTGCGCACTGATTATATAACTCCTACAGACAGGTGGGGTGGTTGTTCAAAGCGAAACGGACGACCCCGTCTGTTATCTAATAAATGCTGTGCGGCGCCTTTGATCTTGCCTCCAACCATACACCTTATAGTAGTAAACGACGATCAGGATGGCCTGGAAATAAACACAATTCTGTCTGCCCAGTGTATCCACAATTAACTAGAATGCTTCATATCTACAAATATATATATAGAAAATTGCATCAGTGTGGTTTATCATGTACAATGCTTTCTTACGCTTGGTGAGGCAGACTGAAATTGAACATTTGGATAACGTCAGCAGGGATAAAAGAGGTCATACCAAAGAACTTTATTTACTAGTGGAAAAATCAGACATTCCGATCAACCACTACAAGCCCCGGCCGGTGTTTGCACTTCTTTATTTAATCATTACGCTTTTTTACCCTAATAGTATAAGTGCTTCCCCGTGTGCGAGATAGGCTAAAGTCGGAAAGCGCACGTTAAATCTCCGAGGTACCTATCTACCAGAACTTTATTTGCTGTTCTGGTCATACATAAATATATGTAAGTTACGTACATGGGGAGGCTAGATTATTTACAGCTTACAGCAATATAGTGCAAATATTATGTTCAATAAAAGAAAACGTTGATAGATCTATAACACACTTTTTGTACTTTTAAACAAACTGTGGACTTTTAAGACATTTTCGCTTATTGTAATAACATCTAGCTAACCAATCATGTCTATCTATGAAATCTACAAGCATAGTTGCTGTCAAACCTAAAAAAACATATACAGGGAGGTAAGTTTTGACTTGCCAAGCACCTTAAGGTGAGTTTACTTTTAAACTGTCAAAAGCTATTGTCCCTTCAATACTAGTATAAGTCTGGAAGCTGTCTCTCGGACTGTTATGAGTTATGATGTATTTTATGATATAACTGGGGAATGTTCAAATTAGTTACTGTCATTTAATCCAACGTTCTAACTGTCAACTGTCTCAACAGGATCATAGGTTTGGTTATATATCTCCTCCCTGTCTCTATGTCTTAAGTTAGTAATCGGTAACTGCGGTCCAAATGTATCAACTTATTCATCTATTGTTGCAAACTTGACTGATTTAAACATATCTTATTGATCATGAACTACTCAGTCAGTCAAGCACCTGTATCAGAAATTTAAAACCAGCCATGTTTCATGTAGTCCCAATATCACTGAAAAATGCCGATGTAACGTGACATATAAATTTACTCACAGACAATATATTTTTCGTGAGAGTGAAGCACAATTTTATTAAAGTTTTATTAACAATTTCATAAACTATAATAATATTAATATTAAAATTCATCATCACTTGCCAAGTGTATGAAAATGTCCCCATTTGGGAGATGTCACATATAAACAAGGATTCGAACTAAATTTGATCGTCTTTGACACTGAGGTTTATCCCCACTTTGCCAGCAAACTGCAGAAGATTAACAGTGAGTGAGTGAGCATCGTTTCTATGTTTATACAAGAAAAGATGTCATCCCAAAAACGCTCACAGTAGTTAGTGAGTAAACTCACAACCTGTCATGACCTGGTTGAGTGACTTCCTCCAATCAACATGAAAGGATTACCCACAGAGAAAGAAAGGATTAAAGTCACCCATAAATCTTCTCCTAACGTAGTACTCCAACTTCTAAATGCCTCTCAAAGAAGGATTAAAATCCTAAAGATATCCTATCTACGTGGTATAGGTACTCACAACCTCTAATAATAAACTGTTACGTTTGGTATCCCCAGCAATACTCACCATGGTCATTGGGCAAATGTAAAAATCACAAACCCTAACGAGATTCTGTCAACATGGTCACACCCGGTGATTGTGAAGATCTCAAATTCTATCAACTGTCAGACAGCATGGCTGTTCATATTCATTTACAACATCCTCTTATAATTAGTATAAAAGTGTCCCACACAAAACCTTCTTTTATTTATTCTTTCAAAATACAACACAGAAAGTGGGGTGTGGGGAAATGGGACATATTCCTACGTGAAATAATGAGACATTAGTAGTGGTGACGGCTATATCATAATTGTACTGTCTAAAGCATAAATTTGGCGAACGAAAAACGTTATATTTGCAATCAAATGGAATGACTCGTGTGGGCAAATGAATATGTTCGCAATCCACAAACAATCATTTTATTAATGGCGAACATTTACCAACCCCCGACAATCGTGTCAACACGGGGGTTCCCCTAGCAATAAACTCGCATCTAAATTCACTACTGTTCTACTGTCGGCTAGCCACAATGGCTAGACTGGACCCTAGTGGAATGGTTCATGCCATAAAAGTCTAGCAACCGAACACTAATTAAGATGGGCCGACCTTGTATTTACGGTCTGGTGAGCACAGCTCAATGGCCGCTCATTAACTCAAATTTCACATCTCACTGTTTTGTTTTATCTCACTATTCATTTGATAAATTTGTCAACTTCAACTGGAACCCGGTCCCGTGTTACACGCGTGGCACACGCGTGTGCAACGGGTTGCACACGCGACGCACACCCGTTGCACACCCGTGTCCAACGGGTGCTCACCCCGTGTGCAACCCGTTGAGCACCCGTGTCACATGCGTGTTACACGCGTTCTCAACGCGTGTTAGGGGAATGAACTTTTAGGCAGTAGTGTACGATGAACAAGGCCACGTAAATTAGGTAACGAAACTTAAAACTGTTATTTTCAGATTAGGATTTGGTGATGTCTGGTACTTTCAAACATGTGGTAATAAAACTATGTAATAAATATTTATGTCAGCGGTTAAAAGATACATTCTGAAGTTTAATACACTTCCGTCATCGCAAAGAAAAGTACATGTTTTCCGCCGATGCTGTAAGAACACAAGAACTCCAACTTTGATAATATGCAATTATTTTAAAACTGCCCGAGGCCAAGTGAAGACCAAACATTCGTAATAGACTATATTCTCCCTTCAACTTTGCGCCTTTTCTCAGAAACAACAAAAAGTAGAGCCATGGAACTTTCAACGTGCACTGCACCTTTCATATTCGAACAACCTCACAACAACGACAACCTGGTCGTTATTTACAGGTTTTCTTTATGGGTCATTACTGGCGTGTCATTTAGCCGATTGTGTTAAATCTTTGTACAAAGGTGTATCTAGGGACACTATACAATATGACTTTATTTACACTACTACCTTGCTTCCATGGAAACGGAAAGGGCATCTGCTGAGCCCATTGATCGATATCCAGAGATTTCGTTCAAATTTGGTATTTAGGTATAATGTATTTCAGGACTCAACCGAATAGGTTTTCTTACCACAATGGCAATGCAACCGAGGCATCTGATTGTTCGAAATTTAGTTGTTCCATTTCGTTAAAGGATATTTACATATATTTTTGCACACAAAGCACATTTTATTACAATAGCAACGGAATGGAGTCCTCTGGTCGAAATATTTTCCCATACTAATAAATTATGAAACTAGGTGTGGATGATAGGTGCAACATCCAGTAATATAACCTCATTCAGAAATCCAAGATTGTCTCACAGTCGCCATTTTGTAATTTACAGGTCTCAAACATCTTAATGAGTAAATATTTATTTATGAATTCCTTTTGAAAACCCTCGTGAATATCATTTCATTAGATTATAAGTTCATTGTACGAGGTTAGGGGTATAATGGAATCAGTGTGTCCGCCCGTCTGTCGGTCTGTCCGCAGAAAATAACTTTCCGGACAATTCCTTCTGAACTAATTGACTGATTTCAATTAAACTTGGTACACGTGGCCACTTCAACATGTTGTTGGGCACATTGCAATTGTTGTTGTGTTTCATTATTATTGCCTTCTATGACTTCGTCATTTCAATTTGTCTGGACAACATCTAAACTACTGCATCGATTTCTTTCAGATATGTACGTAGGTGTAGCTACGGACACTGTACATAAATTCCCTATAGGACAGTTCTAGTTAGCTTAATTTGTATCTATACATGCAAGATCTCCGAAAGGCTTATGTGACGTATTGACGAGCGTCATCCGTCATGCGAAATCTATTCACAATCCAATACGATTTATTCATAAAATATGTCGAAAGATAGCATTTGCAGCTCACATGGCACGAAGTTCCGCGGTGAGCTTATGTCAGCTCCCCCAGAAGATCGAATGATCAGTACCTAACTGGCATGAAATACTCTACAGGCCGTATGCCTAATGTTCTCTTTCGCTGTTTTCAATCAACAAAGATCTTATTACAAGATATTCTAAACTTCTACAGAAAAGGTATAGACTTCACTTCCGAAATATATATAACTTTAAGTGGCTATTTTTTACTCGACACGGTACTTGGGAAACCGACGGTTTTTTTTAAACCAAACATCACTGCATTGGAATTCCTGTCGTTTGTAATATCATATGGTTCGGGTGTATGCTTAACTGTCATATCCGTAATACTGCAACAAAATGTCCATTATTTATGATTTGATTGATTAGTAAAATGTTTTAAAGGTGTTCGGGCAACTAGGCCCATTTACACCTTGCCCATAATAAAGGTTTTCTAAGTACCTGGATATTTTATAAAGTATCAAAACTGCCATTCTGAACATCATGGTGAACAATATTCCGAGAACATAAAATACCAGACAATGAGAAGTCAATATTGAGAACTGTTAGTGCCTCCACCATTGCCTTACGCTGATTAACATACTTTCGGCAATGCAATTAAAAATGAGCTACATTATCAAGCTGATTACACACTGAACAATGTGCAGAAATGTCTGATCTGCTTGGTTTGAGTCCTCCTTTCCGTCGTTATGGTAATCGGATAGTAACTAGTAACGGAAATGAGGTTACCTTGCAGAGAATCGAAAAATAACTTTTGTAAAACAGTAAGTTTGATAGAAATCGGTTAAAAGGGTTTGGGGTTATAAACCCTTTTATAAGGCCTGCATATAGCAACCAGGTGGTCGTTGTAGAGAGGGCATCTAAAAATGATTAATCATTTGCACATCTAAACAAGGTAACGATCAATTAAATCATGAATGTTAGAAAAGTTTTATTTCATAGTGATAACCCTAAATGTATAAAAATACTATCTATCACTTCAATTCTTAATGTAAAACAAATTACATAAAGAGTATTTTTTACATTAAGAGTTGTAAACCCGCAACCCTAAATGTAAAATATTTTTACATTAAGAGTATTTTTTACATTAAGGGTTGTAACAAGGGTCAACCCGCAACCCTTAACGTAAATTTGTTTACATTAGAAGTAATTATTAAACTCATGGGCAAAAGAAACGCTGGTTTTATAAACGTTGACACAGTTTTGATCAAAACCTAAAACCATGATTCGATACCATATAAAAACATTCTCCCAAACGAACCAATTATTTCCTAGGGGTTGTGGCGAATCGGCAGCACGTGATTTTCGGAGAAATACGTTTTTTTCCTCTTTTTGTAAAAAATGCATAAGGAAAATTTCGTGCTAGATCGAGGTATAAATTGTGCACAGAAACCTTCTGTAGCATTGAATGGTTTAGATTTCACCTACAAGAATACCACGTTTGACGTCTGAGCAGCAATCGAGAGCAATAGGAATGTTGCAGATGGGTGAAACTCAGATCAGAGTTGCAGAAATCATGAACTGTCACAAAACCACCATCGAGAGACTGGTGGAACGTTTTAGAGATACTGGCCGGACATCAGACAAACCACGAAGTGGAAGACCACGAGTAACCACGCACAACGAAAACCGCTATTTGCGTATGTTGCACCTACGTAACGGATTCCTCACTGTGACGTCATCAGCACAAAATGCTTTCCAACACACCGTTAGCAGAAGGACTGTAGCCCGACGTCTTCGCCATTTTGGTTTGAGAGCTTATCGACCTTTGAGGGGAATGGCCTTGACCCGACAACATAGACTCAACAGATTGAGGTGGGCTCGTACCGTGCAACGCTGGCAAAGACGACATTGGGACAGAGTGCTGTTTACCGATAAGAGTAGGTTCCAGGTTTTCAGTGCTGACGGCCGATTGCGAGTTTACCGGCGTAGAGGCGAACGTACGTCACGTTGCTGCGTTCAGGAAATGCACCCCCCTGGCGTTGGCAGTGTGATGATCTGAGGCGGTATTTGCGGTGACACCAAGACCGATCTGGTGGTTATAAATTGTAACCTCAACGCTTACGGCTATATCAACCAGGTCCTTACACCAGCCGTACTTCCATTCCTGCAGAATAATCCCAGAACGCTGTTGCAACAGGATAACGCCACTCCACACCATGCACGTGTTACAAGAGACTTTTTGAATGCAAACAAGATACAAGTTATCCCGTGGCCAGCCCGATCCCCTGACATGAATCCAATAGAACACCTCTGGGACCATCTTGGGAGACGTATTCGGCAACGTCAGCATCCCACACATGACAGACAGACATTGACGCAGGCACTGCAAGAAGAGTGGCGTCTCATCACTCCAGCTATTGTGATAAGACTGGTAACATCAGTACAACGTCGTGTCAGGGAGTGCATACGTGCTAGAGGTGGACACACTCGACATTGATCTTCACTTGTCCCAAACTTGAAAGGGACTATTGTTGTAACTTATAATATACTGAAAGGCAAAATAAACGTCACATCTGAAAATGCTGATAAAACTTAACAGACATTGGCAGTTACATGCTCTGTGGTCAATAAACTCATTTAACATTGTACTGCGTCTTTTTGCTGCCTTAAAGTCCATTTAACAATTTAGTTTAAAATGGAGTGCTTTGCCCAAACGCGGCCTACAAAAGTGCAATCGGACTCAGTTGCGGAAAAGTCTTGTCAAAAACATGATGCACGTGCATTTCGTGGATGGTATGGGTATAAAATTCACCCAAAACTGTTAAGCTGGCTTTCGCTATTTCGATTCATCAGCCATGCCAAGGAATTGAGAGACAACAAGCGATTGGAAGACTGCAAGCAGGCCAGAGTGCACAGGTCGTTGCAAATGCATTCAGTGTCAACGTCAGAACGATATATCGTTTGCAACATCGCCACAACCCCACCAACACCACCGACGACCGACCGCGTAGTGGTCGTCCTAGAGTCACAACTCATAGACAAGATCGGTTCATTATACGCCAACATCTGCAGAAACGATACCGAATGGCCGTCCTGCTCGTGTACCCATCCTGAGAGATCGTCACCGACAGGCCCGACTGCAATGGGCCAGGCAGCATCCAAATTGGCGTCAACAGCAATGGAGAAGAATCATCTTCACTGATGAAAGTCGCTACTGTGTTTCAACGGTGGATGGCAGAGTCAGCGCCTGGCGAAGGAGGGGCGAACGTTATGCTGATGCTTGTGTTATGGAACGAGACCCGTGGGTCGGCCCAAGCATCATTGTTTGGGGTGGAATCGGACTGAACCAGAGAGTGGGACCTCTGGTCTTTCAAAATATTGGTCCAGGCAGGGGTAATGGCCAGTGGTCCAGTGTCCCAGTCGTCTAAGGCGCCGCGATTCACTGTGCAGAGTTGCGTCCCTTGCCTACGCCTGAAACCTATGATTGTGGGTTCAAATCCCGGTTCGCCCCGATTATGTTTCTAGGTTTGTCAGCACCATACCCGTGCTCGTAGGTTTCACCGAAGTGGTAAACGTCTGAGACCTGCATCACTTGGGGCATTCCTCCCACATTAAGCTGACACGCCGCGATATAACTGGAATACTGTTAAAAGCTGCGTTAAGGTTGCGTCACAATGATCTAAAATGAAGTGTGATGCAATTGCATGCAAGACATATCTCATGTTAGGGTTAATACCTCAAGATAATAAAGATTAACATTATCAGCAACTTCCTGTACCACAGGCGGAAATAGGATCCGAGTTTGATTTTACACTACTCACGTGTTTTATGCACGCATCAACAGGAAACACATTTCTACGGAAGGAAATGTCACTGCTAACAATATTCCCCGAGAAATTGTTTGTAATGCACACGGTCATGTTGAGAATACAGTTACTGGGCGCATTCAAAGGATGTTTCGTTGTTGTTTAACGCCGCGCTCAGCAATATTCCCGCTACATGGCGGTGGTCATTGAATAATCGAATCTGGGCAAGACAATCCAGTGATTGACATCATGATCATCGATCCACGTAAATTGGATAAGATGACATGCTTTGTTTGTTTGTTACTTAACGCCGCAATATTCCAGCTATATGACGGCGGTCTGTAAATAATCGTGTCTGGACAAGACAATCCAGTGATTATCATCATGAGCATCGATCCACGCAGTTGGGATATCGTGTAAACGTCAAATTAAAGAATTATTCAAGTCTGGACCAGACAATCCATTGATTGATATTATGAGCATCGATCCTCGCATTGTGGGATCGAGGACATACAAAAACCAAGTCAGCGAGCCTGACCACCCGATCCCGTTAGTCGGCTTTTACGACACGCATGGGTTGCTGAAAATCTGTTCTACCCCGGACCTTCACGGGTCTGTTCTTTAGAATTGGTTTCAATATATTTTGTGTTTATGGGGGTATAAACGTAAAAACCGGTGTGCAAACTGTAAATCCGCGCATACCGTTTTGTCTAGACGGAATCGTACAGTTTGGCGTGTGTAATTGACTGGACCATGCGCGTAGTCGTCCCGACGTCCCAGAACTCCATGATACCAACACATTCTCGTAATATATATTCACAATTATGTATATGACATTTCGTATTGCCGATGATTGGAGACAACCTCTTGTAACATATCGTTGTAGTAACCTCCTACTGAGTGACACTCGTTAATCCGTACTTTACCGTTCCTCTGGGTGAACTGACCCGTGAAGATTCCGGGGTACAATAGGTCTTCAGCAACCCATGCTTGCCGTAAAGGGTGACTATGCTTGTCGTAAAAGGCGACTAATGGGATCGGGTGGTCAGGCTAGCTGACTTGGTTGGTACATGTCATTGATCCCAACTGCGTGGATCGATGCTCATGTTGTCAATCACTGGATCGTCTGGTCCAGACTTGATTATTTACAGACCGCCGTCATATAGCTGGAATATTGCTGAGTGCGGCGTAAAACAACAAACCAACCAACAATCCAATCACTAACGGGATCGGGTGGTCAGGCTCTCTGACTTGTTGGTGCATGTCATTGATCCCAACTGCTTGGATCGATGCTCATGTTGTCAATCACTGGATCGTCTGGTCCAGACTTGATTATTTACAGACAGCCGTCATATAGCTGGAATATTGCTGAGTGCGGCGTTAAACAACAAACCAACCAATCCATAGAGGGCAGCAGGTGGTTTATGATATGGTTTAAGTTATTCATAAAAAGATAGTTACAAACAATAACTGTTATTTGTAGATCAAAGGACGTTTCACACACTCAACAATGTATGCAAATGCTGTAGTCTGGTCTGCGATTGGCACTTTTATCAGCTTTAACTGCACTTGAATTGTCGGCACAGTAGAAAGAGACAAAGTTTTTTTTTAATCAGTCCCTGAGTCGTCTGAGAAATGTTCTAAACACAATCACGAAAATTTGTTTAGGTGCCAGTTTGGTCTCGGGTCGACAGATCTGACAGAAACCGAAGAAACATAACATTACAGTTCAGTAAACTACGGTTATAACGAACTCAAAGGGAGCACTAATTCAGTTCGTTATAAAAGAAGTTCGTTATAAGCATATATACAGCATATATGCAACAAATGGCAGGGACTAAAAATAAATTCGTTACATCGGTCAGTTCGTTATTTGCGTGTTCGTTATAAACGTAGTTTACTGTAAACTGGACACAATTTCCAGCTACACACTGGTCACTATTTCAGCAAAATAATCGTACTAAGTCAACAATCAGCGTAAAATAAAACTGATGGACAGCTGCAACGCATCACAAGATACTTTATATAATAGATCGACGTTGCAGCCAAGTCTACATTTGTCATGCACCGATGTTGGTTGGCTTGTTGGTTGGTTTGTTAGCTTTTAACGCCGCACTCAGCATTATTCCAGCTATATGACGGCGGTCTGTAAATAATCGAATCTGGACCAGACAATCCAGTGATTGATATCATTAGCATCGATCCACGCAATTGGGATCAATGACATGTATCAACCAAGTCAGCGAGCCTGACCACCCGATCCCATTCGTCGCCTTTTACGACAAGCATAGTCACCTTTTACAGCAAACATTGGTTGCTGAAGACCTATTCTACCCCGGATCTTCACGGGTTCCACTGTTGAGAAAAAGCCACCTGGAAGACTGCAGGTTAATAAATATCCTGTTTTTGAAAAAACATTCAGAGCAGCTTAGACCGGTATGACACTCATCATTTATACACGCAGGCAACAATAACTTAAGGTGTTATCACTGATTTCATAAAGTAACTTTGTTCCGTTGACGTCTTTCTTCTGCTGCTAGGAATATTTCGTTAGGGTTTTACATGAATACTACAATCAACTCCATTTTCAACTTAAAGTTCTAGACCGCTTCCGTGGGATAGTGGTAGAGTGGAAGGTCCGGGGCTCGATCCCCAGCCGCGTCATACCAAAAGACGTGGTACTTGTTGTTACCCTGTCTGGCGCTCGGCATTAAGAGGCTAAAACAAGGACTAGCCGGCTCGGAGTCAGTATACTGTGTCTGAGTGGGGTATTCATGTTAAACTGTGGCATGTTATCTCAGTGGGCTAGCACTATAAATCGGCATCAGCCCGGACTAGTACAAGCACACACACGCACGCACGCACGCACATGTGCATGCATGCACGTCGCTATATAAGTGCAATAATCTTTGATGCGACGTTAAACCCTATTTCACCTCACCTTAAAGTTCTAATAAGTCGGGATAGTTCTTAATTGCAATATTAGGTTTTACAAAATACATACCTTATTCTACGTAGTAACCGCGATAATTGCAAATGTACTGGCTTGTGAACAATCCCAATCAGCACCCCTTCCGATTGATCAATGTACACAAGACTTATTTATTCGTGTATAATACTCACTCGTGTGATAAATGCATCCTAAATTATGGGCAATTAAATTCTGGAAAATATATCTGTCGTGTATGATACGCACAAACTTTTCTTTTGTATCATTTCAGGCTGTCAGCATAAACCACGAAATTTACCATCTTTCAACCTCTGTTTTTTTTCTCAATACAAATTATATTCTAATAAGAGCCCTCTATTTTTAATTTTGAGAACGCCCCGGGCGCTTATTACATCGAATACGGTATGTAGTATGCTCCATTTGAAATGCGACTGATATTTGTATATTTTGGGGTAGGAGCAACAACTTAAACACGTCATAGCTGTTCAATCCTGAACGAAAGATCGAATGATCCACATATACTGATGACGTCACGCAGTGACATGGTACACACAGAGTAAGCGTATTAACAATACCACGTGCTTCTACGGCACACAAAATATACAGTAATAATATTCGAAGTACTGCACAGTGTATAATAATGAGTGAGTGACAGAGCATGGTTTTACGTCGTTTTCAGGAATATTCCAGCACTATCACGGTGGAGAACGCTGGAAATGGTACTGCATCCCAAGTATGCACCCATGTAGGGAATCTAACCCAGGGCTTCAGCGTGACAAGCGAACGATTAAACCACTAGGCTAACCTCACCGCCCCTGACAATAATGAACAGTTTAATCCAAACTATGGTAAAAACAGAATTACAATGGCTTGCAGCGGACTGTCCTTGTGTGTGTGATTAAAGTCAACTCCGTAGTGTTATTACTGTCTGCTGAAAATTTGTATTTCGTAGTTTCTACACTTAAATATTGAACACATCATCATCATCCAAACTAGAGGAGTTATGAGAAGTTATCATTACATCTGCAACCAAGGTAACCTGATGACATTTTCAAAAGTAAAAGTCAAAGGTCAAATCGGCATGTTGGTCTGCTTTCTTTGACAGGATATCCTCGCTTATTGAATGATTGTCTGGTTCAGACTCAGTTATATTACAGATCGCCGTCATAAAGCTGGAATATTGCTGAGTGCGGAGTTAAACAACAAACAAACAAACTCTTTGTCCTCTGCACAGTCAGATATACATACATGTACATTATTATGCTTTTTTTATTTGTTTGTTGTTTAACGCCACACTCAGCAATATTCCAGCTTTATGACGGCGATCTGTGATATAATTGAGTCTGAACCAGATAATCCAGGGATTGATATAATGAGCATCGATGCACGCAACTGAGATACGATGACATGTATCAATCACGTCAGCGAGCCTGACCTCCCGATCCTGTTTATCGCCTTTGTTTTAAGAACACAATCTGTTTAACCTGATCTTATTCTTGCAGGCAATGACAAGAAACGCCTTCCTCACAGTAGTGACGCTCTGGCTGGTCGTCTTAGGGTTGCCATGTTTAACCACGAAAAAATGACATTAACAGATGCAAGTATGCGGAGACCGATCGAGATGTAGTTGCCAACTGTTCGAACAGAAACTTCACTGATGTGCCCCAAGGATTTGCTGAAAACGTGACTTGTCATAGAATGAAATAACAAGCATTGAGAAGATGTCCTTTCCTTATCGTCTGAAGGTACACACACTCAGTATGTATTGTAATAGTCTCACTCATCTAGAAAGAGATTCACTCAAGAACTTACCACACCTTTCGAAACTTGACCTCAGAGGAAACAAGATAAACTGTACGTCTTCATCATTACCGCCAGGCCTCTTCAGAGATCTTCCAATAAAACGCCATTTTTTGAGTGACATGAACATTAAACAGATTTATTATGATTTGGAGTATGCAGAGGAGACATTTCTTGAACTTGCTATCGACTCTCCTCCAAACCCAACATTTGGTGTCGGATTTGTCAGTATGACACATTTACACACTTTAACAATTCAAGTTTGTCAAACAGGAATCCTAAATACCAGTGCATTTGACGTTTTTGCAAAGGTTAATCTTACAGCATTTCAGATAAATGCATGTAATAAGGGTGAGATAGATAGAAACAACTTATCTGTTTCCATATTTAGATATCTTAGATATTAGGAACACAGTCCACACTGATTTATCTAAGCGATTGGTAAATCTAAATAATTATGAAAATGCATCCATGCGACGAATTTCTTTCATAGCAAACACCGCAAGATATGGAGTCAGAATTGACCAATGTTTCACGCTATCCACAAATGATACACGTTTTCTTGTCACAATGTGTGTTTCATAAGTTTATCTTGTAGGCAACAGAATACGAATCATTCAGAGAGGTTCTCTGACTCAACCTCCATTTTCCCAATGCCTTCGTTTTTTAGATCTCAGTCACAACATGATCCTGGAGAAGTATGGTCTCCTTCACTCTCTTTCTGTATTCACAATTTGGCTTCATTTCACTGTGTACAAAACGAGAAAGATCCTAAACAAGCTAATGACCAAATATACAATTTCTTTGACTCACATTCAATTTTTCAAGATACAAATGAGATGGTATGGCCAAGAAATGACCCTCAAACATGTGTTTTCTCGGTCAGTGCTGAGACACGAGACAGTGAAGTCAATCCTCAAAGTGAAAGTAGTGCCACAGTGTTGGTATTTACACGAAAGCTTACCTCACTTTATTTTGCACCAGCATTTAAACTTTTTGTTGATATAGACGCTGATTTGGCCTTTCGTGGAACTGATAATGGTTAAACATAGTATTTTCTAGTTGTTTGGTATGTGCAAAAAATGTTGATATCTCTGAACTGAAGAACCTTCAAAGTTTGGAAATTTCCGGAAATGGATTTATTGGATCCCCAAAGACATTGATGAAATCCTTTCCAAGCATTCAAAAACTATCATTAAATCGTATCACAAAGGGATTTATGTGTATTGTTTACAACATAGAATCGATATTGGGCCAATTTCAACATCTTCAGAACCAGCCCCAGTTAGATAATGTCCTTTCCGATTTGCCAAGAAATGTGGAGAAAATATTAGATATTAGACTAATAGATGTCTCGTATAACTCAATAAAAGAGCTGAGTGTGGGAACAAGAAACAGATTAGACACTGTAACTCAAAAGAAACATATATCGGTTAATCTGCAAGGGAATGTGGGTGTGGTTCTCTTGAATTTATTTCATGAGCAGTGGATACAAAGGTACGGCTCATTGAAAGGACATATTACATGTGTCGAATTGATAATGGGAAAATAATTCACTTAACAAATTTTGTAGATTCATACATGAAAGTGTGGAGGTCGTGCATTGCTTTCGTTTCACTTGTATTTCAATTTGTCTTGTTTCCCTTTTTTATTAGGTTTGGACTTTCAACGACATTTTAAGTAGGGTGTATTTGTCTACCATTCATCAAAGGACGACCGTCGGTGGGTGTGTTGCCTTGAAGCAAAAGCTGGAAGGTGAAAGAGATCTTCGTCTTTGTATTCCGGACAGAGACTTCGAGCCCGGAGTCTACACGTGTGAGGAGGTTCTGGGTGCCATCAACAACAGCTGGAAGACTATAATCTATCTGACTCAGACCTTCCTGGAAGCCGAGCTCTGTTCCTTCGGGCTTTCTTCTGCCGTTTATCTTGATGATAATCTGAAATCTGACAGATTTATCATCCTCTATTCGGGCGCGATCTTCCGTCATCCATTGCCACCTATCAATAATCAACTTCTGGATGAAGATAACAGGTTTCCTTTGGAGTTCCTTTTGGGATCAGCTTCACAGCAGGATATTGTGTAAGAATTAACAATAACAATGGTGTGTCTGGTGACGGAAGTAATGTAATGGCATTTATCAAAAGGGTAAACCAGAAGATCATACCAGGCTGTGCCGAATTGCGTCACTTGGGCACGCCAGAAACCTTTGATTGTTGGTTGGAATCCCGGTTCGCCCTGACAACACCACACCCGTGCTCGTGGGTTTCACCAAAGTGTTAAACGCATTAGAAGGTTTCTGAAGACCTATTCATCCTCGGATCTTCACGGGTCTAATGATAAGCACCCCTGTGTTAATAATATACTTAGAATAATGGTTTATCTTACATATTGTTTAAATGCATTTTACATATTATTTAATTTCTTTCTGTTTATGCTTATACATATGCTTTATTTTATATAATATGCTGCTTTGAAATAACCTATTTTTTTTCATTTTAAGAAACGCGTTAAAGCGTATTGCTGGTCTGAACTTGAAGTACATTTGACAATATAATATAAAATGCTAATGCAATTACCAGTCTTGATTATCCATCGCAAACAGATTCCATTTTGGACGTAAAGGGCAAAATAGTTGTGACAATATATGGACGGTCCACTGAAAATCAGTGATGACACCAGCTGTTCCTGAAAGGGACCTAGCGGCAGCACCCGCCATTCACACAATTTGTATAATAATTATTTTTTGCCAGTAGTACCCACCCTTCACACAATGTATATACGAATGTAAGTAATTACTGCCTGACGCCGCACGGTGGTTCTTCTGCCATGCGACGGCGCCCTTTACACAAACCTGATCGATTAACCGGAAAATCCAAGGACACGATAATGCATTTACTGATTTGTTGAAACTAATAAAATCGATGTGTTAATTTTGAATTATGTCTCCTGTGTACAAGTGCAGATATTTGCAGCTTATAAGTAAACAAAAACGTTGACGAAATATATTCGTTTTGCAAAACAGTGGGGGACAGTTTTGATGTCTCGGCACGCCAGAAACCTATGATTGTGGGTGCGAATCCCGGTTCGCCCTGATTATGTTTCAAGGTTTGTCAACACCATACCCGTGCTCGTGGGTTTCACCGAAGTGGTAAACGTCTGAGATTTGTATCTCTTCGGGCTTTCCTCCCACAGTAAGCTAACACGCCGTGATATAACTGGAATACTGTTAAAAGCTGCGTTTAACCCAACTCACTCGCTCACTCACTGAAAACGGATGTGTTATGCTCAGGAATTTTCATCGAGTATTCACGATGTGGCATTTCATAGTGTTTGATATCATTCGAGGTGAGGTGAAATGCGGCTTAACGTCGCGTCCAAGATTATTGCACTTACATAGCGACGCGCATGCACGTGTGTGTGTGGCTGCTTGTACTAGTCCGGACTGATGCCGATTTATAGTGCTAGCACACTGAGATACCATGCCGAAGTTTAACATGAATACCCCCAGTCGACCAGTCCTTGTTTGAGCCCCTTAATGCCGAGCGCCAAACAGAGTAACAACAAGTACCATCTGTTAACGTCTTTTGATATGACGCAGCCGGGGATCGAACACCGGACCTTCCGCTCTCCGGGGGACGCTTTACCATTAGACCAAGAAGGCGGTTTGATATCATTCGAAGGTGAACATTGCTGATAATAGGAGAAAACTTCCTTGAGAAACCGGTAACGTAACATTGCCGTCACATTCTACACAGTGAAACCCCGTTAATCCAGACACTACCCTTCACTGTGAAATCCTTTGAATAAACTAAATTCAGGATAAACGAATCAGTCTGTACATAGTTATGTCATTAAATAGTAACATTCTCAATAGATATGATTCAATTACCGGGTTTCCGGATTAATGAGGTTCCGACTAAGCATGTTTCGCTGTTTCAAAATGTTTCATACATGTAGATTTGGCTAATTATGTGAGTACGTTAAAAATATCTGTCAGCACGGAAAATAAAATCAAAACAGGAAATAAATCACTTTTCCAATTCAAGTCGCGTCTGTTTCACTCCGCAAGGAAGTTAGACGGTAACTTTAGGCAAGTGCTTCGTTTGCAAAAAGCGGTATTAAAAGGTGAGTACAACTGAAACAATCATTATAACGACCAGCTACCGGCCACTGGTTGCATGGGGTTGACGATTGAGTTAACGCTGGCTTTCGCAGTACAACGCTCATTAGAAAACTAACCTGGCAGATCAAATTCAAATGGTTATGCTGACAACCAAATGTGACTTCCGGGTTTGTTAAGCGACCTTTCAGCATTTGTATGGTTACAAAAGCATAATTACTCATCTACACGAAGTCCACAAGATTGTATGTATGCCTTAGAATGTGATTTCCAAATAGTCTTATATTGTAGTCTGTTAATCGCTTTACGCCACACAGCATCATTCAAGCTTTATCATGGCAGCCTGTACATATTCAAGTCTTGCCCCGACAGGCCAGAGGGACCTATCCTGTCCACGAGATCACGTACACTTGTTTATTGACATGATCAGATTGAAACCGGTCATGTCACATGTACGTGTATCCTCGTGTTTGTCGATGCTGACAGAATCCTATACTTCATGGAAAATGGCACACTGCCTTACTAAAACAAGCGTTTCCTCGATTGGTTGGTTGGTTTGTTGTTTAATGCCGCACTCAGCAATATTCCAGCTATATGACGGCGGTCTGTAAATAATCGAGTCTTGAAGAGACAATCCAGTGATTGATATCATGAGCATCGATCCACGCAATTGGGATCGATGACATGCATCAACCAAGTCAGCGAGCCTGAACACCCGATCCCGCTTTTTACGACAAGCATAGTCGCCGTTTACGGCAAGCATGGGTTGCTGAAGACCTATTCTACCCCCGAATCTTCACGGGTCGCGCGTTTGCTCGATCACAAACGTGATAGTAGTGTATCGCTGCCTCTGCATTTTAAACGTGTGCACATTCTATTGTAAATCACCAGCACACACACTGGCTGCGCCATGCTGTGGGAGCCAGTATTCCGCTTGTGTAGGATATTTAATGGGGAAGGGTGGGCTTAGATCACCTGACACACTTCTCATTAGGTTTACTGCAAATGCCCTTCACAAGCTACACACAGAGTAAATCAAGTCCTGTTCACAAAGCCGGGTAGCATATTTAGTTTCTGGTATTCTGTTCATACGGGTAGGGCATCTGTAACAGTGTGCGGGGTTATATCATAATTTGTGATTGTGTGTGGTTAAAAGCCGCTACGAATATTACAGTCGAACCTCGTTGTGTCGAACTCCCGGTTGTCTCGAATGGGAGACCCAAGTGTCCAAAAAACCTTCTTTCACGACGATAGAGATTGACGTGAGGGTGTATTCTGGTATGTCACTGTATTTAAAGATCTTTGGTAGACGTCATAGTACTAAATGACGTCATCAATGAGATGAGTTAGAAATTGAGGAAGATATATATATATATATATATATATGTATATATATATGCGCACGAATGTATCAGTTTAATCCAAACTAAGCACAATAATGTACAGAAATTATGATAATGTTTTAAAGATGAAAGTGCTAAAAAAATATTGTTTGGAAAGTGTTAAATATTATTCATAATATTTTCATACGAAACTGCTAACACGGTTTCTCCTTTCAGTCAAGTGTGAATTTCCGCGGTAGAAGTAAATGTACATTATGTCACAGAACGCAAAATAAACCACTTCTATACAAAGCATCAGGGTCATTCTGACACCTGCAGCCCAAGTGAAACTAGCCCATTTTTAACAACGTGTGCCGGGACAACAAGAAGGCTAACAGATGTTATATATACTAGTTTATATATATCTTCCCACAACATAACAACACTGTGAAGATCCGGGGTAATATAGGTCTCCAGCAACCCATGCTTGCCGTAAAAGGCGACATGCTTGTTTGTTGTTTAACGCCGCACTCAGCAATATTCCAGCTATATGGCGGCGGTCTGTAAATATTCGAGTCTGGACCAAACAATCCAGTGATTGCCATCATGAGCATCGACCCACGCAATTGGGGTAGGATCACATAATCAACCAAGTCACCAAGCCTGACCACCCGATCCCATTAGTAGCGTCTTACAACAAGCATAGTCGCCTTTTATGGCAATCATGGGTTGCTGAAGACCTATCCTACCCCGGATCTTCACGGGTCAGAAACAAAGAACTAGAAAGTCATATGGTTCTAGCTCAGTTAATAACAAAATTATCAGTTTGTGTTAATTTTTATCCCGTTTATGAATACATTTTTTCATCGCATAACAAACAGCCCCCGATGTAAAAAAGCTTTTAGTACTTCCTGTTCGGATTATCTTACTTCTGGGTTCAAAAACACATTTTTACTTCAATAAAACTTTAAATATAAAAGTTCCTTGTTTCTAGTTTTGATCTGTAAATAATCGAGTCTGGACAAGGCATCCAGTGATTGACATCATGAGCATCAATCAACAGAAGTGGGATCAATAATGTGCATCAACCAAGTCAGTGAACCTAACCACCCGATCCCGTTAGTGGCATACCCAGTAACATATGTTTGTACACGATTTTGGTAAGGGTTTTGTCGCTTTTTATTATCATTATTAATATGAGTAGTAGTAGTTGGTTGGTTGGTTTGTTGTTTAACGCCGCACTGAGCAATATACCAGTTATATATGACGGCAGTCTGTAAATAATCGAGTCAGGACCAGACAATCCAGTGATTAATATCATGAGCATCGATCCACGCAACTGGGATCGATGACATGCATCAACCAAGTCAGCGAGCCTGACCATCCGATCCCGTTAATCGCCTTTTACGACAAGCATAGTCACCCTTTATGGCAAGCATGGGTTGCTGAAGACCTATTCTACCCCGGAATCTTCACGGGTCCTGTAGTATAGAACACATCCTCTTTAAGATAATTTCTTTCTTTCAGGCAATGACAAGGAACTCCTTTCTTGAAATGCTGACTATTTGGCTGGTCGTCTTAGGGTTTCCCTGTTCGGCCAAGATGTACGATTTCATCAGCTGCATTTACGATGAGAACGATCGAGATGTAGTTGCCAACTGTTCGAACAGAAGCTTCACTGATGTGCCCCAAGGATTTGCTGAAAACGTGACTGTCATTGACTTGTCACAGAATGAAATAACAAGCATTGAGAAGATGTCCTTTCCTTATCGTCTGATGGTACACACACTCAGTATGTATTGTAATAGTCTTACTCATCTAGACAGAGATTCACTCAAGAACTTACCACACCTTTCGAAACTTGACCTCAGAGGAAACAAGATAAACTGTACGTCTTCATCATTACCGAAAGGCCTCTTCAGAGATATTCCACTAAAACGTCTTTTATTGAGTGACATGAACATTAAACAGATTCATGATGATTTGGAGTATGCAGAGGAAACATTTCTTGATCTCAATCAACTCGAAGAACTTGCTATTGATTCTCCTCCAAACCCAACATTTGGTGTCGGATTTGGCAATTTGACAAATTTACGCAATTTAACTATTAGATTTTGTCAAAAGAATAGCCTTAATACAAGTGCATTTGAGGTTTTCACAAAATTTAATCTTACAGCATTTCAGATAAATGCATGTAATAAGGGGCAGGTAGATACAAATATAACTGATGTGTTTCCATATTTAGATATCTTAGATATTAGGAACACAGACCACACTGATTTATCCCAGCGATTGGTAAATCTAAATAATTATGAAAATGCATCCATGCAACGAATTTCTTTCATAGCAAACACCGCAAGATATGGAGTCAGTATTCAGCAATGTTTCAAGCTATCCACAAAGGATACACGTTTTCTTGTCACAATGTGTGTTTCAGAAGTGTATCTTGTAGGCAACAGAATACGAATAATTGAGGGAGGAGCTTTGATTCATCCTCCATTTTCCCAATGCCTTCGTGTTTTAGATCTCAGTCACAACATGATTCTGGAAGAGTATGATCTATTTCAATCCCTTTTCTTTTACACACATTTGGCATCATTTCACTTTGAACAACACGAGATAGATCTTAAACAATATAATGACTATATATACAATTTCTTTGACTCACATTCAATTTTTCAAGATACAAATGAGATGGTATGGCCAGGAAGGGAACCTCAGACATGTGTTTTCTCGGTCAGTGCTGAGATTCGAGGGAGTGAAGTCAATCCCCAAAGTGAAAGTAGTGCCACAGCGTATCTGATGTTATTTCCACGAAACCTAACCTCACTTTATTTTGCACCGGCATTAAGACCTTTTGTTGATATGAAACATGATGTGCATTTCCTTGGTTCTGAAAAGTGGTCAAAAGTCGTATTTGTTAATTGTTCAGTAGTTGCATATAATGTTGGTGTCTTTGGACTGAATAACCTTCAAAGCTTGGAAATTTCCGGAAATGGATTTATTGGACAACCAACGACATTGATGAAATCCTTTCCCAACATTAAAAATCTATCATTAAACCATATCACAAAGGGATTTAAGGGTATTGCTGACAACATAGAATCGGTATTGGGGCACTTTCAACATCTTCAGAACCTGCATCTGAAGAATAATGACCTTTTTGATTTGCCAAGAAATGTGGAGAAAATAACAAATATCAGATTAATAGATGTCTCGTATAACTCAATAAAAGAGCTGAGTGTGGGAACACGAAAGAGATTAGACGCTGTGGCTCAGAAGAAAAATATATCAGTTAATCTTCGAGGGAATGTTCTGTCATGTGGGTGTGGTTCTCTTGAATTCATTTCATGGTCAGTGGATTCACTCGTAGATTTCATTGACATTGATCATTACATGTGTCGAAATGATAATGGGGAAATTATTCACTTAATGAATATTGCAGATTCATACATGAAAATGTGGAGGTCGTGCGTTTCTTTCTTTTGGCTTTTATTTTCAATATGTCTTTTTTTCCTTCTTATCTTAGGATTTTCTTTAAGTCTTCATATTGCAAGAAATGTAAATTTGTTAAAGCGATGGAGTGTCAAATGGTTAGGTTTGGACTTCCAACAACATTTTAAGTATGATGTATTTGTCTACCATTCATCAAAGGACGACCGTCGGTGGGTGTGTAGCACCTTGAAGCAAAAGCTGGAAGATGAAAGAGATCTTCGTCTCTGTATTCCGGACAGAGACTTCGAGCCCGGAGTCTACACGTGTGAGGAGGTTCTGGGTGCCATCAACAACAGCTGGAAGACTATAATCTATCTGACTCAGACCTTCCTGGAAGACGAGCTCTGTTCCTTCAGGCTTTCTTCTGCCGTTTATCTTGGCGATAATCTGAAATCTGACAGATTTATCATCCTTTTTTCGGACGCGGTCTTCCGTCATCCATTGCCACCTATCATTAATCAACTTCTGGATGAAGATAACAGGTTTCCTTTGGAAGAATTTCATAAGAGTTCCCTATGGGATCAGCTTCACAGCAGGATACTGAGTAAGGATTAAGAATCGCAAAGGAGCGTCTGGTGACGGATTCAAGCAGTGTATAGAGCGGATACGCCTAAGGATCACTGAACATTGTTATGTAGTGTTACTGATAATTGCATACGTTTTTGTAAATGTATGTCAGAATAAATTGCTCACACTAGACTTATTGTAAAATAATCTGTGCTCCTAAAACATAACATGTTTCAGGTGATTATCGTTACACAGTGACTGGGGTTAGCGATAATATCAAGTTAATCATGAAATGTAAATTGTCTAATGATAAACCCCGTTAGGCCTTACTCATTCCGGTTAAAGGGACTGTTTCGATGTATCTGCTGTGTTTTAAACATTGTTAATGTAATTATTATTTGCGGTTTCGTTTTGATTTTTGTTTACATTGTACATTGTTTACATTTTTATGGGGTGAGATGCGAGGTTACTTTACCCTCTGGCGTTGCCGTTGGATGTCTGAGGCATATTCTGGGTGTCACCTATTGAACAGGTTGTGCAAAAGAGGTTTTACTCCCTCACCACTTTTTATTCCATGACATTTTGTTTGTTTGTTGTTAAAACCGCACTTAGCAATATTCCAGTTATGTGACGGCCGTCTGTAAATAATCGTGTCTGGGCCAGACAATCCAGTGATTGATATCATGAGCATCGATTCACGCAATTGGTTCGTTGGTTGGCTGGTTGGTTTGTTGTTTAACGCCGCACTCAGTAATATTCCATATATGACGGCGGTCTGAAAGTAATCGAGACCAAACAATCCAGTCATTGATATCATGAGCATCAATCCACACAATTGGGACAAGATTGCATGCATCAAATCAAGTCAGCGAGCCTAACCACCCCAATAGGTAGAATAGGTCTTCAGCAACCCATGCCTGCCGTAAAAGGCGACTAACGGTATCGGGTGGTCAGGCTCGCTGACTTGGTTGATGCATGTCATCGATCCCAATTGCGTGGATCGATGCTCATGATATCAGTCACTGGACTGTCTGGTCCAGGCTCGATTATTTACAGACCGCCGTCATTCATATGGTTGGAATATTGCTGAGTGCAGCGTTAAACAACAAACAAACAAACAGCATAGTCGCCTTTTACGGCAAGTATGGGTTGCTGAAGAACTATTCTACCCCGGATCTTCAAGGGTCCCACGCAGTTGGGATCGATGACATGCATC
Source organism: Haliotis cracherodii (assembly GCF_022045235.1). NCBI lineage: Eukaryota > Metazoa > Mollusca > Gastropoda > Lepetellida > Haliotidae > Haliotis > Haliotis cracherodii. Next base: position 21,095,952 of record NW_027266268.1, read on the forward strand.
AACCAAGTCAGCGAGCGTGACCACCCGATACCGTTAGTCACGTCTTACAAGCATAGTCGCCCATGACATGTTATGGGTGGTATATATAAGTACCGTTAGAGTCATGTCAGTGCCCATTATACGACCTTGTGTATTTAATGTAACTTAACTGCGATAAATAACATTTATAAAGAATTTTATTCACAGTATTTTTCATTTTGTGCATGTTGGTAAATTATCCGCCAATATTTTTATGTATGTTTTCACTTGATTATGTGATTGTCCGTGGCTGCACCCTCAAAGGGGGTTGAAGTAGTGTCAAATTATTGTCCCCCTGAGAGGGTATGTAAGACCACGTCTTTCAAAGTGTATTTATTGTTACCACGTTTTTAATCGTAGAATATGTGTTGTTTTAATGTTCGGCTAATTGTGTCAGCCATCGCCAACACCTGAAGGGATGGTACAAATCCTGCTGGGGTCCATGCAGATAAAAAAAAGTACTGTAAGTCTCCATGATCTATCTTCAGTTGCTGGCGATCTATAGCTTTTTTTATATTGTATCGTTACGTATAGTGACATCTTTTTATGGCTGTATACTAGTTTTAAATAATATTCTGTGATCTTCTAGTTATTTTACTGTCCTTTGTTGACAGGCTTTAATTGTTTAAATGTATATATTATGTATAATTTTTGTAAGTCACGATATGGCTGAAATACTGCCGATAAATTTTAACTCATTCACTCACTCACTTTTGATTATGTTGACATTATGTTGGAAGTTGTGATGATTATATGCTGAATTTGCATGTAAACTACATTTATGATCTTCCCAGAAATCTAATAAAAGTGTGCTATCCTAATTTATGTGTTCTGGGTATAAATTCCGACAAACTATGTTGAACATTAAGGTTCGTTTTTCGAGGATTCGCCTTGATTACAACCTTATTTTGTTTGTACTTTATGTGCCGCCTCCGTGGTAGAGCGTCCTCCGCCCGGAGAGCGGAAGGTCATAGAGGTCCGATCCCCAACCGCGTCATACCAAAAGACGTCAAAAGATGTTACCCTGCCTGGCATTCGACATTAAAGGTCTAAAACAAGGAACTGTCCGCTCGGTGTATACTGTGTCTGAGTTGGGTATTCGTGTTAAAACAGCGTCATGGCATCTCAGTGGGCTGGCACTATAAATATCGCCATTTGGTCGGACTAGTACAAGCGGTAACACACACGTGCATGCACATCGCTATGTAACGCAAATAATGTTGAACGCAACATTAAACCCAATGTTACTGTGAAGATGCAAACCGCATATATGTGATAAACAACAGTGAACGTTAAATTTGTATGGTTTTAATTTACTTAGGAGTGCGTGACATTTAATTACTGTAAATTATGTGAGAAAATGAGTGAGTTAGTATGGTTTTACGCCGCTTTTAGCAATATTCCAGCAATATGACGGCGTGGGGGCACCACAAAGAGGCTTCACACGTGTTTATCCACATTGAACAGTTACTGTATGTACATCTATGCTGATCAAGGAGAGTTACTGTATGTACATCTATGCTGATCAAGGAGAGGTACTGTATGTATGGTTATGCTGATGGAAGAGAGGGACTTACTGAATGTATGGCTATTCTTATCGAAGTGACTTACTGTATGATTGCAGGATATTATCGAGTGTCAATATCCGCCAATACATTTGTCATGCACCGATGTACCAATGTTCTGTCCGCTTTAGCTCACTTAACTAGCCTTAAAGTGCAAGTAACGTGCAAAAAACGATTGCGATTATGTTGTGAATATACTTTTTCATAGCTACAGTAGGTCAATTCGAGAGAAATTAATAAAGAAATTCGTAGAAAGTATTTACACGTCCAAGTGAAAGTGGTGATATCACACGCTCCATTCCCAGACAAAACTATTTGGTGTTGCTGCAATGGTGCAGCGGTGAGAGATAAATGGTTCAATTGTCTGATATTTAGACTTGGTTGCAGAGTCTGTGTACTATATAATCTATTTTGTGATGCTTAGCAGACAGAAAGACGTACAGACATTGTATTACAGTCTCACCTCATATTTACAATATATAAATAATGCGACAAAACCCTTTCCATATCCAATAGAAATGTCTGCATAAAGCAGAGTTGACTGTACGATTTCGACTATATAATGAGCATGTGTTTATGAATCACTACCAAATAGTAATGATACCAGGTGTTCGCGAAATGGTGAACGTATCCTGCCCCACCAGTGTCACCCATCACAAACACATGCAAATGCAAGTCAATTGTTCACCTGAAAATAATAAGGAACATGTGGTACAAGTCAAAATTGGGAATTGTCTGGGACATCTTTTTTGTCAATGATGTGTCAAATTTGGGAATGTCCTCCACATGTCTACGATTAAACTTTTTAAAAGCTTTACTGAGGCCTTGAATGTTGTTGCCTTGATCAAACAACTTCTATTCTACTCCGGATCTACACGGGTACCAATAGAAGAGGCGCCACGCCCATGGGTACATACATCCCAATTCATTGAAAGTAACAATAGTGACGACCCGTGAAGATCCGGGGTAGAATAGGTCTTCAGCGACCCATGCTTGCCGTAAAAGGCGACTTTGCTTGTCGTAAGAGGCGACTAACGGGACCGGCTGGTCAGGCTCGCTGACTTGGTTGATGCATGTCATCGTATCGTTATTGAGTGGATCGATGTTCATGATGTCAATCACTGGATTGTCTGGTCCAGACTTGATTATTTACAGACCACCGTCATATAGCTGGAATATTGCTGAGTGCGGCGTTAAACAACAAACAAACCAATCCTGCAATATAACCTGAAATATGAAAGTCCAATGATTATTGTTTCTTCTGAAAACAGGAGCCATGTTTATAATTAGAACTTCCAGCGAGAGGGGTATTAGAAAACTTTGCATCTTAGTTTTTAGTATTTACTGTGTGGATCATAGCTCTTCCGGTATCGACAAAAAAGGATACCTTTTAACTTCTTTTAACTGAAAGTCACATACTGCAGTTTAGGTTATGGTAAAATTAATAATATCTTTTTCTGTTTCGGAGATTAGGTTAGTTGGTTTGTTGTTTTACGCCGCACTGAGCAATATACCAGCTATATATGACGGCGGTCTGTCAATAATCGAGTCTGGACCAGACAATCCAGTGATTGACATCATGAGCATCAATCCACGCAATTGGGATCGATGACATGCATCAACCAAGTCAGCGAGCCTGACCACCCGATCCCGTTAGTCGCCTTTTACGGCAGGCATGGGTTGCTGAAGACCTATTCTACACCGGATCTTCACGGAGAACATATAAACATTGTTGTTGAACCTCAAACCAAAAATACCTCCTTCAAACGCAATCAGCAAGATTCATACTTCCAGTCTCTAGCTGACGAAGGTACAAAGCTAATTGTAATTGTCACTTCCTTAGAAAAAACTAGCAAGGTTATTGCTCTATTTTATACGAGATCCTCCATCGATGTAAAAACAGTTAGTGGGGAGATTTTGTGTGTCCCGACCCTCCGTCGACAGCGGAAGTACTCATAGGACAATCATTGAAAAAAATTAATTAAAAGATATATTAATAAACACAACTAAACAAAAACATTGCATTTATCAAACAGTGAGAAGGGTTCCTGTTATGGCTTTAGTTATCACTTCATCTTGAGCAGTATTTCATATTGCACGATTTTACGACAGGTTCTTAGTCGATGTAAAGGCAATTAGTTCAAGTATTCTATTGACGCTTCTTTGAAGATGTATGATTGGTTAATTTGCTGTTTTACGCCGCCCTCAGCAATATTCTAGCTATGACGGCGGTCTGTAAATAATCGAGTCTGGACCAGACAATCCAGTGATTGATATCATGAGCATCGATCCTAGCATTGTGGGATCGATGACATGTATCAACCAAGTCAGCGAGCCTGACCACCCGATCCCTTTAGTCGCCTTTTACGACAAGCATAGTCGCGTTTTACGGCAAGCATGGGTTGCTGAAGACCTACCCCGGATCTTCATGGGTCTGCACCGATGTACCGATGTACTACCCCAAATAGCATTCGCGGCGAACTCGTGTTATTCAGCAGGAAGCAGAGTCTGTAAGTCCCCATGATCCCCAGTGAGGTGGTCTCACGTTGGTTGCTGGTGGTTTATAGCCTATTTCTAATTGATACCACTAGGAACATAGTGAATGAGTGAGTGAGTTGGGTTTAACGCCGCTTTTAACATTATTCCAGTTTTATCACGGCGTGTCAGCTTAATGTGGGAGGAAAGCCCGAAATGATGCAGGTCTCAGACGTTTACCACTTCGGTGAAACCCACGAGCACGGGTATGGTGCTCACAAACCTTGAAACATAATCAGGGCGAACCGGGATTCGAACCCACAATCATAGGTTTCTGGCGTGCCCAAGGGGCGCAACTCTGCACAGCGAATCGCGGCGCCTTAGACGACTGGGCCACCCAGAGTATGCAGAGCCCTGAGCATGCAAAGTCTTGTAGTTTGGGCAGGTTGGGACGAGAGGTTGGGCAGCAATAGAGCGAAATATGTTTCTGGAAAAGATATTATAGAATAGTCTGTCCAAGGCCGCAGGCAAAGGACCTGGCGATTGTTGCGGTATCTGGTACTCAAAATAACTTTGAGTCTGTCTCGCGCTTCACGAGTTACAGTTGCTACAAAGAAATGGAAGATAATAATATTATTCATCATCAAGAAATTACGACAAGGTTTTGAGTTGGATAGTATGTAATCGATTCGGGGCTAATCGATTAATAAAAGCGGCGAGAACCCTTTCCCGAACTAACTACAGGTTGACAGAAGGAGCCCTTATCCACGCCTTGGGGACTGACGGGTCATAATTAGACAACTATTACGACAAACATGGGGTACTTAGACCTATTCTGCCCAGGAATGTCAACCGAATGTAGTTGTATCTCCCACTTCTAAATACAACAACATATTTCGCAGGTCACCTTCAAAATGATTGAAAAAACAAAATGAATAAAAGAAGGCGTTTTAAACACATCATATAAAACAAGAGTGCTCTGAGAGCACAACATCCCCCGCATGAATTATTTTAACGAGTTTATATTTTCTTTGTATTTTTCATGAAGCCGCGTAAAACAGGGGCAGTAACTCTGTCAACATTAGTCGCGGAACTGCGATATGCGTATCATCAACATGTCGACATCTTGTGTGTAGAGTGTCAGGGATATTCTCTGGAAACTGTAGGAGGAGTTGATTTCACAAGCTTAGTACCCTCTCTCACAATTAGGCAAATGAAGCGCCGTAAAACAAGGGCAGTAACTCTGTCAACATTAGTCGAATTGAAACGGGACTGCGATATGCGTATCATCAACATGTCGACATCTTGTGTGTAGAGTGATAAAAACAACTGACAAAATTAAGTACACTGTTTAAAGTTTTATCAATAATCTAGTTATATGACGGCAGTGTTGCTTCCAGGAATTTGTAAGTTAGAGGGATATACCCCCTTCACTTTATGAACAGGGCTAAGTGCTTACTACCTATGAGCAATGGTTGTTATCTCTATACCAAGAGTTGCCACTTCCTAAATAAACGCCTCTCCTCCAGTATGCTACAGTTTCATCATGAGGGAACATTCTTGATGAGTGACCCTCAATTGGAATAATTATCAGCTGATGTACTGTGTTGCATCTAAACTGTAGCAATGTGTGCATTGTGTGTCAACAACAGAACCCGCGTTCGCAGTCAGGTGTCTGAAGGTGTACATGAAGTGAACGTTTTTCCCTTTTTCGGGAAATCCATACTTGTCTTCTTTTCAAATAGCTTCATGCCATATCTGAACGTTTTGCCTTTGTTGGAAAGTTGAACATACATGTACAGTTGCAAGGGCACTTTCCTGAAACTTTTTCAGATGGGATGTTTCAAGTAACTGTTCAGAGTGGCTTTTTCCTGTGTTTAGCAAGCTCCACTGTTGCGTTGGTTGGTTTGTTGTTTAACGCCGCACTCAGCAATATTCCAGCTATATGACGGCGGTCTGTAAATAATCGAGTCTGGACCAGACAATCCAGTGATTGATATCATGAGCATCGATCCACGCAATTGGGATCGATGACATGTATCAACCAAGTCAGCAAGCCTGACCGCCCGATCCCGTTAGTCGCCTTTTGCGACAAGCATAGTCACCTTTTACAGCAAGCATTGGTTGCTGAAGACCTATTCTACCCCGGATCTTCACGGCTTCCACTGTTGTGAAAAAGCAACCTGGAAGACTGTAGGTTAATAAATATCCTGTTTTTGAAAAAACATTCAGAGCAGCTAAGACGGGAATGACACTCATCAATTTATACACGCAGGCAACCATAACTTAAGGTATTATCACTGATTTCATAAAGTAACTTTGTTCCGTTGACGTCTTTCTTCTGCTGCTAGGAATATTTCGTTAGGGTTTTACATGAATACTACAATCGACTCTATTTTCAACATAAAGTTCTAGAGCGCTTCCGTAGGATAGTGGTAGAGCGTCCCCACCAGAGTGCGGAAGGTCCGGGGCTCGATCCCCAGCCGCGTCATACCTTGTTGTTACCCTGTCTGGCGCTCGGCATTAAGGGGCTAAAACAAGGACTGGTCGGCTCGGAGTCAGTATACTGTGTCTGACTGGGGCATTCATGTTAAACTGTGGCATGTTATCTCAGTGGGCGAGCACTATAAATCGGCATCAGTCCGGGCTAGTACAAGCAGCCACAAACACACCTGCATGCACGTCGCTATATATGTGCAATAATCTTTGACGCGACGTTAAACCCCATTTCACCTCACCTTAAAGTTCTAATAAGTCAGGATAGTTCTTAATTGCAATATTAGGTTTTGCAATATACATACCGTATTCGACGTAATAAGCGCCCACGGCGATATTTGCTAATATATTGGCTAGTGAACAATCCCAATCAGCACCCCTTCCGATTGACCAATCTACACAAGGCTTATTTATTCGGGTATAATACGCGCTCGTGTGTTATATGCACCCTTAATGATGGGCAATTAAATTCTGGAAAATATATCTGTCGTAATTGTATCATTTCAGGCTGTCAGCATAAACCACGAAATACACGATCTTTCAACTCTGTTTTTTTTCTCACCAAAATTATATTCTAATAAGAGCCCCATATTTTTAATTTTGAGAGCGCCCAGGGCGCTTATTACATCGAATACGGTATGTAGCATGCTCCATTTGAAATGCGACTGATATAGGTATATTTGGGGGCAGGAGCAACAACTTAAACACGTCATAGCTGTTCAATCGTTAACGAAAGATCGAATGATCCACATATACTGATGACGTCACGCAGTACACACAGAGTAAGCGTATAAATAATACCACGTGCTTCTACGGCACACAAAAACATACAGTAATAATATTCGAAGTACTGCACAGTGTATAATAATGAGTGAGTGCCAGAGCATAGTTTTACGTCGTTTTCAGCAATATTCCAGCACGATCACGGCGGACAACACTGGCTCCCTAGATTGCACCCTTGTGGGGAATCTAACCCGGAGCTTCAGCGTGACGAGCGAACGATTTAACCACTAGGCTTACCTCACCGCCCCTGACAATAATGAACTATTTAACCCAAACTATGGTAACAACAGAATTACAATGGCTTGCAGCGGACTGTCCTTGTGTGTGTGATTAAAGTCAACTCCATAGAGTTTTTTATGTCTGCTGAAAATTTGTATTTCGTAGTTCAAAAGTAAAAGTCAAAGGTCAAATCGGCATGTTGGTCTGCTTTCTCTGACAGGATATCGTCGCTTATTGAATGATTGTCTGGTTAAGACTCAGTTATATTACAGATCGCCGTCATAAAGCTGGAATATTGCTAAGTGCGGAGTTAAACAACAAACAAACAAACTGTTTGTCCTCTGCACAGTCAGGTATACATACATGTACATTATTATGCTTTTTTGTTTGTTTGTTTGCTGTTTAACGCCACACTCATCAATATTCCAGCTTTTTGATGGCGATCTGTAATGTAATTGAGTCTGAACCAGATAATCTAGGGATTGATATAATGAGCATGGATCCACGCAACTGAGACACGATGACATGTATCAATCACGTCAGCGAGCCTGACCTCCTGATCCCGTTTATCGTTTCTTACGACAAGCATGGTCGCCTTTTATGCAATTTAATGAACAGGCTCTGAAGATGTCTGTAGTATTGTGAATCTATCCAGATTCGGATATTTACAGGCCGCCTTCTTATGGCTAGAATATACTGAGTGAAGCGTTAAACATGAAACAAACACTTTTTTTGTAATTTGTATTTTTGTATGTTATATTATTTTTAAGAACACAATCTGCTTAACCTGATCTAATTCTTGCAGGTAATGACAAGGAGCGCCTTCCTCACAGTAGTGACGCTCTGGCTAGTCGTCCTAGGGTGGCCATGTTGAACCATGAAAAAATGACATTAACAGATGCAAGTATGCGGAGACCGATCGAGATGTAGTTGCCAACTGTTCGAACAGAAACTTCGATGATGTGTTCCAAGGATTTGCTGAAAACGTGACTGTCATTGACTTGTAACAGAATGAAATAACAAGCATTGAGAAGATGTCCTTTCCTTATTGTCTGAAGGTACACACACTCAGTATGTATTGTAATAATCTTACTCATCTAGACAGAGATTCACTCAAGAACTTACCACACCTTTCGAAACTTGACCTCAGAGGAAACAAGATAAACTGTACGTCTTCATCATTACCGAAAGGCCTCTTCAGAGATCTTCCACTAAAACGCCTTTTATTGAGTGACATGAACATTAAACAGATTTATGATGATTTGGAGTATGCAGAGATGTGCAGAGATTATTTCAGATAAATGCATGTAATAAGGGTCAGATAGATACAAACATAACTGATCTGTTTCCATATTTAGATATCTTAGATATTAGGAACACAGTCCACACTGATTTATCCCAGCGATTGATAAATCTAAATAATTATGAAAATGCATCCATGCACCGAGTTTCATTCATAGCAAACACGGCAAGATATGGAGTCAGAATTGAGCAATGTTTCATGCTATCCACAAATGATACACGTTTTCTTGTCACAATGTGTGTTTCAGAAGTGTATCTGGTAGGCAACAGAATACGAATCATTCAGAGAGGTTCTTTGACTCATCCTCCATTTTCCCAATGCCTTCGTGTTTTAGATCTCAGTCACAACATGATCCTGGAGAAGTATGGTCTCCTTCACTCTCTTTCTGTATTCACAATTTGGCTTCATTTCACTTTGTACAAAACGAGAAAGATCCTAAACAAGCTAATGATCAAATATACAATTTCTTTGACTCACATTCAATTTTTCAAGATTCAAATGAGATGGTATGGCCAGGAAATGACCCTCAAACATGTATTTTCTCGGTCAGTGCTGAGACACGAGACAGTGAAGTCAATCCTCAAAGTGAAAGTAGTGCCACAGCGTATCTGTTGTATCTAGCTGTTCGGTATCTGCAAAAAATGTTAATATCTCTGGACTGAAGAACCTTCAAAGTTTGGAAATTTCCGGAAATGGATTTATTGGATCCCCAACGACATTGATGAAATCTTTTCCAAGCATTAAAAAACCTATCATTAAATCGTATCTCAAAGGGATGTATGTGTATCGTTAACAACATAGAATCGGTATTGGGCCAATTTCAACATCTTCAGAACCTGCACCAGTTAGATAATGACCTTTCCGATTTGCCAAGAAATGTGGAGAAAATATTAAGTATCAGACTAATAGATGTTTTTATAACTCAATGAAAGAGCTGAGTGTGGGAACAAGAAACAGATTAGACACTGTAACTCAGAAGAAACATATCGGTTAATCTTCGAGGGAATGTGGGTGTGGTTCTCTTGAATTTATTTCATGAGCAGTGGATACGAAGGTACGGCTCATTGAAAGGACATATTACATGTGTTGAATTGATAATGGGAAAATAATTCACTTGACAAATATTGTAGATTCATACATGAAAGTGTGGAGGTCGTGCATTGCTTTCGTTTCACTTGTATTTCAATTTGTCTTGTTTCCCTTTTTTATTAGGTTTGGACTTTCAACGACATTTTAAGTAGGGTGTATTTGTCTACCATTCATCAAAGGACGACCGTCGGTGGGTGTGTTGCACCTTGAAGCAAAAGCTGGAAGATGAAAGAGATCTTCGTCTCTGAAAAAGAGACTTCGAACCCGGAGTCTACACGTGTGAGGAGGTTCTGGGCGCCATCAACAACAGCTGGAAGACTATAATCTATCTGACTCAGACCTTCCTGGAATACGAGCCCTGTTCCTTCAGGCTTTCCTCTGCCGTTTATCTTGATGATAATCTGAAATCTGACAGATTTATCATCCTCTATTCGGGCGCGGTCTTCCGACATTCTTTGCCACCTATCATTAATCAACTTCTGGATGAAGATAACAGGTTTCCTTTGGAGTTCCTTATGGGATCAGCTTCACAGCAGGATATTGTGTAAGAATTAACAATAACAATGGTGTGTCTGGTGACGGAAGTAATGTAATGGCATTTATCAAAAGGATCATACTAGGAGGTGCCGAATTGCGTCACTTGGGCACGCCAGAAACCTTTGATTGTTGGTTGGAATCCCAGTTCGCCCTGACTGTTTCTAGGTCTGTCAACACCACACCCGTGCTCGTGGGTCTCACCAAAGCTTTAAACGCCTTAGAAGGTTTCTGAAGACCTATTCTACCCGGGATCTTCACGGGTCTAATGATAAGCACCCCTGTGATAATACAATACTTAGAATAATGGTTTATCTTACATATTGTTTAAATGCATTTTACATATTATTTCATTTCTTTCTGTTTATGCTTATATATATGCTTTATTTTATATAATATGCTGCTTTGGAATAACCTATTTTTTTCATTTTAAGAAACACGTTAAAGCATATTGCTGGTCTGTACATGAAGTACATTTGACAATATAATATAAAATGCTAATGCAATTACCAGTCTTGATTATCCATCGCAAACAGATTCCATTTTGGACGTAAAGGGCAAAATAGTTGTGACAATATATGGACGGTCCACTGAAAATCAGTGATGACACCAGCTGTTCCTAAAAGGGTAAGCATGTCCTGCCCTAGCGGCAGCACCCGCCATTCACACAATTTGTATAATAAAGTATTTTTTGCCAGTAGTACCCACCATTCACACAATGTGTATACGAATGTAAGTAATTACTGCCTGACGCCGCACGGTGGTTCTTCTGCCATGCGACGGCGCCCTTTACACAAACCTGATCGATTAACCGAAAAATCCAAGGACACGATAATGCATTTACTGATTTTTTTGAAACTAATAAAATCGATGTGTTAATTTTGAATTATGTCTCCTGTGTACAAGTGCAGATATTTGCAGCTTATAAGTAAATAAAAACGTTGAAGAAATATATTCGTTTTGCAACACAGTGGGGGAGAGTTTTGATGTCTCGGCACGCCAGAAACCTATGATTGTGGGTGCGAATCCCGGTTCGCCCTGATTATGTTTCAAGGTTTGTCAGCACCATACCCGTGCTCGTGGGTTTCACCGAAGTGGTAAACGTCTGAGATTTGCATCTCTTCGGGCTTTCCTCCCACAGTAAGCTGACACGCCGTGATATAACTGGAATACTGTTAAAAGCGGCGTTTAACCCAACTCACTTGCACACTCACTGAAAACGGATGTGTTATGCTCAGGAATTTTCATCAAGTATCCACGATGTGGCATTTCATAGTGTTTGATATCATTCGAGGTGAGGTGAAATGCGGCTTAACGTCGCGTCAAAGATCATTGCACTTATATAGCGACGCGCATGCACGTGTGTGTGTGGCTGCTTGTACTAGTCCGGACTGATGCCGATTTATAGTGCTAGCACACTGAGATACCATGCCGCAGTTTAACATGAATACCCCCAGTCGACCAGTCCTTGTTTGAGCCCCTTAATGCCGAGCGCTAGACAGAGTAACAACAAGTACCATCTGTTAACGTCTTTTGGTATGACGCAGCCGGGGATCGAACCCCGGACCTTCGGCTCTCCGGGGGGACGCTCTACCATTAGACCAAGAAGGCGGTTTGATATCATTCGAAGGTGAACATTGCTGATAATAGGAGAAAACTTCCTTGAGAAGCCGGTAACGTAACATTGCCGTCACCTTCTACTCAGTGAAACCCCGTTAATCCAGACACTACCCTTCACTGTGAAATCCTTTGAATAAACTAAATTCAGGATAAACGAATCAGTCTATACATAGTTATGTCATTAAATAGTAAGATTCTTAATAGTTATGATTCAATTACCGGGTTTCGGGATTAATCAGGTTCCGACTAAGCATGTTTCGCTGTTTCACAATGTTTTGAAATATACAGTGTTCGTCATTGCATGTTCCTTAAAGCATACATGTAGATTTGGCTAATTATGTGAGTACGTTAAAAATATCTGTCAGTAAGGAAAATAAAATCAAAACAGGAAATAAATCACTTTTCCAATTCAAATCGCGTGTTTCACTCCGCAAGGAAGTTAGACGATAACTATAAGGCACGTGCTTCGTTTGCAAAAAAGGTGAGTACAACTGAAACAATCATTATAACGACCAGCTACCGGTCACTGGTTGCATGGGGTTGACGATTGAGTTAACGCTGGCTTTCGCAGTACAACGCTCATTAGAAAACTAATATGGCAGATCAAATTCAACTGGTTATGCTGACAACCAAAGGTGGCTTCCGGGTTTGTTGAGCGACCTCTCAGCATTTGTATGATTTGATTTATGTGCTATTGATTCGAGTTTGGTTACAAAAGCACAATTACTCATCCTCACGAAGTCCACAAGATTTGTACTAAGATTGCATGTATGCCTTAGAATGTGATTTCCAAATAGTCTTATATTGTAGTCTGTTAATCGCTTTTCACCACTCAGCATCATTCAAGCTTTATGATGGCGGCCTGTATATATTCAAATGTTACCCCGACAAGCCTCTCCTGTCCACGGGATCACGTACACTTGTTACTTGACATGATCAGATTGAAACCGGTCATGTCACATGTACGTGTATTCTCGTGTTTGTCGATGCTTACAGAATCCTATACTTCATGGAAAATGGCACACTACCTTACTAAAACAAGCGTTTCCTCGATTGGTTGGTTGGTTTGTTGTTTAACGCCGCACTCAGCAATATTCCAGCTATATGACGGCGGTCTGTAAATAATCGAGTCTGGACCAGACAATCTAGGGATTGATATAATGAGCCTCGATCCACGCAGCTGAGACACGATGACAGCTGAGACACGTATCAATCACGTCGGCGAGCCTGACCACCCAATCCCGTTAGTCGCCTTTTACGACAAGCATAGTCGCCTTTTACGGCGAGCATGGGTTGCTGAAGACCTATTCTACCCCGGAATCTTCACGGGTCGCGCTTTTCCTCGATCACAAACGTGATAGTAGTGTATCGCTGCCTCTGCATTTTAAACATGTGTGCACATTCTATTGTAAATTACCAGCACACACTCTGGCTTCGCCATGCTGTGGGAGCCACTATTCCGCTTGTGTGTGATATTTAATGGGGCAGGGTGGGCTTAGAACACCTGACACACTTCTCATTATGTTAACTTCAAATGCCATTCACAAGCTACACACGCAATAAATCGCGTCCTGTTCACAAAGCCGGGTAGCATATTTAGATCCTGGTCTTCTGTACATACGAGTAGGGCATCTGTAACAGTGTGCGGGATTATATCATAATTTGTGAGTGTGTGTGGTTAAAAGCCGCTACGAACATTACAGTCGAACATCTTTGTGTCGAACTCTCGGTTGTCTCGAATGAGAGACCCAAATGTCCAAAAAACCTTCTTTCATGACGTTAGAGATTGACGTGGGGGTGTATTCTGGTATGTCACTGTATTTGAACATCTTTGGTAGACGTCATAGTACTAAATGACGTCATCAATGGAATGAGTTAGAAATTGAGGAAGATATGTTTATGCGCACGATTGTATCAGTTTAATCAAAACTAAGCACAATAATGTACAGAAATTATGATAATGTTTTAAAGATGAAAGTGCTAAAAATATTGTTTGGAAAGTGTTAAATATTATTCATCATACTTTCATACGAAACTGCTAACACGGTACCTATTTCCGCGGTAGAAATAAATGTACATTGTGTTACAGAACGCAAAATAAACCACTTCTATACAAAGCATAAAGGTCATTCTGACACCTGCAGCCCAAGTGAAACTAGCCGACTATTCAACAACGTGTGCCGGGTCAAAAGAAGGCTAACGGTTGGTTGGTTGGTTTGTTGTTTAACGCCGCACTCAGCAATATTCCAGCTATATGACGTCGGTCTGTAAATAATCGAGTCTGGACCAGACAATCCAGTGATTGATATCATGAGCATCGATCCTCGCAATGTGGGACATGTATCAACCAAGTCAGATCTATTCTACCCCGGATCTTCACGGGTCCGAAGGCTAACAGATGTTGTATATATCAGTATATATATATCTTCCCAAAACTGAAGATCCCGGGTAGAATAGATCTTCAGCAACCCATGCTTGCCGTAAAAGGCGACATGCTTGTTTGTTTGTGTAACGCCGCACTCAGCAATGTTCCAGCTTTATGACGGCGGTTTGTAAATATTTGAATCCAGTGATTGACGTCATGAGCATCGACCCACGCAATTGGGATAGGATCACATTATCAACCAAGTCACCAAGCCTGACCACCCGATCCCATTAGTAGCGTCTTACAACAAGCAAAGTCGGCTTTTATGGCAATCATTGGTTGCTGAAGACCTATTCTACCCCGGCTCTTCACGGGTCAGAAACAAAGAACTAGAAAGTCAAATGGTTCTAGCTCAGTTAAAAACAAAATTATCAGTTTATGTTAATTTATATCCCGTTTATGAATACATTTTTTCATCGCATAACAAACATAAACCTGAATGTCCCATGATTCTAGCCCCCGATGTAAAAAATCTATTAGTTCTTCCTGTTCGGATTATCTTACTTCTGGGTTCAAAACACATTTTCACTTCAATAAAACTTTAAATATAAAAGTCCCTTGTTTCTAGTTTTGATTACGTCAGGTGTTTAGGTAAACAGACACTGACTACATTAGATTGGTCGGTTGTTTTGTTGTTTTACGCCACACTCAGCAATAGTACAGCTATATGACGGCGGTCTGTAAAACAATCAAATCTGGACCTGACAATCCAGTGATTGATATCATGAGCATCGGTCCACGCAATTGGGATCGATGACATGCATCAGCCAAGTCAGCGAGTCTGACCACCCGATCCCGTTAGTCCCCTTTTTACGACAAGCATAGTCGCCTTTATGGTAAGCATGGGTTGCTGAAGACCTATTCTACCCCGGAATCTTCACACGTGTAACACGGAACCGGGTTCCAGATGAAGTTGACAAAATTTTAAATGAATAGTGAGATGAAACAAAACAGTGAGATGTGAAATTTGAGTTAATGAGCGGCCATTGAGCTGTGTTCACCAGACCGTAAATACAAGGTCGGCCCGTCTTAATTAGTGTTCGGTTGTTAGACTTTTATGGCATGAACCATTCCACTAGGGTCCCGTCTAGCCATTGTGGCTAGCCGACAGTAGAACAGTAGTGAATTTAGATGCGAGTTTATTGCTAGGGCAACCCCCGTGTTGACACGATTGTCGCGGGTTGGTAAATGTTCGCCATTAATAAAATGATTGTTTGTGGATTGCGAACATATTCATTTGCCCACACGAGTCATTCCATTTGATTGCAAATGTAACGTTTTCGTTCGCCAAATTTATGCTTAAGACAGTACAATTATGATATAGCCGTCACCACTACTAATGTCTCATTATTTCACGTAGGAATATGTCCCATTTCCCCACGCCCCACTCTCTGTTTTGTATTTTGAAAGAATAAATAAAAGAAGGTTTTGTGTGGGACACTTTTATACTAATTATAAGAGGATGTTGTAAATGAATATGAACAGCCATGCTGTCTGACTGTTGATAGAATTTGAGATCTTCACAATACTTACTTACTTACTTTGGAGATTTAACGTGCGCTTTCCGAATGATGCGTATTTCGCACACGGGCCCGGCCAGGCCATTTAATGTGTTTCCGAAAGGGGCGATGGTGGTCCGTGCAACCCAAGAGGCGGCTTGGTTACAGGCCGGCAAAGCCACATTTCGAAAATAGATAGCCCAAATTGATGTGGCTCTCGCGGCAATGGTTATGGTTGCGTGATTGTATAATGTGGCTCTCGCGGCTATGCTGTCAAAACATGCTTTGTGATTCTAACAGGTTACCGTATATAACAAAACAAGTCTTGTTTTCTCATTTTTTATTCAACAAGGATAACATATTCATCAAAACTTTACATTGATGAATATGAATAGCATATGAATATCATAATGGATTTAATGTCATTACTGCAGATGAAGGTGTCGCCCACGTGGTCAGCATATTCCATCTCACTCAGGTGTGGGTTCAGGAGCTGGATCTTGAGGGACGCAATACGTGCATCGATTGCCTTGTACTTCTTTCTTCGTGAAGGTTGTGCCACCCTTCCAGGTGATTGTTGGTACGGTGGCCTTGGTTTCGAAATGGTTCCAAATCTCTGGCATGAAGGCCTGTCCTTGAACCCAACTGGTTGTCACGTAGTCCATGAAGGCAGTCACTTTAGGGCCAGCAGGAGAGTCAGCAATGGCATCAAGCCACATATCATCGACGTTGTCACGAGGTACTAGAGGGAGGGCAGCAGCTCTTCTCAGCAGCTTCCTCACCTCCTCATCTTCCTTATAGTCCATCACCAGACCTTCTTTCTGCACCACGCTTTGTAATTTAAATGTGGGACACTCATATAAAGGTATCGGTAATCGGATTAATTAATTACCTGCTAGAATAGGTGAAATGCACTCGGCTGAAAATGTGGCTTTACCGGCAATAGCCATTTCTGAAATGTGGCTCTCCCGGCTAGACACCGGCGGCTTTAGGGGTTGCTTATATAGAATTTGGGAATTTTGAGATTTGGAATAGATGCCGATGGGGTTGGGGAGGAGAACTAAGGGAGCTGGGTATGGTGGATGATTGTTTGTTTATGTGATTTTGATTTGGTAGGTTATTATGGTTTTAGATGCGTTTTATTAGTTCCGTTTTGATTAAGAATACGCCTAAGGCCTTGAAGTTTTCTAGTTTATTTTGTGGGTTTAGTATTGCTTCTAGAGTGAGAGCCTTGTTTAGATTGAGGGTGGTTTGTAATGCGGTTCGATGTGTTAGGTAGTGTGTGCAGTGGATGAGTGCGTGTTCTGGGTTTTCTGGTTGTTTGCAGTGTGGGCAGTTACCTGTAGTGTGTTTTTTAAATTTTTTTAGGTGGTTATTTAGGTTGGTATGTCCTGTTTGGAGTTTAGTGATTACTCTGTCGATTTTTTTTTTATGGAGGGAGAATTTTTGGTTTGGTTAGTGGTTTGCTGAGCACTCTTTTGATTTGGCTATTTGAGTTTAGATATAGGTTATGCCATTTTTTGTGATTTTTTGTTTGTTTACACTTTTAATTTCTGATTTTGAGATGGGTAAGTTTAAGCTTATTTCTGGGATTTTGAGGGATAGTTTAGCTGCTTTATCGGCGTTTTCATTACCGTATATTCCTACGTGGGGTATCCACAAGAAGGTTATTTGTTTGCCTGCCTTAGTTAGGTCGTTGGAGCTTTTAAGTATTTGATTTATTAATTTAGGTCGGTTTTTGGTATTTTTGTTTTGGAGGGCTTGTAGTCCACTTAGGGAGTCAGTAAGTATTAGGACTTTTTGGTGGTTTTTGGATTCTTGATTGTGGAGGGCTGATGCCATGCCCATTAGTTCTGCCGTGAATATTGATTGGTTATTTGGGAGTCGGAAGGATTGTTTGATCTTCACAGTCACCGGGTGTGACCATATAGACAGAATCTCGTTAGGGTTTGTGATTTTTACATTAGCCCAATGACCATAGTGAGTATTGCTGGGGATACCAAACGTAACAGTTTATTATTAGAGGTTGTGAGTACCTATACCACGTAGATAGGATATCTTTAGGATTTTAATCCTTCTTTGAGAGGCATTTAGAAGTTGGAGTACTACGTTAGGATAAGATTTATGGGTGACTTTAATCCTTTTCTTTCTCTGTGGGCAATCCTTTCACGTTGATTGGAGGAAGTCACTCAACCAGGTCATGACAGGCCGTGAGTTTACTCACTAACTGCTGTGAGCGTTTTTGGCATGACATCTTTTCTTGTATAATCATAGAAACGATGCTCACTCACTGTTAATCTTCTGCAGTTTGCTGGCAAAGTGGGGATAAACCTCAGTGTCAAAGACGATCAAACTTAGTTCGAATCCTTGTTTATATGTGACATCTCCCAAATGGGGACATTTTCATAAACTTGGCAAGTGATGATGAATTTTAATATAAATATTATTATAGTTTATGAAATTGTTAATAAAACTTTAATAAAATTGTGTTTCATTCTCACGAAAAATATATTGTCTGTGAATAAATTTATATGTCACGTTTCATCGGCATTTTTCAGTGATATTGGGACTACATGAAACATGGCTGGTTTTACATTTCTGATACAGGTGCTTGACTGACTGAGTAGTTCATGATCAATTAGATATGTTTAAATCAGTCAAGTTTGCAACAATAGATGAATAAGTTGATACATTTGGACCGCAGTTACCGATTAACAACTTAAGACATAGAGACAGGGAGGAGATATATAACCAAACCTATGGTCCTGTTGAGACAATTGACAGTTAGAACGTTGGATTAAATGACAGTAACTAATTTGAACATTCCCAAGTAATATCATAAAATACATCATAACTCATAACAGTCCGAGAAACAGCTTCCAGCCATATACTAGTATTGAAGGGACAATCGCTTTTGACAGTTTAAAAATAAACTCACCTTTAGGTGCTTGGCCAGTCAAGCGTGGGAAGGCACGGCGTCGGCTGGCGAGCATGTGTGGCGAGAAGTCTAGCGGCGGTATCCTTCTAGTAGTCTCTTGGTCAGCTTCTCATCCTGGGGGTCGGGATTCTGGTAGAGACTCTTGGCAAGGAAGGCGGCGGTATTGGCGACGAAGTGGTTTGAGGTCGGTACGCCACTACTCTGGAAGAAGTGGTACAAGTCTGTGTAGTTTCTGATGTCGTACTCGATGTCCTGTCCCCCCTACTTGTGCACCATGACGAAAGGGACTCCTTGTTTGGCGTAGAGATGTTCCTTTTGGGTGTTGATCTGGTCAACATTGAGATCCGACCGGGCCTTTTAGTGGTTGATCGGAATGTCTGACTTTTCCACTAGTAAATAAAGTTCTTTGGTATGACCTCTTCTATCCCTGCTGATGTTATCCTAATGTTCAGTTTCAGTCTGCCACACCAAGCGTAAGAAAGCATTGTATATGTTCTGATAAACCACACTGATGCAATTAAGCAAATGAATATTTGCTGTGGGCAAATATCTTTTTTCTATATATATATTTGTGGATATGAAGCATTCTAGTTAATTGTGGATACACTGGGCAGACTGAATTGTGTTTATTTCCAGGCCATCCTGATCGTCGTTTACTACTATAAGGTGTATGTTTTGAGGCAAGATCAAAGGCGCCGCACAGCATTTATTAGATAACAGACGGGGTCGTCCGTTTCGCTTTAAACAACCACCCCACCCTGTCTGTAGGAGTTATATAATCGGTGCGCAAATAACTGTGTCAAGTCCACTGCCGGGCTGATGCGGTGTCAGTGTCAGCGATGAACATGAATGCTCAAATTATAGACCTGTAGCACTCACAAGTTGCTTAGCCAAAATATTTGAAAAGTGTATATTCAATTCTCTGATAACAGCACATATAACCTTAGAAATAGATTCAACATACAAACAATCAAATGTAGAACACAGACCTATGCTTAATAATAATTTCTTCTGGATATTATCAACCTGCGGAACCCTCTATCCGATGAAGTAACTAATGCTCGCTCATTAAAAGAAATCAATTATTAATTAATCGTTCTGATGCAATTACTAATAATTTTTACTTCAAATATTTTCATAGATCATGCCAAATTGTCCACTGTCGCCTTAGGCTCGGCTGCAGTGACTTAAACGCTGATAAGTTTAGACGACATGTATCAGACATACCAGACTGCACTTGTGGATATCACCTTGAAGATGCAATTCACTTTTTCTATGACTGTCAAAAAATACGTTAATATCAGAAACGCTGTGTATTTCTACACACATGGGTATGGTCTAAAAATGATATAACGTGGCAGTAGTTAAGCAGTTCTACAAACATGACTCTTCTTAAATCAGTTCACGACATCATTGTCAAAAGCAAAAGGTTTGAGTAGCTTAATTTTATGCATGTAGTAAAGGAAAACTGCATTACCTTATTTCACAGACACCACTTGCTTCAGTGTATTGGCTTCTTGTATTTCATTTGTGCATTTTGTATGTTTATGTTCATCACTCTCTTATATATATCCAGCTGTTGTTAAGTTGTTACCTGGAGAGGTATTACATAAGCAAGTTTTGCTTGTTTACTGATCAAGATTTCTTTTGAAATAAAAATACGTTTAAGCCAACACAGCTAACCCTAAAACACATGATTGTAAACTATTCAAAAAGGGGCACTAATCTCTGGCTTCTTCCCGGTTGTTGGACTCAAACTCAAACTCATTTATTCTTAGAATAACATGACATACAATTATCTACAATTTTATTATGTACAATTTACCAAAAATAATAAAAATAGGATACGTGGATACTAATACAATTTACCAACTGTATTGTACACATTGTTAAGGAATTTAGATAGGCCTTTTAGATTTCTTACACTGTTAGTGGTCATAATTTTCTTAAATGTTTGGAAACTTAAGATATTGCTTATTTAAGAGTTCGTATCGCCGTTGGTGAAAAGCTTCACATTGGAATAAATAATGCAATTCATCTCCCACAGCGAAAGATTCACAGAGTGGACACTGGCTGTCTTCCCTGGGAATGTTCCCAGCAGGCATTACAACGTTGAAACAACGTTGAAACAACGTCACTCTTCAACGTTGAAACAACGTTGCAAATTGGTTTCATATGAAAATTGAACTGACGTTGACACTTCAACGTTGTTTCAACGTCAGATGTCAACGTTGTTTCAACGTCAGATGTCAACGTTGTTTCAACGTCAGATGTCAACGTTAATTCAACGTAGTTTCAACGTTGTATCAACGTTGATGTATCAGAGGACCCCTTGTAAACCTTGAAATAGTGTGTTTTTTTCAGTACAGCATCAGCTCAAGAAGTGGTGGCCTCCCTGATATTTGAGATCAGTGAAATATTCTAGACGGTCATAATACACACCAAAAAACGAACCATTATGTTTTAGTTAAACAATAAATAAGCTGAGCTATAGCTAGCTTAATTAGGGTGTTAACCAATTTCACTAACCTCAAAGAAGTGTGGAAAAAAACTAATACTGTAAATCTGGAAATTAATACGACTGCTGACCCCTAACCATCAATGCCAAGGTCACTGATTGGTATGAGATGGCCTCAGCAGTGATAACTCACCAGCTGCCCATTGTGTAATTCCCTTCCTTTGAATGGTTTGGGTTTCCAGCTATATGATGGCAGTTTGTAAATAATCGAATCTGGAACAGACAATCCAGTGATTGACAACATAAGCATCGATCCATGCAGTTCGGACCGATGACATGCATCAACTTAGTCAGCGAGCCTGACCACCCGATCCCGTTAGTCGCCTTTAACAAGCGCAGTCGCCTTTTATGACAAGCATGTGTTGCTGAAGGCCTATTCTACCCCCGATCTTCACGTGCCTATTCTTTGAATGACATTGTTAAATACTTATATCTGATGCTGATGATGAATGAACAACAAAGATACATTGTTTTCAAAAATTGTATTCAAAGATAATTAAAAAAAACCAACTTAATTTCAAATATATACAACATAAGCTCTTCTTTTTTCTGGGTGGCAAAGAGGTCCTAGTGCTTAGGCCTTCCATCTCCCACACGTTCTGCCAGGGGCATATTTAAGAAATCGACTGATCATATCCTGAAGTTCCGTTTCCATTGTCTTTGGAAAGGTCAGGAGGACTGAATCTGAAATAATATTAACATGCAATTTAATACAATTATTAAGTTATTCAAAACTTGTGTGTATAACATTAAAACTAAAACGACGGATATTGTGTTATTATATATAAAAGAATCTTAATTATGAATATCCCCTAAGCTTACTCACTGAATGAAATAGTATCACAGATACATTTCCTTTTAGATTTCATTTCATGTGTACACAGTATCCACAGATCTATATATATATATATATATATATATATATATATATATATATATATATATATATATATGTGTGTGTGTGTGTGTAGTGGTAGCAAACACAAAGATATGAATTTAGTTTGAACAAAAGGTGTTATGTATACAGATCGCTTTATACGAGTGATGGTTTAATTTCTCTCATATCTCTATATAAAAAATATTATTATAATTACTTTTTACCTTTATTCAACACACACAAAGTAGTACATGAAACGCAGTCTTGGTTTTCTTCCCCTTCATGTTCATTTTGGACATGGACGAGTTTGTCATCATTCTGAAAAATATCCAGTAACATATCTGAGGATGCAAATTCAAAGT
Source organism: Haliotis cracherodii (assembly GCF_022045235.1). NCBI lineage: Eukaryota > Metazoa > Mollusca > Gastropoda > Lepetellida > Haliotidae > Haliotis > Haliotis cracherodii. Next base: position 21,118,673 of record NW_027266268.1, read on the forward strand.
ATGGATCGATGTTCTTGATGTACATATATAATCATTGACCAACTGATTAATGATTTGTGTGTGGATTAACACCACTTCCTTATTATAAACATTCCACTTATCTTACAATGAGGCAATAAAAGTATATACCTTACCACATTTTCAAAACTCAAAAAACTTGATCCCTTCCACTACTTGTACCAGTCTATATGGATCCATGGACCTGAGTTCTACCTACTGAGCTACTGTAACCTTTCACCAATTTCATTCTATTTTACCATAGCATAGCCTTTTTCACGTGGTCATCGGCATTCGCCCCACCAATCCTTCTTAAGTAATTTTCTGTAAAAAGAACATTTGAACTTCATATGTGGTATGAAAATCATTATATAAGTATATTAATTCAACCAAAACTTATGGCATGTTACTGTTTACTTTTGTTTCCAAGCAATTCATAACAAACAACATTCTAATCTTACAATGTAATAACAGTACCATAACTTCAACTTGACTTACCAAGCTGGCCTGATATTCATCCTCTCTCAGTCTCCCCTCGAGAGTGTCCAACTCATCCAGTGTATTGAGCTGCTCAATAGAGCTTACTGATACTGTGTCTGCCACTGAGTCTTGATTCTGTTTCATTGGGTTCCTAATTTCCGTCAAAAGATAGAGAACCCTTCTCTGGAATCCTGTGAAAAAGAAATAAATACATAACAATAAAAGATAGTTTGTTGTAGACATAGAATGTAACAGGTATAGATTCCTTTAGTGTAACTCAGAAAGTAGCACAATATTTAAAGCAAATTGCAAAGCCATAAATACCCTAATTATGATAAGTTAATCTGAGCGAGTATGTCTGTAGGCGCATGGTTTTAACATCAAAGTTACCATGACAACATTTCTGAAAAGGTATAATTAAACAATCAAGCAACTTAATTAAAACAAAAACAAATCACATTTAAGGTGCTAACAGAACAAACTGGAAATGATAATACCTACTGGTAAATTATATCTTTACTTCTGTTGGAATGTAAATAATTTATCTTTTTTGCCAACAAACTGAAACACCATTTACAACAGTCGCTATTTCATGTCTTAAGACCTGCATGCCAATGAAATGAACAGCTGATGGTGGTAGACATGCATCCTAAACGATCTATAATTGACCTTGCAATTAATTGTCCTAAAGTCAACAATGAACATATATATGAATATAAATCTACTAATGCATTAATTTTGGACACTATTGCTAATATTTTAAAATATTCATCGGAATAATAATGTTCAAAACTATCGGAGGATATATCTGTATAATCTAGTAACATTAATTGCAACATAATTTGAGTCAAATACCGAATATCAAATAGTTTCCACATTGACAGCCAATCAACCAAATCTGACAACCCACCCAATTTATTAAGACCTAAGTATTGGCACTGTAATAATTCATAATGTCTAATGGAACAGTTTCATAAGTTCTTCTTGTAGAGATGGCAAGTTATTAATTTGACGTTACACGTGCATTACACCCCGGACACCTATCCGCCATGTTTGTTCGATGCTACTAACGAAGCGGCACGTGACAGCATCAATACTTGAAAAAATAGGGCGATAAAGGTCAAAATAAGCAGAAATATTACCCCGCTTGCAGTTCTATGGTTTAATATGATTTAACTTTGAAATTGAACATCAAAGCGATTCATGAAGTCGAAATTTGGACATCAACACAGAAAATGTACCCCAAAATAGAAGGTAAATGATGGCGTGCACCGACCTCATTAGTGACATCCGTCGGAGTGACATTTCAACAGACACGTTGTATTTTGTATGTACATTGGTAATACTATTTAAACATTTACTAACGAAAGAAGTTAATTCAAGCCGTTGTGTGTTGGGCCCCCTGTTAATTTACCAATGCGAAATAAATGTCGTCTAACGAACTTAGAAACCGTCACTGAGGAATGAGCTCGTGCACAAATGGCGCGAAACCCATGTCATTTTAGCGAGGCAACCAAAAATGGCGTCTGAAAAAATTGGAAACCATTAGTAAGGAATGAGCTCGTGCACATACCTTACCGAAAAATGGTAGGTGTCCGGTATATTGCATTCAAAGCAAGGCATTAAACATTGAAAATCTACTTCATGCAACATACTGATTGAAGATTTACACTGAAATACCGTAACACAGAAATTCGATAATGGCGCGCGGCAACCTCGATCAACATGGCTACACCCGCTCCGTGCATCGGGTCCACATTTCAACAGCTAGGCCCATGTAGATCTGGTATTTTTCAGTAACTGTACTCAGACATATACGGATATAAAAACAATTAACTACACGTCAGTAAAAGTCAATTCATATATTCGCGCGTGCCGACTGAGCCATGTTGTAGCCCACTTACACAGCCTGCCCAGCCTATCAATGGACCGATTGGATAGGCTATTTATAATCTGTTCGTCAAAGGTGTGTGCGAAAATACAACTTTACGGATCTACGTGTCATAACTATATGACCATTGAACTACAACTCATTTTCAACATAAGAATGGAAACAAACATGCAAAGAATGTCAAATGTTACTTGAACTTACCTTCTCGATCGAGTATCCGCCAAGTTTTGAATTTTCTGCGCAGTCGCAAATCCACTTCCTGTCCTCGCTGATGCTAAATATCCAACTATCATCAGCTGCAAGTACCGAGTTCAAGTCCACGCGTCAAGATATTTATTTTTCAGGTTAAACCCTTTTCAACTTTTTTTTTTCAACTTCTCCCTGAAGATAACACTGAAACACGTCGGGGAATCATCCGTGTTGTGTAATTATTTTGTGAATTTCTTTACATATGTGCACGTATATATATAAAAATACACATATATAATTTAATATACCTGGCTTGTTCAAATTTGAATAGGCAGCCTAACTGATCATGCTTGGGTTTCAACGCAGTGTTTAAACAGGTGAAACGGAGTGGAAAAGTATGGTGATTTGTCGATTTTCGAATAGGCGTACGTCAAATTGAAATGATGTACGTACGTCTTAAATTCAACGTTGTTGTGACGTCAGTATCACAACCATGGCTCAACGTTTAAGATTTAACGTTGATACAACGTTGCGTTTTGGTTGATCAACGTCACAACCTAAACGCAACCAATTTTAAACGTTGATCCAACGTTGCGTGCCTGCTGGGTTCAGCCATGGACCAGTTTCAACTGGCAATCCTTGGTTAGAAAGTTCTGACTTTAATTTTAAGAGCAGTAGATATTTCGCAAATGAAGGTTGATTCTTCAGGTAATACGACCTTTGTATTTCCGTTTGGGCTTTCTAGCTGCCGTGAGTCAATTTGCTCGTTAACGCAACCGAGCGTGACAAGAGACTGGGCTACCAGTCTACAAGGACAGCTAAATAAGCTTAAGCATTTTTTAAAACTGATTGGTTACCCGTGATCTATGAAGATTTCAACAAAGGGCGCAAGGTAATTAATTTCTTCAGCCTAAACAAACAGACAAATAACGGCGAAAGCTCATCGGATGTCGTTATTTGGAAATACCCCTCATGGTTACAGTTTAATAATAAAAAAGTATCCCTGAGTAAAAGCATTTTCGGATTTCGGATTGCGTGGATGATACAATTACTACTCCCTTGTTGTCATCCACATTTTCTGGTATAACCTCAACTTGTGTATTTGTCGTAATTCACTTGCTGCTCAGTTATGAATTTATAACATGTATACTTAGTTGTAGCACCACTCAGATTATAAAGGTTTAAATTTGGTCTTTCTTGTACCTGGGGTAATTATTCAATCTAAATCCAGGTTTGAAGTGAGGTGGAATGTGAGTTATGTGATATGCACGTGGCAGCCCAGCAAGAGATGTATGGTCAGTTGCTTTACTTTTTTTGTAAATCAACTGATCATTCCCAGACATCAAAGGATCAACAGGAAATACGTTGATTGATTAACTACTGTTATCTTGCACAGTGGATATGTCAAAAGTAAGTGTTTACATATGAAGGTAGGTTTACTAAACCTAGGGAAAACACTCATATCATGGCGTGAAGTACAGATGTAAAAACAACATACTTTGTTCAAAGGGTAACCGATAATACAGTGACTGGTTGTTCATTGTTATCTAACTCAATGTATGTTTTTAAGAACCGTGGACATTATAAAAATAGTTGTCACGTGGGCTTTCTCAGCTAACTTGGCACCTAGGTGAAACAATTGAAACAAACTAAATGATCAGTTAAGAAACAAACCCGGGTTATAATATTCGAAACATTTAAATAACGTTTAAAAACGATATATTTCAATATTTTGATATATTTCATATATATTCCAAATATTGTTTCCAAATAATTATTATTAAAGTATTTGATTCTCACATTGACATTTGACATCGAATAAGTATTTTTGTACAGCTGCAGACGCAATGGATATTGTTCCTTTATGTTGATATTCCCGGATACATTATAACTTTGGTAGGTTGTAATAATGATATTTGCATTTTGTTTTCATTCATTCGCTGCAGCTTTGAACAGAATCATTCTTGTTCCTTTCCGTTTGGTTGGGAAGTTTTTCGATGCGCGATAGACGTTGTTTTCACAAGTATTTTCTTTTGTAAGCGTGTATATGTTACAGTCAATGTGTAAAATATGATTCACTCAGGCAATTTATCAAATATCTAAATATTTCAGTCATTTTATAAATTGACTGAATAATCCATTCATTTATTTAACCGACTGACTACAAATGATAAAGACGATCAACAGAGCTTAAACACATCACAATATATTAATTATGCTAAGAAAAGAAGCCAAACAATACAGAACTGTACTTGGTGATGATATTAAACATAAACAAATATTTGGAATTCGTTATCATATTAATAAAGATGGACATATTTTTCAGTTAATTTCTAAAATAAACTGAATATTTAGGCGTTTAATAAATTTCCTTAGTGAAATCTGTTTACATTTTGAATGTAAACATATACACACGGTAAAATAAGCAATGTTCAGATGAAATATTTACTTTGTGTTGCAAGTCAAAATAGTGTACACAAAGATCGCACAATTACCAAATCTCGCAAACAAGTCTAGATTTCTGCTATATCATCCGGGTACTCACTGGGAAAATACAGTAATGCACAGGTAACAACTACTCCCGCGGAATTGCTTTAGATCAGTGCTCCTTTGTACGTTGAAATACTATATATTGTGAATGCCAAAATGATGTATCAAGGATCAAGTAGAAGATACATTGACCGTAGCGCTGGGAGTTTATTCAACAGACCCGTGAAAATAACACTGCTGTATCTTATTATTTATTTTAGATGACGCAGTCAAAGCTCACTTCTCCTGGCGGCCATTATCGAATGGCCAGCTAAAACACCACCCCGCGCTTACGTCTACAGGTCTCTTCCTGTAGTACGGTAATTAGTATTCTCTCCCTCAAGTGTATCCTCAATGATATAACCCACCCTCATTGATTACATGCTGCTCTTTTCCAGCCTCACGGCTATGGAGCTGAGGTAAAGAGTCCAAGTCATCATAAAGTAATTAGGGTCCAATAAAAACAATGCGCCGCCAAACCTCATACATATTATCACTGAAAGTCGTACTACAGACGGTTAAAGTCACATCACAATAAAAGCATTTCAATTGCAATAACATGTTCCAGGACCATGTATTCTCTTAACACCATCGGATTTAGAAGCAATGGTCGTATAAAACAAGACAGATCTATTTAAACACAACAGTATTCATGTTATTCCCACAAAATCACATGAAGAAAGGAGACATTAGCAAATACATGTGTATTATCATTTTTCGTCAGGATAACAAAATTTTCTCTCCTTGTTACCACCTCCAGGTTCAGCTTAAGACGGGTCCTCCTTTGGTCAAAAGTTTGTTCCCCCTCTAATGAGTGTGTCACGCGTTGCACACGAGTGGCGGACGGGGTGCACACCCGTGATGCACACTGGTTGCGTAACGCGTTGCCCATGCGTGTAAGGGGAATAACGCGTTGCCCATGCGTGTAAGGGGAATGAACTTCTAGGCAGTAGTGTAGCATGGGTTGCTGAAGACCTATTCTACCCCGGATCTTCACGGGTCTGGAAGTAGTAGTAGTAGTAGTAGTAGTAGTAGTAGGCACAACTTCAACCTTTGATCACTATGTGCCAAGAGCGCCAGTTGTGTATGTCTCATGTGATGTAATGAAGAGGCTGTGGGGAAGTCTGTTGCATTGTGACATGTGTCAGCACTGGTTTTCAGTGATCCATTCATATAATTTGCACCACTTTTTGTCTTTTACCCCTCGGCAGACAGTCAAGACATATTGTTCCAAGGCTTTGGCATTATATGTTCTTTCTTTCATTCTCATTCTTTTTTAATCTTGTATTGCCTTTTTCATTTTACAGAATTATTCAAGTGGGTTACAGATCCTATTTACTCTATCCTATGTGCTCAAAACATAAGTAATATCAAAATTAGACTGTGGCCGTAAATACGTGCATTGATGTTATGCTCTGCCTCACTAAACTTATACTGTAGTATAGAACACATCCTCTCTGAGATAATTTCTTTCTTTCAGGCAATGACAAGGAACTCCTTTCTCGCAATGCTGACTATTTGGCTGGCCGTCTTAGGGTTGCCATGTTCGGCCAAGATGTACGACGTCAACAGCTGCATTTACAATGAAAACGATCAAGATATAGTTGCCAACTGTTCGAAAGGAAACTTCACTGATGTGCCCCAAGGATTTGCTGAAAACGTGACTGTCATCGACTTGTCACAGAATGAAATAACAAGCATTGAGAAGATGTCCTTTCCTTATCGTCTGATGGTACACACACTAAGTATGTCTTATAATAGTCTTACTCATCTAGACAGAGATTCACTCAAGAACTTACCACACCTTTCGAAACTTGACCTCAGAGGAAACAAGATAAACTGTACGTCTTCATCATTACCGAAAGGCCTCTTCAGAGATCTTCCACTAAAACGCCTTTTATTGAGTGACATGAACATAAAACAGATTCAGGATGATTTGGAGTATGCAGTATTTCATGATCTCAATCAACTCGAAGAACTTGCTATCGATTTGCCTCCAAACCCAACATTTGGTGTCGGATTTGGCAGTTTGACAAATTTACGCACTTTAACCGTTAGCTTTTGTCAAAGGAATAACCTTAATACAAGTGCATTTGAGGTTTTCACAAAATTTAATCTTACAGCATTTCAGATAAATGCATGTAATAAGGGACAGGTAGATACAAATATAACTGATGTGTTTCCATATTTAGATATCTTAGATATTAGGAACACAGTCCACACTGATTTATCCCAGCGTTTGGTAAATCTAAATAATTATGAAAATGCATCCATGCAACGAATTTCTTTCATAGCAAACACCGCAAGATATGGAGTTGGAACTGAGAAATGTTTCATGCTATCCACAAAATATACACGTTTTCTTGTCACAATGTGTGTTTCAGAAGTGTATCTGGTAAGCAACAGAATACGAATAATTGAGGGAAGAGCTTTGATTCAACCTCCATTTTCTAAATGCCTTCGTGTTTTAGATCTCAGTCACAACATGATTCTGGAAGAGTATCATCTATTTCAAACCCTTTTCTTTTACACACATTTGGCATCATTTCACTTTGAACAACACGAGAAAGATCTTAAACAATATAATGACTATATATACAAGTTCTATGACTCACATTCAATTTTTCAAGATACGAATGGGATGGTATGGCCAGGAAATGAACCTCAGACATGTGTTTTCTCGGTCAGTGCTGAGACCCGAGAGAGTGAAGTCAATCCCCAAAGTGAAAGTAGTGTCTTAGCGTATCTGATGTTTTTTCCACGAAACCTAACCTCACTTTATTTTGCACCGGCATTAAGACCTTTTGTTGATATCAATCATGATGTGTATTTCCTTGGTTCTGAAAGGTGGTCAAAAGTCGTATTTGCTAATTGTTCAGTAGTTGCAGATAATGTTAGTATCTTTGGACTGAATAACCTTCAAAGCTTGGAAATTTCCGGAAATGGATTTATTGGACAACCAACGACATTGATGAAATCCTTTCCCAACATTAAAAATCTATCATTAAACCATATCACAAAGGGATTTAAGGGTATTGCTGACAACATAGAATCGGTATTGGGGCACTTTCAACATCTTCAGAACCTGCATCTGTTAGATAATAACCTTACCGATTTGCCAAGAAATGTGGAGAAAATAACAAATATCAGATTAATAGATGTCTCGTATAACTCAATAAAAGAGCTGAGTGTGGGAACAAGAAAGAGATTAGACGCTGTGGCTCAGAAGAAAAATATATCGGTTAATCTTCGAGGGAATGTTCTGTCATGTGGGTGTGGTTCTCTGGAATTTATTTCATGGTCAATGGATTCACTCGTACGCTTCGTTGACGGTCATCATTACATGTGTCGAAATGATGATGGGGAAATTATTCACATAACAAATATTGCAGATTCATACATGAAAATATGGAGGTCGTGCGTTTCTTTCTTTTGGCTTTTATTTTCAATATGTCTTTTTTTCCTTCTTTTCTTAGGATTATCTCTAAGTCTTCATATTGCAAGAAATGTAAATTTGTTAAAGCGATGGAGTGTCAAATGGTTAGGTTTGGACTTCCAACAACATTTTAAGTATGATGTATTTGTCTACCATTCATCAAAGGACGACCGTCGGTGGGTGTGTAGCACCTTGAAGCAAAAGCTGGAAGATGAAAGAGATCTTCGTCTCTGTATTCCGGACAGAGACTTCGAGCCCGGAGTCTACACGTGTGAGGAGGTTCTGGGCGCCATCAACAACAGCTGGAAGACTATAATCTATCTGACTCAGACCTTCCTGGAAGACGAGCTCTGTTCCTTCAGGCTTTCTTCTGCCGTTTATCTTGGCGATAATCTGAAATCTGACAGATTTATCATCCTTTTTTCGGACGCGGTCTTCCGTCATCCATTGCCCCTTATCATTAATCAACTTCTGGATGAAGATAACAGGTTTCCTTTGGAGGAATTTCATAAGAGTTCCCTTTGGGATCAGCTTCACAGCAGGATACTGAGTAAGGATTGACAATCGCAAAGGAGTGTCTGGTGACGGATTCAAGCAGTGTATAGAGAGGATACGCCTTAGGATCACTGAACATTGTTATGTAGTGTTACTGATAATTGCATACGTTTTTTTGTAAATGTTTGTCAGAATTAATTGCTCACACTAGACTTATTGTAAAATAATCTGTGCTCCTAAAACATAACATGTTTCAGGTGATTATCGTTACACAATGACTGGGGTTAGCGATAATATCAATATAATCATGAAATGTAAATTGCTAATGATAAACTTCGTTAGGCCTTACTCATTCCGGTTAAAGGGACTGTTTCGATGTATCTGCTGTGTTTTAAACATTGTTAATGTAATTATTATTTGCGGTTTGGTTTTGATTTTTGTTTACATTGTACATTGTTTACATTTTTATGGGGTGAGATGCGAGGTTACTTTACCCTCTGGCGTTGCCGTTGAATGTCTGAGGCATATTCTGAGTGTCACCTACTGAACAGGTTGTGCAAAAGAGGTTTTACTCCCTCACCACTTTTTAGTCCATGACATTTTGTTTGTTTGTTGTTAAAACCGCACTTAGCAATATTCCAGTTATGTGACGGCCGTCTGTAAATAATCGTGTCTGGGCCAGACAATCCAGTGATTGATATCATGAGCATCGATCCACGCAATTGGTTGGTTGGTTTGCTGGTTGGTTTGTTGTTTAACGCCGCACTCAGTAATATTCCATATATAGGGCGGTCTGAAAGTAATCCAGACCAAACAATCCAATCATTGATATCATGAGCATCAATCCACACAATTGGGACAAGATTGCATGCATCAAATCAAGTCAGCGAGCCTAACCACCCCAATAGGTAGAATAGGTCTTCAGCAACCCATGCCTGTCGTAAAAGGCGACTAACGGTATTGGGTGGTCAGGCTCGCTGACTTGGTTGATGCATGTCATCGATCCCAATTGCGTGGATCGATGCTCATGATATCAGTCACTGGACTGTCTGGTCCAGGCTCGATTATTTACAGACCGCCGTCATTCATATGGTTGGAATATTGCTGAGTGCGGCGTTAAACAACAAACAAACAAACAGCATAGTCGCCTTTTACGGCAAGTATGGGTTGCTGAAGAACTATTCTACCCCGGATCTTCACGGGTCCAACGCAGTTGGGATCGATGACATGCATCAACCAAGTCAGCGAGCGTGACCACCCGATACCGTTAGTCACGCCTTACAAGCATAGTTGCCCATGACATGTTATCGGTGATAATACATAAGTACCGTTAGAGTCATGTCAGTTCCCATTATACGACCTTGTGTATTTAATGTAACTTAACTGCGATAAATAACATTTATAATGTATTTTATTCACAGTATTTTTCATTTTGTGCATGTTGGTAAATTATCCGCCAATATTTTTATGTATGTTTTCATTTGATTATGTGATTGTCCGTGGCTGCACCCTCAAAGGGGGTTGAAGTAGTGTCAAATTATTGTCCCCTGAGAGGGTATATAAGACCACGTCTTTCAAAGTGTATTTATTGTTACCATGTTTTTAATCGTAGGATATGTGTTGTTTTAATGTTCGGCTAATTGTGTCAGCCATCGTCAACAACTGAAGGGATGGTGTAAATCCTGCTGGGGTCCATGCAGGTAGCAGAAGTACTGTAAGTCCCCATGGTCCCTAGTGAGGTGATCTATCTTCAGTTGCTTGCGATCTGTAGCCTTTTTTATATTGTATCGTTACGTAAAGTGACATCTTTTTATGGCTGTATACTAGTTTTAAATAATATTCTGTAATCTTCTAGTTATTTTACTGTCCTTTGTTGACAGGCTTCTATTGTTTAAATGTATATATTATGTATAATTTTTGTTAGTCACGATATGGCTGAAATACTGCCGATAAATTTTAACTCATTCACTCACTCACTTTTCATTATGTTGACATTATGTTGGAAGTTGTGATGATTATATGCTGAATTTGCATGTAAACTACATTTATGATCTTCCCAGAAATCTAATAAAAGTGTGCTATCCTAATTTATGTGTTCTGGGTATAAATTCCGACAAACTTTGTTGAACATTAAGGTTCGTTTTTCGAGGATTCGCCTTGATTACAACCTTATTTTGTTTGTACTTTATGTGCCGCCTCCGTGGTAGAGCGTCCTCCGCCCGGAGAGCGGAAGGTCATAGAGGTCCGATCCCCAACCGCGTCATACCAAAAGACGTCAAAAGATGTTACCCTGACTGGCTCTGTGTATACTGTGTATTCGTGTTAAAACAGCGACATGGCATCTCAGTGGGCCGGCACTATAAATATCGCCATTTGGTCGGACTAGTACAAGCGGTAACACACACGTGCATGCACATCGCTATATAACGCAAATAATGTTGAACGCAACATTAAACCCAATGTTACGGTGAAGATGAAAACCGCATATATGTGATAAACAACAGTGAACGTTAAATTTGTATGGTTTTAATTTACTTAGGGGTGCGTGACATTTAATTACTGTAAATTATGTGAGAAAATGAGTGAGTTAGTATGGTTTTACGCCGCTTTTAGCAATATTCCAGCAATATGACGGCGTGGGGGCACCACAAAGAGGCTTCACTCATGTTTATCCACATTGAACAGTTACTGTATGTACATCTATGCTGATCAAGGAGAGGTACTGTATGTATGGTTATGCTGATGGAAGAGAGGGACTTACTGAATGTATGGCTATTTTCATCGAAGTGACATACTGTATGCTTGCAGGATATTATCGAGTGTCAATATCCGCCAATACATTTGTCATGCACCGATGTACCAATGTTTTGTCCGCTTTAGCTCACTTAACTAGCCTTAAAGTGCAAGTAACGAAGTGCGATTATGTTGTGAATATACTTTTTCATGGCTACAGTAGGTCAATTCGAGAGAAATTAATAAAGAAATTCGTAGAAAGTATTTACACGTCCAAGTGAAAGTGGTGATATCACACGCTCCATTCCCAGACCAAACTATTTGGTGTTGCTGCAATGGTGCAGCGGTGAGAGATAAATGGTTCAATTGTCTGATATTTAGACTTGGTTGCAGAGTCTGTCTACTACTAGTATATAATCTATTTTGTGATGCTTAGCAGACAGAAGGACGTACAGACATTGTATTACAGTCTCACCTCATATTTACAATATATAAATAATGCGACAAAACCCTTCATGCAGAAATCTCTGCATAAAGCAGAGTTGACTGTACGATTTCGACTATATCATGAGCATGTGTTTATGAATCACTACCAAATAGTAATGATACCAGGTGTTCGCGAAAAGGTGAACGTATCCTGCCCCACCAGTGTCACCCATCACAAACACATGCAAATGCAAGTCAATTGTTCACCTGAAAATAATAAGGAACATGTGGTACAAGTCAAAATTGGGAATTGTCTGGGACGTCTTTTTTGTCACTGATGTGTCAAATTTGGGAATGTCCTCCACATGTCTACGATTAAACTTTTTGAAAGCTTTACTGAGGCCTTGAATGTTGTTGCCTTGATCAAACAAATTCTATTCTACTCCGGATCTACACGGGTACCAATAGAAGAGGCGCCACGCCCATGGGTACATACATCCCAATTCATTGAAAGTAACAATAGTGACGACCCGTGAAGATCCGGGGTAGAATAGGTCCTTAGCGACCCATGCTTGCCGTAAAAGGCGACTTTGCTTGTTGTAAGAGGCGACTAACGGGACCGGCTGGTCAGGCTCGCTGACTTGGTTGATGCATGTCATCGTATCGTTATTGAGTGGATCGATGTTCATGATGTCAATCACTGGATTGTCTGGTCCAGACTCGATTATTTACAGACCACCGTCATATAGCTGGAATATTGCTGAGTGCGACGTTAAACAAAAAACAAACACACAAACAAACCAATAGAAGAAGGCGTTGTTCTTCTATTGACTGTAGCTTGGGTGTGTCCAGGCTTCAACCGGACCGGATCAGACGCATAATTAGTGCTTCCTGTTTGGATTATGTAACTTCCACATATTCTTCCTGCAATATAGACCCGTGAAGATTCCGGGGTGGAATAGGTCTTCAGCAACCCATGCTCGCCGTAAAAGGCGACTATGCTTGTCGTAAAAGGCGACTAACGGGATCGGGTGGTCAGGCTCGCTGACTTGGTTGATACATGTCATCGATCCCAATTGCGTTGATCGATGCTCATGATATCAATCACTGGATTGTCTGTTCCAGACTCGATTATTTACAGACCGCCGTCATATAGCTGGAATATTGCTGAGTGCGGCGTTAAACAACAAACCAACCAATCCTGCAATATAACCTGAAATATGAAAGTCCAATGATTATTGTTTCTTCTGAAAACAGGAGCCATGTTTATAATTAGAACTTCCAGCGAGAGGGGTATTAGAAAACTTTGCATCTTAGTTTTTAGTATTTACTGTGTGGATCATATCTCTTCCGGTATCGACAAAAAAGGATACCTTTTAACTTCTTTTAACTGAAAGTCACATACTGCAGTTTAGGTTATGGTAAAATTATCTTTTTCTGTTTCGGAGATTAGGTTAGTTGGTTTGTTGTTTTACACCGCACTGAGCAATATACCATCTATATATGACGGCGGTCTGTCAATAATCGAGAATGGACCAGACAATCCAGTGATTAATATCATGAGCATCGATCCACGCAATTGAGATCGATGACATGCATCAACCAAGTCAGCGAGCCTGACCACCCGATCCCGTTAGTCGCCTTTTACGGCAAGCATGGGTTGCTGAAGACCTATTCTACCCCGGATCTTCACGGAGAACATATAAACATTGTCGTAGAACCTCAAACCAAAAATACCTCCTTCAAACGCAATCAGCAAGATTCATACTTCCAGTCTCTAGCTGACTAAGTTACAAAGCTAATTGTAATTGTCACTTCCTTAGAAAAAACTAGCAAGGTTATTGCTCTATTTTATACGAGATCCACCATCGATGTAAAAACAGTTAGCGGGGAGATTTTGTGTGTCCCGACCCTCCGTCGAGAGCGGAAGTACTCATTGGACAATCATTGAAAAAAAATATATATTAATAAACACAACTTAACAAAAACATTGCATTTATCAAACAGTGAGAAGGGTTCCTGTTATGGCTTTAGTTATCACTTCATCTTGAGCACTATTTCATATTGCACGACTTTACGTCAGGTTCTTAGTCGATGTAAAGGCAATTAGTTCAAGTATTCTATTGACTCTTCTTTCTTTGTGTCAAAAGAAGCGTCAATAAAAGATGTATGATTGGTTAATTTGCTGTTTTACGCCGCCCTCAGCAATATTCTAGCTATGACGGAGGTCTGTAAATAATCGAGTCTGGACCAGACAATCCAGTGATTGATATCATGAGCATCGATCCTAGCATTGTGGGATCGATGACATGTATCAACCAAGTCAGCGAGCCTGACCACCCGATCCCGTTAGTCGCCTTTTACGACAAGCATAGTCGCGTTTTACGGCAAGCTTGGGTTGCTGAAGACCTACCCCGGATCTTCATGGGTCTGCACCGATGTACCGATGTACTACCCCAAATAGCATTCGCGGCCAACTCGTGTTATTCAGCAGGAAGCAGAGTCTGTAAGTCCCCATGATCCCCAGTGAGGTGGTCTCACGTTTGTTGCTGGTGGTTTATAGCCTATTTCTAATTGATAGCACTATGTACATAGTGAGTGAGTGAGTGAGTTGGATTTAACGCCGCTTTTAACAGTATTCCAGTTATATCACGGCGAGTCAGCTTAATGTGGGAGGAAAGCCCGAAATGATGCAGGTCTCAGACCTTTACCACTTCGGTGAAACCCATGAGCACGGGTATGGTGCTGACAAACCATGAAACATAATCGGGGCGAACCGGGATTCGAACCCACAATCATAGGTTTCTGGTGTGCCCAAGGGACGCAACTCTGCACAGCGAATCGCGGCGCCTTAGACGACTGGGCCACCCAGAGCATGCAGAGCCCAGAGCATGCAAAGTCTTGTAGTTATAAAGACGAGAGGTTGGGCAGCAGTAGAGCGAAATATGTTTCTGGAAAAGATATTATAGAATAGTCTGTCCAAGGCCGCAGGCAAAGGACCTGGCGATTGTTGTGGTATCTGGTACTCAAAATAACTGTGAGTCTGTCTCGCGCTTCACGAGTTACAGTTGCTACAAAGAAATGGAAGATAATAATATTATTCATCATCAAGAAATTACGACAAGGTTTTGAGTTGGATTGTATGTAATCGATTCAGGGCTAAACGATTAATAAAGCGGGAGAACCCTTTCCTAATCAAACTACAGGTTGACAGCAGGAGCCCTTATCCACGCTGTGGGGACTGACAGGTCATAATTAGACAGCTATTACGACAAACATGGGGTACTTAGACCTATTCTGCCCAGGAATGTCAACCGAATGTAGTTGTATCTCCCACTTCTAAATTCAACAACATATTTCGCAGGTCACCTTCAAAATGATTGAAAAAACAAAATGAATAAAAGAAGGCGTTTTAAACACATCATATAAAACAAGAGTGCTCTGAGAGCACAACATCCCCCGCATGAATTATTTTAACGAGTTTATATTTCCTTTGTATTTTTCATGAAGCCGCGTAAAACAGGGGCAGTAACTCTGTCAACATTAGTCGCGGAACTGCGATATGCGTATCACCAACATGTCGACATCTTGTGTGTAGAGTGATAAAAACAACTGACAAAATTAAGTACACTGTTTAAAGTTTTATCAATAATCTAGTTATATGACGGCAGTGTTGCTTCCAGGAATTTGTAAGTTAGAGGGATATACCCCCTTCACTTTATGAACAGGGCTAAGTGCTTACTACCTATGAGCAATGGTTGTTATCTCTATACCAAGAGTTGCCACTTCCTAAATAAACGCCTCTCCTCCAGTTTGCTACAGTTTCATCATGAGGGAACATTCTTGATGAGTGACCCTCAATTGGAATAATTATCAGCTGATGTACTGTGTTGCATCTAAACTGTTGCAATGTGTGCATTGTGTGTCGACAACAGAACCCGCGTTCGCAGTCAGGTGTCTGAAGGTGTACATGAAGTGAACGTTTTTCCCTTTTCCGGGAAATCCATACTTGTCTTCTTTTCAAATAGCTTCATGCCATATCTGAACGTTTTGCCTTTGTTTGGAAAGTTGAACATACATGTACAGTTGCAAGGGCACTTTCCTGAAACTTTTTCAGATGGGATGTTTCAAGTAACTGTTCAGAGTGGCTTTTTCCTGTGTTTAGCAAGCTCCACTGTTGAGTTGGTTGGTTTGTTGTTTAACGCCGCACTCAGCAATATTCCAGCTATATGACGGCGGTCTGTAAATAATCGAGTCTGGACCAGACAATCCAGTGATTGATATCATGAGCATCGATCCACGCAATTGGGATCGATGACATGTATCAACCAAGTCAGCAAGCCTGACCGCCCGATCCCGTTAGTCGCCTTTTGCGACAAGCATAGTCACCTTTTACAGCAAGCATTGGTTGCTGAAGACCTATTCTACCCCGGATCTTCACGGCTTCCACTGTTGTGAAAAAGCAACCTGGAAGACTGTAGGTTAATAAATATCCTGTTTTTGAAAAAACATTCAGAGCAGCTAAGACGGGAATGACACTCATCAATTTATACACGCAGGCAACCATAACTTAAGGTATTATCACTGATTTCATAAAGTAACTTTGTTCCGTTGACGTCTTTCTTCTGCTGCTAGGAATATTTCGTTAGGGTTTTACATGAATACTACAATCGACTCCATTTTCAACATAAAGTTCTAGAGCGCTTCCGTAGGATAGTGGTAGAGCGTCCCCACCAGAGTGCGGAAGGTCCGGGGCTCGATCCTCAGCCGCGTCATACCTTGGTGTTACCCTGTCTGGCGCTCGGCATTAAGGGGCTAAAACAAGGACTGGTCGGCTCGGAGTCAGTATACTGTGTCTGACTGGGGCATTCATGTTAAACTGTGGCATGTTATCTCAGTGGGCGAGCACTATAAATCGGCATCAGTCCGGGCTAGTACAAGCAGCCACAAACACACCTGCATGCACGTCGCTATATATGTGCAATAATCTTTGACGCGACGTTAAACCCCATTTCACCACACCTTAAAGTTCTAATAAGTCAGGATAGTTCTTAATTGCAATATTAGGTTTTGCAATATACATACCGTATTCGACGTAATAAGCGCCCACGGCGATATTTGCTAATATATTGGCTAGTGAACAATCCCAATCAGCACCCCTTCCGATTGACCAATCTACACAAGGCTTATTTATTCGGGTATAATACGCGCTCGTGTGTTATATGCACCCTTAATCATGGGCAATTAAATTCTGGAAAATATATCTGTCGTAATTGTATCATTTCAGGCTGTCAGCATAAACCACGAAATACACGATCTTTCAACTCTGTTTTTTTTTCTCACCAAAATTATATTCTAATAAGAGCCCCATATTTTTAATTTTGAGAGCGCCCAGGGCGCTTATTACATCGAATACGGTATGTAGCATGCTCCATTTGAAATGCGACTGATATAGGTATATTTGGGGGCAGGAGCAACAACTTAAACACGTCATAGCTGTTCAATCGTTAACGAAAGATCGAATGATCCACATATACTGATGACGTCACGCAGTACACACAGAGTAAGCGTATAAATAATACCACGTGCTTCTACGGCACACAAACACATACAGTAATAATATTCGAAGTACTGCACAGTTTATAATAATGAGTGAGTGCCAGAGCATAGTTTTACGTCGTTTTCAGCAATATTCCAGCACGATCACGGCGGACAACACTGGAAATGGGCTCCCTAGATTGCACCCTTGTGGGGAATCTAACCCGGAGCTTCAGCGTGACGAGCGAACGATTTAACCACTAGGCTTACCTCACCGCCCCTGACATTAATGAACTATTTAACCCAAACTATGGTAACAACAGAATTACAATGGCTTGCAGCGGACTGTCCTTGTGTGTGTGATTAAAGTCAACTCCATAGTGTTTTTTATGTCTGCTGAAAATTTGTATTTCGTAGTTCAAAAGTAAAAGTCAAAGGTCAAATCGGCATGTTGGTCTGCTTTCTCTGACAGGATATCGTCGCTTATTGAAAGATTGTCTGGTTCAGACTCAGTTATATTACAGATCGCCGTCATAAAGCTGGAATATTGCTAAGTGCGGAGTTAAACAACAAACAAACAAACTGTTTGTCCTCTGCACAGTCAGGTATACATACATGTACATTATTATGCTTTTTTGTTTGTTTGTTTGCTGTTTAACGCCACACTCATCAATATTCCAGCTTTTTGATGGCGATCTGTAATGTAATTGAGTCTGAACCAGATAATCTAGGGATTGATATAATGAGCATGGATCCACGCAACTGAGACACGATGACATGTATCAATCACGTCAGCGAGCCTGACCTCCCGATCCCGTTTATCGTTTCTTACGACAAGCATGGTCGCCTTTTATGCAATTTAATGAACAGGCTCTGAAGATGTCTGTAGTATTGTGAATCTATCCAGATTCGGATATTTACAGGCCGCCTTCTTATGGCTAGAATATACTGAGTGAAGCGTTAAACATGAAACAAACACTTTTTTTGTAATTTGTATTTTTCTATGTTATATTATTTTTAAGAACACAATCTGTTTAACCTGATCTAATTCTTGCAGGTAATGACAAGGAGCGCCTTCCTCACAGTAGTGACGCTCTGGCTAGTCGTCCTAGGGTGGCCATGTTGAACCATGAAAAAATGACATTAACAGATGCAAGTATGCGGAGACCGATCGAGATGTAGTTGCCAACTGTTCGAACAGAAACTTCGATGATGTGTTCCAAGGATTTGCTGAAAACGTGACTGTCATTGACTTGTAACAGAATGAAATAACAAGCATTGAGAAGATGTCCTTTCCTTATTGTCTGAAGGTACACACACTCAGTATGTATTGTAATAATCTTACTCATCTAGACAGAGATTCACTCAAGAACTTACCACACCTTTTGAAACTTGACCTCAGAGGAAACAAGATAAACTGTACGTCTTCATCATTACCGAAAGGCCTCTTCAGAGATCTTCCACTAAAACGCCTTTTATTGAGTGACATGAACATTAAACAGATTTATGATGATTTGGAGTATGCAGAGATGTGCAGAGATTATTTCAGATAAATGCATGTAATAAGGGTCAGATAGATACAAACATAACTGATCTGTTTCCATATTTAGATATCTTAGATATTAGGAACACAGTCCACACTGATTTATCCCAGCGATTGATAAATCTAAATAATTATGAAAATGCATTCATGCAACGAGTTTCATTCATAGCAAACATCGCAAGATATGGAGTCAGAATTGAGCAATGTTTCATGCTATCCACAAATGATACACGTTTTCTTGTCACAATGTGTGTTTCAGAAGTGTATCTGGTAGGCAACAGAATACGAATCATTCAGAGAGGTTCTTTGACTCATCCTCCATTTTCCCAATGCCTTCGTGTTTTAGATCTCAGTCACAACATGATCCTGGAGAAGTATGGTCTCCTTCACTCTCTTTTTGTATTCACAATTTGGCTTCATTTCACTTTGTACAAAACGAGAAAGATCCTAAACAAGCTAATGATCAAATATACAATTTCTTTGACTCACATTCAATTTTTCAAGATTCAAATGAGATGGTATGGCCAGGAAATGACCCTCAAACAGGTATTTTCTCGGTCAGTGCTGAGACACGAGACAGTGAAGTCAATCCTCAGAGTGAAAGTAGTGCCACAGCGTATCTGTTGTATCTAGTTGTTCGGTATCTGCAAAAAATGTTAATATCTCTGGACTGAAGAACCTTCAAAGTTTGGAAATTTCCGGAAATGGATTTATTGGATCCCCAACGACATTGATGAAATCTTTTCCAAGCATTAAAAAACCTATCATTAAATCGTATCTCAAAGGGATGTATGTGTATCGTTAACAACATAGAATCGGTATTGGGCCAATTTCAACATCTTCAGAACCTGCACCAGTTAGATAATGACCTTTCCGATTTGCCAAGAAATGTGGAGAAAATATTAAGTATCAGACTAATAGATGTTTTTATAACTCAATGAAAGAGCTGAGTGTGGGAACAAGAAACAGATTAGACACTGTAACTCAGAAGAAACATATATCGGTTAATCTTCGAGGGAATGTGGGTGTGGTTCTCTTGAATTTATTTCATGAGCAGTGGATACGAAGGTACGGCTCATTGAAAGGACATATTACATGTGTTGAATTGATAATGGGAAAATAATTCACTTGACAAATATTGTAGATTCATACATGAAAGTGTGGAGGTCGTGCATTGCTTTCGTTTCACTTGTATTTCAATTTGTCTTGTTTCCCTTTTTTATTAGGTTTGGACTTTCAACGACATTTTAAGTAGGGTGTATTTGTCTACCATTCATCAAAGGACGATCGTCGGTGGGTGTGTTGCACCTTGAAGCAAAAGCTGGAAGATGAAAGAGATCTTCGTCTCTGTATTCCGGAAAAAGAGACTTCGAGCCCGGAGTCTACACGTGTGAGGAGGTTCTGGGTGCCATCAACAACAGCTGGAAGACTATAATCTATCTGACTCAGACCTTCCTGGAAGACGAGCCCTGTTCCTTCAGGCTTTCCTCTGCCGTTTATCTTGATGATAATCTGAAATCTGACAGATTTATCATCCTCTATTCGGGCGCGGTCTTCCGACATTCTTTGCCACCTATCATTAATCAACTTCTGGATGAAGATAACAGGTTTCCTTTGGAGTTCCTTATGGGATCAGCTTCACAGCAGGATATTGTGTAAGAATTAACAATAACAATGGTGTGTCTGGTGACGGAAGTAATGTAATGGCATTTATCAAAAGGATCATACCAGGAGGTGCCGAATTGCGTCACTTGGGCACGCCAGAAACCTTTGATTGTTGGTTGGAATCCCAGTTCGCCCTGACTGTTTCTAGGTCTGTCAACACCACACCCGTGCTCGTGGGTCTCACCAAAGTTTTAAACGCCTTAGAAGGTTTCTGAAGACCTATTCTACCCGGGATCTTCACGGGTCTAATGATAAGCACCCCTGTGATAATACAATACTTAGAATAATGGTTTATCTTACATATTGTTTAAATACATTTTACACATTATTTCATTTCTTTCTGTTTATGCTTATACATATGCTTTATTTTATATAATATGCTGCTTTGGAATAACCTATTTTTTTCATTTTAAGAAACACGTTAAAGCATATTGCTGGTCTGAACATGAAGTACATTTGACAATATAATATAAAATGCTAATGCAATTACCAGTCTTGATTATCCATCGCAAACAGATTCCATTTTGGACGTAAAGGGCAAAATAGTTGTGACAATATATGGACGGACCACTGAAAATCAGTGATGACACCAGCTGTTCCTAAAAGGGTAAGCATGTCCTGCCCTAGCGGCAACACCCGCCATTCACACAATTTGTATAATAAAGTATTTTTTGCCAGTAGTACCCACCATTCACACAATGTATATACGAATGTAAGTAATTACTGCCTGACGCCGCACGGTGGTTCTTCTGCCATGCGACGGCGCCCTTTACACAAACCTGATCGATTAACCGAAAAATCCAAGGACACGATAATGCATTTACTGATTTTTTTTAAACTAATAAAATCGATGTGTTAATTTTGAATTATGTCTCCTGTGTACAAGTGCAGATATTTGCAGCTTATAAGTAAATAAAAACGTTGAAGAAATATATTCGTTTTGCAACACAGTGGGGGACAGTTTTGATGTCTCGGCACGCCAGAAACCTATGATTGTGGGTGCGAATCCCGGTTCGCCCTGATTATGTTTCAAGGTTTGTCAGCACCATACCCGTGCTCGTGGGTTTCACCGAAGTGGTAAACGTCTGAGATTTACATCTCTTCGGGCTTTCCTCCCACAGTAAGCTGACACGCCGTGATATAACTGGAATACTGTTAAAAGCGGCGTTTAACCCAACTCACTTGCTCACTCACTGAAAACGGATGTGTTATGCTCAGGAATGTTCATCAAGTATCCACGATGTGGCATTTCATAGTGTTTGATATCATTCGAGGTGAGGTGAAATGCGGCTTAACGTCGCGTCAAAGATCATTGCACTTATATAGCGACGCGCATGCACGTGTGTGTGTGGCTGCTTGTACTAGTCCGGACTGATGCCGATTTATAGTGCTAGCACACTGAGATACCATGCCGCAGTTTAACATGAATACCCCCAGTCGACCAGTCCTTGTTTGAGCCCCTTAATGCCGAGCGCTAGACAGAGTAACAACAAGTACCATCTGTTAACGTCTTTTGGTATGACGCAGCCGGGGATCGAACCCCGGACCTTCCGCTCTCCGGGGGGACGCTCTACCATTAGACCACGGAGGCGGTTTGATATCATTCGAAGGTGAACAGTGCTGATAATAGGAGAAAACTTCCTTGAGAAGCCGGTAACGTAACATTGCCGTCACCTTCTACTCAGTGAAACCCTGTTAATACAGACACTACCCTTCACTGTGAAATCCTTTGAATAAACTAAATTCAGGATAAACGAATCAGTCTATACATAGTTATGTCATTAAATAGTAAGATTCTTAATAGTTATGATTCCATTACCGGGTTTCTGGATTAATCAGGTTCCGACTAAGCATGTTTCGCTGTTTCACAATGTTTTGAAATATACAGTGTTCGTCATTGCATGTTCCTTAAAGGATACATGTAGATTTGGCTAATTATGTGAGTACGTTAAAAATATCTGTCAGTAAGGAAAATAAAATCAAAACAGGAAATAAATCACTTTTCCAATTCAAATCGCGTCTGTTTCACTCCGCAAGGAAGTTAGACGATAACTATAAGGCACGTGCTTCGTTTGCAAAAAAGGTGAGTACAACTGAAACAATCATTATAACGACCAGCTACCGGTCACTGGTTGCATGGGGTTGACGATTGAGTTAACGCTGGCTTTCGCAGTACAACGCTCATTAGAAAACTAATATGGCAGATCAAATTCAACTGGTTATGCTGACAACCAAAGGTGGCTTCCGGGTTTGTTGAGCGACCTCTCATCATTTTTATGATTTGATTTATGTGCTATTGATTCGAGTTTGGTTACAAAAGCATAATTACTCATCTACACGAAGTCCACAAGATTTGTACTAAGATTGCATGTATGCCTTAGAATGTGATTTCCAAATAGTCTTATATTGTAGTCTGTTTATCGCTTTTCACCACTCAGCATCATTCAAGCTTTATGATGGCGGCCTGTATATATTCAAATGTTACCCCGACAAGCCTCTCCTGTCCACGGGATCACGTACACTTGTTACTTGACATGATCAGATTGAAACCGGTCATGTCACATGTACGTGTATTCTCGTGTTTGTCGATGCTTACAGAATCCTATACTTCGTGGAAAATGGCACACTACCTTACTAAAACAAGCGTTTCCTCGATTGGTTGGTTGGTTTGTTGTTTAACGCCGCACTCAGCAATATTCCAGCTACATGACGGCGGTCTGTAAATAATCGAGTCTGGACCAGACAATCCAGTGATTGATATCATGAGCATCGATCCACGCAATTGGGATCGATGACCATGTATCAACCAAGTCAGCGAGCCTGTCCACCCGATCCCGTTAGTCGCCTTTTACGACAAGCATAGTCACCTTTTACGGCAAGCATGGGTTGCTGAAGACCTATTCTATCCCGGATTTTCACGGGTCAGAAACAAAGAACTAGAAAGTCAAATGGTTCCAGCTCAGTTAATAACAAAATTATCAGTTTGTGTTAATTTATATCCCGTTTATGAATACATTGCTGAAGACCTATTCTACCCCGGAATCTTCACGGGTCGCGCGTTTCCTCGATCACAAACGTGATAGTAGTGTATCGCTGCCTCTGCATTTTAAACATGTGTGCACATTCTATTGTAAATTACCAGCACACACACTGGTTGCGCCTTTCTGTGAGAGCCACTATTCCGCTTGTGTGTGATATTTAATGGGGCAGGGTGGGCTTAGAACACCTGACACACTTCTCATTATGTTAACTTCAAATGCCATTCACAAGCTACACACGCAATAAATCGCGTCCTGTTCACAAAGCCGGGTAGCATATTTAGATCCTGGTCTTCTGTACATACGGGTAGGGCATCTGTGACAGCGTGCGGGATTATATCATAATTTGTGAGTGTGTGTGGTTAAAAGCCGCTACGAACATTACAGTCGAACATCTTTGTGTCGAACTCTCGGTTGTCTCGAATGAGAGACCCAAATGTCCAAAAAACCTTCTTTCACGACGTTAGAGATTGACGTGAGGGTGTATTCTGGTATGTCACTGTATTTGAACATCTTTGGTAGACGTCATAGTACTAAATGACGTCATCAATGGAATGAGTTAGAAATTGAGGAAGATATGTTTATGCGCACGATTGTATCAGTTTAATCAAAACTAAGCACAATAATGTACAGAAATTATGATAATGTTTTAAAGATGAAAGTGCTAAAAATATTGTTTGGAAAGTGTTAAATATTATTCATCATACTTTCATACGAAACTGCTAACACGGTACCTCCTTACAGTCAAGTGAGAATTTCCGCGGTAGAAATAAATGTACATTGTGTAACAGGACGCAAAATAAACCACTTCTATACAAAGCATAAAGGTCATTCTGACACCTGCAGCCCAAGTGAAACTAGCCGACTATTCAACAACGTGTGCCGGGTCAACAAGAAGGCTAACGGTTGGTTGGTTTGTTGGTTTGTTGTTTAACGTCGCACTCAGCAACATTCCAGCTATATGACGTCGGTCTGTAAATAATCGAGTCTGGACCAGACAATCCAGTGATTGATATCATGAGCATCGATCCTCGCAATGTGGGATCGATGAGATGCATCAACCAAGTCAGCGAGCCTGACCACCCGATCCCGTGAGTCGCCTTTTACGACAAGCATAGTCGCGTTTTACGGCAAGCATGGGTTGCTGAAGATCTATTCTACCCCGGATCTTCACGTGTCCGAAGGCTAACAGATGTTGTATATACCAGTATATATATCTTCCCAATACATTACAACACTGTAAAGATCCCGGGTAGAATAGGTCTTCAGCAACCCATGCTTGCCGTAAAAGGCGACTTGCTTGTTTGTTTGTGTAACGCCGTAATCAGCAATGTTCCAGCTTTATGACGGCGGTCTGTAAATATTCGAGTTTGGACCAAACAATCCAGTGATTGACATCATGAGCATCGACCCACGCAATTGGGATAGGATCACATAATCAACCAAGTCACCAAGCCTGACCACCCGATCCCATTAGTAGCCTCTTACAACAAGCATAGTCGCCTTTTATGGCAATCATTGGTTGCTGAAGACCTATTCTATCCCGGCTCTTCGCGGGTCAGAAACAAAGAACTAGAAAGTCAAATGGTTCTAGCTCAGTTAAAAACAAAATTATCAGTTTGTGTTAATTTATATCCTGCTTATGAATAAAAATTTTTCATCGCATAACAAACATAAACCTGACAGTCCCATGATTCTAGCCCCCGATGCAAAAAAGCTATTAGTACTTCCTGTTCGGATTATCTTACTTCTAGGTTCAAAACACATTTTCACTTCAATAAAACTTTAAATATAAAAGTCCCTTGTTTCTAGTTTTGATTACGTCAGGTGTTTAGGTAAACAGACACTGGTCGGTTGGTTTGTTGTTTAACGCCGCACTCAGCAATATTACAGCTATATGACGGCGGTCTGAAAAACAATCAAATCTAGACCAGACAATCCAGTGATTGATATCATGAGCATCGATCCATGCAATTGGGATCGATGACATGCATCAACCAAGTCAGCGAGTCTGACCACCCGATCCCGTTAGTCCCCTTTTTACGACAAGCATAGTCGCCTTTATGGTAAGCATGGGTTGCTGAAGACCTATTCTACCCTGGATCTTCACGGGTCTAGTAGTAGTAGTAGTAGTAATAGTAGTAGTAGTAGCATGGGTTGCTGAAGACCTATTCTATCCCGGATCTTCACGGGTCTAGAAGTAGTAGTAGTAGTAGTAGTAGTAGTAGGCACAACTTCAACCTTTGATCAATATGTGCCCATAGCGCCAGTTGTGTATGTCTCATGTGATATAATGAAGAGGCTGTGGGGACGTCTGTTGCATTCAGACATGTGTCAGCACTGGTTTTCAGTGATCCATTCATATAATTTGCACCACTTTTTGTCTTTTACCCCTCGGCAGACAGTCAAAACGTATTGTTCCAAGGCTTTGGCTTTATATGTTCTTTCTTTCATTCTCATTCTTTTTTAATCTTGTATTGCCTTTTTCATTTTACAGAACTATTCAAGTAGGCTACAGGTCCTATTTACTCTATCCTATGTGCTCAAAACATAAGTAATATCAAAACTAGACTGTGGCCGTAAATACGTGCATTGATGTTATGCTCTGCCTCACTAAACTTATACTGTAGTATAGAACACATCCTCTTTATGATAATTTCTTTCTTTCAGGCAATGACAAGGAACTCCTTTCTCGCAATGCTGACTATTTGGCTGGCCGTCTTAGGGTTGCCCTGTTCGGCCAAGATGTACGACTTCAACAGCTGCATTTACAACGAGAACGATCGAGATATAGTTGCCAACTGTTCGAACAGAAACTTCACTGATGTGCCCCAAGGATTTGTTGAAAACGTGACTGTCATTGACTTGTCACAGAATGAAATAACAAGCATTGAGAAGATGTCCTTTCCTTATCGCCTGATGGTACACACACTAAGTATGTCTTGGAATAGTCTTACTCATCTAGACAGAGATTCACTCAAGAACTTACCACACCTTTCGAAACTTGACCTCAGAGAAAACAAGATAAACTGTACGTCTTCATCATTACCGCCAGGCCTCTTCAGGGATCTTCCACTAAAACGTCTTTTATTGAGTGACATGAACATTAAACAGATTCATGATGATTTGGAGTATGCAGAGGAAACATTTCTTGATCTCAATCAACTCGAAGAACTTGCTATTGATTCTCCTCCAAACCCAACATTTGGTGTCGGATTTCGCAGTTTGACAAATTTACGCACTTTAACCATTAGCTTTTGTCAAAGGAATAGCCTTAATACAAGTGCATTTGAGGTTTTCACAAAATTTAATCTTACAGCATTTCAGATAAATGCATGTAATAAGGGACAGGTAGATACAAATATAACAGATGTGTTTCCATATTTAGATATCTTAGATATTAGGAACACAGTCAACACTGATTTATCCCAGCGTTTGGTAAATCTCAATAATTATGAAAATGCATCCATGCAACGAATTTCTTTCATAGCAAACACCGCAAGATATGAGGACAGAACTGAGCAATGTTTCACGCTATCCAAAAAATATACACGTTTTCTTGTCACAATGTGTGTTTCAGAAGTGTATCTGGTAGGCAACAGAATACGAATAATTGAGAGAGAAGCTTTGATTCAACCTCCATTTTCCCAATGCATTCGTGTTTTAGATCTCAGTCACAACATGATTCTGGAAGAGTATCATCTACTTCAAACCCTTTTCTTTTTCACACATTTGGCATCATTTCACTTTGAACAATACGAGAGAGATCTTAAACAATATAATGACTATATATACAATTTCTATGACTCACATTCAATTTTTCAAGGTACGAATGGGATGGTATGGCCAGAAAATGAACCTCAGACATGTGTTTTCTCGGTCAGTGCTGAGACCCGAGAGAGTGAAGTCAATCCCCAAAGTGAAAGTAGTGTCTTAGCGTATCCGTTTTTTTTCCCACGAAACCTAACCTCACTTTATTTTGCACCAGCATTAAGACCTTTTGTTGATATCAATCATGATGTGTATTTCCTTGGTTCTGAAAGGTGGTCAAAAGTCGTATTTTCTAATTGTTCAGTAGTTGCATATAATGTTAGTATCTTTGGACTGAATAACCTTCAAAGCTTGGAAATTTCCGGAAATGGATTTATTGGACAACCAACGACATTGATGAAATCCTTTCCCAACATTAAAAATCTATCATTAATCCATATCACAGAGGGATTTGAGGGTATTGCTAACAACATAGAATCGGTATTGGGGCACTTTCAACATCTTCAGAACCTGCATCTGTTAGATAATGACCTTTCCGATTTGCCTAGAAATGTGGAGAAAATAACAAATATCAGATTAATAGATGTCTCGTATAACTCAATAAAAGAGCTGAGTGTGGGAACAAGAAAGAGATTAGACGCTGTGGCTCAGAAGAAAAATATATCGGTTAATCTTCGAGGGAATGTTCTGTCATGTGGGTGTGGTTCTCTGGAATTTATTTCATGGTCAATGGATTCACTCGTAAGCTTCGTTGACGGTCATCATTACATGTGTCGAAATGATGATGGGGAAATTATTCACATAACAAATATTGCAGATTCATACATGAAAATATGGAGGTCGTGCGTTTCTTTCTTTTGGCTTTTATTTTCAATATGTCTTTTTTTCCTTCTTTTCTTAGGATTATCTCTAAGTCTTCATATTGCAAGAAATGTAAATTTGTTAAAGCGATGGAGTGTCAAATGGTTAGGTTTGGACTTCCAACGACATTTTAAGTATGATGTATTTGTCTACCATTCATCAAAGGACGACCGTCGGTGGGTGTGTAGCACCTTGAAGCAAAAGCTGGAAGATGAAAGAGATCTTCGTCTCTGTATTCCGGACAGAGACTTCGAGCCCGGAGTCTACACGTGTGAGGAGGTTCTGGGCGCCATCAACAACAGCTGGAAGATTATAATCTATCTGACTCAAACCTTCCTGGAAGACGAGCTCTGTTCCTTCAGGCTTTCTTCTGCCGTTTATCTTGGCGATAATCTGAAATCTGACAGATTTATCATCCTTTTTTCGGACGCGGTCTTCCGTCATCCATTGCCACCTATCATTAATCAACTTCTGGATGAAGATAACAGGTTTCCTTTGGAGGAGTTTCATAAGAGTTCCCTATGGGATCAGCTTCACAGCAGGATACTGAGTAAGGATTGACAATCGCAATGGAGCCTCTGGTGACGGATTCAAGTAGTGTATAGAGCGGATACGCCTTAGGATCATTCTGGACATTGTTATGTAGTGTTACTGATAATTGCATACGTTTTTGTAAATGTATGTCAGAATTAATTGCTCACATTAGACATATTGTAAAATAATCTGTGCTCCTGAAACATAACATGTTTCAGTTGATTATCGTTACACAATGACTGGCGTTAGCGATAATATCAAGTTAATCATGAAATGTAAGTTGTCTAATCATAAACTCGGTTAGGCTTTACTCATTCCGCGTCTGGATAGAACGTCTACCTGGGGAGCAAAAGATCTGTGGTTCGATGCTCTGGCCGAAAGACGTTAAGAGAAGTTGTTACCGTGACTGGCGCTCGTCAATAAGGGAACAAAACGAGGACTGGTCGTCTGTGAGTCAGTATAAAGTATCTGAGTGAGGTGTCCATGTTACACTGTGGCATGGCATCTTGTGCAGATATTGTGTACTTTTTTTCGCAAGGTTCTACCCTGTACACTTCAAGCCCCCTCTCCACCGACAGCCTTCATATGAAAACGAGTGAGTGAGTGAGTTGGGTTTATCGCCGCTTTTAACAGTATTCCAGTTATATCGCGGCGTGTCAGCTTAATGTGGGAGGAAAGCCCGAAGTGATGCAGGTTTCAGATGTTTACCACTTCGATGAAACCCACGAGCACGGGTATGGTGCTGACAAACCTAGAAACATAATCGGGGTGAACCGGGATTCGAACCCACGATCATAGGTTTCTGGCGTGCCCAAGGGACGCAACTTCGTATGAAGAACGAGTCCCACTTACCTTCACAAATAGTAAATGGTAAGCAGTAACGAAGGGACTGTTTCGATGTATCTGCTGTCCTATAAACATTGTTAGGGGCGGTCTGGTAGCCTAGTGGTTAAAGTGTTCGCTCGTCACGCCGAAGACCCGGGTTCGATTCCCGACATGGGTACAATGTGTGAAGCCCATTCCTGGTGTCCCCCGCCGTGATATTGCTGGAATATTGCTAAAAGCGGCGTTAAACCAAACTCACTCACTCACTTAAAAATTGTTAATGTAATTATTATTTGCGGTTCGGTTTTGATTGTTTACATTGTACATTGCTTACATTTATGGTGTGAGATGCTAGGTTAGTTTACCCTCTGGCATTGCCGTTGGATGTCTTAGGCATATTCTGAGTGTCACCGACTGAACTATGGTTTGAACGGGTTGTGCAAAAGAGGTTCTACTCCCATCACCACTCTTCATTCCATGACATGTTGTTTGTTTGTTGTTTAACGCCGCACGCCGTTTAAATATTCCATTTATGTGACGGCCGTCTGTAAATAATCGTGTCTGGGCCAGACAATCCAGCTATTGATATCATGAGCATCGATCCACGCAATTGGTTGGTTGGTTGGCTGGTTGGCTGGTTGGTTGCTGAGTGCGGTGTTAAACAAACAAACAAACAGCATAGTCGCCTTTTACGGCAAGTATGGGTTGCTGAAGAACTATTCTACCCCGGATCTTCACGGGTCTCACGCAGTTGGGATCGATGACATGTATCAACCAAGTCAGCGAGCCTGACCACCCAATACCGTTAGTCGCCTCTTACAAGCATAGTCGACCATGACATGTTATGGGTGGTAATATATAAGTACCGTTAGAGTCATGTCAGTGCCCATTATACGACCTTGTGTATTTAATGTAACTTAACTGCGATAAATAACATTTATAAAGAATTTTATTCACAGTATTTTTCATTTTGTGCATGTTGGTAAATTATCCGCCAGTATTTTTATGTATGTTTTCATTTGAAAATGTGATTGTCCGTGGCTGCACCCTCAAAGGGGGTTGAAGTAGTGTCAAATTATTGTCCCCCTGAGAGGGTATGTAAGACCACGTCTTTCAAAGTGTATTTATTGTTACCACGTTTTTAATCGTAGAATATGTGTTGTTATAATGTTCGGCTAATTGTGTCAGCCATCGCCAACATCTGAAGGGATGGTGTAAATCCTGCTGGCGTCCATGCAGGTAGCAGAAGTACTGTAAGTCCCCATGGTCCCTAGTGAGGTGATCTATCTTCAGTTGCTGGCGATCTATAGCTTTTTTTATATTGTATCGTTACGTATAGTGACATCTTTTTATGGCTGTATACTAGTTTTAAATAATATTCTGTGATCTTCTAGTTATTTTACTGTCCTTTGTTGACAGGCTTTAATTGTTTAAATGTATATATTATGCATAATTTTGTAAGTCACGATATGGCTGAAATACTGCCGATGTGACTATAAATTTTAACTCACTCACTCACTTTTTAGTATGTTGACATTATGCTGGAAGGTGTGATGATTATAAGCTGAATCTGCATGTAAATTACATTTATGATCTTCCCAGAAATCTAATAAAAGTATGCTATCCTAATTTATGTGTTTTGGGTATAAATTACGACAAACTATGTTGAAGAACATTAAGGTTCGTTTTCCGAGGCTTCGCCTTGATTACAACCAGTCCTTATTTTGTCTGTCCTTAATGTGACGCCTCCGTGGTCTAGTGGTAGAGCGTCCGCCCGGAGAGCGGAAGGTCATAGAGGTTCGATCCCCTACCGCGTCATACCAAGAGACGACATAAAGATGGAACTTGTTGTTACCCTGCCTGGCATTCGGCATTAAATGTCTAAAACAAGGAACTGTAAGCTCAGAGTATACTGTGTCTGAGTGGGGTATTCGTGTTAAAACAGCGGCATGGTATCTCAGTGGGCTGGCACTATCAATATCGCCATTTGGTCGGAATAGTACAAGCGGTAACACACACACACACACACACACACACACACACACACACACACACACACACACACTTGCATGCACGTCGCTATATAAGCGCAATAATCTTGAACGCGACATTAAACCCAATGTTACGGTTAAGATGCAATCCGCATATTTGTGATAAACAACAGTGAACGTCAAATTTGTATGGTTTTAATTTACTTAGGATTGCGTGACATATAATTACTGTAACATATGTAAGATAATGTGTGAGTTAGTATGGTTTTACGCCGTTTTTATCAATATTCCAGCAATATGACGGCGTGGGGGCACCACAAAGAGGCTTCACTCATGTTTATCCACATTGAACAGTTACTGTATGTACATCTATGCTGATCAAGGAGAGGTACTGTATGTATGGTTATGCTGATGGAAGAGAGGGACTTACTGAATGTATGGTTATTTTCATCGAAGTGACATACTGTATGCTTGCAAATGATTATCGAAAAGAGTCACTGTAAGTACACATATCAAGGAGATTTACTGTATGTATGGCTATTCTGATCAAGGAGAGTTGCTGATCGAAGAGACTTATTGTATGTATATCTATGCTTATTGAAAACAGTTTTTGCATGTATCCCTGCGCTGACCAATTGCAAGAGGAGTTACTGTGTGTCTATTTATGCCGATGGAAGACAGTTACCATATGTATGACTATACTTTTCAAAGTTTTGTTTTTTGTTTTTGTTTGGTTGTAATATTCGAACTATATGACGGCGGTCTGTAAATAATCGAGGCTGGACAAGACATCATGAGCATCGATCCACGCAATTGGGATACGATGACATGCATCAACTAAGTCGGCGAGCCTGACCACCCGATCCCGTTACTCGCCTCTGACGACAAGCATAGTCGCTTTTAACGGCATGCATGGGTTGCTGAAGACCTACTCTACCCCGGATCTTCACAGGTCTTTTCGAAGTGAGTTACTGTATGTATGCAAGTCTATGCTGAACAAGGAGAGTTACTGTATGTCTGTTTATACCGATGGAAGAGACTATGTTATCGATACTGATAATCAGGGTTTCACATCGGTTCATTTCCTTGGACATTGACTGATTGTCATCCAAAATGACCTGAAGATATATGCAAAATCTGGTACTAATATAAAAGCATTTCCTTTAAAAATCATATAAATGTCATCTGGCCAGTTGTCTCTTGCAAAAGCACTGAAACCAGATACTTTTAAGTTTATTCCAATTTATAAGAAACGTTGAAACAGTAATACTACATAATACCGCTAATATTCGTTCATAGTACAGAAAATTTCGACTAAAAGAACAAAATGTTAGGTTTTATCAATACAAACAGCCTCACCCTACATCGGGTGAATGAATGCTAGGAGGCAGAGGGCATATGTATGTCCATGTAAGGACAACAAAAGTAATAAGATAACAGAAGGTGGAAACTTAACAAGGGAAGCCAACAGATAACTATCCCGTTAATCACCTCTTACGACAAGCATAGTCGCCTTTTTACAGCAAGAATGGGTTGCTGGAGACCAATTCTAATCCGGATATTCAAGGGTCTCCAAATGATATTGTTCCAAAACATGTACTCGGGTTGTAATATCACTAAAATCATACGACAGACATGGGTTTCTGGGGACCAATTATTCCAAAGAGTCATCGATTGTTAATGAGTGAGCTGGTCTTAGTTGCGTTTAAAACAACAGAAAAATATAACAAACTGGCCGATATAATTCAAATAGCTGTTTCATTTGTCATATGTCAATATGTGTAACAAGCAGACAGTATATCTAAGTAGCCATAGCAGATTAAGAATGTATATGAAGAATGATATTAGTCAACGAAAGCATGACAAGATATGATATAAATTTTGATCTGGAAAATGAAACAAATATGCAAAAATTAGCATTGGGTAAAAAAATACAAAAGCAGATGATACATGAAACGTGACGAGGCATGAATTAAACTTTGGGCCTGAAACTGAAACAAATTTGACATATATTAGAAAACAATAAAAACTCAATGGTCATACTGAATATATATGCATGTCAGTAAACACATACGTCGTTATATAGCTGGAATATTGCTGAGTGCGGCGTTAAGCAACAAAGGAAGAAAGACATACAATGTAAACAATTAATCTTCTACACATACTAAAACAGTACAATAACTCCCTATATGTGTCACATTTTGTAAGTGTCACAAATTGCGCAGCTTATAGTTTTTTGATGACCACACATTTTAGATAATCTTTGTACTTTCTATTGTAATAGGACAATGGTCATGAAAAACAACTGTGTCTACTTACTGTTAATTATGGAGGATGGGGTTGTCGGCTGTCTAGATTCTGAATCGTCACGGAGAGATGAGTCATCTGTTTCCTCACCTGGAAGTGGAAGCCAAACACTGGCTGAATAGTGTGATGTTGTCATCAACTGAGATTATTAAAGCGGGCGGGTTAAAGTAGTGTAAAATTATTGTCCCCCTGACAGTGACACGACACGCAATTGGGATCGATGACATGCATCAACCAAGTCAGCGAGCCTGACCACCCGATACCGTTAGAGCCTCTTACGACAAGCATAGTCGCGTTTTACGGCAAGCATGGGTTGCTGAAGACCTATTCTACCCCGGATCTTCACGGGTCCTAAACCTAACGAAACAAGCGGGGATACTGTTGCTGTCAATTTCAGGAACAAAATCAAACTTTTTTTTAACTTCCATTTTTAATTTATGTCACCTTTAGCGGGTTCACGTTCGGATAATACTTGTTTGGCGCAATATGCTATCATCCTGTCGGCGGGATGGAAAAAAAGGATCAAATTCGGAATTATTTTCCCATTTCAACAAAATGTATAGTCGGCGGATCTGTGATGCAAGTAAAAAGTGTGGCCTTATTTGTAATTGGCTGTGTAATTCATCACATAGATGGTATTTCGAGTTCTCTTTAACCTCGACAGAATTGGAATCACTATATGTTCAAGCAAGATTCCAGAAATAAACATGTTGGCCCTTTTCTTTCATAACTGTTTGTTTGTTGTTTAACGTGGCACGCTGGAAATAATCGAGTCTGGACCAGACAATCGAGTGATTGACATCATGAGCTTTGATCCACGCAATTGGGATCGATGACATGCATCAACCAAGTCAGCGAGCCTGACCACCCGATACCGTTAGTCCCTCTTACGACAAGCATAGTCGCCTTTTGCGGCAAGCATGGGAAGCTGAAGACCTATTCTACCACGGATCTCCACGGGTCCATGACTTTAATGAAATAGAGCATGTGTTACCGATAAAGATTCCCTTGAGTCGTGTCCTCAGGCACTCCTTTCTCTGTCGCCTGCCAGAGGGCTGAACAGTGAAGCAAAGAGCTTCGTCGTCCCACTGCCAGTAGGGATCCACCGCCTGGATCTGCAACACGATAGTCGTGAGGTGAGACGAGCGTCGCATCCAAGACTATTGCTCTCATATAGCGACGTGCATGCATGTGTGAGTGTGGCTGCTTGTACTAGTCCGGACTGATGCCGATTTATAATGCTAGCAAACTGAGATACCATGCCGCAGTTTAACAACAATACCCCACTCAGACACAGTATACTGACTCCGATCCGACCCGTCCTTGTTTTAGCCCTGAATGCCGAGCGCCAGGCAGGGTAACAACAAGTACCATCTTGAACGTCTTTTGGTATGACGCGGCCGGGGATCGAATCCCGGACCTTCCGCTCTCCGAGTTCGTATATGTGGCCTTAATACATAATGCACAAGTTTCAAACAGATAATATGCGTTCACCAAAGAACTGTTCTCTTGCGAAATATATGATACAATAATTCCGGGCAAATCATTAAAACGTGGTATTCGTCTTCTGTGACATGGCTGTACTGTAAACCTGCAGTATTTTTGTTAGAGGAGATCTGGAAAATCTAACAGCTTTGATAGTCAAATCTTGACATTTACATCTAAATTTTGTTTATATTCGGCGTAAGTTGAATGGTGATTTGAAGCTTGAAATCAGGGTAGTAAGTTAAAGATTTCGAATGTCAAGTATACTAGTAGTTAGATTTCCTTCGATAAGATTGGGACAGCCTAGTGGTGCAAACGTCCACACGTCAGGCATGAGACCCGGGACGTATGTTACTTCATATTTTTTCATATAGCATTGTGGTTATCACATATGCACGCACTGTAAACCCCGTAAACAAATAACACAACATCTCATACTTATCAGTACTCAACGATTGGGTAGAACCAGGCTATTACATCCTTGTTGAAATGACCGAACAAACATAGCGCCCCGTGGCCTATATTCTAAGGACCGCCCTTAGCTCTATATTTCAAGGAACGCTCTTATCAATAATAATACTTATATATTTCCTGGTTCGTTTCCTTATTTTCTTGTTGAATGTGAGTAAACATGTCCTGATCGACAGGGCAGGAGAAACGGGGAAGGCCAGTACAAAGTGTTTGTTTGTTTAACGCCGCACAATTATCCAGCATCATAACGGCGGTCTGTAAATAATCGGTTTGGACCAGACAATCCAGCGATTGACTTCAGGAGCATCGATCCACGCACTTGAGATATGTTTGTTCTCTTAAGCCGCTCTATTACTCCTTATGGAGTAATACTCCATATCTTTGGTGGTGTCCTGTAAATAATCGCTCACTGACTAGACAACCGGTGATTGATATCATGAGCAACGTCCCCCCACCGTCGGGGTAAAATAACATGCAATCAACACAGTCACTATACAGGCCTGACCATAAGATTCATAAAGTCGGCTCTTACGACGAGCATAGATTGCTGGAGACCCATTCTATCCCGGAATCGACTTAAAGGCACTGTAATACTGTCCTTGTATTACATATACGCAACGCTGACTGAGGTCTGTAGCGAGTGTAAGAAAAACAAAGCGTGAATGGTAGGTATTGATGGCGAGATGGCGATGTATTGTTGATGATGTGACAGATGAAGGATAGGTGACGACGATATAATGATGTTAATGCTGCTGCTTGATAGGAAAGAACTTAGGCAAAGATGACGATTGTTTTGATGGCGATGATGATTAGGTGAGTGAGTGAGTACGGTTTTACGCCGCTTATATTCGCAATATTCCAGCAGTATCACGGTTGGATACACCGGAAAATGGGCTTCACACCTTGTACCCATATGGGGAATCGAACCCGGGTCTTCGGCGTGACGAGCCAACGCTTAAACCACTAGGCTACCCCACCGCCGTTGGTGATTAGTCAAAGATGACGATTGTAATGATGATGATGATGATGACGACGACGACGATGATGATGATGTTGATGGTGGTGGTGGCGGTGGTGGTGATCATGCATCGCATTTTTAAGGAAATAGATCCGGGGTAGAATATGTCTTCAGCAACCCATGCTTGCAGTAAAAGGCGACTATGCTTGTCTAACCGGATCGGGGGGTCAGACTCGCTGACTTGGTTGATGCATGTCATCGTATCCCAATTGCGTGGATCGATGCTCATGATGTCAATCACTGGATTGTCTGGCCCAGACTCGATTATTTACAGACCGCCGCCATTTAGCTGGAATATTGCTGAGTGCAGCATTAAACAACAAACCAAATCAAGGAAATGCAGTTGTTGACCTTGACGTTAATGCGGTAACTTACCTCAATCATGTAATGGTCTTGTGTTATGTCATCAAAGATAACTGACCCTTGAGCTGCATTGTTACTAGCCAGGTTCCGAATCTGCATCAGAATAATGGAACAATGAGTGTTCCCAGGACGAGCACAAGAGTGAGTGAGTGAGTTGGGTTTAACGCCGCTTTTAACAGTATTCCAATTACATCACGGCGTATCAGCTTAATGTGGGAGGAAAGCCCGAAGGGATGCCGGTCTGAGACGTTTACCACTTCGGTAAAACCCACGAGCACGGGTATGGTGCTGACAAACCTAGAAACATAATCGGGGCGAACTGGGATTCGAACCCACACTCATAGGTTTCTGGCTTGTCCAAGGGACGCAACTCTGCA
Organism: Haliotis cracherodii; assembly: GCF_022045235.1. NCBI lineage: Eukaryota > Metazoa > Mollusca > Gastropoda > Lepetellida > Haliotidae > Haliotis > Haliotis cracherodii. The sequence continues at coordinate 21,156,636 of NW_027266268.1, forward strand.
CAGCGAATTGCGGCTCCTTAGACGACTGGGCCACCCACGCCCCCCACTAGCACAAGATGGACAACGGCGACGAATAAAGAAGTGAGCATTCTAGTTCTATTCATGTTGTTTCAATCATTAATCGTTGTTGTACGTAAGTAGGGGGGTTTTAGTTTTTAGGAAATCCCTTTATTGTTTCAAATCGTATTATAAAATTACATCCAAGTTTTGATAATCATACAAGATAATTTAAGTGAACATCAGTCAAGTTCAGTCATATGATGGGCAACGAGTAAACAATTATGTCTTGGAAGCCTAGGGTAAATACGCTTGACCGTTTATCTCCGATAACCTTTATGATAAAATGACTACGTCGGGTCACTGCAACGTTCTCATAGCAGAGTGTGTGAATCATGTTGTTTCTTTGTTGTTTAACGCCGCACTCAGCAATATTCCAGCTATATGACGGCGGTCTGTTATCAATCGAGTCTGGATAAGACAATCCAGCAATTGACATCATGAGCATCGATCCACGCAATTGGGATCGATGACATGCATCAACCAAGTCACCGAGCCTGACCACCCGATCCCGTTAGTCGCCTCTCACGACAAGCATACGGCAAGCATGGATTGCTGAAGATCTACTCTACCCCGGATCTTCACGGGTCTTTGAATCATGTAATACATGTGCAAATTTCCTCAAGCTGATGAAAATATCGCGCCCCTGAATTGATACGATACAGAATTAATAAATGAAAATCCATCATCTGAGCTGCGAAAACGTTTATACTTCTCCGCCTTTTACTGTAGCAGTACATCATTACGATTTTGCAGCCTTGTTCGTAAGATTGCACATTGCTTGATGCTACGTTAATCGACCGCCCAACAGGAACGTCATGTTGTTTTACGACGCAGTTATGAATATTACAGACCTATCACCGCAACATGAAAGACAAATGTAGCAATAGTTGCGAGATCACTTAATGTTCTACTTTATACTTGGAACATTCGACCCGTTGAGATCGATAATATAAAGACCGCCGTCATATACATTGAATATTGCTGAGTGCGGCTTTAAACAGCAAACAAACAAACAAAAGAACTATGGGGAACACTTTGCTTTGCGAGTGTTGAGTGTTAGAAGTATGCGACCGGTTTGGGACGATTCACGTCTCGCTTACCTCGTTGCAAGGGGTTGGTCTCTCCGTGTCCAGTATGCACGTCTTCTGTGGGTTATGTAAGTTTGTCATGGTATAAAGAGACACGTCAAACTCCTCGAACTGTAACCGGGCTGGTGGCAGGCTGAAGGTGACTGTCAGCTTGTAGCCTCGGAGTCCAGAGCTTCGGGAGGTTCTGCATGTTATCACCGGAGTCCAGTTCGCTGCCGTCACTTCTCTGTCAACACATTAGATGTTGTTAACTAATAACTGGTTTGTTTTGTTTGTATGTTGTTTAACGCCACACTCAGTAATTTTCCACCAATATGACGGCGGTCTGTAAATAATCGAGTTTGAACCAGACAATCCAGTGATTGACATCATGAGCATCGATCCACGCAAATGGTATACGATAACATGCATCAACCAAGTCAGCAAGTCTGACCACTCGATCCGGTTAGTCGCCTCTTACGACAAACATGGTCGCCTCTGAGTGCGGCGTTAAACAACCAACCAAATCCAAACCTTGTGGAAGTAATATACGCCAACAGTAACTGTGTCCTGGTTCCAACGACTCAACATGACCGTGGGAATTACGGGTTACCAGTGCTTGTAAGAGGTGAAGTGGATCGGGTGGTCAGGCTCAGTAATTAGTCATCGTATCCCAGTCAGGTGGATCGACGCTCATGATGTCAGTATATTGCTGAAATACCGCCGGCATATGGCTGGAATATTTACAAGTCGCCGACATATGGCTGGAATATTTACAAGCCGCCGACATATGGCTGGAATATTTACAGATCGACGTCATATGGCTGGAAAATTTACAGGCCGCCGACATATGGCTGGAATATTTACAGGCTGCCGACATATGGCTGGAATATTTACAGACCGCCGTCACATATGGCTGGAATATTTACAGCTCGCCGACATATGGCTGGAATATTTACAGGCCGCCTACATATGGCTGAAATATTTACAAGCCGCCGACATAAGGCTGGAATATTTACAGACCGCCGACATATGGCTGGAATATTTACAGACCGCCTACATATGCCTGGAATATTTACAGACAGCCGTCATATGGCTGGAATATTTACAGACCGCCGACATATGGCTGGAATATTTACAGGCCGCCTACATATGGCTGAAATATTTACAAGCCGCCGACATATGGCTGGAATATTTACAGACCGCCGTCATATAACTGGAATATTTACAGACCGCCGTCATATAGCTGGAATATTTACAGACCGCCGTCATATGGCTGGAATATTTACAGACCGCCGTCATATGGCTGGAATATTTACAGACCGCCGTCATATAGCTGGAATATTTACAGACCGCCGTCATATAGCTGGAATATTTACAGACCGCCGTCATATAGCTGGAATATTTACAGACCGCCGTCAAATAGCTGGAATATTTACAGACCGCCGCCATATAGCTGGAATATTTACAGACCGCCGTAATATAGCTGGAATATTTACAGACCGCCGTCATATAGCTGGAATACTGCTGAGGGTGGCGTTAAACAAACCAACCAAGGACAACTCACACCAGGACCAATAAGAATGTCTACTGAATTGTGTTACCGTCAACGTCCAGGTACACATGGTTCTCACCTCGCTGAAAACGAGAAAAGAAGAATTATCCATTTCGATGCAATGTGAGCAAGTGCTTCGATCGGCAACAAATAACAATACTATCCCAAAGCATGAAGGTCACAGCACGTAGTTTTCACATCGTTCATTATCGTTATGACAAAATCTCCCGCAGATGAGACTCGATGTAAAATCAATAGGTCTTAAGAATTTATGAAATGAAAGATGGACCAAGATATAGTTTTTTTCATGAAATTAAAATTCTCAACGTGGAATGTCCTTCTAATATAAATCTCATTTCATTTACTGTATATCTTATTTGTGTTACTGTCACAGTAGTCTGTGATTCAATTAGTCTGAAGATTGCGGGTTTCAATCGCAGATTCGCCTTGATTGTGATACTGATCTGTCAGCACCATTCGCGTGTTCGTGTAACATATTATACGTCAATGCCAGACATTAACCAGTCTCGATTATCAAATAAGATTCCATTGGGCGTAAGGCAAAATAGCGTTGAAAATTATATGAATGGATCACTGAAAACAGTGATATCATCAGGTGTTCGAGAAATTGGTAGGCTTGGGTTCTCCTACCGGAAGCACCCTCCAACTAACGGGATCGGGTGGTCAGGCTCGCTGGCTTGGTTGATGCATGTCATCGGTCTCAATGGATCGATGCTCATGATATCCATCACTGGACTGTCTGGTCCAGACTCGATTTATTGCAGACCGCCGTTATATAGCTGGAATATTGCTCAGTGCGGCGTTAAACAACCAACCACCCAACTTACACACGTTGCATGAGAAACTCGTGAATAAAGACAATGGTATGTTACCTTGTACTTCCGGTAGAGAGAAGTAGAGACTGGCAGGACGCGGTGCACGTGGGAGTGAATGTAAGACTGCTTGATACAGGTACCTAGAACCGGTCCCCAGTCCGGAGAATATTTCACGGAACTCCATCTGAAAGAAAGTTTTTCAAACAGGTTTTATCGTGATTCGACATGTCTTAATGGCTCTGAATCTACAATATTTGCATATTTAAATGCTGCAATTGTCAAGCTTTGCTTGTGCAAAAAGACCAATAAACTCTCTGATTTATGGGTATGCTTGATAGAGTGAGTGATTAAAATTTAAGATTTCACGTCGCATCGGCATTATTTCAGCCATATAGTGACTGGGTATGCTTGAGTGTGAGTGAGTGAGTGAGTGAGTGAGTGAGTTGGGTTTTAACGCCGCTTTTAACAGTATTCCAGTCATATCACGGCGTGTCAGCTTAATGTGGGAGGAAAGCCCGAAGTGATGCAGGTCTCAGACGTTTACCACTTCGGTGAAACCCAATAGCACGGGTATGGTGCTGAAAAACCTAGAAACATAATCGGGGCAAACCGGGATTCGAACCCACAATCATAGGTTTCTGGCGTGCCAAAGACGCAACCCTGCACAGCGAATCGCGGCGTCTTAGACGATTGATCCACTCGTGCCCCCGGGTATGCTTGAGGGCCAGACCTCCGTCATATATAGAGGATTCATCACGAGTGTTTTTTGATATGGGAAATATCAACCAAGTCTTAGTTAATCGGTATTTGCCGAGCCTTTGGCGAGGCAAATACCGATTAACGGGACGAGGTTGATATTTCCCATATTAAAAAACACGAGTGATGAATTCTATTTATCATTTTTGCTTCCCTATTAAGGAATAATTGCATTAACAATAACATCAGCAACTTGTCGAAATCTTACGTATAGATCGTGCGTAGTGATACATGTTTTCCATAGCCGTGTAAACCAAAATAAACAACCTCTTAACTCCTTTATGGCATATTCCTTCGCTGAGAAAAAAAAGTACCATCAACCTGTAACCTGTAATATCCATTTGTCAACACGGATATCACTGTAGCACTTCCCCTTTGATCTATTAAAACATTGTCTCCAACATCAAAGGTATCCATGTTGTTTGTAAACACCTACTCACGTGCACCGGCGAAAAAAGTCCCACTTCCGGTTATCTAATTTGCATATCTAATTTGCATACTTATGTCATTGGGGTATGACATACATGTTTTTATGTCATAAGCTTATGTCATGGATAAATGCTTTAGTTAAATGATAAAGCTGGAATATTGCTGAGTAAGCGTAAAACAACAAACAAACACATGATCAGGTGAGTAGGTGAACATTCTCTCTAACATCCAAAGATCATTGTCACAGCTGAACGCAGGGAAATACGTGGCGGATTACTTACATTGTCGTCTGCTCCCTGGAATGTATTTCTTGAGAGATCAAATATTCTACAGAACCGTGTTGTATCTTCAGCTGGACCAATGACCTTCCTCACACGCAGCAGAAACCCTCTGAGGTGCCGGATGTCTGCAATGCAGGTATGCACTCCGAGCAATTAATACATTTGTCTCCCTGCTAAAGTAAAGGTTCCACTCAAGTAACAGAATACTACTTTTTATTACATTTTCACAGTGGTCGCTTGGAAAAGTTCGAACGTGCTGCCGTAAGGATTGGACCATATAAGTTGTCTTTAGTCAACGAACCTCCTCATATCAGTTTGAAAATGAATAGTGAGTGAGTGAGTTGGATTTAACGCCGCTTTTAACAGTATTCCAGTTATATCACGGCGTCGGAGGAAAGTCAGAAGTGATGCAGGTTTACCACTTCCGCGAAACCCACGAGCATGGGTATGGTGCTGACAAACCTAGAAACATAATCGGGGCGTGAAAATGAATAAGTAGTAGTAGTAGTTGTAGTAGTAGTAGTAGTAGTAGTAGTAGTAGTAGTAGTAGTAGTAGTAGTAGTAGTAGTAGTAGTAACATAATCGGGGCGTAAAATGAATAAGTAGTAGTAGTAGTAGTAGTAGTAGTAGTAGTAGTAGTAGTTTGATTTATTAATCTCTTGCTAAGATTCCTTAATGGGCGCTTCAAAACGTCGGATATAAAACTGGATTACGTCACACACACACACACACACACACACTCACACTCACACTCACACTCACTCACACTCACACACACACACACTCACTCACACTCACACTCACACTCACACTCACACTCACACACACACACACACTCACACTCACACTGGAATATTCCTGAGTGCGGCGTTAAACAAATAAACAAACAAACAAAATAACAAGACGCCATCATATTGCTGGACTATTCCCGAGTGGGCGTTGTGTTATAATTATGTGACACGCTGCGCCACACCGGTTACACAAAGCAGCGTTAAGCCGAAACTCACTCACTCACTCATGTTGCAAGTCGTAATTACTAAATAAACTCCTTCTCTGAATCCTGGGACAGCCGTAGCTGCTTCCTTGATAGATTTGTCGATATCAACATTTACGCATTAAACTCTGACATTGTCACTAAGTGCGTTGTAGCATCGCCCACAACGTCATGTCACATTCAGTCATCCTTGTAAACACGAAGGGCGAGTCAGATTGCATCCTCGGCGACGATCTCGTGAAAGATAACAATATTCTGTATGGTTGACGTCGCCCTTGGCAGTCTTCTGAGTCTCTGTCGGTGGATTGTATATAAACCTGTGATTGATATTATGATAACGCCCCTCGCCATCTGGTTCCGATGACACGCAATCAACCAAGCCTGACCACCCGATACATTAATGGCCCCATACAAAAACCATTGGTTTCTTGCAACTTGGTTATTTAACAGATGTTAACAGATATGTGTATTTGGAGCTTACGTTGTTATTAACAAATAGTTTACCTGATGTAGGTGGCTTCCATTTGACAACCGCCACTGGTACCAATCCCACTGTTTTGTTAATTAAAACATAATCCACCCTGAAGTCCCTTGGTCCTCCAGCTGAGATTCCATTAAATTTGGCAGGTAAATGTCCATATTCTGCAATGAAAGAAAAAAGTGAGGTGAGACGAAATGGGGTTTCACGCCGCGTTCAAGATTACTGCACTTATTATGCGTGTACTGGTTCGTAGTGCTAGCCCACTGATATATCATGACACAGTTTAACATGAATACCCCACTCAGACGTAGTATACTGACTCCGAGTCGACCAGTCCTCGTTTTATCCCCTTAATGCCGAGCACCAGGCAAGGTAACAACAAGTACCATCTTTTATCGTTTTAACGTTGCACTCAGCAATAGTCCAGCTATATGACGGTGGTCTGTAAATAATCGAATCTGGACCAGACAGTCAAGCCACTGACACTATGAACAATGATCTACGCATTTGGGATACGATGACACGCATCAAGCAAGTCAGCGAGTCTGACCACCCTGATCCCGTTGGTCGTCACCTACGACAAACATGGGTTGCTGAAGACCTATTCCACCCCGGATCTTCTCGGAGTACAAGAATGGGTTGCTGAAGACCAGTTGTAACCCGGATGTTCAGGGGTAAAAGGACGTTATGAGGCAATTAGGAACTCACCATCAGACTCGATGACATCACAGCTGAGCGTGCGTCTCTGAAAGACAAGGAAGCTGAGTGATTAAACATATTAAAGTGGAAATGCGTTTGGGCTAATTGGTAGTCCTTGCAAATTAGATTCAAACAGAAGAACATCATTGTGTGTATGGCCACTAATATAGAATGATGTGTTTTTTTGTTTTTTTTGTTTAACCCCGCACTCCGCAATATTCCAGCTATGTGACGGCGGTCTGTAACAAAATCGAGTCTGGAAGAGACGATCCAGTGATTAACATCATCATCATCGATCCACGCAATTGGGATCGATGACATGCTTCAACCAAGTCAGCGAGCTTGACCACCCGATCCCGTTAGTCGCCTTTTACGACAAGGATAGTCACCTATTACGGCAAGCATGGATTGCTGAATCTTCACGGGTCAGAATGATGTGTATCAGTATCAACTAAGTAGATAATTCGAATACCTTTGTGAGAGATACAATGCTACAGTTATTATTTTCATCGTTTCAAACCCACGATCATCATTGAATCTATGAAGGCATCCTGCTTTGTTTTTTGGTTTGTTTTTAACTGTTTAACGCCGCACTCAGCAATATTCCAGCCATATGTAAGGCGGTCTGTAAATAATCGAGTCTGGACCAGACAATCCAGTGATTGACATCATGAGCATCGATCCACGCAAATGGTATACGATGACATGCATCAACCAAGTCAGCGAGCCTGAGCACAATATCCCGTTAGTCACCTCTTACGGCAAGCATGGGTTGCTGAAGACCGATTCTACCCCGGATATTCACGGGTCGAATCCTGCTTTGTGTGATGGCTTATTGGACGTTTCAAACCAAATAAACTTTCGAGAGTGACTCTAACCATCTTCATTAATCATATATACACGTTAAATTATGTCAGGGCAGTTTTAGTTTTCGGGATGTTTTCAAAACAATAAATTGTCTCAGAAAATGCTTGAAAAAATTTAGATTGTACGCCACTTTGTTGCAAGTCCTTTTCACACAAACATATTTAGGCTTATTGTTTTCATTTAACAAAAATATGGTTTGGCAGCTGTAGCCGAAATAATATCAAGTCTCCATATAAATGGTCGGTCCCTAACTGAAATAATTGTAAAAGCGCCGTTAAACCCAACTCACTCATGATCACTCACACATGCGTGACATACAGTACTCACAGATTAGTCTCTCTTACAGACCCTGACACAAATCTATATCAAATACAGCCCATGCAAGTCTATAATGTTTGGCAAGTCTAGATCACTGCAGTATCTGAAAATGAAGAGAGTCACTGGGCTCCTTTTTATTATATTTTTATTAAGATAACTGAACAACTGTTTTTTTATGTACGATATGTTCATTTCAGAGACTAGATGTTAGTCTACTCACAGATGTGCCAAAGACTTCCAGTGTATCCTGTCTCCTAGCGGTGTCCCCGGAACAGTTGCCTGTGATGTGCACTGCTTCCATGCACCATGAGACCCGGAGAAGGAGGAGGAGGAGGAGGAGGAGGAGGACAAATGCTCCAGGAGAACACACAGTCGCCATCTCAATGCAGCAGTGGTGTGGTGAGAGATAGTGCAGCACTTATATATAACCATGTGGGAACCAATCTCATCAGACAGTTGCTTCCTGGTTCAATTCCGTACAGACAGATCTGATATTACCAGATCCACACAGAAATTCAGTGTACTGCTTCCTGTGAAATGCTTCCTCGAAAGGTTCAATATCGCAAAAACACAAGGGTCCTGTAAAGTTTTGCAAAGTAGGTTTATGTAGTTAGTGAGTGAGTGAGTTGGGTTTAACGCCGCTTTGAACAGTATTCCAGTGATATCACGGCGTGTCAGATTAATGGAACAGGAAATCCCGACGTGATGCATATCTCAGACGTTTAGCAGGTATATGCAAATATTTTGTTTGTTGTTTAACGCGGCACTCTTCAAAATTCCAGCCATATGACGTCGGTCTTTAAGTAATTGTGTCTGGACCAGACAATCCAGTGATTGAGATCATGAGCATCGATCCAAGCAATTGAGATACGATGACATGCATGAACCAAAACAACGAGTCTGAGCACCATATCCCGTTATTTGCCTCTTACGGGATCGGGTGGTCAGGCTCGCTGACTTGGTTGATGCATGTCATCGTATCTCAATTGCGTGGATCGATGCTCATGATCTCAATCACTGGATTGTCTGGTCCAGACTCGATTTATGAATAAAATATATCATGATCTTATGTAAATAATGGCACCTATTTTGGAAATAATGAAATTATTTTTTCATCTCGGTAAGAGTAATCAACGTATATAAATTTAATATTTCATATCTTTATTATCGTTATGGCTGAAATATTGCCGACGTGACCTAAAATTTAAACTCACTTGTTCCATCTCATTTCCATCACAATGCATGGATGCTGCGGATACTGTGCATATGAACAGATCAAGGAGTGTATCTCACAGAGACCACAGACCGCCTCCGTGGTCTAGTGGTAGAGCGTACGCCCGGAGAGCGGAAGGTCCGGAGTTCGATCCCTGGCCGCGTCATACCAAAAGACGTTAAAATATGGTACTTGTTGTTATCCTGTCTGGCGCTCGGCATTAAGGGGCTAAAACAAGGACTGGTCGGCTCGGAGTCAGTATACAGTCTGAGTGGGGTATTCATGTTAAACTGCGGCATGGTATCTCAGTGAGCTAGCACTATAAATCGGCATCAGTCCGGACTAGTACAAGCAGCCACACAAACACACACGTACATGCACATCGCTATATAAGTGCAATAATCTTGGACGCGACGTTAAACCCCATTTCACCTCACCTCACAGAGACCACCTAATGGGAGTTCGTGATTGGGAGTGTGGTACAATTACATCTGACAGTGTACCATTCACACAGACGCAGGGCCACGGGTATGAGTGCCGTTTCTGCGAACTGTTCACTGTACACGGATATGCTTTTGTTCGAGCTCGAGTTTTTGGCCCCGCCCTGTGGCAGACAGAGGTCACGTGACATTCTGGCTGAAAAGGAACAGCAGTGAAAACAATCAGATATCACGTCTGTATCCCGACATAAGTGTTGTCACTTATCATCTAACGTGAAATCATCTTGTCCCGATCGCATGCAACGAAGCTTGAAATTCTGGATTAATAGTTTGGTTTGTGCATAGAAAGACTAGTCAGGTCTTCAGACAATCCAGAGATTAACATAATGAGCATCGATCCACGCAATTGGGATACGATGACATGTTTCAACCAAGTCAGCGAGCCTGACCTGCCGATCCCGTTAGTGGCATTTTACGACAAGCATAGGTTGCTGAAGACCGATTCTACGTCGGATCTTCACGGGTCCCCAGGAAATGAGCTCACGTCAATGTTATGGATACGGAAAGTGTTCATGATGTTATGTGTGGATATTTTTAAACCTTAAAGTAACATATTTTCTTTGTACACATCGTATGAAATAACCTCTTTAATATACGGTGGCCCATAAGGGACATGGAGTCTGTTTTTCAATATTTTGATATTTCACTTACTGTTATCATAACCTTTTGCAAATTAACACGATTTGTCATACAAATATGTGATAAATCATGTATAAAGTAGATACTGAATCGTTGAAAAGTGAAGCAAAAACTAAAATGAAAATGCCAAAAACAGAAACGAAAAGGTCAAAAACTAAAATGAAAACGTAGAAGTAAGTGAAAAATCAAAATATTGAAAACAGATTCCATGTCCCTTATGGGCCACCGTAGTAATACACCTCGATTATCCGGCCTGGTAATTGGGTCATCTTCATTCCAAATGATACACCTACACTTGACCCTTATGCACTCGAATCTTAGGAAATGGCTTCTCGTGCTCCCCCTTCCGCACAGAGCACTGAATTTCTGTCGCTGGTGAGTTTGAATTCAACAAGCTATCAATTTTACTTTTTAACGAGAGTTCGGCATAGATCTACATTCAAAATGGCTCGTTCGAGCGAGCCCTCGATATATCTAAAAAAGATTTTACTTCGAGTTAGAATGAGGTCCCAGTTGTATTGGAGTCGGCACATTATAACACGAGTCAAGTACTTGTCGTATCGTTACTTCCCCGATGAAGGATGGAGATGGGTCGATAATATGAATCATAATATACAGCGTCAACGCCCGAGAATAATCAGCCTTGGTTATCTGAGGAAACATATTTCATTAAGCGTAAAAGGCAAAATAGTGGTGAAGTTATGTGATCCCAACAGGTGTTCGCGAAACGGGTAAGCATGTCCTGTTCTACCGGTAGCACCCGCCACTCACACAATCTACATTAAAAAATAAGTGTTTGTTAGTTGCCTGACGCCGCAGAGTACTCCTGCCATACGACAACGGTCTGTAAACAATCGGGTCTTGACCAGACAATCTAGTGACACGATGGCGCGTTTACAATTTTTTTTATAAACTTTAAACGATATGTCAGATATATAGACATAGAATATGTTTTCGCTCATTGCTTCCAGGCTTACATAATGTCTTAATTGAGTGAGTTTGGTTTATCGCCGCTTTGAACAGTATTTCAGTTATATCACGGCGTGTCAGCTTAATGTGGGAGGAAAACCCGAAGTTATGCAGGTCTCAGACGTTTTCCACTTCCGTGAAACCAACGAGCAGCGGGTATGGTGCAACCAAGTGAGTGAGTGAGTGAGTGAGTGGGGTTTAACGCCGCTTTTAACAGTATTCCAGTTATATCACGGCGTGTCAGCTTTATGTAGGAGGTAATCCCGAAATGATGCAGGTCTCAGACGTTTGCCACTTCGGTGAAACCCACGAGCACGGGTATGGGGCTGACAAACCTAGAAAGATAATCGGGGCGAACAGGGATTGGAACCTACAATCGTAGGTTTCTGGCATGCTCAAAGGGACGCAACTCTGCACAGTGAATCGCGGCGCCTCAGACGACTGGACCACCCTGGACCCAAAGCAATATCACGGAGGAACACCAGAAATGACATTCACACATTGTTCCTTATTAAAGTGAGGAAAATGTCTCTTCTAGGTAAACTATTTGATGAAATATTCCATAACCTTCCAAGACCGCCTCCATGGTCTAGTGATAGAGCGTCTGCCCGGAGAGCGGAAGGTCCGGGATTCGATCCCTGGCCGCGTCATGCCAAAAGATGTTAAAAGATGGTACTTGTTGTCACCCTGTCTGGCGCCCGGCATTAAGGGGCTAAATCAAGGACTGGTCGGCTCGGAGTCAGTATACTGTGTCTGAGTTGGGTATTCATTGTAAACTGCGGCATGGTTTATCATTGAGCTAGCACAAGGTCACCTGACAAAGGTCAGGTGTGGTGAAATAGGGTTTAACGTCGCGTCAAAGATTATTGGACCGACGTGCTAAAACGTGTGTGTGCGTGTGTGTGTGTGTGGCTGCGTGTGGTGCCGATTTATAGTGCTAACTCACTGAGATACCATGTCGCAGTTTAACATGAATACCCCACTCAGACACAGTATACTGACTCCGAGCCGACCAGTCCTTGTTTTAGCCCCTTAATGCCGAGCGCCAGACAAGAAGAAAACGTAAGGAAATATGACCGATAGCAAAACCTATTTGAAAACTCATGAACCAATTTGGAAAAAAAAGGCGGGGAGGAGTTTCACTGAACCAGTTTCGATGTGAAACAAATTACACAATATCTCTGACACAACAAAGGTGTTCACGACACGGAAGAATTATCACAACCTACTAGAGATGCATTCTCACGGAAACTGAATCCTGGTTTCAATGGATCAAAACAAATAGAAACACAATTGCTGTACGAAACCGCGGCCCAGGGAGCGCTGCGGAATTTTCGTCCTTGTTGCTGGCTGGTAGATTAGTACTCACGGAAATGAAAAACAAAATGTTTTATCTCAATTTAAGAATCGACACAAAGTGTTACGTAGCTGTAAATACGAAATAACAAAACAACTCGAAAAGTACTAGTCTGGATTTGCTAGTTTGATCTCAGTGAACAATACAAAATGTACTCTACAGGAGGTAATTTGTCGGCACTTTCAACATTCAAAAATAAAACTAAGTCCAAATTGATATAGCAGAAACAGACTATAAGCATTATGCACCTGTTCTCACCTGTCGTCAAGGTGTCATAGGTCACCTTGATCTACTTACACCTGGTTATGCCCTGTTTCACAATAGTCTGTTTAATTCAAGTTTTTACACACTTTTACGTGTAAAAAGGCATAAAAACATTTGATACGCTGTATTTGTGCCACGGCCCAATTAGTACTAATTAGTTGTTTGAATATTTACATATTTTGTATATTTACTGCATTTATTTAAGATCTGAGGTCGAAAAAACAGGTTTTTTCAGTACTTTTTTTAGTGTATCCGCGTTTGCCATTGCTACACCAAGGTCCAAGTCATGATATTTAGATTGCTAATTCATGCCAAATGTAGATATTCCATTGTATCGTATCTCCATTCTATTATGACAAACATATATATGGAAATATGTAATATGATGGAGGGGGCCGGGTGACACAGTCGACTTAGGCGTCGAAATTCGCTGTGCAGAGTTGCGTCCCTTGGGCACGCCATAGACCTATGATTACAAAGAGTGAGTGAGTGAGTGAGTATGGTTTTACGCCGCTTTTAGCAATATTCCAGCAATATCACGGTGGGGGACACCAGGAATGGGCTTCATACATTGTACCCATGTCGGGGATCGAACCCGGGTCTTCGGCGTGACGAGCGAACGCTTTAACCACTAGGCTACCCGACCGTCCCCCTGTGATTACAGTTTCAATGTTCAATATTTAATATGTTTCAATATAATATTCCAGATATATGATGGCGGTCTGCACCAGACAATCCGGCGATTGACACCATGAGCATCGATTCACGATATTGGGATACGGTGACATGCATCTAACAGGTCAGCGAGCCTTTTATGGCAAACGTGGGTTGCTGAAGATGTATTCTAACCCGGATATTCACGGGTTTTGTGCTTTCGAATTCCCGCTGATCTGTCTTTGATTACACCAGAAACACATTTGGATTGCACTCTTAGATCTACCCATCTAAAAAGAAACGCTTGGCGTAGAATCTTACAGTCGCTATAGTGAGTGAGGGAGTAACTCTACGTCGCCGGGTAAAAAATAATGGGAGTCGAACCTGGGCCTTCGGCTTGACAAGCGATCGCTTCAACCACTATGCTACCCCACCCTAACAATTGCTCGAACGAACCCATGTCTCTATATTTCAGGTCTGACCACCCGATCCCGTTAGTCGCCTCTTACGACAAGCATAGTCGCCTTTTATGGCAATGGTTTGTTGTTTTATGCCGCACTCAGCAATATTCCAGCTATATGACGGCGGTCTGTAAATAATCGAGTCTGGACCAGACAATCCACTGACTAATATCATTCGCATCGATCCACGCAATTGGGATCGATGACATGCTTCAACCAAGTCAGCGAGCCTGACCATCAGATCCCGTTAGTCGCCTCTTACGACAGTCACAAGCATCGTCGCCTTTAACGGCAATCATGGGTTGCTGAAGAGCTTTTCTACCCCAGCAAACTAAACAGTTAACTCAATTCGGTTTGGCATGTCACGTGATCCATCTTTTAACACAATGTGCCCTTATCTAGACTTTTCACAAAATCTCCCAGACCCGTGAAGATTCCGGGGTAGAATAGGTCTTCAGCAACCCATGCTTGCCGTAAAAGGTGACTATGCTTGTCGTAAAAGGCGACTAACGGGATCGGGTGGTCAGGCTCGCTGACTTGGTTGATGCATGTCATCGATCCCAATTGCGTGGATCGATGCTCATGATGTCAATCACTGGATTGTCTGGTCCAGACTCGATTATTTACAGACCGCCTCATATAGCTGGAATATTGCTGAGTGCGGCATTAAACAACAAACCAACCAACCAACCAACCACAAAATTTCCCCGCAAACCTCAGGAATCGGACCATAGACCCTTCCAAGCATAATGTGTAAGTCTGGTATCATTGTCGTTCCCTTAAAACAACTTCCACACAGACTTAGCCAAGTCTAACACAGCACCTGTTCAGTGAAAAAAAAGAAGAAACATTAGTCTGCATTAATACTTTATTGGAAAGTCAGCAGAGGGTAAACTTGATATACATTTGTGATTTTTTTCATTTTAATCTTTATCACCCTCCAAGCGCTTCTTCATCTAATGCATCATCCAATTCACACCTCCATGACTGACATCATCCTGGACGACTATTATCATTATGACGGCAGTTCAGTTTAAGGAGAAACACAAACAAGACATTACTGTGCCAGAGACGAAAGGCATCCCAGGTCTTGTATCACATTCAGAATCTTTTTCTTATCATACGCATGACAAGTTAACAAGTTAACTAGACATGTATTGCTTATACTGTGACTCAATGTACAACAGTGGGTGGTGCTTTAAGCCTCTATGAGTGAGTGAGTTGGGTTTAACACGGCTTTGAACGGTATTGCAGTTACATTACAGCGTGACAGCTTATTATTGGAGGAAAGCCCGAACGGATGGAGGTCTCAGACAGAACAAGGACGGGAATGATGACAAACCTGGAAAAATAATTGGGGTGAACCGGGATTCGAACCCACAACCATAGGTTTCTGGCATCCCAAAGGACGCAAATCTGCACGGCAAATTTCCTTTCATGACAGGGCGCCTGACCCCGAAGCCTGTATGAGCAGTATGTAATATATATCACGGTACTAATGCCCAATGGAGGGAGTGAGTGGTGTATTTCAGTTATAGCATGTTAATGTCAAATGGATGGGGTGGAGAAGTATTTGTAAGTCAACCTATGTAATTATCACCCTACTGTAAACTGAAAAAGTGGTTTGACTGGCCAGAGGATGTTTTCCAATTTCCCCTTTACCATTCACAAAATGAAAGAGCAGTATTTCAGACACATTAAACCAGAAATGAAGCCAAAACGTTGAGGTATGACACTGACAGCCCTAAGAATATAATCAGATAGAATCTGAGAAATAGAACCTAGCAAGTACATTCTGGCACAACAAAGGGAGGCAACTCTGCACATCAAATTCTGATTAAGCTGACAACAGATTTTGTCACTAGAAAATGTCATAAGTATGTTAAAACATACTTGTCCGGCAAAGTTTCTAAAGCACCTGTGATATTGTTTCAGTTTGTCAGTAAACACTGTCTGATGACATTTCTGTATTAATGTCAATCCAAACAAAGTCAGAAAAGTTATTAAGTTCCTGAATCGGTATTCAAACATTTATTGAACAGCTTTAAAACTTCACCGACAAACTGTCAAACTAACTGCAGTTAAGCACACAAAACTGACTTTTTTTTAGATGTTTACTGCAAGACAGAACTATGAAAACTAAAACAGTGTTTGACATACAGATTCTCCACCCCTAGAAATCCTGTAAAGCGTGGAATGTTGTGTCAGGCTCCACGTTTCACCACACACATGCCATGCATACGCTAATAGATTTAAAATAGGTTGTGCTTCGGGAAAAAGGTATTTTCCTGAAAGAGGTATAACAATTAGGGCTATGAAGAAAACATTCATCAAGCATGACACAGTTATCCATTAAGTTGCTTCTTACACTTGTTGGTGTGGGACCTATTGTAACCCAATCCAGAGCTCCAGATAAGCTTTTGGTGTTGTAGGTATTTTACCCATGCATTTTAAAATCATTGGGTATCAGTAATTCTATCTGCGTATTCAAATTTGTTACCCACTAGTTTTTACACATGTGGGTATTTAAGTTAAGTATTTAAAACACTATTCATCTAGTCCCTGCAAACTGGTGTCGTGTGGGTTTGAGAGCTTTATAGGACTCAAAAATACCACGATACTTCCACAAGAAAGTGTGATGCCAAATGATCATGATGTAACTGTCATCGTGGAGTTTGGCAAGGTTGACGGAATGCCCGTTTATAATTTCAAAATAAGTTGCCGATTTGGTAATCGAATACGCAGGGTTACTTCACAATATTTTGATGATACGCACAAGTTTTATTTTTTGTAGCGTGTCTGTAATGTTCGTTGCGTACTTGATACGCTAGGATTATATTTTACTGTGTATTTCTGCATTTCTGATGCGTATTTCACGCAGATACACAGCTTATCTGGAGCTCTGCAATCATACTTCCCATTTTTCAAAGCTTACCCCAAATAAGTCAAAACCACAACACGTTTTTACCACATGTGGCGACGGATTTCTTTTAAATGCAGCAGTCAAGCCATAACACCAAGAGAGGGACAAGAAATGTAATCACAGAATCAATACACCGCCCATAATCACACACAACTATATATGGTAAACACAAAGGGAGAAAATAAATTGAATTATTGTCCAGAAAGAATAACAGAAGTAGTTACTCTCAAATGAAATCTAATAAAAGGTTAATTGATTATC
Organism: Haliotis cracherodii; assembly: GCF_022045235.1. Classification (NCBI taxonomy): domain Eukaryota; kingdom Metazoa; phylum Mollusca; class Gastropoda; order Lepetellida; family Haliotidae; genus Haliotis; species Haliotis cracherodii. Next base: position 21,174,220 of record NW_027266268.1, read on the forward strand.
TTGAACTAATAAGTGTTGATTAATCTCATTAGGAAAATAAGATCTCCCTTAAAAGAAACGGATAATGCCCACATATACACAATGAAACAGTGAAACAGAAAAAAATACTTGGAACCATTTTCCAATAAAGGCAATAAACATGAAAAAAACGAAACAGTTTCTCTCAACTCACATACTGCGCTATACTGTATTCAATGTATAAATTGCCACCAGCTTTTCTCAACAAAAAGTGAGAGTGGAGATTAAATGTTTGTTCCATCAATATAATGAGCAATGCCAACAATGATAAAACAAGTAGTCAGTCAAGATTGTTACTAGAGCTCCCCCTAGTGATCTCTGCAATGATCAATGCTTATCAAACCTGTGAATAACATGTTAAGCGAACACTATAACCACTGGGCTACCCAACACCGCTTTTGAACAAAATAGTCCTTTTAACATGTTAAGATAAACAGGAAGAAATGTCCTATTATTTATCGCACTGCAATGAAATACTCAGATCCTTTCATACCTAAAACAAAGGATTAAGTCCTCTTTTCTGAGTGTCCACCCTATTTTTCATGACCATTGGCACTTCATACGTTGAATACAGTATTACACATTGAATATGATTTAGTTCACAAGTAAATTCATCCTCAATGTTAACATTTGGCATGATTGATTGTCCAAAACATAAGAATAACAGTGAAGTAACAGCAAGTCTTTATGCATGGTTCGTAAAGCTATTTGACCATCAGGAGACCGGTCACTTAGTTCTTGAAGGACACCTGCAGCTGACGACCTTTGAGCCAGTAACCGTTGTAGCACTCAATGGCATACTCAGCTTCCTCGTAGTTTGTCATGGTGACAAACCCATAACCTTTACAACAACCCTTCCCTGTGTCCATAATAACGTTCACTTTCTGCACAGTTCCACATGGGGCAAACAACTGCCACAGAAGCTTTTCATCAGCATCAGTCCCAATGTTGTAAACAAACAGGATGTGACCCCCAGCCTGGCTGTAAGGACCTTGACCTGGATGACCTTGGCCCATGGGGTTGAAGTGGAAACGGTTCCGTTGGTTGCGCATGGGTCCAGGGGAGGGAAAGCGATTGCTGTAGCCGGCAGAATGATGGTGGGATTGATGCTGCTGGTACCCGGGGGGTGGGCGGAGCTTCTTTGCATTATCATCAGCAAATTTAACAAGTAAGGCCTCATTTGAACCTGGTGGGTTCTTACCCCCAAGAGCACTACATGCTGCGTCTGCCTCTGATCTTGTGTCATACAGAACAAAGCCTACCCTTTTGGACACACCCGTATTGGGATCAACCAAAACTCGTGTCTGGATGATCTTGCCGTAAGGCTCGAAGTAAGAATGCACCTCCTCCTCTCTCCATTCCCTGGGGAGGTTCCGTACGTAGAGGTTCGCACCCTTGATGGCGTCGCCTCCATGTCGAGCCAAAGCAACTTTGATCTTTTTGTTCTGCATCTGCAGCCCATTCAATGTTTTAATGGCGCGTTGTGCATCGTCTTCATCTTCGTAGTCAACGAAACCAAAGCCATAGCTGTAGCCAGATGACTTGTCGCGGACGATCTTGCAGGACTTGATTGGACCAATACTGAGGAACATGGACCGGAACTCTTCATCTGACAGGGTCTGCGGCAGGTAGTTTATGATAAGGTTTGTGTTGGAGTTGTCTGCCATTGTGATAGTTAGCTGCGACAACCTTCAGACAGACAACCTGACGTCTTCCAGGGGCCATGGTGAAGAGGAAAAATGAAAAAAAAAAAGGAAAAAAAATCAATGTAGCGATACCTGGTAAACAGAAAACAAATGTTTTCAGTAGAATATTCAAGAAGATTATTAATATGTCTGACCTGTTCCCTGGTGAATCAACCTGTAGAATACACAACTTAAATTTACGATAAGATCGGTGCAACATTGCAATTAGCACATTAATAAATGAAGTCACAAATACAGTTGTGAACAAACCCTGGAACATTGTGAGCCCTTCTGGCAACAGTGTTCACAAAAGTGCATCAAAAGAAAATCAGGAATTTCCATTCTTTCACTACAACACTGTAACAAAGGCTGTCTGGCAGTGTTGGCTGAAAAAGTCTTAAATAACCTTTCAATAGGATACATGGTGAAAATATTCAGCTATTCCCATTAGTTTGAAAGAAAGATTCTACATCAAGACTGGCTACATTTGATAGGACTTTAAGTGAGTATGGTTTTACGCCGCTATGAGCAATCTTCCAGCAATATCACGGCAGGGGACACCAGAAATGGGCTTCACACATTGTACCCATGTCGGGAATCGAACCCGGGTCTTTGGCATGACGAGTGAACGCTTTAACCACTAGGCTACCCGACCGCCCCTTCATAGGACCTTAAACACTGCATCCAAGAAGAGAGATAATATATTAAAGTTCAGTATCAGGATAATTTCAATGTCGTATAAACGTGATAAATTTGACCTCCCTTTTTCAAAACACCTAATAAGGCCAGAGAATTTGTTGAAGATTGTTAAAATAAATGTTTGTGGCATGCCAAAATGGGGCAAAATCATCATCTTGTCCAAAATTGGACTTCTGTTTAAATTCCATTTCATTTGGACACACATCATTTAATTAATACCAATTATGAAAGCAGTGTTTAAGTTTACATACAGAAATATTGATCACCAGAACTCCAAAATAAATCTCTGGTAACTTAATGAAAGTACTTTCAGAACATATTTTGAATGTGAAAATTAAAATACAACAAGGGTATGAAAAGAAAGGATTATGGAATATTTCCAAATGTATTCTAATATTTTAAAAGGGTCAAAGGTAGTAAACACAAGACAATCTAATATTAGATATTAACCAAAGCAACAGTGCATGTCATTAAGAGTTTAACAAATAAAACACAACTTTAACATTTACTGAACATGCTCAAAACACGTTTCTGAAAATCTAAACAGTGAAAGCTTGAAACACTCAATTTAGCTAATAAACATTTAAACGCACTACCCAAAGGAACACCAGATTCTTTTGTATTACAGCAGCGTTAGAAATTGGCACCAGTCCTGTAGTCCTTGCCAAACTGCCTAATAGTAAAGGTATCCTAAGGACTAGTAGAAATTTGCCATTATTAAGGGTTTTTCTATATGTTATCATCATAAGGACTAGTGAACTAAAACTACCGCTGTACAGATTAACTGTATTGGATTTTTTTATGGATAACTCATAATAAAGAATAATAAAGAAGTTCTCCATAAATAAAACACTTGTGGATAACAACTTCTATATTGTACCATTTACTTTCTCATCCTTCAACTTCTTAGAAATGCCTATCAAACAATTCAGGATTTACTACAGTAATTAATGAAAGAACCTGGTGTTCATACTTCTTTCGAGTAGCATCTATTGTTAAATGTCAAAGATCTTCCACAAAACGAATAGATGATAACAAATCCTTACACAAACTTTAAAGGTACTTTATCACCAATTTACCCAAAAACAATTGTGTATACATTAAGGGTTTTAGGTATTATGGTATATCCGAATTCAGATTCATTCTTTCCATGATACGTATCACAATATAATTTTTCATCCTTGACATATGGGTGATTTCTAATGGGGATTGGTATGTGTTTATCGTTATATACTTCCAAAATGCCTTCGATGCCCAGGAGCAAGGATCCGGGGCCCAGAGATGGCTGCTTGTTTTGTTTTGTTCCATTTATGAACTTCAGTTCATACCTCAATGTATTAGATTGCTACTGAATCAAAAATTTAGTGAGTGAGTGAATATGGTTTTACGCCGCTTTTGGCAATATCCCAGCAGTATCACAGCGGGGGACACCAGAAATGGGCTTCACACATTGTACCCATGTCAGGAATGGAAGAATTAAAAATTTAGAATTATACACAATATTGTGATACGTATCGCAATACGGCCTTGTGCATTGCAAAATATTGTGATACACTTTAAACTTCTAATACCAATCCCCAGTATACATCTTGCAGAACCATGCCCAAGCCCAAGAAAATTCCAAACTCATCTCGCTATTAGTATGTGCTGTTTGTGTAATCTCTAAGAAAATGGTGACTTCAAAAGAAATTGTGTGTGAAGAAAACTACAAGGGACTGAGCTCAACTGGTCCAATATTCAGGTTTCCTGTATGTAATACGACACACAATATTCAGGTTTCCAGTATGTAATACGAAACACAATATTCAGGTTTCCAGTATGTAATATGACACACAATATTCATTTTTCCAGTATGTAATACGAAACACAATATTCAGGTTTCCAGTATGTAATATGACACACAATATTCAGGTTTCCAGTATGTAATATGACACACAATATTCAGCTTTCCAGTATGTAATACGACACACAATGCCTTCTATTACATGATTCAGCTTCATCAAGAATGTATTATTCATTTTTTATTGTAATTAGGCCGAAAGAAAGATTTTGTTACTTTCAGAATTGATTTAAGGGATTTTTACATCAACGACTTGATACTCACTAAACACGGGTATACCACTTTGTCAAAAGCTCATTTCAGATGGTGGTTTGTGCAATTTAACATCCTGAATAATAGGTGCATGGTATTACCAGTATACCACGATTTAAAATATGTCACAATATGTTTGGAAAACACTGGTGTATTGTGTTTTTCAAAATCATGCATATCTTCATCTGGGCAAAGTTAACATAAGTGAGTAGCTGAATTGAAATTCTGAAATTAGCAACAGATTCTTATGATAATAAGCGAAACTATTCGTGCCCAGCTGCCTGTAGATGTGTCTATTACGAATGCATTGTAACCATAGCAACAGTATTTCAGGAATCTAATCAACATCAAATATGGAATCTATTGTTTTCAGACCCATCTTCTAGGGCTGGGATGAGTCTAAATTTGCTACCCTGGTAGCCGACCCCCTATTACCCGACCCTAACCGGGTACCCACTGCAGGTCTCAAGAGTTAGGAACAAAATGTCTGATTGGGAATTGTTTTACCCCAGCCCTGGACAAAACTATTTAGATACATGTATCAAACGACCAGATCATGCTTACACGGAAGTTGACTGAAGCGTTATCTTTACTCCAACATATGCAAGTCAAAGGAATGTGTGTATTGTCCGAAAGAAATGCGAACATTAGCAACATCTAGTGTAACCACGGAGACATAGTGAGGTTTTGTCATTACACAATATATCACATGACTAACCACGGGTCCGGGTAGTCCTGTGGGTACCCAGGTACAAGGGGTACTCAGGACCACCCCCTGACCCGAGTACTGAGTTACCCGTCCCAGCCCTACCATCTTCAGTACAGAAGGTTAAAACTTCTCTAGTGTAGTGTGGACAATGTGTTGTATGCATACAGTAGTCTTTTCTTTCTTTTTGGGGTGGGTGGTGGTGTTTGGTTTGTTGTTTAACGCCGCACTCAGCAATATCCCAGCTATAAGACGGCAAAGAAAACAATGGGGATACTTCCATGTACAAAAAATACCCTGCATGTAATCGAGACCCAGCATCTATTGTTTTCAGATACCTGTACCCCATGTTTTATCAAGGAAATCAAGGTATTATCATACATTCTGAGTGAATGAACATTGTTTAACTTTTAGCAATATTCCAGCAATATCACTACAGGGGACACCAGAAATGGGCTTCACTCATTTATCCCATATGGGGAATAGAACTTGGACCTTCGGCATGACGAATGAACACTTTAACCACTAGACTACCTCAACAGTAAAAAGGAATGATGAAAGGAAGATTATTTTTGCTTTAGCTTGCCAGCACCACACAGTGCAAAGTACAAATCCCACCTTGACAAATAATCACCATGGCATGCTTTCAAATGTTGTTAGCGTGAAATTGGCTTCACACATTGTACCCATGTGGGGAATCGATATAGGATCGTCGTCATGACGAGCGAACGCCTTAACCACGAGGCTACCTCATTTCCCCCTATACATTCTTCCTTTTGATATCTTGTGTGACTTGGTGTCTTTTTCAAACAAAAATCTAAATACTGTCATCCTATTCAACATGATCGGGCAATGTTAACTCACCTTATCTACAAATATCTCAACTGATTTTAAATCCGTTGAGGAATAATAACGTAACATGTATCAAGAAAAGAAAAAAATAAAGAAAAAAGAAAAAGGTTCACAAATTACCTTATCCTCCTATTTGGACGGCAAAAAAAAGCTGATTTATGACTGAACCTGAGAAACCGAGTTGTAAGATCCCCAAGGGATTGAGGAAAAAACTATCTGATGGAGAAAAAAAAGTATGAGAAAACAAAACACTACACAAAAAATTTCACACGCAGTACTGAAGTATAGTGAAGCAAGATCACACATAAGTCACTGATGAAAGTTTCACATAACATGTTGGTTGGTTTGTTGTTTAACGCCGCACTCAGCAATATTCCAGCTACCTATGTGACGACGGTCTGTAAATAATTGAGTCTGGACCAGACAATCCAGTGATGTTCAAAACAATTGTCAATTATGAAAACGAAAAGTGTACATTTTCCATCAGTTATGAGTGAGTGTGGTTTTATGCTGCTTTTAGCAATATTCCAGCAATATCACGGCAGGGACACTAGAAATGGGCTTCACACATTGTACCCATGTGGGGAATCGAACCCGGGGCTTCAGCGTGTTGAATGAGTGCTTTAACCACAAAGCTATCCCACCTCCGCATCAGTTTTGAATAACCGGAGTGGAGATATTACACAACTTGGTTATAGACATGTGTATACTGCTGGCATATAGAAATGGAAAGCAATACAATTTTATTCAAATGCATGGAGCTGTTACCAATGTTAAAATCAGTAAATACCTACTCCACGTTATGAAAAGTCCATACAAATGTGAGCTTGCCTCCAAATGAGTCTCAAAGCAAATTATTCACCAACACACATTTGATCTTAAAATCTTCCATTTATGCAGGGTACTTTATTTGTTATCCGCTTTGTGGCACACTAACATGCAGAAAACCTGACAGCGAATAATACTACAACTTCAGGCATGTTGCCTGTGTTCAGAACGAGGCGCTGTCCACAAAGCTATTATAACCTATGACTATCGCATGAGCATGATGAATATCTTACAGTTTCAGACTGAAAGTTACAACATTCATAGTGCAAGGTCCTTTTTGTGGAAGATGGTAAACTGGTCTGTTTTCATCATTGGCCATATCCAACTACCATACTCGACATAATAAGCGCCCAGAGCGCTCTCAAAATTAGAAATAGGGGGTTCTTATTAGAATATTATTTTGGTGAAAAACAACAGAGTTGAAAGATAGTAAATTTCATGGTTTATGCTGACAGCCGGAAATGTTTATATGCAACATATATTTTTCCAGAATTTAATTTCCCGTGGACGCTTATTGCGTCAAATATGGTATTTAGAGTTTTTCAAAGTGACAAATTGAATATATGTTGTTACCTAGAGCTATTTAAAATATCTGAAGTACAAACTAATTTCTCCCATTGATGTCACTATTATGACGCTTGTTTTAGGAAAAATAATCATCCAAAGACACTTTTCTAGTGGTCTTTTCGGCTGTCGGTCACGGAACCCTCGTTTCTTGTATTTGCTGTCTCTAATTTATTCATAATGTATTTCAATCTAGTATTTATTGATAACCCTAATCATACGAGAAAATGTCTTAGTTTCATACTTGCCACTTAATACAATGTCCACACAACCATGGTAATTCCACGTGCAGCACTTAATCATAGAAAAAAGAAACTAATTATGTAAAAACAATGTATTAATACTATTATCGTGTAAACATTTTGGAAATTAGAATTAAAACATCACACACTTCAAATTATTCTAAAATAGTTTCATTAACATTCAGTTGTATTCCGACTTAAAATAGGCTACTACTTGACCATGATCATAGTATACACGTCTATATTTTTCCCTGTTTTATCTTGAGCAGTGATAGAAAAAAAATCTGATGACCTCTCACCACAGACAGTGCCACATGTACATCTTAGGTCATAGCCGATTCTCTTCAGTGAACATATAATACCATAATGAGGAGGAGTTCTTTTTTTCTTGCTGATAAAAATATAGGACAAGTAGCCCAGATCAGAAAAACGTAGCATTGGTTAATCTCAGTCTTGTATCGGCGATTTAAGTTTGGAACCACAAATAAAAGTCTAAACTCAGTTCGTTACACACAATACTACAACGACACTGCTCAAGTGATAACGCAAAGAATGTTTCTTTCTCATACTTATGGCCAATGAAACGGACATTATCATATGCATTGCTAAATATTCGCACGTGGGTGGGAAATCGACAGTACCGGTGGTGGACAAATCGTGTTTAATTACAAATGCTGGAACTGTCTCTACAACTGATAGCGTTTAATATATAAAGTGATCCATGTTTAACACATATTTCAAATTGTGAACATGCAATTTCGCATATTAAACATTCCTCATCAAACTGATTTCACACAATCCATATTTTACGCACCTGCCAGGGGAAATGGCGGATTTGAAATGCGCATGTGCGTGGTTGCATAGTTGTGAATGAAGGGGAGTAACTCTTTCGTAATTATATTTCCAGTGCTTGTCGTTACATGGAATGCTACACATGCATACATGGATTGGATCCAGTTACATACAGCTGCTGAAAAGCGCTGGGCTTACGTTACGGGTTTTACCCATTCGTATTTAGTAATTTAGAAATATTCCTTTCCAATTTAATCCTTGTGTCAACAAAATAAAATTAAATGAATGTTCAGGGGTGAATTCAGGATTTTATTTAAAAAAAGGGTGGGGTGTAATTTCAGTGAGAGGGGAGATGGGGTACTTTCACGCCCAAATCAACATGTTATAATGGTAGGTAACATTTCTTGTCATTTTTCTCTGTGTGTGCAAGAGGGGGTGGGTTGGGTTGTACGTGTTAGAAAGGGGTGGAGGTGGCCACCCCAACAACCCCATTCCTGGATGTAGAATACAACACACTCTACGCGGAACTTTACTTTTCAAATAATAATTAGATACACACACTGTTGGAAAATATCACTTATAAGGAATGAAAATCAAGATTATTTATTCAACAATATTTTCAGAGTTCAGAGCAACACTTAAAATGGAATACCATTACCGATTGAACATGAGAGTTTCGGGCAGAACTTTGCATTTATTGCTTGAAAATGCGCCAATCCTGCGTCCTAGAATAGCTGCGCATGGGCTTAACATAGCAAGATGGTGTGTATCTTATGCAAAGTGCACTGTAAGCTATACATTTGATAGAACAATGTTTTATCGTGAAATATACCGAGCTTCGTTCGTTATTGTTCTTTGCGATTTATCGCGTAGTTATCGTATATACATGAATAAGGTATCCAGTGCTGCATGTGCGATGAATCCATTGCTTACCCCTATTCTGCCCTTTTCGCCCAACAGAATCTGTTTCGGCAGATAATCGAGACTTTTTATTCTCTGGCGTTGACGTTTTATGTTAATGGAGTCACACACGAGCATGCGCATTCTTACGGAAAGTTTTGCTAGAAGCTACCCACTTACATTAGCAAACATGGTGAGTGGCAAGTGATGCAAGTGATATGCTTCACCCCTTGTTTATATCCATCAATCCAGTCAGTGTGATCAATCAATTAACACAGTATCAGCGTATTAACTGTTTGATTGGCATTCTAGAAGGTGATGAGTAAGCAAGAAAACGTACAACTTTATGGATAACAATTACCTGTTGTCAATGTTAATCTTCTGTTTATCACAACATATCATACACCTCTCATCACTTGGTTATTATGACTCCAGCCTGAGAACGGTGTGAGAATCTACATCGAAACGTCACCATATGCCTTTGTTTGTTTGTTTGTTGCTTAACGCCGGATTCAGCAATATTCCAGCTATATGACGGCGGTCTATAAATGATCGAGTCTGGACCAGACAATTCTGTGATTGACATCATGAGCATCGATCCACGCAATTGGGATACGATGACATGCGTCAACCAAGTCAGTGAACCTGTCACCCGATCCCGCTAGTCGCCTCTTACGACAAGCATTGTCGCCTTTTACAGCAAGCATGGGTTGCTGAAGACCTATTCTACCCCGGATCTTCACGGGTCACGATATATGCATTTAACATTATGTATAACAACTGCTGATTTATCGCTATATGCAATAAACCAGAAGTTGTTATACATAAAGTTGTACGTTTTCTTACTTCCAGGGTATGCATTACAAAAGTGTATTAACAACTTGATCAGTAAGACAACACATGCAGGTTTCACTGATGGTTACTTTGGATCAATGAAATAAATAGAGCAAATAAATGGAAACTAACACTATTTGTACTATATATTTGTATGAAAACACAATGCCATTTAGAAATTGATCAAATGTAACAAATGTAATATTTGGGATAACACTTTCTGAGTAAAGTACAGATTCTCGACTCAACCCCCAAAAAGTACGAGAATCTGTACTTTACTCAAAAAGTGTTATCCCAAATATAACATTTGTTATATATATTTGTACTTTTACATGTGGCCAATTTGTCTTTTTGGTTATTGACTTTTAATTTTTCACGCGGTCATTTTGACCTGCATGTTCACTTCCAGATTTAGATATTACTTCGCTGTAACATATCATATAATAGTTGCGCTATTTCCACGAGCTTTTTCACTTTGAAAAGAAAAAAAAAAAAAATTTATATTTCGAACAACAGTCGTTCCTTCCAGTGCTAAGATATCGGGCATGATACACAATAGAAAACTTCTGAAACAGATTCAGTTACCTTCTCAACACCAAAAATGTAACGAAAGCATTTATTATAAAAAGCCAGCCTGTGTTTGAAAAGCTTCGAAACATTGTTACCCTCAGATCGGAACGAAATATTGCTGTGCGAAGCTTTACATAGGGAAGGGTGCTTAGGGAACATATGAGCGAGAGCATGTTATTTAAGGTCATAATCAGCAATATTCCATTTATATCACGTGGATCTATAATAATCGAAATAGGTAGGGAAACTAGTTACTGAAAACATAAGCACCGAGCACGTTGGTGCTACGCTTAAATATCACCCACGCCGAACAATATGAGATGCGGCGTAAAATCTCGTCCGAATGTTATAAAGGATACTCTCGTTATTCAATGTGAAAACAGGGAAAATTCCATTAATGGTTTCTTATCCTCCAACCCCATAACGTATAAGCTCCTTCGACCATTTGACCATATATGGTCTTTATGCTCCAGCCATAGAACATGAAAAGAATATTATATCCTCTTCATCAAGAACGATTTTCGTGGGTGGCACAAGTCAGAGTAGCCTCCCTTATTGAACTCTTCTTGTTACTCGGCTGAAATTGACATTTGATTTCAACCAATGAAATTGCAGGGATTTGCATCCGATGGAAACAACAACAAAGATTTTGTCTATCCATCATCATTTTCCCTGTATTTTGGCCAGCATTATTGATCTGAGTGGATGGATAGGTGGTAACTGATGCCAAAAGGTTCGTTGATATATTTGCAATTATTTATTATGATGTAATTACAGTGTATTTGAAAATACAACTTGGAAATGTCAGCGAAATGTGTCAGTCGTGTTGTCGAAATGTCAACGTGTTTTTGCATGAATTTCTGAAATTCCTCTCCTTAGTAACACTGGATAGATGAACGGTTGATCTATTTTAGTAGATTCCTGTCAAGCAAATGGTGATATTAAAATACGCAACTTCTATTTTTGCATAACCTCGATATACATGTTGCATGTTTGAAATCAATATTGAAACTTGTGTGAACAAGTATGGAAATTAGCGCCGATTTCAAATTCATACAATAACGATATTGTTGAAGGAATATCGCATTCTTTACAAAATGTACATAACCGAAACTTTAGATTCTAGATAATGAATTTACAGTTACGTGTGTAAGCATGAACCAGTTATCAAACAAACTCTTGAATATTTTATAACCCAGCTGTAAACAGCAGGAATAGATTAATATTTATAAGGAATTAGTGTTCACCCAATAGGTCCCGTGGCGATGGTGTTTTATATATCTTTGTCATACAAGGCTGCTGCTACATTTAACTCAAAGCTGCATGAGTTACAATGAGTAAGTTAAATTGCATAAATCTTGTTGACCTATACTGAGTATTGCAATCAGCCGATAGGGAGCCGCCTATAGGTGTAGTTTAAATAGACATTGTATGCCTACTTTGTCACACATTAACAGTGAAACACAGGATGGATGCCATTAAATCACATTACATATTCATTGTTAGTCACTATATTATATTTCGAAAACAATTATCACATTACAATGCTATTTGTGTATTTTAATAGTGTAATCAAGCTCTGAATGTAAAATCACCAACACAACCATTAAGATGTTATTGATTCTGATCTTGAAATGGGAATAGACTCAAAACAAAAGTGCATCTAGCAACATGAGCAAGTTTGATTTAGATCTTTTTAAACAATAATGCTGTTTGTCTTCTGACTCAATTTCATCAGCTAGACCTAATCATGTGCTTATAAATATACTTTCAGTTTTATACCACTGGTAATAAATGCCATGATAACAATGTCCAGACAGAACTGGAATGGGGAGCTAAAAGTTATAACTGATGTATGTAAAGACGAAAATCTACTAAAATGACACAAAAGGACATATTTGGGCAAGTAGACTCAAATGTACAAGGCACACATGGCTAATTTATCGTATTGTAAACTATACATGCTGTAAATGTGAACATCAACTGCATAACAGGACGCCGACAATTATGTATTAGTGGTATTTTTTTATATTTTGCTTACCCTCCCCATCCTCTTTAAACCTGGGTGATGAAAATGAAAAAAAAATCAGGTAAAGATATATATCCTTGTTCGGGGCTCTAAATATCCAAATAATCCCAATCACCATGTTTAGGACCCCATGAAATTGTAAAGAGCTGTGTACCATGCATTGTGAAGATCAGCCCTTGACTCTGGTGTTGGAGCTTGGCGCATGTCAACAGTGACAGAGAACATATTCCACATGCATCATGTTAGGGCAACTCCCACGGTATAAATACTGGCTACAAAGAGATCTAACTAATGTTTTGTCAAAATGTAAAAGTAGGGATGTGTTTTAAGTAGGCCTAGGTTCCATTTTTTTAAAGGAAGGTTGGGCTATGCAGGCATTGCCTTCTACTTCATGGTGAAAATAATGTTGACTGTATCTATGCCATGAACATGACATCTTCCCCAGACAAGTGAGTAAACTGACTTTAAAAGTCCAGTTTCCACACTTGCCGAACTAGCCTGGTATTATGGAGTTACATTTTGGCTGGACAAATGAGTCTATGCATAGTCCAATCAAAATCGCACAACGAAATCGTTCGTTCGTAAACTGTCATGCAGATTTCTGTCAATTGTAGAATTTGCAAAGCCTGTGCATGGCCAATTCGTTGTCAAACAGATATTTTCTTAATCTTTTCATGTTTTAATCAAGGTGCTCACAGGATTTAATGCACTTCGGGATCTAAGACTCGTTTTATCACAACATAGATCTAGATTGTTGATCAGATCGTCCTGATTGGACGTCACCATTTTGTTTGAAGCAAATGCAAGTGATAGATACGAGATGTGGAATCTGATTCGTCCAAAGAGAGGCATAGAAGGGACATAATTCGTATTAGCCAGAAGGGGCACTACAACCGAGCCCAGAAATTCCAGCCTTTTTCGGAAAGGGTGGAAACTGAACTTTTATAGTCGGTTAACTCACTTGCCTCGGGAAGATGTGAACCTGATGAATAATGTATGAGGACACAAACTGTCCTGTCCACATCAATAAATAAACTTTCTATGACTTGTAAACCTAATCATTTGATTTTCTTTCTGATATCTCTCAGGTAGAATGGGTGTGGAGAAAGGTCTTCGTCCAACATCTCCAGTCCACGTTCATGTAGAGGACGACATCCCTGTGCATGTACATGTTAAAAAGGCCACCAAGAAGAAAGGGACTAAGGTGAGGGCGCGTCAGGTAAACAGACATTTTGTTCACTTTGGAAAAAAACTCACATGTTCACATAAAGATTATGTCTGCCGCACATTAACATGATTAAGTGACTTATGCAAATAGTTTCAGTGTTCAGGGTTTTGCAAAAATTGACATCTTTTAGTTGTCATAATTTATAATCGTGTGTCAAGTTGTATGATGTGGTTCTCTGTATTAGCATGTTTAGTTTTCTTAACCATTTTAACTGTCATGATTATGTTCTAATATTAAATTGTCCATACCATATTTCCTCGAATGAACACCAGGACTTGAATAAACATCAGGGGTCTTGATTAAATGTTGGGTCTTAATTAAATGCCGTCTAGCTCTTATGCACTGAATTTTCCCCTATCATCTTTGAGATTAAAAGCCAGGGCTGAAGAGGTCTAAGGTAAAATACGTCTGGGCGTTTAATCAAGGAAATACAGTATTCTAGATTTGGCCATATTGTCATCACATTATTTTGCACCAAGCGGTCAACCTCTACAACCTGCATTGTATCTAGCTGTCCTAAGTATGGCAACTGATCAGAAGTTTTCCTTCCGTATACAACTGAAATACAGAACTAAAGCAGTTTCTCACATTCTAATATTGATCTCCCTAATGTTAAACACATTCATGTTACAGGGGTTTTCAAGTTCCCTGGGTGTCCAGAACTTGAAGATCAAACCGCGCAAGAGCACCACCGCCTCAGCCCGGGCTCGGAGTCGCAGTCCAGGGGGAGGGCCATGGGTGCCCCCACCGGGGAAAGCAACCAAGGGCTCAAAGATATCCTGGCAGGTTTGTTTGTTTTCATTGCTGCAGAGGCGGCTTTTAAAGTTCAGTGTTGAAGCTTGTGAAATTCAAAGAGAATGTTGTGCTGTTGGATGCTATCCCAGATCTCCAGTAATATTCATTGCTCAATTAAAATGGTTTCTAGTAATTGTATTGAAATTGAAAAGCTTTAATCAATTATCAAGGCAAATATGAACAAATTTTTTGAAACAAATTTAAATCTTAAATCATAAAGAAGTTAATCTTTGATGATGTTGATGACTATTTAATTCATCCTTGACAATATTCAAAATGTGGTTAGAATTGGTCTTCAGCAAAACCATGGCTGTCGTAAGAGACGACTAATACGATTGGGTGGTCAGAATCACTGACTTGGTTGATGCATGTCTTCGTATTCCAATAGTGTGGGTGAGGTGTAATGCGGTTTAACATCGTGTCAAAGATTATTGCACTTATAGAGCGACATGCATGTGTGTGTGTGTGACTGCTTGTACTAGTCAGACTAATACCGATTTTATAGTGCTAGCCCACTGAGATACCATGCCACAGTTTAACATGAATACCCCACTCAGACGAACTATACTGACTCCGAGGCGACTAGTTCTGGTTTTTGCTCCTTAGGGCAACCAGGCAAGGTAAGGACAAGTACAATCTTTTAACGTCTTTTGGTATGACGTGGCTGGGGATTGAACCCCGGAACTTCCGCTCTCTGACCCAGGGGTAAAAGCATTTGCTCGTCACACCAAAGACCCCGGTTCAATTCCACACATTGGTACAATGTGTGAAGCACATTTCTGGTGTCCCCCACCATGTGATATTGCTGGAATATTTCTAAAAGCCGTGTAAACCATACTCACTCACTCTCAAAAGAGAAGATTGATGCTCATGAAGCCATTGATTCTCTGGTCCAGACTCAATTATTAATAGACCACTGTTGTATAGCTGAAATATAAAACCCTTAATTTCTAACATGACCCGTGAAGATCGGAGTTGAATAGGTCTTCAGCAACAAATACTACGCTTGTCATAAGAGGTGACTAAAGGGATCAGGTGGTCAGACTCGCTGACTTGGTTGATGCATGTCATTGTATCCAAGTTGCAAAGATCGATGCCCATGATGTCAATCACTGGATTGTCTGGTCTAGACATGATTAGCTGTAATATTGCTGAGTACTGCGTTTAGCAACAAGCGAACGAACAAACAAACATTATTCTGAGCCATGTGTCTTTAATAGATACTTTCTATCATGTCCAGTAGTACTATTTATGACAAAACAATTAAATAAGTGTGTTGATATTCCATGCTACGGGATCGATAAATTATTTGGAAACGTGCTATTGGTGTTCTTTTCATTTGTCAGCATTTCTATCTATCAATGACAACTCTAGGTATTTATCTTCAGAATTTTTGAGAGTTCGAAATTGTAACTGTTGAGAAACATAATCAAATTTGTACAAAAGATGAAACTGAACCTGCCATGTGTGTTATTGAGTACCCTGCAGAAGTTTATTATTGACAATAATAATGTGGATGATTATTGTTGGGGATATTTTACGGGACACTTTGAAGGGCCATTACAGAGAAGGGGGAAGAATGTCTGTCTCAAGAACACGTGATGTCTGCGACAGGTTAACATTCTGATCCAGGCCCTTAATAGAGATTTCAGTGCATTACTTTGGAATGATTTACTTAAGTGGAATCAGGATTTGTTTTTATTTTTGAGTAATAGATTGGTGTGTGCCTTCCCAGTGCTTCCTCATTAAATGTGATCTACATTCACACAAAACTTTGTCTTTGTATTTTCCCTGATAGAAAATCATATCGTAAGTTTACCCCCTGATCTTGTGATATTCCCAGCTGTCTCAGGCTAGCAGACTAGTGCTAGTTTCTAATCCTGAAGTCAGGTGTATGTATTTGCATGGCGCTGTTTTTCCGCACACAGGGTCCGACACATCGTCTGGAGATCACAACGCCACGGACTGAGGTTCAGATTGAAGATCTGTCCACAGACGATGAAGATCGTGTTCATGGCAATTTGAGGGACTATGAGAAAAAGATTGACTCTCTTATGACAGAGGTTGGAACCTTAAAAAATGAGGTACAGTGTCTCCTAGTCTTACTGACTCTAGAGCATGTTTATTTTTTTATTAGACAGTCACTCCAATTCCATTCTTATCTTATTCACCCTATGCCCATCCCCTTTACAAGCTCTAGCATCCTATGCCATCCCCTTTTCAGCTCTTGCATCCTATGCCACCCCCTTTTCAGCTCTAGCACCCTATGCCCACCCCCTTTTCTGCTCTAGCATATTATGCCCATCCCCTTTTCTGCTCTTGCATCCTATGCCCATCCCCTTTTCAGCTCTTGCATCCTATGCCACCCCCTTTTCAGCTCTTGCACCCTATGCCCATCCCCTTTACAAGCTCTAGCACCCTATGCCCATCCCCTTTTCAGCTCTTGCACCCTATGCCCATCCCCTTTTCAGCTCTTGCATCCTATGCCACCCCCTTTTCAGCTCTTGCATCCTATGCCCACCCCCTTTTCAGCTCTAGCATCCTATGCCCATCCCCTTTTCAGCTCTTGCATCCTATGCCACCCCCTTTTCAGCTCTAGCATCCTATGCCACCCCCTTTTCAGCTCTAGCATCCTATGCCCATCCCCTTTTCAGCTCTAGCATCCTATGCCCATCCCCTTTTCAGCTCTTGCATCCTATGCCCATCCCCTTTTCAGCTCTTGCATCCTATGCCACCCCCTTTTCAGCTCTAGCATCCTATGCCCATCCCCTTTTCAGCTCTAGCATCCTATGCCCATCCCCTTTTCAGCTCTTGCATCCTATGCCCACCCCCTTTTCAGCTCTAGCATCCTATGCCCATCCCCTTTTCAGCTCTTGCATCCTATGCCCATCCCCTTTTCAGCTCTAGCATCCTATGCCACCCCCTTTTCAGCTCTAGCATCCTATGCCCATCCCCTTTTCAGCTCTAGCATCCTATGCCCATCCCCTTTTCAGATGCTGCTTGATGGTTCCTGTGTGTGAAATTATTTTTATTTTACATATTCATAACTCCAGTGTCTTCTGGAACTAAGGGAGATGAGATAGGGCAGTGGGGATACAGTCCCATAGTAGAGCTTGGATCCCACATGGGCACAATGTACCTTGCTTGGTTCTATCTAACCTTCATAAGATGTGTTTTCAGATTTGCTGGTGTTACAATCATTGTAAAATGAAAGGGAGTGTGCTGCAATCTCATTAGTTGTAAAACATTTTAAACTGGGATTGGAACCCCGGAATTCTTTCAGACTTGAATTCTTTTCTTGATTAGTGTAAATTTCCTCAGTCTCAAATTGAAAAACGTGCCATTTGGTTTGGCAAAATGGCTACCACGTTATTTTTTTTTATTATGTTTATCAGAATGACTCCGATTTTGTTTGACAATATGACATGATCTATTGTATGAAATCATCCTATAGTTGTACAATCCTCACCATGTACTCCCTAGGCTGCACTCCAGACCGCAATGTCGGAGATCGAGCACAAGGAGGACCTCCTGGAGACCTCACAGCGTATCATCCAGAAGCAGGAGAAGGAGATCCTGGACGTCCACGATGAGCTGTGCTTGACTGAGAAGGAGAACAGGCTGCTCCGCAAAAGCATGGACCTCATGCACGAAGATGTCGACATCAGCAAGTGAGTTGCTGGTTGTGATTATACCTCTGAAAGTGTGTGAAAATCAAGTAATCCCTCTTTGTTCTTCAAACATATAGCTGTATCCTATTAGACTTAGTGCAGACTAGACAGCAGGGCTCCGTTCCACAAAGCAATTGCAGCTCTAAGGTGATCGTAACTCCCATACTTTAACATAGACCTACGGCTGTCATAGCGCTGCTATTGCTGTGTGGAATGGGGACCAGGAAATGCATCAACCAAGTGTGCCTGACCACCCTATCGCGTTAGTCACCTCTTACCATGCCTACGACAAGCATAGTCTTTTTTTACAGCAAGCATGCATGGGTTGCTGAAGACCTATTCTCACCCAGGCTTTTAGTTCTCAAAATGTCTTAATGTTGCAGGATAACCAGTTTGAAATAACTTTTAGACTAACAGTATTTATGTCACATCTTTTTGGTGTAAAGCTTTATCATTAGAGCGAAAGTGAAGTATCTCAAGCTTGTTTTGATGGTTAAAAGAATCTATAGCCTTTGACAATTCCATGTAATACCCAGTCTTAAATGTATTTTCTTGTGTGACAGGGATTTCTTCAGTGTCGAGAGAGAGAAATTGATGAAGAAGCTGATTGAGGTGGAGATGGACGGCCAAGCAGCAGCTCAGCAGGTCCGCGAACTCCGGGAAACCATCCGCCGCATTAGGGAGGAGAGCAGGCCATCTGCTGAAGGTGCAAAATTAACAAAACAGAAAGAACTCCTCTTGGAAAAGTTGACAGATTTTGAAGCAACAAATCGGACACTGCGCCGACTTCTCCGTGAGCAGCACAGTCAGGAGGCGTCGGCGCTCCGTCTTTCAGAGCAGAGAGATGTACTCATAAAGAAGATGGCCGACATGGATCGACTCACCGAGGTGAGATAAAGTTTTTTGTCAGCAACACTGTTATCATGAAATTGCCTTGACCGATGTAAAAAAACGTGTGATGTTGAGGACAACATTTATTTGATCCCAATTATTAATCTCAATTTCTGCACTTTGACCATCTTACTATATGACCTATGATATAATTTGCTTCTCAGAGTAAACATGGTAAAAATTAAAACCTTACTGAAACTTGTTTTTTCTGTTTGCGAGTGTGAATTTGGCTCTTTGTGAAATTGCATTGACTCATTAAATTATGCTTTGCTACTGAGAAATCAATCTAATCCATGCTAATCTTATGTGAACTATGAGCATGACAGAAACAAGGCCTCACTCCTCACTCACTCACTCACCAATCCACCCATTCACCCACCAACCCACCCAAACTCAATCAATCAATCAATCAATCAATCAATCAATCAATCAATCAATCAACCAACCAACCAACCAACCAACCAACCCATACACTCACTCACTCACTCACTCACTCACTCACTCACTCACTCACTCACTCACTCACTCAATCAATCAATCAATCAATCAATCAATCAATCAATCAATCAACCAACCAACCAACCAACCAACCAACCAACCCATACACTCACTCACTCACTCACTCACTCACTCTCACTCACTCACTCACTCACTCACTCACTCACTCACTCACTCACTCACTCACTCACTCACTCACCCAAACTCAATCAATCAATCACAGAAACAAACATACAACAGATACAACTACTATCTTATTTCATTTTTCCAGAGGCTGCGCTTAGAGCTGTTGGAGAGAGACAGACTAATAGTTGATCTGAGGAATCAAACTGCAGCCCAAAGAGTAAGTGATAAAGTGTTTTTATAAGTTGGGTGTGGTGTCTATTTCTTAGGTAATGGCTCACTCTGAAATGTTGACAAAGAATTCAGGTGTTTAATCATTATGCCTTAAATTTTTCTTTGATGTGTAGAGAACATTTACGAGGTATGATATACATCATCAGTTAGCTTAGTTACATGATTAAATTGTATTAATTTTACCAATGAATATTATCTTGTACATGTTGTGTCAACAAATGCATATTAGTAAGTAATCAAGACATTGTTCCTTGCCTTCTGCATGCTTATAGGAAGGAAAGACAGTTAGTTCACATTTTCATTGATGTTAATATTTCTGGTAGACTTGTCACATTTCTTGATATCTTGTCCTTGTGTGTCTTTGGAGCTGTCTGTTCAATGTTCTATGGCTGTGTTTTTAACTTTTGAGAAAGATGATGCCACTTGTAGATCAATAATATTTGTTTGATGAATAAATCAAGAAATCTCCCAACATGCCCAAAGCATAGCTGTTTCATAAAATTAAAAGTATACAGGTATATATTCAGACATAAATAATAGATTTATTTGATCTTTATCCAGATTTTTTAATCATTAATATGTTTCCCTTTTAATAAAATTATGTAAATTTGTAACTATAGCAACTGAATGTTTGATTTATTATTTCTTAATCATTTGTCGACTTTTCTTGCGTGATCTCTTCTACTTTCAATTTCTTGATCATGTTTATTTGTCTGGAACTAAGCATGAACTCAGGTTCATTTGAGGGAGATTCTTGTCTCGTAATTTCTAAAATTTCTACTGAAGTTGTTATCCATAAATTGTGTCTACTTTGTCAGGAACTTACTGTATGCTAATCCTGACCCCAAACTTCACAATTTAATTGTGGAGTAAAATTAATCCACGGTAAATCATCTATAAATTGAAATGACCCTCTTATGTACATAATAATTGTTACGACCAAAACATGGTTCATTGATTGCCCCGCTGCAGCTTTGATTATCACTGATTTTAGTTAATGTACACCATAATATATATGTATTGATTTGAGGGCCTTCCCTGCACACATCTTTGTGTTGGATGTAGGTATGCGATCTTCTATGTGTTCCTCTGTGGTGTTCCTCTGTGGTGTTCCTGTTGCTAGTTGTGTGGTGTGCTGTGTGTAATGGGGCTGTTCCGTCTATCCCAGGAGGAGAACATGGCACTGTCCAGCCTGCAGGGGACGCTGGAGGGGACGCGGGCACACCTACAGAAGCAGCTTCGCACCAAGGAGGCGGACTGTAACCGCATGGCTGTACAGATCAGGGTAATGGACACAGTGCTGCAGAGTGGCCAAACATACACTAGCTCACTGTTGGACATTTGTTTGTTGTTGAACGCCCCACCGAAAATAACAAAGATATGAGTAATTACATATTATCTGTTTGAGGAAATGAAGTGTGTGTTAATCCAAGGGATAGATTGTACTCAATTCCAAATTTTGAGTAGGTTTTTGTATATATTAGGCTTTAAAAAACACAAGAATTGGTTCTCAGGCAATGTCTTTGAAAACATAGTGTGGGCGGGCGTGGTTGTTTTTTGTTGTTCAAAAAGCATGTGACCAAATAAACGGTCATGTACCATCAACCTGGGAAAGGGCCTCCCTACATAATCAGGCATAAAAACTCCTATTGCTGCCATGACCATAACACAAGGTGCACAGTAAAGCAGAGCGCATGTGAAAGGGAGTTTAAGTTGTTTTTTAAATTTTGAAAATGGAAATAAAAATGTAAAGTGGGGCCTGAGTACCAAGACTGTTATCTTTTTAAGCGTTACTCGTTGACGTTTTTAGATAGATAATGAAGAAAAACAGTATGAAATGTCAACCCCACAGAGAAACTCTACAGCCTGTAGTTCAGATAACATCATGTATTTTGTGAAGTCATGAGTTAGTGAGTGAGTTAGTAACACCGCTTTTAGCAATATTCCAACAATATCACGGCGGGGGACACCAGAAATGGGCTTCAGACATTGTACCCATATCGGGATTCGAACCTGGATCTTAGGCTTGAAGAGCGAATGCTTTAACCATGAGGCTACCCCACCGTCCATGTGAAGTCATGAACAATGGATGACATTGCTGTATATTTTTCTAAACAATGAAGCACTGTGATTTGTCATGACCAAACAGCATTTGGGAATTGCTAATATGCACATGAGTAAAGCTATTATCTTCTTCATTCAACCTTGCGAAATTATCAGCAATATTCCAGCTCTACATGCTGAGCCACGGCTTGAGAGAGCTTAAGATTTAGCAGGCCATACACTGCCATTGCTTGAAGTGTGTGGCCTAGTTCTTCTTGTGAATTCAGTGAGCAGATTGACACATATTGTGACATTCTTTGACTTATCTATAGAAATTGAAAATACAACAATAACGTAAATACTGTAATCCCAGAAGATGTATATATGTAGATATTTAAAGCAGCTCTCATCCATAAGGCTGTGAGGGCACGGGTGGCCCAGTTGTCTAAGGTTGCGTCCCTTGGGCACGCCAGAAACCTATGAATGTTGGTTCGAATCCTGGTTTGCCCTGATTATGTTTCTAGGTTTGTCAGCACCATACCCGTGCTCGTAGGTTTCACCGAAGTGGTAAATGTGTGAGACCTGTATCACTTTGGGCTTTCTCCCACATTAAGCTGATACGCCATGATATAACTGGAATACTGTTAAAAGCGGGGTTAAATCCAAGTCACTCACTCACACATAAGGCTGTGCTTCTTGACATATGTCCCCGTGGTTGTGGTAGGTCAGACTCTCAGACTTTGCTGATGCCTGACATCACATTCTTATTCTGTAGATTGATGCTTTTGTCAATCACTGGAATATCTTGCCCAGACTCGATTTTTTTTTTTTTTAACAAACCACTGTAATCATGGTCATGTGGCTGGAATATTTTTTAGTGTGGCATTAAACATCAAACAAACAAATCTTGACATAGGCATAGAAAAAACGGGCTTTCACTCTCTTGAATCAAACTGATTCCTTCAATGTAAATATTTCTTGCCAAGAGTGTTTGAGATAATAAGTAATAGAGGTTCCGGGGCATAACTTTGCTGCTATAGTATGTGAATTAAGGGAATCTCTAAATCTTGACAAGGACCCATCAGCCTCCATCTTTAATTTTTAGTACTTTGCTTCATGGAGATTTATACTGGTTAGAATAGGTACCCAGCTATGGGTGGTCAGGCTAAGTGACTTGGTTGATAGAATGTCCTCATACCCTGATGAAGTCAATCGTTGTTCACAATGTGAATCGCTGGATTGTTGGACCCAGACTCGATTATGTATGGACGGTGTTAAACAACAAACAAATAAGCAAATGAAATACTCAGGAATGAGAACCTTCTGCAGATCCGTGTTTTTCCACGAAGTTTAGAGAGCACAAATTTGTTAAATTCTGATGAACCCCCTATAACACTCCCAAATCATGGATCACGCTCCATTGAAAAGACGTTTCAGCTGAAAAGAAAAATGTCCATTCTCATCCCTGAATACTGTGAGAGCCTGGAAGGGTGTGGTGATTAGTTGTGAGCCATGTTGCCAGAAGTTATAATATCTGCCAATAGTTACCATGGTTACTGTAGATGTTGGTCACTTTGTAAGCTTCATCACTGTGCCCATTTCACTGACATCCATCATCCAACTCAAAGCTAACTTCATGATTATGATCCTAAGTGTCATGTCCTGGTGAAGACTTCCCCTTTTTCATCTCTGTCAGCTTATGCTTGTGTTTCTCAGGCAGCAGTATCACATGGTACATAAAACATGTGCACAATGCAATACCAGAGCCCTTTGCTTAAAGCGATCTTAGCGCTAAGACTGTCACAAACCTATGTTAAAGTATGGGAGTATACGATCATCTTAGCGCTAAGATCTCTCTGTTCAAGTAGCCCTGAGGTTCACCATGACTGGTGTCAGGCTTTAATGTTTCGTCGTCGATGATGTAGTCAAGTTAATCTTATGAAGTATGGTATCAACTCCACATGGACCAGGGTGCCGTTGTACAAAGCCATCTTAGCGCTAAGGTGATCGTAACTCCCATACCTTAACATGGACTTATGACCATCGTAGCGCTAAGGTTGTTTTGTATAACTGCAACCAGATCTTTACAGGGGTTCCGGGGCAGAATACGCCCCCTTCATCTCAGACTTGTTGTTACAGATGGCTTCAATGGATTGGTCTTCATACCTTGATGACACATTGTTATTCATGATACCAGTCGAGTTCCATGAAATCTAGATGACTCTAGGTCAAATTCATCCATGGTAAAACTAGATTGTGGCAGTTGTATTACTAGAATCACTCTCTGAAACTGGTGCTCAGTGTAATGCGATACAGCTCTGTAGGATCTTTCTGAGTCTTAGCAATACAGTTGTTTTGAGTGTGCGAGGCCAAGGTTACATAGTGTGGTTGTTTCAGAGCCTGGAGAGTCAGGTGAACCAGGACAAGATCGAGTTGGATCACATCCAGGATCTACTCAACAACGCCAAGGGAAAGAGTGACCGGGACAAGGACTCCCTCAAGAAGGCTACACGGTGAGTGGGGGGGACTTGGGACTGTTGTCATTAGACTATGAGGGGAGTCGGGTCTTGAGACAGTTGTCATTAGGCAACACAGTGAGTGGGGGACTTGGGACTGTTGTCATTAGGCCACACGGTGAGTGGGGGACTTGGGACTGTTGTCATTAGGCCACACGGTGAGTGGGGGACCTGGGACTGTTGTCTTTAGGCTATGAGGGGAGTGGGGCCTTGAGACAATTGTCATTAGGCCAAACGGTGAGTGTGTGACCTGGGACTGTTGTCTTTAGGCTATGAGGGGATTGGGGATCTAGAGACAATTGTCATTAGGCCACACGGTGAGTGGGGGACCTAAGACTGTTGTCTTTAGGCTATGAGGGGAATGGAGCCTTGAGACAATTGTCATTAGGCCACACAGTGAGTGGGGGATCTGGGACTGTTGTCTTTAGGCTATGAGGGGAGTGGGGCCTTGAGACAATTGTCATTAGGCCACACGGTGAGTGGGGGACCTGGGACTGTTGTCTTTAGGCTATGAGGGGAGTGGAGCCTTGAGATAATTGTCATTAGGCCACACGGTCAGTGGGGGACTTGGGACTTTTGTCTTTAGGCTATGAGGGGAGTGGGGCCTTGAGACAATTGTCATTAGGCCACACGGTCGAGTGGGGGACTTGGGACTGTTGTCTTTAGGCTATGAGGGGAGTGGAGCCTTGAGACAATTGTCATTAGGCCACACGGTGAGTGTGTGACCTGGGACTGTTGTCTTTAGGCTATGAGGGGAGCGGAGCCTTGAGACAATTGTCATTAGGCCACACAGTGAGTGGGGGACCTGGGACTGTTGTCTTTAGGCTTTGAGGGGAGTGGAGCCTTGAGACAATTGTCATTAGGCCACACACTGAGTGGGGGACTTGGGACTGTTGTTTTTAGGCTATGAGGGGAGTGGAGTCTAGAGACAATTGTCATTAGACTTCTGTGAACATGATCCTTGACATTTTTTTTTCACTTCCATATATGATTTATGTATGCACATATATACCTAGTTAGAATCATTTCAAAGCACATACCAGTAGTTGTTTGTGACAAGCACATGGTCAGTGGGAGGTAACTGACACATATCCTTACCCAACATATTCTCTATTTCTGTAGCCAACAAGATTCATTTCAATGATAATTATCGTCTCTCCTTAGCTCCTAGTACATGTAGAATGTATTAGAAACCAGCTGCCACAGCTAGATTATGTGAGTTGGGACTACAGTGCAAATCTTTCTGTGTCAGTAATTACTGAAGCTCAGGTTCTGAGTAATAGGTCAGTTATACTAAACCTCTAATATATGATACTGTTCTGGCTATTGAATTCAAAATGAACTTTATTTTTTCTGGCATTGATATTTAAATTGCTCCCACAGTTTGGATTTTTATTTCCGAATATGTGATTCTGAAACTTAACAACCAGGCTCTTGTTCCAATGTCAGACACTGCCTACTCGTCTGCTCGTCCCCAAAATCTTTCAGGACAATTTGTTATTCTCCCAAACATAGTTATTTTACATTAAGCACCTGTCTGAAATGAGCTGTGGGCTGGCTGGCTGTACTTGTTGGTGTCTACCCCTGGTCAATCAAGAACAGACTGACTACACTGGGTTCACAACTATGTCCTTCTTTGATATCAACTTGTCTTCTTTTCCGTTTCTATTCTGAACATGTGATATTTCTATTGTCTCGGGCAGCTTATTTCATTGATCTTTCTATCCATTGTTAGCTAACACTGTAAGAATCACTCTGTCATGATGGTATTCGTGTCGCGCATAACAAAAGACACGTACAAGTCAAGAGTTGGAGGGTCATGTATCACTTCTAAAATCTGATTTGATTTTATGCCTCTCTCTGTCAACATCTAACAAACATTCCATTGAAGGTCACATCAGGTGAACTTACAAATCTGCCAATCAGTCATGGGGATTCTAAACTCACCATGCTCACAGAACAAGCATTCTCATTTCTGTATCTCGAAAACGAATGTGAATGGGGAGTTCTAAATGGAGAAAATAATAATAGCCCAACTATGTTTACAGCCTGTCATTTCTGAGCATCATGACAACTAAAGAATTTACCATTCAGAAACTAACTCAAGATTCATGTTGACAAAAAGAGTTGAGCGAAGTGAAGCCGATTCATTACAGAAAGCTGATCATTGATTGGATCAAAAACCCATGAATCTTCATTTTGATTTTGCAAGTAAACATCACTGCAGGTTCACCTGACCTGCTATGGAAGGACTTGTCAGCTATTGAGTGGTACCCAGTCAGATTACAAGATTGATTTTAATGAAATAACAATAAGAAGGGTAAATGATCACGTAGGTTTGCAGAGAACATCAATATCTGGGGCTTGAGCTTGAACAGTTTTCCAGTGTTAGACATTGTAGAGCATCTTTGTACAAGCTGTAGCAATAATTTTATGAAACAATTTAATATAGATAATTTTTTTAAAATAAAGCATTAAATGGATGGCAACTTCAGGTTTGTTTCTTGTTGGTATGATCCTTATTGAATATAGCTGTGAAATGAGTGATTTTTAAAAAAATATTTTACTGAACAAATTATGTAAAATGATTAACATGGCTTTTTTTTTTAAAAATGGTCTTTAATTTTTTTTGTGTATTATAACAATTTGGCATATTCACCAATCAAATATGTAAGACAAGAAATAACATTGGCAGGCCTTATGGTTTTAAGAACAACCTCCCTTTATATCGTATGTGATTAAATTCTTCAACTGTAAGAATGTCCGTCAAAGACAGGCTTCGTTAAACAAAATATGACAAAGAAGTGAAACTGTAGATAGATGTAATAGTACATGCTTGATGTACAGCAGCCCGAGTACTGGGAATATCACATGCGTAGAGTAGCATCCTTATGAGCACTGCTCGTCAGTTATTGCATGAGCACTCCTTGTTTGTGCAGAGCCCAGAAGCAGCGAGCAGAGCGCAGCGAGGACGCTTTAGATTGCCTCAATGCTCAGCTAATGGAGAGAGAGACTCAAGTAGCTGATTTAAAATCTGACCTTGATCATGTCACAATCAACATTGAAAAAATATCCAAGGAGCGGGCTCAAGCCCAAGCAGAAAACACAGCTTTAAAAACGTAAGTTTGGCCGTCTGAGAAAGTTGATGTGAAGAATTGCAGTGATTATAATTTGGTCAATTAACCTGATTCAGAAATGTAACTTGTGTGAAATATTTCATGTGTAGTTTTGTGTTGTTTTAAGTTTTCAGTAATTTCGTGTTTAGTTCTGTGAATTTTACTTCCAAATTGTACAAGAGAAGCTGACATGCCTAACACCATTTTGCTTTTGTCTATTGCTTTAATGGTATCCTCTTCTGTTGACATATTGTAGGCTTGGGTGTGTATCTTTCTGCTTTGTGTGCTGTGATCTAACCTGCAACTGTTCTGTGTGGATGGTGTGATGTCACTTTTCTTTAACATTTGCCCTCACTTGTCCCAGAAGGAAACAGCCTATGTTCTGGATATTCAAATTATACATTTTGTATATGCCAGTCTGGAAAAAAATAATTATGCTCCATATTTATTGAATGTCATAGCCATGACAACCTTAACCAATATTCCAAAAGAACCGAAAGGTCAGATTTCCTAAAGGACAGGTGAGCATGTGAATTGTTCATGTTACAGGTGTATGTTATGGCACAGGTGGGGCGGTTGGGTAGCCTAGCGGTTACAGCCCTCGCTCGTCACGCCAAAGATCAGAGCTCGATTCCCCACATGGGTACAATGTGTGAAGGCCATTTCTGGTGTTCCCACCGTGATATTGCTGGAATATTGCTAAAAGCAGCGTTAAAACATTCTCACTCACTTGTGGCACAGGTTGTCATCGACAGATGGATCCCTGTACATGCACTATGAAGTTGTTTCAGGCAGTCATGATGAAGCTGAAATATTGCTGACTGTGTGCTGCGTATAACTGTGTCACTGGACACTTGCATTGCATTTGTATAAGACATTGATACGGAGTGTAAGAGTATATCAAACTACTGATGTGTTGCAACTGTTTCCCCTACATTACAACTATATCAATAGAAACAAAAATGCCAATTACATTGTCGATAATACACATAACAATCAATAGCTTCAAAAGTTGCAGTTAGTTTTAAATAAAGCATCAATTATGCGAATTTCAAACATAATTATGTGATGGTTAGCAAGGATTATGACAACTTCAGATTAGAGTTACTTCCCTTTGTTTTGAGTAGCAACAGGTAGGAACATGGCTGACTTTGAGATTGTCGGAATCACTTTATTCATTTCTATTACATTGATTGATATAACTATCAAGCCCAAAACTGGGTTTACTACTATCACGATACTATTGCAATAAGCGTTGGTTACTATTTCAATATGATCACAAGAAGCCCGTGAAGATCTGGGGTAGAATAGGTCTTCAGCAAACCCATTTTTGCTGTAAAAGGCGACTATGCTTGTCGTAAGAGGCGACTAACGGGATCGGGTGGTCAGGTTCACTGACTTGGTTGATGCATGTCATCGTATCCCAATTGCGTGGATCGATGCTCATGATGTCAATCACAGAATTGTCTGGTCCAGACTCTATCATTTATAGACCGCCGTCATATAGCCCCCAAGGTCACCTATTGATCCAAGAAGATTGTCTCATTCATATCTAAACAACATTAATAATTTGTGACCAATTCAGTAAATGTTGAGAGTCATCCATCAAACTTTGAGTCGTTTAGTTGAATTAGCATAATGCTGTATTTAGAATACAAGGTGCCCAAGATTGATGTGTATGTCACTGTGACCTAGTGTATTGCAGCTGTTTAAGTGACCTGAGGTCATTGAAGTGTGTATTTCCTTTGTTTTTTATGCTGGAGTGGTTGTACTGTGTTGTAGTTGGATCAGTGAGTGGTTGTACTGTGTTGTAGTCAATCACTGAGTGGTTGTACTGTGTTGTAGTCAGGGCAGTGAGTGGTTGTACTGTGTTTTAGTCAATCACTGAGTGGTTGTACTGTGTTGTAGTCGGATCAGTGAGTGGTTGTACTGTGTTGTAGTCAATCACTGAGTGGTTGTACTGTGTTGTAGTCGGATCAGTGAGTGGTTGTACTGTGTTGTAGTCAATCACTGAGTGGTTGTACTGTGTTGTAGTCAGGGCAGTGAGTGGTTGTACTGTGTTGTAGTCGGATCAGTGAGTGGTTGTACTGTGTTGTAGTCGGATCAGTGAGTGGTTGTACTGTGTTGTAGTCAATCACTGAGTGGTTGTACTGTGTTGTAGTCAGGGCAGTGAGTGGTTGTACTGTGTTGTAGTCAATCACTGAGTGGTTGTACTGTGTTGTAGTCAATCACTGAGTGGTTGTACTGTGTTGTAGTCGGATCAGTGAGTGGTTGTACTGTGTTGTAGTCAATCACTGAGTGGTTGTACTGTGTTGTAGTCAATCACTGAGTGGTTGTACTGTGTTGTAGTCAATCACTGAGTGGTTGTACTGTGTTGTAGTCAGGGCAGTGAGTGGTTGTACTGTGTTGTAGTCAATCACTGAGTGGTTGTACTGTGTTGTAGTCGGATCAGTGAGTGGTTGTACTGTGTTGTATTTGGATCAGTGAGTGGTTGTACTGTGTTGTAGTCAGGGCAGTGAGTGTTGTACTGTGTTGTATTTGGATCAGTGAGCTGTATTTATGCTGGAGTGGTTGTACTGTGTTGTAGTCGGATCAGTGAGCTGTATTTATGCTGGAGTGGTTGTACTGTGTTGTAGTCGGATCAGTGAGCTGTATTTATACTGGAGTGGTTGTACTGTGTTGTATATGGATCAGTGAGCTGTATTTATACTGGAGTGGTTGTACTGTGTTGTAGTCGGATCAGTGAGCTGTATTTATACTGGAGTGGTTGTACTGTGTTGTATATGGATCAGTGAGCTGTATTTATACTGTAGTGGTTGTACTGTGCTGTATTTGGATCAGTGAGCTGTATTGGAGTGGTTGTACTGTGTTGTAGTCGGATCAGTGAGCTGTATTTATACTGGAGTGGTTGTACTGTGTTGTAGTGAGGGCAGTGAGTGTTGTACTGTGTTGTATATGGATCAGTGAGCTGTATTGATGCTGGAGTGGTTGTACTGTGTTGTAGTCGGATCAGTGAGCTGGAGTACCTTGTGGACAAGGTGGAGGAGAGTGCTCGCTCCAACTCGGACACTGTCACTGTCAGGCTGCATGAAAAAACATCCGAGGTGTCAAATCTGAAGCTGGAGAACGAAAGGTTAAAGGTAGGGAAATATTTGTGTATTCAGTTGCCTTGATATGCCAAAGTGGCCTGTATGAATTCCTCTCTTTACCAAGACATCTTGACCAAGCCATCCCAGCTACATCTGAGGTTAAACAGAGCTACCAAGGCAGTGTTTTAGGAACATGTAGTCCTTCAGAATATCTGTTGTCAGGTCCTCAACAGAATAATCTTAATTAGTTGAATCCGTCCTTTTCAATTCCAGACTTGAAATTTTACCCATTAGACATGACATTCCAACAGCACACTCTTAGAGTTTTCTCATTTGAGAAACTTTCAGACAAGCCTCATTACATACTTTGAGAATAACTAACATGACACAAGCTACGAGGGATAACAGTATTGTCTTAGCGTTACGACTGTCTTAAGTCTAGGTTAAAGGATGGGAGTTACAATCACCTTAGCGCTAAGATCAGCTTTGTTGAACAGGCCTCTGGTGTGTTTTACCGACGTAAACAACTCGGAAACACTATCACTTAGATAAGATAGGACTAAATTCTCAGTAAACGTTAAATCACAATGAAATACTGTACTGACTCGCTGATTGTGTTGCAGTCTTCCATCGCTAACATCGAGAGTAAGTTCCAGCTGGCTGAAGAGGAGATGCTGCAACTGAGGAACAACTTGAGGCACAGCGAGAAACTCACAGATGACTACAGAGACCAGGTGAGTTAAACTATGCTGGTTTAGGGCGTTGTTTGTTCTACTGCAGCCCTTATCCTGGATATGCATGTGTAATGCATCTCCTTACCATGTAGTCTATGGTTCCACGTGGAGCTTGAGTGCTCCTTGATAGCAGACAATTTCTCCAGCATACTTTTGTTCCTTGCTCAAAATTCTACCATTGTGGCATTGTTCAGGAATCAGTTTGATACGTAAGGTTAAGATGTCTATTATTTCTTTAACTCTGTTTGATGATTGTTGGTGGTCAGGATCGACTGTTGTTGCATTTGGATTTTGGTTTCCATTGAATTATGCTTGTTTTGGGCTCAACTTTATTCCTTCTCAGCCCTCTTTGACATGTTCCATACAAAAATATTTCAGACAATGCATGCCCCCAAATTGGTAGTATTTGTGTGTATGAAAGGAGAGGTGTAACAAGTGACTCCAGAGGGTATTCGAGGGAAGAGCTGGTCACCATACTTGTTGAGAGAGACGACTAAAGGGAGTTAGGTGATGAGGCTCTGTGATTTGGTTGACTGCGTGTCATTGTGGCCGGACCACGTGGATGCTATTCACTTTTTCAGTCAGCAGTTCGCCTGGTCCAGATTCGATTGTCTACATGCCATTGTGATATAGCTGGAATATTGCTGACTGTGGTGTATTCAACATTCACTCACTCACTTAACAAGCAGTAGTGAAAATCAGTGTCCGAAATAACTGCCTGCACATAACTGGTAACTTCTCTGTTGGGCTGCATGAAATTTTCCTCTACCTGCCCGACTGTCTGGCAGATAATTTTAAGCAAATTTAAACTTTTAAAATTTAAAAATTTAATTTTTTTAAACTTCTTGTAGATTCTCAAGTAACTGTAATATATTTCAACGAAATCAAGACCTGATTTGTCTCTTACGTTTCGCGTATTTCAATATTTATGATGGGCAGGTAATGTTCCAAATTGGCAGGAAACATCTATGGGTCAGCTGCCCGTCTGCCTTGTTGGGTTTAGATATTTCAAACACTGGTCAAAATGTTGTGTGACTTCTCAAGAATACTTACATCACGAGAGTGACTTTCTGTTTCTCATGATAGATGACATATTTCAGTTGACAATGTTTTCCTCGTACACCAGATTGAATATGTCCTTCAAAGAACTCGGTATCTCAAATCTATGGCGGTAGGTACCCTCCACTCCGCACGGGGCATGGTTTCCCAGTGTACTGACCGCTCTGGTGGCATGGGTAGTGTTGTGTTTATTCCATGAATAATGAGGTAACGTTGTAGCATTGTTTCAGTTTCTGCACACCCGTTGCCATGTGGGATATTGAATAACTTTGACGACATGATTTTGTGTAGAGATTCTTCAGCATGTGTTGTGAGGGTGCCGAGAGGCATGTTTTATGCAACTGGTGCACATGCATGAGTACAACAAGAATGTTTCATTATTAAATGACTGCATGTCGTGCAATGATGCAGAGAAGGGAGTTGGTCACTTTTGATTTGCATGCTGTCCCAGGAATGCACACCTCCATGTCCGCTGTTCCCTATTTCCCTGTTACTGTTTTAAAGTAGGTTTCCTGTAACTCATGCTAGTTATAAGCTGCCTTGGGTGGTGGGGTAGTCTAGTGGTTAAATTGTTCGCTCGTCTCGTGTAAGGCCTGGGTTTGATTCCCCACATGGGTAAAATGTGTAACCCAAATCTGGTTTCTCCGCACTTGTTATTGCTGGAATATTGCTAAAAGGGTGTAAAATCCAACTCACTCATAATCAGCAGACTAATGAGGATCTGATGAATAGGTTAAAGTGTCAGATTTGGCTGGTTGGGCGGCATTGTGTCTAAATTGTGTTGCTTGAGCTCAGACTGTATCGAATGCCATTGTGATACAGTAGGCATATAGCTAAGTGGGGCGTTTCCTCAATTCATGGTTGTTTCGAAACATAAATTACTTATCTGAGAAACGTAGCTGAGAAACATTACAGTATTATATTTCTTTTAAGAAGTATTCCATAAATGACATGTAACCAATGGTAACAGAACTGCTTATCACTGACTAAGATGAGACTGTAATCAGGTGGGATAGAAGCAGATCCCCTGCTGTTGTTTGTGTAGAATATAGCCAACATCGTAACAAATTGAATACAAGGGCATGGCGCATGCTACGCTTTCAGTGCAGAAGGTGGGAGTTTCTTTGCTTGGTCCAGCATGGCCTTCAATTTATGGAAAGGAGGCTTTAGAGGCCTTAGTTTTGTGATAGCCATGAATATGTTCCTATACCCAAAGTCAACAACACATTGATACACTCATCACCTGTCTGTGCTCAGAGGCTGATATTCAACCCCAAGGCTGCAGCCATTGTTACTAAAAAGTTCAATGTAAATATGTAAACATGTAAATATATGTGATGGCTTGGTTGAGGTGACTTCAGGCTTATTTTTACATCGTTGTATAGCATGCTGTGTTATAATACCTCCGAAAATAAGAAAATTAGACCTTTAAAGAAGTCACAAATTTGAACAAGTCTTTTCCCAATTTAACTGCCAAGGCAGCATTAGAAATTGACACTAGTCCTGTAGTCATTGCCAAACTGGCCAATAGTTAAGGTATGAGGACTAGTAGAAATGTGCCATTTTCAAGGGTTTTGCTATGTCTTATCATTGCAAGGACTAGTTGACTAAGAATGTTTGTTTCTACTCCTGAAAGGGCACTTAGTTTGAAATCCTTGATAATCTTTGGTGCTGTCTCTTATATGAACAGCTCATGTTATGTATAATGTTCAGAGCTGGGGCCAGTTCCACAAAGCGATCTTAGCACTAAGACGATCATAAGTCTCAGATTTGAACATAGACTTATTACAGTTGTAGCCCTAAGATCGCTTCATGGAAGAGGGAGGGCCCTGACTTCCCGCCATCCCCCAACCCGAACCTCTCCCCACCCCAACCTCCCCGTCCCCACTGTTGTCTCCTGCATGCATTGTTACATCAACGTTTGTGTTTTTTGCTCCCAAGTCCTCAGGCTATAGTCGCAGTGTTGCTACCCGGGTAAGTTGCTGAGTGTGCACATGGTGCAGTTGTGTGTGCAGGCGGCGTGTTTGGGTGCGGAAGCGGTTGTGCATGTGCAAATGTGTGCACTCATTTTCCTTCTCATCGTCAATGCTAGAAGATAGTTCAATGTTGTTGCTTGTAAATAATGTCTTTTTCTCAAAGCCTTTTCTTTCCTGTTACTAGTGAAAGTAATCTTCAATAAAATGTATTTTTATCTTCATCAAATGGTATTGGTCAGACCAACATGTCCTCAATGTGAAGAAAGAGCTTATGTTGTAATATCTTATTACATGCAGGGCTCCATTCCTCAAAGAGATCTTAGTGCTAAGGTGAACGTAACATTCCTACTTTAACTTATGATTGTCATAGGAATGGGAATATGGGTGCCTTTGTACAAAAGAACCTTAGTGC
This sequence comes from Haliotis cracherodii, assembly GCF_022045235.1. NCBI lineage: Eukaryota > Metazoa > Mollusca > Gastropoda > Lepetellida > Haliotidae > Haliotis > Haliotis cracherodii. The sequence goes on from NW_027266268.1 coordinate 21,209,416, forward strand.
TATGACTGTCGCAGGTCTATGTTAAGGTATGGGAGTTACGATCACCTTAGCGCTAAGATCGCTTTGTACAACTGCACCCTGGACATAGAGACTATTTGTCTGCGGCTCTGAATCTCAAAACATTTTTACTTCTAAATGGATCTAGTGGTCAGGCTCAGTAATTTGATGGCTTGTCATGGCACCTCATGGATCGTTGCTGAAAATAGTCACTGGATTGTCTGGTCCAAACCCGATTATTTACAGGCCACCGTCATATAGCTGGAATACTGCTGAGTGCGGCATTAAACAAGAAACAAACAAACTTTTAAAATGACAGGGTTACGTCTTTTAATTAGAGTGGTATTTTTTAGTCAGCGTTTCGTAAATTTATTCTTATAGCTCACAGCTTTCAGAAGGGTGGGATAGAAAATAGAGTATGCACATTTCTCTTAATGCTATTTAGTGGTCTTTTATTTACTGAGGGTACCCAGCATGCTCAGTAACAAAGTGCTTGGTCCTAGTCAGATGTCTTAGAGGTCACCATCTCATGGAGCACTTGCAGCAAAGTGATGGATCGCTACAACCCTACATGATGATGATGAGAAAGGATGGGGGTATGACAAGGGTCCTTTTTGGCCCACTAGAACTGACATTGGTGAAAACAGTTTAATTGTGTTATGATTTTGGTAAAAGGGTTCAACATGTTCAAATGACTGACAGCTGCAAACCTTTTGTTTTGTAAACTTGTGTTTTGGTCTTACAAGTACATCAAGTACAGAGTTTGGACTTATTGCATAAAATGTTTAGGTTTTTTCAATCTTGTGGAGGGGAACTAAACATGCTAAATATGGAGCAGTTTCAGCATTATCTCCTAAAAAATCATTTTGTGTCAAGAACTAAATATATAAAAAATGTAATGCCCTCCCAAATGTATTAAGGCAGCTTTTTTACATACCCATGCCTTTTGTTCCTACCACTGTTGTTATAAACAGAAAACTTTAAAGTCTTGAGAAAAATGCTAGCTGTCAGTTATTTGAATTAATTTAGAACAGTTGGAACACTTGTCAGTTCTTGGGGGCCAGAAGGTGCCCCTTGTCCTACCCTATTGATTTTGTTTTTGAGTCCACATCAGTGTACCGTTCACAATATTCACAGTTTGACACAGACGTTATCTTACTCACCTGCACTAAGAAGGAATGGAGACTCGAAAGTCAGCTGCACAGTTTTCTCACACTCACAGTTTTGTCCTTCCAACCACGTTTCACACAAGTTGATTTGCATTTTGTTGTTGTCTGAATATATCCAGTGCTGGAAAGTTTTGATTTTTCTGGATGTCATGCAAAATTAATAATCCTGAAATCTGTACTTTGTGTGTATCATAGTACACTACAGTAAGTCATGTGACCGCCTCCATGATCTAGTGGTAGAGCGTCCCTCGGAGAGCGGAAGGTCCAGGGGGTTAATCCCCTGCTGCACAAACCAAAAGACGTTAAAAGAGGGTACTTGTTGTTACCCTGTTTGGGTCTGGCGCTCGGTATGAAGGGGTTCAAACAAGGACTGGTCGGCTCGGAGTCAGTATACTGTGTATTCATGTTACACATGTGGCATGGTATCTCAGTGGACTAGCACTATAAATCGGCATCAGTCTGGACTAGTACACACAAACACACACACACGTGCACGCACGTCGCTATATAAGTGCAATAATCTTGGACGCGACGTTTAACCCCATTTCTCCTCACCTCCAGTAAGTCATGTTGCAAGCAGCTAATGCTTTCAAGTTTATGAAGGAATATGCTGACTTTGTAGCAGGAAATAAGCTTTTACATATATATCAAGTTATTTGTAGACAGATTGAAAAATCTTTCATATCTCTATTTCACTCTTGCGTCTTCGATGTGTTAGTTACTTTTCACTGCTCTGCAAGACTGTGTTTGCCAACATAACGGCAAAAACCATCTGTATCCATCACATATAACACATTGTGTCGGTGTCCTCTCTGTGGCTTAACCGGTGAAAGGGTTAAAACTGTCTCCACTTGACAAGAGGGCTTTACGGTATTGACAAGTAGTCTATGCTTCTGATAGTGTGCATGATCAACTTCCAGTCAGTCTCATTAGAATCAGCTGCAGTGTAGCAGTGGCGTGCACGAATATCGGATTTTAATGAGATTGTACTGCCAGTAGGTGAAAGATTTGTAGGCAAATTTAACTTGCATGTTTGTATTTAGGACGTAGAATGTCACGCATGTTGTAGTGAGTTTAGTCTAATTTAATTTTTTTTGTTCTGTTTTTTATCAATTGCCTTTGAATCTTTTTATGTTTGGCTTACTTGTGAAACTGTAGATTTTCTCAGTGCATCCATATCAGTTACACATGCACCTCATGCAGACAGACATGTAACGACTTTATGTCTCAGTCGACACCCTCGTCCCTTCCTTAGCATAACCCATGTATCATTCACGTGGAAGTTGCACACAGATTCCATGTATTGAGGAAGACAAGGGTGGTCCAGTGGTCCAAGGTGCTGAAATTAGCTTTCAGAGGCATCCCATAGCTGCCACTACCAGGATCTACTGACATGGGTTCAAAACCCAGATACCTGGTCAGTCAGCATCGTACCTGTGCTTACGGCATCACCAAAGTGGTAGAAGTGTATGACACTTGGAGCTTCCTCCCACTTTATACCAGCAAGTTGTGATGTAACTGCAATATTCTCAAAAGCCAAATGGTCTTTAGCAGCCCATTCTTGCCGTAAAAGGCGACTATGCTTGTTGGTAAGTGGTGACTAGCAGGATCGGGTGGTCAGGCTCGCTGACTTGGTTGATGCATGTCATCGTATCCCAATTGCGTGGATTGATGCGCATGATGTCAAACACTGGGTTGTCTGGTCCATACTCGATTATTTACAGACCGCCGTCATATAGCTGGAATATTGCTGAGTGCAGCATTAAACAACAAACAAACAAATCAAAACCCAAATTAAGCACTTCTGTCCCACCCTCCATGCATTGTGAGTGCTGAACATACACAGTTTACTACTGTTCTGCTGAGCTGTCAGTTCCTCTATGCATTGATACCCACTAATTACAAAGGATGACGCTCAGTGGGGGTTTCATGTCGACCAAGTACATTTTACATGAATATCTGAAATTTCATTCAAGAGTCATCGACCTCTAGATGTCCCAAATAGTTCTGGAAAAATGGCAGACAGAAGCAAATTGGGTCTCTGCATTCTAACACCTGAGTAGCTATGATGTATTTTAGACATAACAGTGATAGCTTGTTACTATCAGTATTTCAGAGAACATTTGTCTGTAGTCGACAGGGATCCAATTATTTCTACTTTTTCAGCTTGCCATTTGTTATTTGTTCACCACTGTTGGACATATTGTTTGTAGTTTACCCCCACAGTATACAATAGATTAGTTTTCTATTTTGATTTCGTTATTCTTGTTCATTTGATTCTTGTCCATTTGAATGATGTAAGTAAATACGGCATTGTTTCAGATCTTATTGTGACGCAATCTCATTAAAATCAGACCTTAGTACTCGCTACCGCTAAACAAAGATCTGAGGACATCCCATTAGGGGTCACGTCAGAACGACCTTTCATCCGACCAATCAGTGCCTCGCTTACCAGATTATGAAAGCGACAGTCGGAATGTGATGCAACCTCGAAAACTTTAACATGGGGTATTCCGAACCATAGTTACGGGTTTAACGACTGAATCCTTACAATCTAGACCATCTATTAGCCATTCCAGAATGTTTTTTGTTCAGGTTTCAAATTTTTAATCAGGAAATTGTCAAAAAATGTTTCGAAGCGAAGTCGCCAATTTGAAATTAGAAAGCTGCCTTCTCATTCCATGGTCGGTCAAAGTTTGCGCAAGGTCGGTCTGACGTGACCCGTAATGGGATGTCCTCAGATCTTTGTTCAGCGGTAGCAAGAACTAAGATCTGATTTTAATGAGATTGATTGTGACGTAAGATCGGAATGATGACGCACTAGAATAGCTGAAGATTGTTGACGTCGTTCAAAAAATTGTGATTTCTAGGAGAACAGTGGTAACCAGTGCATTTTTCTAAAGGGAGAGCTCAAAAGGATTAAGAAATAATGGGTCATAAAGAAATTATTACTCGTGTGTCATACTTATTGTACAAAATTCCTTTAAGAATTCCTGTATTACCCTCGCTCTGCTTGGAAAATACAAGAATTCTGACACTCATTTTGTAAAATCAGTGTGACACACATGCTCGTATAATATTCACTACTTATGCGATTACCTTACAAGATACATATAAGTTTACTAGACTTAAGCTTCCACCCAGGTTGATCATGCTCAAGTTGGAAGCTGAAGATTTGCACTATCCATGTGGGTTCTTTACTGAGTCCATGTAGGCCATATAATACTGTAAATCCTGAAATTAATGCGTCTCCAAATTAATACGACTGCTGACCAGTTGCCAAAGTGTGCAGTGAAGCCATTTTGTTGTTGATAGACAGTTTGGAGACATAAATGCGAGTTTCATTATTTGAACAAAGACTACTCACATTTTTCGCATTTTATTTACGCTCGCGTTAATTTCAAGACTTCGCAGCAATTGTCACACAGAAACTTGCCTTGTGTAGTAAATAGAGGGGTTTTGAGGCTGGGAATGCCTGATTAGGGTATTATCAGGTAGCGTTATACTGTTCCAGCTGAACCGATCGCGAAGGGAAGCAGATGAGATCAGTGTTCACTTGGAGGTCAAGGAAAAAGAAAATGGCCGCCTGCAGCAAGAAGGGGAGCTGGAGCTGGAGAAAGTGAGTAGCTAACTTAACAGTCCTGCATCACGGGCCAGGGGATGTTTGGAGTGCAGGTACCTGTAGCATACAGTTGTTACTGTTATTATAGTAGGCTAGATCAATCTCACTTTGGTTTCATTATTGATGTATTGCCTACCCAAAATTTCGCGAATTAAGAATTAAATTACCTTTTGGGGAACAATTTCTATTGCTTGTCACAGAATCTGTTTAAATAATTTCTGTAATTAAAATGTTTAATTATGTCATTAAAAAAACGGAAGTAGCACTTTTTTTTCTCAAGGATGAGGTAGGACAAGGGCGCTTTTTGCACGATATGCATGATTTTAGAATTGGGCAAAACTTTTAGAAATTGGCAGGAAAGTTATTAGATTTGTTCATATGATAGACTTCGTTCATTCCAATAACAACATGTTTGGGATTCTTTCAACACAAGATGCCTAGATGAGGTAAATAGAAGAAATTGTCAGAAAGTCAGATTTTTTTAGGTTTACAGGAAGCACTTTCTAATACTTGAGCATGAGAAAGTCTTTGACCACAGCTGATTTTCATAGATGTATATAAAAACAGTACGAACATGACTAAACAATCATGTTGGATCACCAACTTGCTCATACTTAGATTTTCATTTAAAGTTTTAATAATTAGCCTTATTCACTCATTTTAGCCGATCAAGTCCCGGTTTGCCCCGATGATGTTTCTAGGTTTGTCAGCACCATACCGGTGCTCGTGGGTTTCACCCAAGTGGTAAATGTTCCACATTAAGCTGACACTCTGTGCTATAACTGGAATACTGTTGAAATTGAAATTAAACCAAACTCACTCACTCACTCACTGTAACCATGCTAAAGATTAGACTTTAAAGGGCCTCTGCTTATTGTTCTGTGTAGGAAAAAAATCCCAAATATGACATTTGTTCCTGTAGGCAGTTGTTGGGCAGTGGATCTTTCCAGCACTACCAAGTCCGGATGTGCTTGGTTTTTATGGTACTGTTTAGACAGCTAATGACTGTTTTGTCATTTTAAGTTTGTCAGTACAACTGCTGAGCAATCAGTATTCAGGCCACACATTTTTTATTTTACGTTTCACAAGCTCGCGCTGAAAAGCAGCGGGAAAAGAAATAAATTAATCATAAGAATATCTATTTCTATTATTATGTCTCCTGCTAGTAACCATGGTAACATAGACCCTCTTGGACAATATAAAATGTAATATATAAATTCCATTTTATTTTGACTGACTTTGTGTGGAAAAGCTAGTATAAATCTGTGAAACATAAAAGTAAAAATGTGTTTGTGGCCTTAGTTTGTACTTGACATGGTAGACTTGACAGCAGGTAGACTTGACAGCAGGTAGACTTGACAGCAGGTTTGATGATAGAGTAAATGATTGCCTCCAGGTTAAGCTTCGTCTGAATCAGCGTCTGCAGGAGTTAGAACCGTTGCCGGAGCTGCTACGCACAACAGAGTTCAAGCTGCAGGACGCCACGGATCAGCTGCTGGCATATGAGCGCAAAAACACTGACAACACCAAGCTGATTGCAGAACTCACTGCCAAGGTATTGTTGTTTGTTTCAGAATATATCAGAACAGGTCTATGGCCTTCATTGGGGCAGGCAGTGCTACCAGTTGCTTCAGTCATTGACATAATGATAGTTCATTAGGCTAGACTTTGTTTAAAACTAAGTGGTTTACGTACCCGCTGATTCCCAAAAAATGAAATGTGAAAAAAATAAAATAATTAAAAGCAGTGGGGATTTTATTCCGCCAACCAGAAATAAGTACAACCAACTCATTTAGTGTCGCTAACAATATACATAAAGTTTTTATTTCTTACTTGAGTTATATTATTTACAGCCTCCTTAAGGATAAAGATGAAATGTACAAGCTTTAAAAGTATTTAACAGTATTTTAGTAACAATGGCTCCCTCAATAGAATCCGACCTAAGAAGCGACTAAATGGATCGAGTGTTTCTGAAACTACGTCTGACAATTAGATGTATGCTTTGGGTAAAGGGAGTAAAATCTTTGTCAGCCCAACTGCACAGTGACATTGTAAAAATGAATATGCCCGTCTTGAATAGTTCTGTTATGCCCCACCAGGTGGAGCAACTAACGGACACAATGGATCAGATAAGAGGCAAGATGCACGGGGGGCAGGACGAGAATCGGACTCTAGCAAGCAGGGTGGAATTGATGGACAAGTGAGTACCAAGGGAGGTCACTCTTGCTGCAACCAATAGCAGACCTCAAATAATTTGGCAGGATTAGGTAATGGTTCTTAATATTGTGGACCATGGAACACTGAAGGTGTTTCAGTCATTGAGATAAGTAACAGTGCCTGGAGCCTGAGGTCATTATATTGCCATGTACCTTCTTGTAATGAAGATCTGTGAAGATCCGGGGTAGAAGAAGTCTTCAGCAACCCATGCTTGCTGTAAGAGGCGACTAACGGGATCGGGTGGTCAGGCTCACTGACTTGGTTGACGCATGTCATAGTATCCCAATTGCATAGATCGATGCCCATGATGTCAATCACTGTATTGTCTGGTCCAGACTTGATTATTTAAAGACCTCCGCTGGAATAATGCTTAGTGCGGTGTTAAACAACAAACATCAACATCATCTTGTTATGAAATTGAGAGCTACCAAGGGACTGGTCCAGCCCCTCCCTAGTAAATGACCAGTCCCTAAATAATGTTCAAATATATAGAAAAAATCTGTTTGAAAAATAGTACTGTGTCATTTTCTCATGGCCGCCCCCATAGAGTTGTTTTAAATATTGCACGCTCCCTCCCCTTCTGTGAAAATCACAATTTTGGTCTTCCACCTTTGTTGTTTTGCCGATAACAAACATGTTTAGAAGGTGTTTTTTTGTATCAACACAGTTTCATTTTTTTTAAATTTGTGCCAGAATTTTTTCTTGTATTAGATTTTAAACTCACTTTGACTCAAAGGTCAATCTTGCTAATATCTTGGCATGGGTGTCGTTGTACAAAACAACTTTAGCGCAACGACTGTCGTAAGTCTGTGTTAAGGTATGGTTACGATCACCTTAGTGTTAAGATCGCTTTGTGCAACAGCACCCTTGCCTGTTCTGAAACTGCTTAATCAATGTGGTTGAAAACATGGTCTCACTAATGCTGATTTGCACGTGTTTGGATTAGATATCATTATGCATAATCATATTCCTGCCTGATTTACAGAAAGCTGAAAGAGGTTGAGGATCAGAATCGAGAGCTGATTACAACCATTGCCAAGAGGGAGGAGTCCATTCATCAAAACAACGTAGGTATCTCACATGTAGAACTCTGTCTGGTCATAGTAACGTGTTGTATAGCTGTAGTTCTTAATCCGTTCTAGTCGCACCATTTACAAGCCTAAAGGTATTGCACTGTCGGACTAGAATTAATTATATTGTTACTTCTGTGATCGTGTGTCTCTGAGTGGTACCTCCCCATAGCAAGGATTGCTTAAAGGGCAAGTTCACACGGAAATGAACCTTTTTTTCTTGTACTTTTTCCACATTAAAAGTGTTAACATAGAAGTGTCATAGACAAAAATATGAAAACATCATATTTAATTAACATATTTTTTGCACTAAAATGATTTATATTTTTCACATTTACCAAGTGTTCTATTTCCATAACAAAAACACCATGGCTTATGCCCCTTGCAATATGACGTCATTGGTGCCAATTGATAAACATTATGACGTCATCATGCTTTGTTAGAGCCGCTTCACGTGGTGTAGGTACAGTTTTGTGATTCTAGCATCTCAGATGCCAGCCAGAATTGTCTTATGCTGAGTCACCACTGCGCCGGAGTGTGTCGTAGACCATGTTGTTTTACCGCAAACTGGTCCTTGATATCTTTTGCGTTGAGAATAGACAGGGACCCAGTTGAATTGGCACCAATTACGTCATAATCTAAGGGGGATAACTCAGGCCTATTTCGCTCGTAAAACGAAGGCCTCATAACGGCATATCACTTTCACACTATTGTGAGCTTCCTACTTTCACTGTGAAAAAAAATGAGTGTATATTTTCAAACACAGATACTAACTAATTCTAAAATTGCGTTTTGTTTAGAAAAAGAAAGAAAGTGATTTTTGTGTGTACACTTCCCCTTTAAGTGATTGTTATGACTTAACTGGTATTACCCCTGTGAAGACAAGATCAGAATTCGTCTTCAGCAACCCATGCTTGTCGTAAGTGGTGATTACAGGATCAGGTGGTCAGGCTCACTGACTTGGTTGATGCGTGTCATTGAATCCAAGTTGATTTGATTGATCCTCATGATGCCGATCATTGGATTGTCTGGCCCAGACTTGATTATTTACAGAAAGCAATCATATAGCTGGAATATTGTGGAGTGAGGCTTTAAACAACCAACCAAATCAACAAACAGACAGTGTGACTGGTATTTCTGTATTCAGCTCCGCCTGGAGGAGAAGACGCGAGAGAACGGCAGCCTTACCCGTCAGTTGGAGAATGCTCTGACGGACATCCGGCGCCACCAGGACCAGGCCAGGGACCGCATGTCTTCCAAGGTCAGTAGCCGTTATCAAGAAATTGGATTGGGCTGAGATCAGGCTGAAAATATAAACCTAACCTTGAAATTATCACCAATGATGTGTGAGAAAATGAGGCCTTTAATCGCGTTTGACGATGTCTGTTGGTCCATACTAAGACTATTTAACTTTTTTCAAGATATGCTTTTCTCAAATGTTATGTATCTAATTTTAATGTCCAATAAAGAAAGAAGGGTGTTGTTTAGCATGATAAGTCACTCACTATCTTAACCATGTTAACAGGTTTACAAAAAAGTATAATTTATCCAATACAACGTTTTTGCTCAACTTTACTTTACCGTGAGCAATGACCTGTAGTAAATGGGACATAATTCACCTTTTCTATGGTATATTATGCCGTATATTTAACGATTTGACTTTTGGTCTGATGTTTGACTTCATCGCTTCATTTTGACTGACATAAATATTTGTCTTCAAAGCACTCGTGATATATACAGCAGTTCAAAACAACAAATTTTCAATGAAACACAAACAATATTTTCATTTGTACATTTTTTCGTTTAATACAAAAAATAAAATGATAGAATACAATACAGGCAGAAAATATGAAATCTCAATGTGTCAAAGTAATAAAACAAGCTTGGAATTAGTTTTCACCCCAAGCTAATGTGAGGGGTGATTATGAGGCACTGTGGAATCAGCTACGTGTTTGTTGGTAAGTGAGGGGTGTGTGTTGTAGGAGCGGACGTACCAGAGTCGCATCGCGGACCTGGAGTCTCAGCTCAGTCAGCTGAGAGCAGAGATCGCCAGAGTGAAACGAGAGAAAGAGGAGGTGAGTTTCTTCATTCATCTTTGTAAGATTTGTGTCATGGATGACAGTGATGTCTCACAATTGTGTAGATGAATGCTCATGATGTTAATCACTCGATTGTCTTGTCCAGACATGATTATTTACAGACCACCGTCATATTGCTGGAATATTGCTGAGTGCAATGTTAGCAAACAAACAAGATACGTTTGACTATTTTCTTCTGTAGTAAAGAACATGGAAATTAAGAGGGTGTAGGGTCAGTAGCTTGTTGATAAAGTCCAAGACCTGCATCACTCTGGGCATTATCCTACCTAAGTTGCCTCAATGTGATATAACTGAGAAACTGTTCAAATCACTCACACACTCACTCCTTACTAAACTGAAAGGGGTACGAGTTTTTCAGTCATTTAGGCATTGCACTAGGCTAGGTAGAGTAGTGTCCCTTAGGCATGCCAGAAAACTTTGATCAAGGGTTTAAGTCACAGATTTGACCTGTTTCTAGGTCTGTCAGCACCACTCCTGTGTTCATAAGTTTCACCATAGTGGTAAACGTCTTTCACCTGGGTAACTTCGGGCTTTCCACCCAAATTAAGCTGACACGCCGTGATATAACTAAAATACTGCTCTAGGTAGTTTTATACCACACTCACTTAAACTGAAACACTCATTGTTTGCTGCTATAGTTCTTGTAAGGTTGTCTCCCTTAGCAAGCTCCTTCCCAGTGCATGACACCTTCGTTACACTCTCGGTCACATCGCTGCCACCAGTGTGGGCGCGGCCATTACAAGAATCTTGAAATTTGCCCTCTAACCCCAAATGTAGTCACGTTCATACTTTTGTTTATGTCTTTGGGAATGCCATCATAGTTCATTTTGAAAAGATTTACAACTGACCATGTTTTCCAGATGAATTTGTATAGTCAGATTGGTTCGATATTGTAGATGAACGGAAAATAACCAACTTCTCCCTTACATTCTTACTATACCAATTACATGATAATGAAACAGAAATTCAAATTGACAAAGAAAGAAAGTAATTTAGCAGGGGTAAGTGTTTCGGCATCACGACAGTCGTCACTTGTTTGTAAACATAACGGTCAATCCGCTGAGAGTTCAACTCCAAGCTTGGTTGAAGTCATCTATCACTGTGGGGAGTTTTGACTGGTGGCAGCGATAGTGTTTGTGAGATATTGCTAACAGAGATGTACAAGCCAGGTAGATCATTAACTGGTGGATGCGTACTCATGGAAGGTTTTGAAGAACACACTTGCAAGAAGTGACTTCAGATAACAGTGTCAATGTCTTCTTCTTTGCAGAACGAGCGTAAGTTCAACTCACGGATGTACGACCTGAAGGATCGGCTGGAACAGTCTCACAGCACTAACAGGAGTATGCAGAACTATGTACAGTTCCTGAAAAACTCTTACGCTAATGTTTTCGGAGACAGTGCTATCTCAATGCCCACATCTCCCATACGATCAATAGTGCCTTGATGCCGTACCACCTCTCACCCTGCAGGGACAAAAGGTGGACCCCCCATATTGGAATATTTTCTACATTTATAGCTCTCTGCAGTCTGTATGGGTTATTTGCTGAGTTGAAAGTGGATTTTTGCTGTAAGGATTACTATTAATATTTATATCTTTAAAATTGAAAAAAATAGATCTTTTGTTTAAACAACTTCATTATACTCTGTTCATAATTTAAGAAAATGAGAAATTTGTCTGATGTAAATCAGTGTTGAAATTTAGGGGTGTCATTGACTGAATCACTACTGAAATTCCATGCCCGTTACAAAGTGTTAAACATTCATCATCATGTCTTTTTTCAAATGTTGAATACTGGAGAGCGGCCACACAGACGCTGTCATATCATGATGGTTGATGCATGAGCAAATGCCAATTGATTTAACTAAACAAATTATTTGCTCAGAATTGAGAACCACTTAAATACTACTATATTGATTATATAGTAAAAGACTAGTTGTGTTTTTAATGTGTGGAAATATATATTGTTGAGAACCATGTAACTTAGAACACGTACTCCTTCTCTGAAATTTTTCTCAGTCTGAAATGGAAGAAGAGGCGCAAGGGGATTTGACTGTTGTTTCACGAACCATGTTAACTCTGTGGTACTTGTTGATATTGATTAGTACTTGGGGCACAGAAATGATGTCATATCTGCTCTCTACCTCCAAGTTCGTGAACATTAAATGTTTTTATTCGTCAAGTCCTCTGAAACCAAAATGTGTCTTCCTTTCGACAACTTTCGCTTCATGACCTCGTTTCGTACAAGGAATTTATTAATATTGTAGAACATCTCACTTTCAACTGCAGCAAGGAGCATTTTTAATCGGTTTATGAAGTAATATGTGTATATGTGTCGTCCTGTGACGGGAGTCTCAGAATATCTCACTTTGTCATGTGACATGAGTCTCAAAATGTCTCACTTTGTTAACTGCAAAATATCTCACTTTTTCAAATACGGAAGTGTGTGTCCCACTGCATGTGTATTTTTCAATGGTTGTAAGAAGTGTAGCACACACAGCCACATATACCACTCACGTTTTGATAGGGATTCCAAGTTCTCTTTCTGATTAAATCCTCCTTGGGGCACTTATTGCATTTTCCAGGCTACAGAAAATCTACATTAAATTTACCACACATACAGTTTGTTCAGCCATGTCTTCAACTTTGATCGATTTGTTGACAGAAGAAAAAAATATTTTCCTGAGCTCTCATGTACGTCTTGATTGACGGATGACATGTGGAAAGTGAATTGGGTGTGAGTTGCTTCCCTTGGCATTTGGCGCCAAAGTAGGGAGAGGCCCTGTTTGGGTGGTCGTACATCATACACAAAAAAACGTTGTTTTTTAGTGTGGTAATATTTTATTAGGAACAAAATAGTTACAACATGTCATGTAGATTTTCTGTAGCCTGGAAAATGCAATAAGTGCCCCAAGGAGGATTTCATCAGAGAATTCATAACCTCTACAGGTTTGTAAAAGTTTTTGGTACTGTTATAAGAGCTCCTAATTTCATGGAAATCTGACTCATTTTTGATGCAACACATCAATCAGTTATTGTTCCAGCACAAAGCGCCAAGTGACTGTAACTTTTTCTGTTATGTTTACCTTCTTAACATGTTTCAGTCTATGATGTAAAACATCCAGGATATAAAGTCTTTGAATGACATTTAGAAGTGATACACATAAGGAAGAGAATTGATGGATGTCAACTTCTTTATGATGAAGAACATAACTTTTCAGAGTATATACTTACTCCATGAGGTGAAAAGCTGATGGAGTAAGTATATACTCCGAAACGCTGTGTTCCTCATGATAAAGAAGTTGACATCCATTAATTATCTTCCTTATTCAGGATATAGTTGTGTCAAGTAAAATTATATCTAAATATTTACATTGACATTGACACTTTGACTCTGATATCTCCAGCTTGCTCCAGCAAAGGCTTCACAATTCTAAAAAACCTTTGACTAAATATATTTGGGAGCCATGAGCACAATTTACAAGTCATGCATGTGTTTAACTTTTCTTAATGCCTATCAAAGGCTTGTTTAACTAATAGAAATATGATATTGATAACAAAAAATGTTTGTTTGGAAAATGAAATAACAGGTGGGTCTGTATAACATAATTTGAATCTGGCCTTATAAACAACTTTTGTCTCTGAACAAGAAGTCACTTGATTTCCATCCCGACCAGGAAACTCATATCCCAAACAAAAGTTGAGTCATATTTTTACATTAACTTTCGCCATCTTCCCAAGGCAAGTGAGTTAACTGACTACAAAAGTCCAGTTTCCACCCTTGCCGAACTAGGCTGGTATTATAGAGTTACATTTTGCCTGGACTAACGAGTCTATGCATAGTCCAATCAAAATCGTGCACCGAAATCGAAATCCGGTTTGTGAAATGTCGTACAGATTTCTGTCGATTGCAGGATTTGCAAAGCATGTGCACCGCCAACTCTTTGTCTACAGATATTTTCCAAATCTTTTCATGTTTTTAATCAAGGTGCTCACGTGATTTTATGCTCTTCGCTATGTAAGACCCTTTTTATCACAATATAGATCTTGATTATCAATCAGATCGTTTTGACTGGGCGCCACCATTTTGTTTGAAACAAATGCAAGTGATACGAGAGGTGGAATCTGATCGGTCAGTAGGAGAGGCTTAGAAGGAACATAACTCGTAATAACCACTGGTGGCGCTACAGTCGAGCCCAGGAATTCCAGCCTAGTTCAGCAAGGGTGGAAACTGGACTTTTATAGTCAGTTAACTCCCTTGCATCGGGAAGGTGAACTTTCGCATGGTGTTTCCCTTGTTGCCCACATGCCTGTTTCCCATTGTTTCCTTGTCTCCCTGGAGTAGCACAGGTAGTGTGTTGTATATTTACTTCTTAAGTCATGAGTATGTCTGTGATATCTGTTTGTTTCCACTGTTGAACATACAGTCCATGTTGAGTCTGTCATGTGCTTGTTTTAGTCGTGAGCATTTTGAAGTTTTATATCTTATATACTAGATATTTTACACATATGTTTTAGTCATGCATGGGAAGACTTGAAGTCATGGAATCCTTGTCGCTGTCTCACTGCTGTTTTAGTTCATTTAGAAACTGCAATGTCAATTGAAGGTCATATTATACTCTGCAAAAAGACCCTGCAAAAGTGATTTTACATGTTGTCACATGTTGTTCTGTGTGTCTGATAATCAGTCCCAATCCATACAGAAATGACCAATACATTTGTGTTATTAATTTTGTATGTATGTCAGCAACACTCTTTCAGATATTTTCATTTGTTTCTACTTTTGCAGGTTTTTTTTTTGCAGAGTATATTACAATGATTTCTTTTCATTATGGAAGCGACATTTCTGTAATTTCGATGGTAGAGGGTGCCAAACTCACTGTTACTTTGGTACACCTGTGATTCCTCCTGTTAATTTGTATTCCGGACGCTGTAGTGCCTGTGACTGTGGTTCCTCCTGTTTATTGGTATTCCGGACGCTGCAGTGCAGTACGCTGAAAGTCATTACATGTTTATCTGGTACATGGATGCCAATATTTCAATGTTGAAATACATTTATCTTTTTTCTCTCTTGCAAAATGACAAATCAATAAACAATTTAGCCCTTAGCTTATTAGCATTCGTGCTCATGCATTCCATGTGACAACCAATTCTTATTTATTCATAACAGCTGTGTACACTGATATGACTCAATAGTTCTTACATTGGATGCCAAGACAAATTAAGTAGTATGCCGGATACCTAGAGAGGGGGATTGGCACCTCATAGTAGTTATCAGAACATATACAATATATACTTTATTAAAAGTAAGTTCAAAATCAAATGAGATTAATTGTTTTATTTACATTGTCGAATTTCGTCTATTTATTTTTACCTAAAGGACTACTTGATAACTCAGTAATGTCATTTAAATTCTGTACAGCATGCCAGTTGTAGTCTTGACAAAACTCAATGTTATTCTATTTTGTTTGCTTTTATGAAGTCCATCACAACTCAGCAATGTTTAGCTGGAGTGCCCAGGTAGTCTCCCATCATCAGTCATCTTCATCCCAGTGTGAGCCGTCCACTGACTGCGTGTGGAGATGTACATACAAGACTCACGTTGAAGTCAGCTATTTTCTTTGTATAAATTAATATATACCATATACACTGTATATAAAATAAATAATAGAACTCGTGTTTGTGTTGTTGTCATGTCCTGGAGTAGATGTGACCAGACAGTCCACGGACAGATGTATGTCACAGTTCACACATGATATACACATGAGCTAAAGCATCACCTGATTCAAAATCCAATTCTAAAAAATAATGACAAACCCTTGTGTCAACCCAATTGGACACCTTTTGGATTACCTTGGCTGCCAAGTGAGAGCTAGAGACCCTTCAGCTGAAAACCTGAATGACCTGACCCAGGCATTGCAACAGGAATGGCGGAGGATCTCAATGTGGAAGATCAGACGTCTGATCAGCAGATAAGGAGATGCCTCGCAAATGTCATCCGTGAGCAGGGAGGATACTCCAGACACCGAGTCGGAGGTAGAAAATAATAATAATTTAATGCATAATGTTAGTCACAAGTCATGGTCTGGGCTGCCTGGGTGATGATACTTTCAGTGTTGTTGAAATGAGTGTTTTACACTTTTTCGCATAACGCCAATATTAAATTGGTACCAACTGCTGGTGCCAGCTTCAGTTTTTTTGTGTGATG
Source organism: Haliotis cracherodii (assembly GCF_022045235.1). Classification (NCBI taxonomy): domain Eukaryota; kingdom Metazoa; phylum Mollusca; class Gastropoda; order Lepetellida; family Haliotidae; genus Haliotis; species Haliotis cracherodii. The sequence continues at coordinate 21,225,799 of NW_027266268.1, forward strand.
GTAGTGCCAGGTATTCAGTTTACTACTCTTGTGTCATTCTTCCAACAATGAATCCCACCAGACTTTTTTTAATGTAGCACATATCTGATGAAGTGGATGGTGCTTAATTGGTGCTTAATTAATGCTCAAGTGTATATCTGCTCTTGTGCATGGCAGCTAAAGTATGATATAAGGCTGTGCTTAGTTGCAGTCCTTGGCTGTGTCAGGATCCGATGATGATAGTTTCAATCCCAAATTTGCCTTCGTGGTCCTTGGTTTGTCCCACGATCATGTTAGTGGTGGACTCTAGGTCAGAGCTTAATTTATCAATAGACTGTTTGCGAAACGGCCCTTAGCTGTATGACCTCAGAATATCATATGTGAAATCCTTCCAACAATCTTTTGGAAAGCAACATTCTGCTGCCCTAGGAAAATATACACAAAGAAAAAAGTTAAGCACATCCTAATATATTACATTATTGTTTGGTCCTAATATTTGTAACAGTCATGAAAGATTTAATTACGGGAAGAATTATGTTTTCTTGAGATGATGTAATCAGTCATGCGTGACGAAAGCTCACGTGCCATGCATGGTATGCCCGTGCAGCATGCTACCCTCGAGTATCTCTAAAAGCAGTGTATCCAAACGTTAACATAGCTTTCTTAAGCTCGGTTTTAAACAGTTATTCCATGACATTGTGTGACCATGGCACGAAGGCGATTATCAAACGCCACAAGATGGCAAATAATCGGCATGCATAACGCAGGAATACCACTGGTCGGAATTTGGGGTATCATCACACTGTCGTAAGCTGTTTAGTCGAGAAACATGCTCAGACCGGTGATGTACAGGGCCGTCCCAGATCCGGAAGACCACCTGTGACGACACATCGCGAAGACACAGGGACCTTCTTCGTCTGATACCCGAGAACCCGTTTTAACAAGTACTCTTCTGAAACAGCTGTGGTTGCCCAATCGTCGTTTCAGCACCAGAAAGCAGCAGGACCGAGGGCTAGACGAGTCATAAAGTGTCCCTTGTTGAGAGATCACCACAAAGCTGCTCGTTTAGCATGGTGTATTGCGCGACAGAACTGGAATCTGAGAACTTGGAGATGGATCCATAGGTAAGATGAAAGTCGCTTTCTGCTCCGCATAACTGATAAAGTACGAGAGTTTGGAGGCACCGGAACACGATCTACAACCCCAGGAACTATAAACCAACTGTTGCATACGGCGGGGGCTCGGTGTATCTCTCATTATTGCAGGTTTGATTTGGTCACTATAAGGGGCATCTTCACAGGGGCAGAGTACATCCGGGACGTTTTGAGGCCAGTCGTCGTTTTTCATTTTGTCAACCACCTTCTTGCTACTCGACCTCAGTATGTACATGGATGACAATGACAGGCCTCATCGTTCGCATGCAGTCGTGGATTTACATCAACTAGAAGCAGCATTGCATCAAGAGATCCAACGTCTGACTGAAGGCATGAGACGTTGGGCGGAATGCGTCATCCGGGAACGTGGCGGTTATACCCGCTACTGATCTGTTTACGTGTCATGTCAAGTGGAGACTTTAAGGAACATTTTCACATGAAACATCAAACGTAACTCGTTTACTTAATCCAGCAGACCCATACTTTTTTTAGGTGTGCTTAACCTTTTTGTTTGTGTATAGTATTAATGTTTAAAGAATAACCTTCTGGCAACTCGGAAGGCTTGACTTGCCCAATGTATTCACCCAAGACAGGTTACTCACAATGTCCTTGGTTGTTAGTTTCTACAACTGTCTGTAATCACGAGACATCTCAGCTAAAGGCACAGGGGGTGGTCGGGTAGCCTAGAGGTTAAAGCGTTCGCTCGTCACGCCGAAGATCCGGGTTCGATTCCCGACATGGGTACAATGTGTGAAGCCCATTTCTGGTGTCCCCCGCCGTGATATTGCTGGAATATTGCTAAAAGCGGCGTAAAACCAAACTCACTCACTCACTAATGGCACAGTACATCGTACAATGCCAACTAGCACTATGTTTTTGAATCACTATCAAATGGTGATGATACCAGGTGTTCGTAAGAAGGTGTGGGTACAATGTGTGAAGCCCATTTCTGGTGTCCCCCGCCGTGATATTGCTGGAATATTGCTAAAAGCGGCGTAAAACCAAACTCACTCACTCACTCACTCGTAAGAAGGTGAGCGTATCCAGTCCCGCCAGTGGCATCATTAACAAACTCATGCAAAGGCAAGTCAATTCTTCACCTGAAAACACACAGAAATATGTGGTACAACTCAAAATAAGGATTCACATCAGACACAATTTTGTCACTGAGGCCATTTGGAAAGTTAGGCCAGAAGAGAGAATTTTGGAAGAGCAGTTGGTGGCTTACATGCTGGTCAGGTGATATAGGATACACATGTGAGCATGCTAACCCGACCCTCCCCTGAATCCCGAATACAATACGAATTTTTCACCTGGAGTATCGTTGCTCACCCCTGAATCCCGAATATACTTCACACAAATCTCAAAAGCATTAAGGAAAGTGTGCAGTCTCAAGTTAAATTACAGAAAAAATATTGAAAAAAATAAAATGAAGGAAAGCTTTACCTACACCATTATCATTATTTTTAAATGTTGAATCTTTATATTAAATAAGTTCATATTTGCGTCCCGCGTACCATACTACTGAGTATAGTCTCGAATACTCTCTAAATTAGACACCCGAATATGCGGACAAAAGGGGGGTTGGCAGTCTCACATGTGGATATCTGCTTTAGGCTGGGTTCTTTCTGATCTCTGAATCCTGCATCTGTGATTAGTTACCCCATGTCCCGCCGGGAGGATAAGGACGTCAACGCCACAGTCTTCCGTGTTCCCTACGTCATTCTTGTGTCGTCGTCGTCAGTCGCTCCCTTATTTCAGTAGCCTCATTGAGGAACGTGGATTATCTCCCCTTCCAGTACGACTGAAGAGTGATTGTCTTCGATCATCGTGGAAGACAGAAAGACTCCTTGTTGTGGTATAGACAACTTGATGTGAAGGCTTACAAACTTCCGTGATAACGTCTGTGATGACGACTGGTCCTTCTTTGGGACTGATTTTCGTTCGGTGGTTTAGTGTGTTGAGTTTTGTACAGTATTTCATTTATATGACGCATGTCATCTTGACGTAGAGGAAGGCCGGAAGTGATTCAGATTGTAGACGTTTCCTACGGCTGTGGTGAAACCTACGAGCATGGGTAGTGCTCACAAGCCAGAGACCATAAAAAGACAATTATGGAATCTGCCCGACTTCCTTTTTAATGACTAACGGACGCAACGTTAAAACGCCCCATGAAGGTTGATATGAAGGGTGAGTGAATGCAGTTTCATGCCGCGGAGATACCAGGACACATCTTCAAAAATGTCGATCCTGGTTCATGCAAACCCGCGAGGGAAAGTGGAAGGAGGATATAAGTGTAAATGTCTCGATGGGCCTTTGTATTCTCACTTCAATTTGTTAATTTATTTACAGTACTTTGAAGCTGAACAATACCTAAAACGATACTTCATCAGATTATCTCTGCAATATTTTGGCCGCTAAACTGCATTCAAATAAAGTTATACCAAAAATTCTGTTTCCATTCCCTCTTGCGAGTGGAAGTAGGCCTTACTATCTTTCATTTCGAAGGTCAGACACACGTCAAGAATATCTTACAGTTTTACGGACGGATCCAAGGAGGAGGCGATTAAGAGAGAAGGCGGTAATAAGTATTGCACTTGTGCCCAATCCCTTTGTCTTTTTGGACAAAAAATATGTTTAATAATAATAATCCACGGATGATTGTATGGTTTCACAGGTGATGGTCGCTGGATCCAAACCATAACCTCCCAGACTGCCAGGCAATAGCCTCATTTCCACTGCTGACACCAAAGCTACTCTAAGAGGTTTGGTTTATGCGCCACGAAGTACGTCTTAACACTTAATCATCATTGCAGATTGTACGTCTTGTCTTCGGATATTTCAGTCACACGTTGATTGAGAGACGTAAATTATTCATTGAAAATCCTGTAAGAGCTTTGTGAATATTAAACTATAACACGTTATAATACGTCACTTCTACAGGAGAGGAAGACAAAATGTCAACATGAGGATACTGAGTACGAGGACCGTCGCCATCATGATGGTGTTGTTGTTTGTTTGTGTTTGTTTAACGCCGCACTCAGCAATATTCCAGCTATATGACAGTCGAAACTCGTTGTGTTGAACTCGTGGCAACCTGGGGAAAATATCAAGATATCCGGGGCTCGAGACATCCGACAAAGTGGATTTTCTAAAACCAGTATATTATGAGAGATTATCACAGGTTTTCAATTCATGCTGTAGTAAGCTGTCGTTAATAAACTGGTCGGAGCATCATGTAATTCTATGTGGATGCCCATAAAGATGTCCCCGGCGGCAGCAGCATCTTTGAAATATTGATCGGAAAACCAACACATTCGGCGGATGTACCAAATGTCCTTAAAGAGTAAGATTAGGTGACTGGTTAAGTTGTGAAGCCACATTTAAATTTTTATCTTTATAAATAAAAGTGACAAAACCATTTCCATAATCGGGGTAGAATAGGTCTTCAGCAACCCATGCTTGCCGTAAAAGGTGACTATGCTTGTCGTAAAAGGGCGACTAACGGGATCGGTTGGTCACGCTCGCTGACTTGGTTGATGCATGTCATCGATCCCAATTGCGTGGATCGATGTTCATGATGTAAATCACTGGATTGTCTGGTCCAGACTCGATTATTTACAGACCGCCGTCATATAGCTGGAATATTGCTGAGTGCGGCGTTAAACAACAAACAAACCAAACTTTCCATAATCATAAGAATCTCAGCTAACAGCAGAGTTCATTGTGTGATTCCAACTAAATCATAAGCATGTGTGTATGGTCAGTATGAAACAGTCATGATACAAGTTTTTCGCGAAAAATGAGCGTATCTTGCCCCTCAGATTACTCCCATTACAAACACGTGCAAAGGCAAGTCAATTGTTCACCTGAAAATCACGGTATCATTTGGTACAAGTCAAAATAGGGAATTGCATCGGACATCATTTTTGTCACTGAAGCGTCAAATGCTCTCCACATGTCTACCATAAACCTTGTACCGACCGCCGTCTTACAGTTTGAATATTTCCGAGTGTGGCGCTAAACAAAAAACACGTTGTTACCATAATAACTATCAGCGATTCACATTGATCTTCCAAGCAAATACAACATGTCCCTTTATGGGGTGGGAACTATGTCCAAAGACTCATTTGTTACAATAGACTAGATTCTGACGGTGCATAGTCATTTGAATTATATACGTGTTTAATTTGCACGCTCCAACATATAGTCCCTTTGGGATTCGAAAACAAGTAATGTATTATAACTTGACTTCAAACAATGTATTCATCGTCATTTACGCATCTTTGGCTTCAAAGTTGACTTCCGTAAAAAAGTGAAGAACTTATAGCTTAGATCATCTATACATTAAAAATGCATTGGGGTCGGTTTGTTTTGGAACACTAAACGGTGTAGTTAGCAGTGTCAAGACATTCAAGTCTCGGAGTCCCAGAGACGACTCGTAGTCAGTACAGAGTGTCTCAGTGGGGTATTCATGTTAAACTGCGGCATGGTATATCATTACACAGCTAGCACTATAAAATCGGCATTTATCCGGACTAGTACAAGCACACACACACACACACACACACACACACACACACACACACACACACACACACACACACTGCGTGCATACACGTCGCAACATAAGTGCGATAACCTCACCTCCGAAATAGGCCTTCTTTGTATCCCATGACAATGCCTGAAAAGGGTGATAACTAGACACTTATCAAATGTGTCTTGCGATTGAGATACGCGCATCGTCGCACTGAGTTCGCATAATAATTGATGATAACAGGGTCACAAATTGGTTCCTTAAGATCATTTTAGGTTTTCTGATAATATTTCCTTATGGAAGGTGAAGACATGGTAGTCGAAATGAGCGTTTAGTCCGACATTGTGCACGTGAATTCGGGAAAATTTGACAGCAAATCGCTACATGAATCAAATTCTTCAATTTCACCTTCTTCCAATCATTGACCGCCAGAGGGAGCTGTTTCAACAGGACAACGTGTGTATGCAACTGCACACACACAAAGTGAAGCTTTACGTGCCGGGCAGCCATTGCAGTAGTTTCCCAACTATTCAATTCTTTGTTTAACTACCTCTATTCGTAAAACAAAGAGGTGATATCTTTCTCAAATACGATGTCGTGTTATTCCGGGACAAGCCGAATAGCGACTCGTGCCCCTCTCATGGCCATTTGGCCGGGTTCCGTCTTAGCGCAAACGGGCATACCTAAGGGATCACTGGGGAAAAGGAAAACCTCATACCAGGGATCACTGGGGAAAAGGAAAACCTCACACCAGGGATCACTGGGAAAAAGGAAAACCTCATACCAGGGATCACTGGGGAAAAGGAAAACCTCATACCAGAGCTCACTGGGGAAAAGGAAAACCTCATACCAGGGATCGCTGGGGAAAAGGAAAACCTCATACCAGGGATCACTGGGAAAAAGGAAAACCTCATACCAGAGCTCACTGGGGAAAAGGAAAACCTCATACCCGGGATCAGGTCTTACTGGGAAAAGTTAAACCTGAAACAAGGTTATTACGAATTGTTTGATAGGCATTACTTACAGGTTGACGGATGACAAATGAGACACACTTTATGGATAGCCACTTTTTAAATTACTGTAAAAACATCAGCCATCTTAGACCATATCAGCAACTGCCCCAATCACAACATCAACTGGGAAAACGTCCAAATCCTCTCCAACAACCTCCATGACTTCAATAAAAGAAAACTAACAGAAGCAGTCAACATTCGCCGCCACAAGCCATCAATCAAAAGAGATCAAGGCTCTTTCATCCCTTCCGCCTACTTTGAACTCATTAATCAATAATCACCCCTCCTATGTATACATATCCTGTTTAATTGGCTTCCTGTCTTATTGTCTTCCCAGGGGCGGTCGGGTAGCCTAGTGGTTAATGCGTTCGCTCGTCACGCCGAAGACCCGGGTTCATTTCCCGATATGGGTACAATGTGTGAAGCCCATTTCTGGTGTCCCCCGCTGTGATAGTGCTGGAAAATTGCTAAAAGCGGCGTAAAACCACACTCACTCGCCATTGTCTTGCTCATTATGTGTTCTCTGTCCATCATGGTATTACAGTGTTATCCCCTTGTTATCATTACTTAAACTGCTCATGTTAATCTCTCTCTTGAATGCAATTGTTGTTACTGTTAATCCTCCTCCTACAATGTATATTCTGTATCATGTCCATCATTCAATCTTGCCTGACAACGGTATAATGATCTGTACCGAAATGTCGCCTTTACAGTAACTTAAGAAAGTGTTATCCATAAATTGTGTCTAGGTTAGTACAAGATAGGAAGATATCTACAAAGCAATAGGCAAACGTGGCAGTAGGTTTATTATCCTTGGATTGGGTATTGAAGGAAAATGCTACATATGGTCAATTACTGAAAAAAAACGAGTGCTCGCCCTTAACAATATCATACTCATGGAAGAAATGTGAGGCGACGTGAAATGGTCTTTTATGTTTCGTTCAATATGAGTTTACTTATATTGGGACGTGCTTGCACATATGTGAGTGGTTGCTCGAACTGGCCTTTACTTATGCCGGTCTTATAGTGCTAGCCCACTGAGGTATCATGTCGCAATTTTATATGGATACCACACGAAAGATTTACTAATGTAATAAAAATCAATGTGATTGTGTGTTTAGTGTGTTTCGGGGGACTGGTATTAATGTGGTTTGTTTGTTGTTTAACGCTACACTCAGCAATATTTCAGCTATATGACGGCGGTCTGTAAATAATCGAGTCTGGACCAGACAATCCAGTGATTAATATCATGAGCATCGATCCACGCAATTGGGATCGATATCATGCATCAACCAAGTCAGCGAGCCTGACCAACCGATCCCGTTAGTCGCCTTTAACGACAAGCATAGTCACCTTTTACGGCAAGCATGGGTTGCTGAAGACCGATTCTACCCTGGAATCTTCACGGAATGGTATTAATGCGGACATCATAATAGTATATGTACTGGTTAGAGCACGAGGACCTGTATTGCGTCTTATTGTTGAAATTGTAATTTAGGGTCCAAGGCGAAGCACGTGTATACTGATCCTTTTGCACGTGCAACTTGCACTTTGGCTCTCAATTTGCTGCTTCGTTCGTTCGTTTGTTTGTTGTATAACTCCGCACTCAGCAATATTCTGTACATAATCTAGTCTGGACCAGACAATCCAGTGATTGACATCAAGCGAATCGATCTACGCAATTGGGATACGATGACATGCATCAACCAAGTCAGCGAGCCTGACTACCCGATCCCGTTAGCCGCCTCTTTCGACAAATATCACCTTTTATGGCATGCATGGGTTGCTGACGCCCTTTTCTACCCTGGGTTTTATCAATAATTAAAAAAAACACTTCCTGGTACAGTTAATCTCAGACAAATAGCATGTCTAGTATCAACTGATAATTGTCGCTGTGCTACTCCGATAGATAAAGCATTTCTATGGATACAAATTGGTCTGAAGCTCTCGAACATGCCATGGAAATATAGAAGCATGTCGTCTCTCTAATGTTATGGTGAAATATGCATGAGAAACAAGCGATCTCACATCGTAGACAGATTTGAAAATATTTCACCAGACAAAGATAAAGGTAACCGTCAAAGTTATTGAAAAAAGTTAGTTGATTTTCGGGGAACTGATACCTGGACGATCATGAACCATGACATAGGCATGACATCAGTGGATTGTGTGGTCCACCGCAGGATTATACCTGACTGCAGGGTTAAACAGCATTGTTTGTTTGTTTAACGCCGCACTCTGCAATATTCAAGCTATATGACGGCGGTCCGTAAATAATCGAGTCTGGACCAGACAATCCAGTGATTGACATCATGAGAATCATTTGTTTTCTTTGTTTGTTTGTTGTTTAACGCCGCAATCAGCAATATTCCAGCTATATGACGGCGGTCTGAATATCGAGTCTGGACCAGACATTCCAGTGATTGACAACATGAGCATCGATCCACCCACGCAATTGGGATCGATTACATGCATCAACCAAGTCAGCGAGCCTCACCACCCGATCCCGTTAATCGCCTCTTACGACAAGCATAGTCGCTTTTTACGGCAAGCATGGGTTGCTGCAGACCTATTCTACCCCGGATCTACAGGGGTTAAACATCACACAAACAAGCTTCTGAAGTATCGATTCTCGACCCGACTTGTCATTGCATCTCTGCATCATTACCTTCTGGTTCAGGAGACGAGCTGAGTCGGTCTCTCTTCAGCGCTTCAACTGTATATGCGTGAAGTAATCGGGAGCAAATGGATACAAATACCATATTTGTAGCTGCTCTCATTCTACACTTTTCTTTATGTGTGGCATCAAAGGGACAATTTGATGGAATACTGGACATGATTTTGTCCGGGTCTGTGTTCCAGATATTTCGAAGAACAACGTTAAAGCAGTGTCGCCGACTGTGTGGCTATTCATCCAGATGTCTCTCGGTCAACTGGTCGTCGTTGGCCAAGGAATGTCAGCTGAATTCAAAGACCGGGAACAGGGAAAGTTTGCAAGTATCTGACAAGAACATCTACCTACAAGTCCAACAGATGACACAGCAGGTAAGAGGGTAAAAATAAAATTGTTCCAGAAAGAGATGATAGAGACTGATTATTTTCTGGTGTTTACCATTGAATTCAAAGTTTAGTGGCCTCAATGAGACGAATGTGTCAAGGCTCCATCACTGCACAAGGCGGACACACGTGCCTCTCGACCCATGAAGATCCGGGGTAGAATGGGTCTTCAGCAACCCTTGTTTGCCGTAACAGGCGACTATGCTTGCCGTACGGGCGACTAACGGGATCGGGTGGTCAGACTCGCTGACTTGGTTTATGCATGTCATCGTATCCCAATTGCGTGGATCAATGCTCATGGTATTAATCACTAGATGACATGCATCCACCAAGTCAGCGTGCCTGACCACCCGATCCCCTTTGTCGCCTCTTACGACACGCATAGTCGCCTGTTACGGCAAGTATGGGTTGCTGAAGACCTATTCTATCCTGGATCTTCACGGAATATTGCTGTGTGTGGCGTTAAACAACAAACAAACATGGATGCATTTCAAATCTTGTGAACAGTTCTCATACCAATAGAAGAGGTGCAGTGCAAAGTTTGATTTTGATATGTGTATTTTCTTAAAACATATGAAGGTTTTTATGTTGTGAACTTTGACATGTTTTATACTTCCAACATTTGTGCGGCGTATCACTTGAAAACTGCTTCTTGGAATCTATTCAAATCTTGGGAACAGTTTCCATACTAACAGAAGAGATGCAGTGCAAAGTTTGATTTTGATGTGTGTATGTTCTGTAAAAAAGTTATGTTTTTCATGTTGTGAATTTATTTCTTTGTTACCTCAACATTAATGCGAGCTATCTCTTGAAAACTACTTTCCAATTGGGTGTTCAGATTTTATACCAATAGGAGAGGTGCGGTGCGAAGTTTGATGTCGATAAGTCGAGTTTCTGAGAAAATATTGCTTTTCTTATGTTTAGGCGGGGGTATTAGTGAGCCCTGCTCACTTTTTTGTCTTGTTGTGTAGTATTTCCCAGGAGAGAGAGAGCACATTCCTTTGTCACAGACACTTGGAATAACGAAAGTATCAGCTAGTTGACTTCCAAAGCTTGACATTTGTTCACTTTTTGGGGACTCTTGCGGCGTGCTACCAATTCATGTACATGCATCTGGAGCACTCGTGCAGTCTGTGAAGTTGTTTGTTTAACGCCGCACTCTTGACGGTGGTCTGTAAATAATCCGGACCAGACAATCCACTGATCGACGTCATGGGCGTCGATCCACGCAACTGGTTGGTTGGTTTGTTTGTTTGTTGTTTAACGCCGCACTCAGCAATATTCCAGCTGTATGTCGGCGGTCTGTAAATAATCGAGTCTGGACCAGACAATCCAGTGATTGACATCATGAACATCGATCCACGCAATTGGGATTGATGACCTGTGTTGAATTGTGGTGCGATGACATACATGGACCAAGTCAGCGAGCCTGACCACCCGATCCATGGTCGCCATTTACGGCAAGCATGGGTTCCTGAAGACCTATTCTACCCCGGATCTTCACTCATACATCAATTTCTTGAAACTGTTGACGTCCATACTATCCTCGAAGCGCGAACAATCATAAGTGTCACCCAAGCGACGATATAACATGTTGAAATAGCGGTGGGTATGGGTGGTGATTGAAGGTGTGGGATATGAAGGGTGGTGTATGTTGTTAATATATAAAAATGAAAGTAAATACTTCGGGACACAATTTGCGTTCGTTACTTACTAAAATAGGTAAAATAGTGTTGGATATTAAATAAATGGATCACTGAAATGAAGTGATGACACAAGGTGTTCGCGAAATTGGTAAGCATGTAAGACTTGGGAAATGGTGTTCCATATCTTGTTTTGCCACTCTGAAACTTTATGCATAGATCTAAATATGAAACAGATGAGGCGGTCTCACTGGTCTTCTTTGTTTCTAGATCAGTTTGGTAAATCAGTGAAAGGGAATTGGCTATTTGTTTGTTATTGAACAATATCAGATCATCGATATACCTGAAGCTTAAGTTAAACCTCTTGGCAAAATTACCTTGTTTTGACTTTGCCAATCCGAACAGAAATTCCGATTCATATGCATAAAGAAACAGATCCGCAAGAAGGGGAGCACAACTGGTGCCCATGGGGATGCCTACTTCTTGCCGTCATATTATATTGCTGAGTACGGCGTTCAACAACAAACAAACAAAAGAGCATGCTTGGTTACACACAGTCCACAATCGTTTGTTTTATTTATTTGTTTGTTGTTTAACGCCGCACTCAGCAATATAATATGACGGCAAGAAGTAGGCATCCCCATGGGCACCAATTGTGCTCCCCTTCATGCGGATCTGTTTTACGCCGCAGTCAGCAAATTCCAGCTATATGACTGCAGTCTGTAAATAATCGAGTCTGGACCAGACAATCCAGTGATTGACAACATGAGCATTGATCCATGCAATTGGGATGATAATAACAATATATGCATTTGTATAGCGCTGCATTCACTGTGCATAAGTGCTCTGTGCGCTGGGATCGATGACATGCATCAACCAAGTCAGCGATCCTGACCACCCGAACCCGTTAGTCGCCTCTTACGACAAGCATAGTCGCCTTTTACGGTAAGCATGGGTTGCTGAAGACCTATTCTACCCCGGATCTTCTCGGTCCCGTCCACAATGGTGTTCGTGTCGTTAACTGAAGAATGCAAACCCTTTAATCTCACCCGTGGCTTGTTATCGAACATACACGCACCTTATCATGCGTACTTATGGTTATTTGTAGGCTCATGCATGTGCAAATCAGCCATGCAGTACCAACCACATGTGCATCCCCGTCAACACTGCTAAAGCCCATATATGTGTACGTCTTGGTGCGTTAACACCAGAAACTACTGAAGCAGGAATGGCAACAAAGTTTGCAATAACCACAACAGCTGTTGCAACGTCTTCTCTGGCAGCAGCTGCAACTACGTCTACTGCACCTCCTGCTCCACTTGAAGTGACTACTACAACTGCTATTGCCACTACCACCCCAACCATCACCCCTGAATCAACTACTACTACTACTACTACTGTTACTGCTGCTACTGCTGCTGCTGCTACTGCTACTCCCACTGCTACTACTGCTACTACTACTACTACTACTACTACTACCCCAGCATCTACCCCTGCAACAACATTGCCAGAGACCACCAACTCTGAACTGACAAGCCCTGTTACGACCACAACTCACATTTCAACTTCAACAACTTCACTGGGTACTTCAACATCTGCACCGACTACATCGGCTCCAGTATCAACTTCAACTACCGCATTGGCGAGCACAACTGATCTGTGTATGTATGCGTCAGCAGTACTTTAAAGTATTATGCATGAGTTTCTATTCCGTTGGCCAAATTAGAATATACACGAACATATCACAAGGAAACAATGCGTTAATGTCAGTGTTTAGTTGTAGGATACAAAAAGCATGCCTGAATATTTCTGTTTGAAATTCCTACCTTTTTGTCACATTCGCAGTAGGATATATAAATTGTATATAACATTCGAATGTGAAATTTAGTTACTGAAAGTCAAATTAAATGAAAAAACCTGTCCTGTCTCTGTAGCCGTTTCCCAGACTCCAGAACTAACAGGTAGCCAATGAATCTTTTGAATGTTTTTTGCAGCTCAATTACCATTGGGGAATTTGAACAATTTCTTAGAGTATATATGATGTACATTCTGTGTGTAATGTACACGTGTGTTTTGCAGATAACGGCACATGTGTAACGGACGTCGACTGTGCTACACCTCCTGGCAGGACTTGCTCTGGTGGGGTCTGCATATGTTCCATCGGATACGACATGGACGAGACCAGCGTTGTGTGCAGAAAGCTGACAGGTAACACGCAGTAACACTGACATCACCCCATGTATGAGTGAGTGAGTGAGTTGGGTTTAACGCCGCTTTTAACAGTATTCCAGTTATATCACGGCGTCTCAGCTTAATGTGGGAGGAAAGCCCGAAGTGATGCAGGCCTCAGACGTTTACCACTTCGGTGAAACCCACGAGCACGGGTATGGTGCTGACATACCTAGAAACATAATCGGGGCGAACCAGGATTCCAACCCACAATCACAGGTTTCTGGCGTGCCCAAGGGACGCAACTCTGCACAGCGAATCGCGGCGCCTTAGACGACTGGGCCACCCGTGCCTCCACCCCATGTATGACAGTATCATTCATTAAGTTTTGAATGTGAAATTTAACATGTGGGTTACCATGATTATGCAAATACTTTTGTCGCTTTTATTAAATTGAAAAAATCAGTCTTATTTCCAAGTTTATGATTACGAAATACATCGGTAAACCAAGTAGTAAAAAGTACTATGAAACAGTCGTTTTATCTTTTACACAACAAAACATTTAGGACTCAAACTGTTTGCTTTAACATTGTTTAATGGGAACACTTTTTACATTCCATGCTGAACTGCATATTATATCCTAGAAACATCACATGATATTAACATTGCCCCAAGGGTAGAAGAGACGGAAAATACTAAAATTCAAATTCCAGTCTGCCACAAAAAACACTACTACTCACTGGTCCGAATATAAGCTTGTCGTAAGAGGCAACGAACGGGATCGGGTGGTCAGGCTCGCTGACTTGGTTGAAACATGTCATCGATCCCAATGGCGTGGATCGATGCTCATGATATCAATCACTGGATTGTCTGGTCAATTACTTACAGACGCCGTCATATAGCTGGGATATTGCTGAGTGTGGCGTAAAACAACAAACAAACCAAAGTAAAGCAATTATGTGAATCACTGGATTGTCTGGTCCAGACTCGATTATTTCCAGACCGCCGTCACATATCTCGAATATTGCTGAGTGCGGCGTTAAACAACAAAGAAACAAACACTGGTCTGAATAACTTAATTTTTTTAACAAGAATCAAACAACATCTTTTCACAACGACCATGATTAAGCATGATCATTTCGGTTAAGGTGACGATAATGTCAAAATGTATTTTGACATGTCCTGTTAAACGGCTTTTTCACTTTGTGACAGACTGTTTTTCCGTTGGATCTCAGTTCACCCTCTACGTGGACAAAGTCATCAAAGGGCACGCTGTCCAAAAGTATGATTCGAAGACATCTGCAGAATGTGCCCAGTTGTGCTTGGATGCTGACACCGTGTGCAGATCTTTTGAAACGGAACATAATAAATGCTTCTTGCAGGCAGTCACGTGGTTTGATGTCGCCTACAGCAAACGAGCTTCCCAGAACGGTTCGGATCATTACCAGCGTAGATGTAACTGGATGTAAATTCTCAAAGTAAATACTTAGGGAAGAGAATATATGGAACACAACTTCTTTATTGTGAGGAACACAATGTTTCGGAGTATATGCTTACTCCTTCATCAGATAAGATAACAAAAGGTGGAAAATAACAAAGGGTAGAAGCTAACAAAGGCTTCCATTGTCTATTGCTAATCACCTATCAGCGCAAATCATTTTCTCTCTTTCTTTGTCAGCTTCTACCCTTTGTATTTTCCCCCTTTTGTTATCTTATTAGTTTTGTTGTCCTTACATGTACATATATATGCTCTCTGCGGCATGGCATTCATTCACCTGATGAAGGAGTAAGCATATACTCCGAAACGTTGTGTTCCTCATAATAAAGAAGTTGACATCCCTATATTCTCTTCCTTATGTGTATCACTTCTAAATGCCTTTCAAAGACCTAACTCCTTATTTCTACATTTCGAATGCATATCCAAGAATATTTCCTTATAAAGATTACATTGGTTTATTTTGATTCCATGACATTCATTTCGGGTTGTTTCCTGTTTTACTGTGATTATATACTCTGTCATATTATGTATTAACTATCTGTACTGATATGTTTCAAAGATTATGAGACCAGTGAAGATTCCGGCGTAGAATAGGTCTTCAGCAACCCATGCTTGCTGTGAAAGGCGACTATGCTTGTCGTAAGAGGCGACTAACAGGATCGGGTGGTCAGGTTCACTGACTTGGTTGATGCATGTCATCGATCCCAATTGCCTGGATCGATGCTCATGATATTAATCACTGGATTGTCTGATCCAGACTCGATTATTTCCAGACCGCCGTCATATAGCTGGAATATTGCTGAGTGCCGCGTTAAACAACAAACAAACAAGCACAATCTTCTAATTACAATTGTTATTCCCTGATATTAGCTGCATTGTCGATTACTCATACAAAAACAACAGGAACTTTTTTCCAATGCGTCTAGGTGGGAATGTTGAAATGTCTGCATTTGGGCATTTCACAATTCATGCGCAGCCAGAGTTCGGGCCAACTTCCGATAGGGATTGTCAACAGTAACGATAACGCTTTTTTCTTTTATGTAAGTGTGGGTAATAAATAAAATGCAACTCGCGTCAATATTTTTTTTTACGAAAACGAGTGTAGCAGTATTTCTATAAGTGTGTTCGGTGTACCGTCATACGACTTTTTTTTCTGCCGCCATATAGCGGGAATATTGCTGGGTGCGGCGTTAAACTACAAACAAACAAACAAAACTCATACGACTTTTAGAAAACAGATTTTTTTAAACTACAGATGTTTATTTGATTTAATTGGATAAATTGCGTTCCCATTCAAGTGAACATCGACGATTTGTTGTTTTGCTTGGTCAACACATCATTGTTATTATTGTTATCATTGTTATTATTGTTATTATTGTGGTTAAATAGAAACCAGTCGTGGAATACATTGCTGCTTGGATTGATCGTCAGCTTGAATTCCCATAGAATTTGAGAAGAGAAGTTTGTTACAACAAAAAGTATCGATTCACATGGAAGCTTTTGATCAAGCTTGAACACTCCCTTTGAATCATGGGGTGGTCGGGTAGCGTAGTGGTTAAAGCGTTTGCTCGTCACACCAAAGACCCGGGTTCGATTCCAACATGGGTACAATGTGTGAAGCCCATTTCTGGTGTCCCCCGCCGTGATATTGCTGGAATATTGTTAATAGCAGCGTAAAACCTTCTTACGCACTCACCCTTTGAATCATAAATGACGTGTGTGTAGTAGACTTTATGCTGATATTTGATTTTTTTTTTCATTTACCTGCTCTTAAACATACTATGTTGGGGATTCGACGAAAGTGTATTCATAGTCAGTTGTGCTTCATTGGCTTCAATGCTGCTTTTTTTTATCTTCCTGTGGGGTTCTTCACAACTATACCCTACAAGCTGTGTCACGAAAGCAAAGCCAGAACACCAGTGGTACACAACCTGACATTTATTG
The DNA here is from genome assembly GCF_022045235.1 of Haliotis cracherodii. Lineage (NCBI taxonomy): Eukaryota > Metazoa > Mollusca > Gastropoda > Lepetellida > Haliotidae > Haliotis > Haliotis cracherodii. Next base: position 21,242,793 of record NW_027266268.1, read on the forward strand.
GATAATGTAAAACTACCAAACACTCGGGTGGCATTTGGCTTCATTGATAGTTTGTCAAGTGTTGTTCCGCAGTGGTTTAATAAACTTGTTTTCGACATTACTTGTACGTTTTATGTTCACCTTAACAGACACAATGAAATATATATTACTAATATACTAACGGAACAAAGTAACTGTGCTTCATATGAAGTTCAATAACAATGCAGTTAGTACAAAATAAAATAACGCATCTTGTAATATTCATTCACCCCCCACCCCCCCTCAAAAAAAAGAAAGGAGAAGAAGAAGCAAAACACAAACAAACAATCAAAACAAAAAAACATCAAAAACATACAAATTTAAATAACAACAACTTAATTCTGAAAATGATGCATTTCCGAGTTTTGTCACGCAATGCCACGGCATTCTGAAAATGCTGGAAATCAACGTTTTTGCGCGGTATGCTGCAAACAAGAATGGTGCCGAAACGAAATTACCAGACATTCTAATGTTCATCACAATATCATCTCTGTTGAGACGTTATCTACAGCCCAGCACAGTAAAGCTCATGGCCTGCCACGAGCCGGTCGTCCACGGTAACGTCACATCAATAAGACAATTCCTACGACACTACCAAAACCAGCCGGTAACGTCAGCTCTGTTGAACCAATTATTGTTTGCCATTTAGAACAACATCCCTCGGGCTGTTTTTCTGGTAACTTGAAGGCGCCGCCGTTCTCACGCCTGTTATGACGATCACACCCGATAGTGACATATGTGAATTTGCCGGTATTTTCTAAGTCCGCTTCTTTTTCACAGTGATTGTAAAATTGAAGCACCCGAATGTAATGTAAAGTAAAGTCGAGTTACCCCCCTTGTTTGAAATATAGTGAGTGAGTTGGGTTTAACGCCGCTTTGAACAGTATTCCAGTTATATCACAGCGTGTCGGCTTAATGTTTGGAGGAAAGCCCGAAGTGATGCAGGTCTCAGACGTTAAACACTTCCGTGAAACCGACGAGTACGGGAATGGTGCTGACTAACTTAGAAACTTAATCGAGGCGAACCGGGATTCGAACCCTCAATCATAGGTTTCTAGCGTGCCCAAGGGACGCAACCCTGCACAGCAAATCGCGGCACCTTAGACGACTGGGCCACCCGAGCTCCCTTGAAAAATAGAGGTCCATGAATTCATATAATTGAATAGAACATATCCCCACGATGATAGACATGCGATATTTACGACAAAGTATTCTTTCACTGATATTTATATATAACTCTTTTGTCTCGGATTATTCCGAGTTTCGGCTGAGAATTACTGGGCTTCGTCATGCCATGACTATGTTTGCTAGAACGGTAGCATATGACTGAGGATTTCAGTGAAGTTAATGTGGTTGTTTTTCAGTTTGCAGAGATACAGTGAATTGTCACACTAATTGAACATTCGCGATGTCATGTGTTATACCTGAGTCTCAAAGTTTTTAACTGATACCTATAGTCAAACTCTATCTCTTAGCCAAGCATTTTTAATTAACATGAAAATACAGGATGTGAGCATGATATGGTTGGTTTGTTTGTTGTTTAACGCCACGTTCAGCAATATTCCAGCTATACTCATAAAAAAAGAGTGAGTGAGTTGGGTTTAACGCCGCTTTCAACGGTATTCCAGTTGTATCACGGCGTCTCAGACGTTTACCACTTCGGTGAAACCCATGAGCACGGGAATGGTGCTGACAAACCTAGAAACATAATCGGGGTAAAAAAGAAGAAACGCACATGACTACACAAAAAATCCGGTATATAAATTGGATATTTGTTATTGGAAAATGTTGGTGGCCTGATATTCGACAAACGGTGCGTTAAACGCAACCATTGTCGATTTGCAATGTCTTGAACGGCATTGTTTTCACAACTTCTTTGATAGGCATTTAGAAGTTGTAGTACTAATCAGTGATAAGAATTTATGGATGAACAACTTCCTTATTACAATTAAGCGCGACGATTCGGTGTAGGTTCTAACACCGTTATCAAGAAAGTGATATACAGACTGACTGACTGACTGATATAGAAGATTTAACTTTCCGACTGTAGCGTATTTCGCACACGGGCCTGGCCAGACCATTTAGAGTATTCCGAAAAGAGTGAAAGTGGTGTGTGCAACCCAAGAGGGGGCTTTTAGGGGTTGCTTATATTGAATTTTTGGAATTTTTAAATTTGGAATAAATGCCGAGGTGGGTGTTTGTGTGTTTCTTGGATTTTGGATTGGTAGATTAATTAGTTTTTAGATGCGCTTGATTAGGTCTGTTTTGATTAGAAATACGCCTAGGGCCTTGAAGTTTTCTAGTTTATTTTGAGGGTTTAGTATTTCATCTAGAGTAGGAACCTTATTTAGATTGAGGGTGGTTTGTAGTGTGGTTCTGTGTGTTTGGTACTGGGTGCAGTGGATGAGTGCGTGTTCTGTGGTTTCGGGTTGTTTGCAGTGGGGGCAGTTGCCTGTGGTGTGCCTTTTAAGTTTTTTTAGGTGGTTATTTAGGTTAGTGTGTCCTGTTTGGAGTTTTGTAATTAATCTGTCAATTTTTGTTTGAGGGGTGTAGGATTTTAGGTTTGGCTAGTGGTTTTCTGAGCACTTTCTTGATTTGGCTATTTGTGTTTTCATGTTGATTATGCCATTTTTTGGTTATTTTTTGTTTGTTTACACTTTTTATTTCTGATTTTGAGTAGGTTTAGGCTTATTTCTGAAAGATAATTTAGCTGCTTTATAGGCGCTTTCGTTGATATACAGAGAAGGTTAACAAGCATATATACAGGTAGGAGGCACTGTTTGTACAGTAGAGTAGATATCAGATGTAGGTATACTGGAGTGGAGAAGCCTGTTTTTGTACATACGAGGGTAGACTTTAGTAACGACACTCATCGGTGAAGTCAGTGACATAAACAAAGATGGAAGCAAGTAATATAAACAACAGGAGTAACATAAACAACAGGAGTAATATAAACAACAGGAGTAATATAAACAACAAGAGTAATATAAACAACAGGAGTAATATAAACAACAGGAGTAATATAAACAACAGGAGTAATATAAACAACAGGAGTAACATAAACAACAGGAGTAATATAAACAACAGGAGTAATATAAACAACAGGAGTAACATAAACAACAGGAGTAACATAAACAACAGGAGTAATATAAACAACAGGAGTAACATAAACAACAGGAGTAATATAAACAACAAGAGTAATATAAACAACAGGAGTAATATAAACAACAGGAGTAATATAAACAACAGGAGTAATATAAACAACAGGAGTAATATAAACAACAAGAGTAATATAAACAACAGGAGTAATATAAACAACAGGAGTAACATAAACAACAAGAGTAATATAAACAACAGGAGTAATATAAACAACAGGAGTAACATAAACAACAGGAGTAATATAAACAACAAGAGTAATATAAACAACAGGAGTAATATAAACAACAAGAGTAATATAAACAACAGGAGTAATATAAACAACAGGAGTAATATAAACAACAGGAGTAATATAAACGCCGGGGGTATGTAATAGCCTTGGTCACGGTTGATTGACGGTTGGAGTCTTTTGATGTTGATGGCTACTTGTAGTTTTCTGATTTTGAAGTCTTTAAGGTTGGTGGTGAGGGCTTTGACTTTATCCCACTGAATGCTGTGGCATGGGTTGTCACGGATGTGGTCTGACAGGGCTGATTTAGAGTCATCTATGGAGACTGAGCTTTGATGTTCTTTAATTCGGGTTTGGGGGGGCCTAGATGTTTCTCCCGTGTAAGCTTGTCCACAGCTGCACGGAATGTGGTACACTGCTCCTGGTGGTTCTAGCTCATGGCTGGATGGTGGTTTCCTGTGGCTTTTATTGGGTTGATGACGTCGTTCAAAGCTTTTTAATACAAGTGACACCTCATGAGCCTTGTTTTGGACTCACGTGCATTCCACCAATATGTAGGCGATTGGGTTCGAGCGAGTTGTTTTCAATGATATTACAGTAATGTCACGACAATCAATAATCAATTCTGGTCCGGACAAACCAGTGTTAACGGCATGAGCAACGATTCACTATGTTCCTATACGACGACACATAGTGAGCCAGAACACACATGTTCATCACCAAATCATCATTGTAGTCGGCTAACATTGGATGCTGAGAACGTATAATCTGACCCTGAATTCACACGGGGTAGTATGTAATCAAACAACTTTGAATATAACGTGGACCTTTACGAATCAGATCAACCTGAATCCTTTGGCAGCATTATTGGAAGCGCCATAACCTCATGACATTCGTACTCTTCTCAGCAAAACAATCTACCTGAAGATGACTCTGGTTCAGTGGCATTGTTACATTAAAGAATGTATAGTTTCTTCATAACAATTAGCAGACATAATATGCACACACTTCGTGATGGAACACTTTGAGTCCCGCTGTTCTGGTGTGTGATTATGTCTTCCCCAAAAGAAAACATATAAGAAGTTCAACAGGTTAAAGCCCCACCCTGATTATGAAATAGCCCGGAAGATGTCGGTGTTTCGGTTTCGAACAGTGACTGGCAACAAAACCGAATATCGAGAGAAGCTTTTTTATAACCGTACGTGAACAAGATCCACAAAGTCTATCAAACTTCATATCAACTTGAATTATAAACCTTGGATACCACCAATGGCTCCATATTTAGATATAAGTCAATACATTTTCTGTAGTTTTATCATAAAAATATCGATTCGGCATGTTTGAGCGTCTGCATAAATCACAGTGGGCGGAGCTTTTTCAGGGTTTCGCTTTACATGGCAAAGCACATGGTCATGTGAACATGTGACACATTAGATGCATTTTTTGTCAAATTGTATTGTGGTGTATATAATTACGGGAGAACAGCAGCACAACAACAGTTTCGGTAAATGTTTAACGATCCATAAATACGAAACTGACGTTAGTTACACAGAGGATTAATCCCGAGTGGTTACTAAACACGGCAAATCTTCAACTACGAGCTCGACCTTTTATGGCGTATTGTTATGGGCGAAACAAGTATTAACGACAAGATTGTTTGAGTTCAATTCGAATATGACAGGTAGCCTATTTGTTTCGTTTGCGTCACATGCATTCAACAGTTATACCACACACTAATCAGATAATACTTTTAAAGCTTCAATTATTAAACAGATTTTCAACTAGTTTATTCGAATATGACAGGTAGCCTATTTGTTTCGTTTTGGGCACATGCATTCAACAGTTATACCACACACTAATCAGATTATACTTTTAAAGCTTCTATTATTAAACAGATTTTCAACTAGTATTTTGGAAGAGGCCTAATTTGAAACACCAGAAGTTGAGCAACTATTTCTTACCTTTGGAACAATATATGTCACGTGTATCAACATAACAATGCTCATAATCAACTGATAAATAAGTAACGAAATGGAGGTAGATTTTTGACCTACATTAGACCCATCTAGATAGTAGTGTAATTACGATAAACTGAGCATCCAATGCACATATTCCAAGACAATTTTAAATACGGATTTCCTTTTCTTTGGTATAACAATCTCGTAGTCGATGCCGCCTCTTGCTTGATCCACATTGAGCGTCAGACTATATATAGCGAGTGAACGATATGGTTCAGCTAGGGAACGCGAAAGTTAGTTCAAGGGAACGCGACTGTTATTGGGAGGGAACGCTTTAGTACAGTGAGGGAACGTTACAAATATGTTTTTGACCTTGGCAGATAAGAATTTCCCAACTTCATAGCGCGTTTTTAATGTCATATTTTATTACAATCAATTACTTATTTCCTTGAATTACAATCTCCAATTGATGTTTTCAGTCCATAACATGAAAAAGTAAGCAATGAAAAGAACTTAAACGATTTATAACCAATATCAAGTTTTAGATTACAAGATCTATCGAATGCGCAGCGCTTCTAGAACGTTCTCGATCCCATGTCGAACATAATTGGAACAGAGCGCTCGAATAGTCATGGGCAGGTAACTCTAAATTCTACCATCACCGGAAATTATTACTCTACAGGAAAATGACTGATCGCTGAGTCGCATAATCTGAAATCTTACGCGAACTGGAGCAATTTCGACGTTAACCGTTTAATGATGGCTGAAGGAGGCAGTACAAGTATTACAGACGTGACCGTGACAGAAACTATCACACAGGAGTCACCGGTTAGGGTTCTTTTCTCTCACCAACATCAAATTAAGTTAGTCTAGACGCTGCTCGTTGAAAAACTCGGCACAGGCATGATGTGATTCATGTCTTTGATTGCGACATAGTGATCTGTTTAGTGTTTTATGTAGTGCCGTGCATTGACATAAGCAGACCACGATGACATTTTCGCCCAAAATGTATAATTTGAGATGCCATTTTTGGTTAATGTGAAAGTATGATTTTGTTTGTCATCAACATGATCTAGGCGTATCCCCGTGAAACAGTCGTAGTTTTCTCGCTAGTCACAAGAACAACCGTCAAACATCTCACTCAGTTATAAATGATGTCTTTATCTTAGAAAACAGGCCATTATCTAAGTATTTACAGTGTCTGTGTGACACCACACCCCTTGTTATAGCGGGAGTACTCGCGATAAACATGGCCGTCCGAAAACGTATGATGTCCGAAAACATATAATCCGACGATATTAGCATGATAAGTGTCTGCCATTTGTAAAACAGACTTTTATCATATCCATAGTACTGTAACATGACTGTAACATGACCAAGTCTAGCCAGGTCTATTCCACATCAGCATCAGGACAAAAAATTAACGAGAGCCGAGAAATGGGCAACAATGCAGTTTTCTGGGTGCAGCTTCACCTGCTACCAACAGCTCAACCGCACTATAGCACTACCACTGTCTCGGTATGCCGTAACCATGACTCATGCTCGACTGTACTCGCACTTGTCTCGGGGAGATGACACGCCATGGCGGTCCAACACCCCTTTTCGATCTTAGGGAACTGACACACCTTTCCGATCCAACACCCCGTTTCGATTCTCAGGGTTAGCCTGGTTAGGGCTAGGGTTAGGGATAAATTCTTGCCAGGCTTTCCTCCAACATTAACCGGGGGCACGGGTGGCCCAGTCGCCTAAGGCGCCGCGATTCGCTGTGCAGAGTTGCGTCCCTTGGGCACGCCAGAAACCTATGATTGTGGGTTCGAATCCCAGTTCGCCCCGATTATGTTTCTAGGTTTGTCAGCACCATACCCGTGCTTGTGGGTTTCACCGAAGTGGTAAACGTCTGAGACCTGCATCACTTCGGGCTTTCCTCCCACATCAAGCTGACACGCCACGATATAAATGGAATACTGTTAAAAGCGGCATTAAACCCAACTCACTCACTCACTCCAACATTAACCTGACATGCCGTGATACAACTGGAATACCGTTCACTCACTGTAAATTATTTTCTTCCCCATTTTTCCAGGTCACAATAATCATTCCCCTGTTAGGGCTATTGTTAATAACAATGTTATTCATTTGATATTTCCATGATTTCAGGAACATATTATTAAATGAAGAATGAGAGGACGAAATCTGCTTCTGTTTATTGCCATGACCGCTTTAGCAATGATTACTGTGCATTACCCACTATAGATACAGCAAATGTGGTAAACATGGTAAATCAGTGAATCAATCTCCGTTCTTTCAGCCAAGTCCAGCACTGACGTTAAAACTGAGGAAGCCCAAACCTGACAAGAAAGTAAAGTGGACTTCAGAAACAGTGGACAATGAAGACATGGGCAAGAAGAAGTCCAAATGTAACTATGGGATCAGTATTACATGTATAAACATGATACAACTTAACCCCAAGGACAGCATTATGAACTGGCACTAGTCCTGTAGTCCTTGTCAAACTGCCTAATAGTTAAGGTATCATAAGGATTCGTAGAAATTTGCCATTTTTTTTTGTTATCATAAAAAGGACTAGTGGACTAAAAATGTTAGTTTCTACCATGGCAAGGGGATTCGGAGCTGAAGGTATATGGAATAGCAGGGCTCGATTAGGCTATATAAAACATACACCACTGCAACCTATTATTGAAAAATACATCCTAATATTTATGTCTACATGCACCAAGTGCAAGTCAGTTTGTTTAAAATTTCTGTCTGAACCTTAAACATGTTAAATTCCCACACAACATAGACTTTTGAACACATTCAATACCTCTAAAGCCTATTTTCCAGACTAAGTCAATAAGACCTTTTTAATGTATAATTTGCCTTGCTTTTTTCATTTTGGGGGCTTGATGTAGTCAAAATGTGGGTTCTTCAAGATTATGTGCACATTTCAACTTTGATAAATTTATGGGTACAGAGTGCAACCTGGTTTTGTCTGGTGCAGCTAGGTTTTCATGTCAACATGCATGTGGTGCAAATTAAATGAAGTTCCTTAAAATCAGCACTGAATAGGTCACTTTTACAGAGTGTGCTAAGACTTCTGGTATACCATGCTTGTCATTGTTGCTCATGCCCAATGCCCAGTTGTTATTGAAGGGCTGCGATGATATAGCCTGCATATTGCTGACTGTAAGTGAACATGCTGAAGAAAACACTGCAAACTCCCCATGGGTGCTTGATTGACACAATATCAGACAGGTTACTCCTATGGTGTCTGTATAGTTGCTATGGATTTTGAATAAACTACACAAATAATACCATATAAGTCAACTTCTGAACTCGTGAATTAATAGGGGCAGTCGGGTTAAAGCGTTCGCTCGTCACGCCGAAGACCGGGGTTCGAATCCTGACATGGGCACAATGTGTGAAGCCCATTTCTGGTGTCCCCCGCCGTGATATTGCTGGAATATTGCTAAAAGCGGCGTAAAAACATACTCACTCACTCATGAATTAATATGACTTCTATTTTTGATCGAAATAAGTACAAACCAGTGCACAAATACATACAAAGTTTGTCTAAATATGTTTTTAAATTGGTATCGATCATTAACTGTTTTACCATGGGTGCCACCATCTTTGAACTAAGTGCACATGATGGAAATAAATTTGTTGCAATAGGGGTATTAATTACCAAAGAGACACTCGGAGTGGCCAAATGAAAGACTAATGATGTCAACTAAGGCCAAGCTGTTAAAGGTACATACCTATATCAACACAGCGATACAAGAAATTATACGATGAGATTGGGCTGTGTGTTGCTGTCTCAAAGAGGGGACATTTATTCGTTCCTTGTAACCAAACATGTGTGACGTCGACTTCACCTGCACATACAATGGTAAAAATGACTTCTGACATTGCTGAAACAACTGACAGATTCTTAGAAAACTAAAGACATGATCTCCGCATTCTACAAATTTAGACTCTAGTCGGAAGCCAGAGTCTAGAAAAATCCTGTTTGGTCCAGAAAACTCAACCAATGATAGTCAATGTGATGAATTTAAGATATACTTTTAATGATGTGAAGAGCCCTGTTCAGGCAAGTAGTCTCAAAGCCTTCCCTTTTCCACACCTGTCTTCAGCATGTTCAGCATGTTCACTACTGTTATTGTTTTCCCCTTTTTTTGTAATTTTTATGATTACTCTTAGGGGGCGTAGGTGGCCCAGTATCTCTTAATCATACCAGGATTTTAAGATTATGGGTTCAAATCATCAATCATAATCTTTGGTTTGTCGGTACTGGTACTATAGCCAGAAACCTATGATCGTGGGTTCGAATCCCAGTTCGCCCCGATTGTTTCTAGGTTTGTCAGCACCATACCCGTGCTCGTGGGTTTCACCGGAGTGGTAAACGTCTGAGACCTGCATCACTTCGGGCTTTCCTCCCACATTAAGCTGACACACCGCGATATGACTAGAATACTATTAAAGTAAACCCAACTCACTCACTCACTCACTCACTCACTCACTCACTCACTCACTCACTCACTCACTGTATGTACTGTTTGGAGCTGAACGAGACCAACATTTTGGAAGTGATGTCAAAGAAACAGTATCCATGGTATCTGATATTGCAGTGGAACTGAATGATGTTTTTCTTCGTTTCAATTGATTAAACAAGAGTACATGATTCAATAATATTTTGTCCACTAGTTTTGTAATAGGGTTAAAAGAGTCCAATGCCCCTACCAGCTGTTACGTGTTATGATGTTAGGTCTTATGTCTTGTGATTTGTCCTCCAGGTTGTTGTGTTTATGAAAAGCCTAGATCGTTTGGAGAATCATCATCAGAAGATGAAGGTGAAGATGGATGTTCGCATCATTGTCGTGGCCATAAAAAGAAGTGCTACCAGGGTCACGGTCCAGAGGATCACCACGACAACGGGGCAGGTGTGTATAGAGCTATGAAACGTCGTCTAGTGTTAGTTGATACATTTCCAGATTGATCATTGTACGCCAGTAGCATGGGATGTTGCTCACAGTGACCCGTGAAGAACCGGGGTAGAATATGTCTTCAGCAACCCATGCCTGCCATAAAAGGCGACTATGCTTGTCGTAAGAGGCAACTAATGGGATCGGGTGGTCAGGCTTGATGACTTGGTTTGATGCATGTCATCAGTCCCAATTTTGTGGATCAATGCTCATGATGTCAATCACTGGATTGTCTGGTCCAGACTTGATTATTTCCAGACCGCAGTCATATAGCTGGAATATTGCTGAGCGTGGCATCAAAACAACAAACAAACAAAACTGACTATCGCGACATAGCTGAAATGCTAGTGCATTTTACTGAAGACTTAAGACTAAACATTAAAGCCCCTTCCGAGGTACTGGTCCTGTTATCAGTGAAATTCCTACTTATAACATAAGTTAAAACTAACAACATGAATTTGGAAATATTTTATGCAATTTGGGCGAGGTGAAATTTGGTTTGACATTCCGTTCAACCTTATGGCACTTAAATGGCATTGTGCATGCTTGTTTGTAGCAGCTTGTACTAATCAGGACTAATGCTGTTTTGTGGAAGCCCAGTGAGATACCATGCTGCACTTTGACATTTAGGCCCCACACTCAACGACTTTATAGACAGTCCTGATGGGATTGTACTGTTAAGCGTCAAACAAAGAAAAAATGCTGTCGAACCACAAAATGAGTCAATTTTTTATCGTAAAAGATTAACGTTAGCTGTCCAAAAAAGACTGCTCTGCGTAAATTTAAACTTTACTGTTTATCGTTATCGTGCTAAAATCTTGTAGATGTCAGACATGACTTAAACAAACAACATAACAAAACCAGCCAGTGTTTGGTATTTAAAAAACACAAATTACAGTAATGAAACGAAAGTAGTATCAGATGTCCCATGTTTCCTTACATACAGGGTCGGCCATCATGGCGATCACTTTTCTGAGTAAGGTGGAGTGGTGTATGGCATAGCCGAGAGCCGCGATGGGTCCGACCCTACATCATGGTCGAGGATTCTTCGTAAATCCTATTCCTATTCCTATTCCACTCCAGCAGTATTCCAGCTATATGACGGCTGTCTGTAAATAATCAAGTATGGACCAGACAATCCAGTGTTTGACATCATGATCATCGATCCACACAATCGTGTTCACATCAAGAGGCAAGTTTTTAAAACTGTAAAACCTTGGTATTACTATTGAAATGTATTTATCAGGTACAGAGCATTCCACCGGAACGCCCCGGGCATTGTTGATATTGCCTGCTTTGGAAGTTTATGATCATTTAGATGAACTTTCTGTTACTATAGTGTGGGGTCATCAGAGGTTTATAGTTTGTTTGTTTGTTTGTTTGTTTGTTGTTTAACGTTGCACTCAGCTATATGACGGGGGTCTGTAAATAATCAAGTATGGACCAGACAATCCAGTGATTGACATCATGATCATCAATCCACGCAATTGGGATAGGATCACATGCATCAACCAAGTCAGCGAGTCTGACCAACCGATCCTGTTAGTCGCCTCTTACAACAAGCATAGTCTCCTTTTACGGCAAGCATGGGTTGCTGAAGACCTATTCTACTCTGGATCTTCACGGGTCCAGAGGTTTATAAGTGTACATGTATATATATTACTGGTTGCTTGTCCATAACTTATGTTTTCTGTACACCCAGGTCCCAGCACAGGTGGCGAGTCCAATGGAGGAGACGGGATGGCTGCTTCCAGTTAATGCTGCATTCTGTATATAGGCTGTTAAGTTTTGTACATATATTGTAAATCTGTATATTCTGATTGTTGAAGGGGAAGTGAAACTATCCCACCCTGAATGTTTTTAAAGTGAACAAATAGGCTCCTGATGATACAGAATATGATACAGATATGATGTCATGCTAGATTATTCTTAACACATTAATATCAGCATCTAAGTGAGGGTTGTTCCTGAATAGTAGAGCTGCTTTGGGGCTTCTAATCTGGATTTTATTTTGAGGAGCATCCTGCTGTTGTTTTTGTTTGCATTTTTAAGACTTTTCAAAGATTTGCTTGTTTGTTTTTTAAGTTAACCCTAAATGAAATCTGATAACATTTCTCAATGTCATATAGCTGGAATCATTAATCAACTAAGAACTACATTCATCAACTAAGAACTACATGCATTAACATGATTAACTAGGAACTACATTAGTCACCTAAGAACTACATTTATCAACTAAGTACTACATTAGTCAACTAAGAACTACATTAATCAACTAAGAACTACATTCATCAACTAAGAACTACATTAATAAGCTAAGAACTACATTTTCATTTCTTTAGTTCAACTTAAGCCATATCAACTGAGAAAATTTGTAAAAGTAAACATGTGAAATGGTCTGGCTGCAGGTAGAAACTGAATTCTTGACCTGAGGTCACGACTGTAATCTGTCACCAATAAAGTGGTATGTAGAAAACATAATGAACTGAATACTATTGCTTGTCTGCACTATGGCAATGTATCCACACTTGGCTTGTGTCCAGCAAGGGAAGCCTGCATGTTTACGAGGTTAAAAAAATTTCATGCATGGTCAAAAAACTATTGAGGATGAGATGGTAATGTGACTGTTAACCTTCAAGCGCCTCACAGGCAGCTTGGGTTGTATACTCCCCAGGGAGCTGAGAATAAAAAACAAGGTTAACAAACTTTCATGCATTGATAAAATAGTGGTAAGATGAGATGGTAATGTGACTGTTAACCTTGTAGTGCCTCACAGGTAGCTTTGGTTGTATACTCCCCAGGGAGCTGAGAATGAAAAGTCTAGTGCACACTGATCAAATGACTGGTGTGTAATAATGCAACACTTTGAGCAGACATTGCATGTGGAGATATGTGCAGTACAGTAGGTCCTGTCAGGTGCACCATGGCCCTCCAATCTAAATGAGGGATGTGTGGCTTCTTGAGCCAATCAGATGTTTATTATCTCAGTTCAAACTTATCAAACGGGAAAACCCACACAGAACACACATATTCAATGGTACTACCTTTCGTTGTAGGCACTCAGAAATGACTGTGTGTATAACACATCCACAACAACATAATGGCTCGGCCTTTATTATTTACATTCAGAACTGGTCGTTTCGAGATGTGCTGGTCTGAATGCTTTTTCTGCTTCTACTGATTAATTTGAAGCCCCTGTGTTGAGTGATTGTTCAGGAAGTCTTAGATTAATGTATCAGAGTTAAAGATCTGATTTTTAGAAGACTGGCTGATTATTTATTCCTTTTTTCTGTCAGACTGAATTATTTCAGTTACAGTGTGACATTGTTTGTGTGTGACTACAGACAACTCATTTGTAAGAGGCCATTAGGACTATGGGGCTGACCATTTAACAATCAGGGGAGGCCTGGGCTTTTTAAGAGACAGAATATTTTTTCAGTCAGTTCTTCAAGATGGACAATTTTCTGTACCCTCAACACAAGTTATTTTTGAAAACAACAAGCATGTTCAATTTGATTATGTACCAAACATTTCAGCCTTTTCATGAAGAAATAATATTTAAAAATATAATCCCAGTTCCACCCCACCCACCCTCCCCTAAAACACGAAATGGTTTATCCCTCACTGGCTTTATTGTTTTGGTTAATCTACAATTAATAATCATCAATAATTGTTTAATCCTTTTATCTGACCACTTATGGAAATTAAGTCAGTACATGTAGTTATACATTATGCATGTTATGAGCCAAATCTGTCACATGTTTTTTGTTTTGTTTCTTTTTTTGTTTATTGCATTTTAGATTGACTCAAATTGCTGTAGACAGTTAAGCTAATTCCTTTAGGTAGCTGTTATATACCTTCATAAGTCATCATGCTTATCCTCTCTCTTGAAGTCTCAGACATGTATCATACCATGGTATATTGATCATGCAGTTTTTATTTTTCCATACCAGTGAAGATCAAGGTAGAATAGGTCTTCAACAACCCATGTTTACCGTAAAAGGCAACTATGCTTTTCATAAGAGGTGACTAACGGGATCGGGTAGTCAGGCTCCCTGACTTGGTTGTGCATGTCATCGTATCCCAATTGCGTGGATCGATGATCATGATGTCAATCACTGGATTGTCTAATCCAGACTTTATAATTTACACACCGCCGTCATATAGCTGGAATATTGCTGAGTGTGGCGTTAAACACAACAAACAACACAAACAAAAACATATATTGTGGGCATGTTTCTTTTATAGATATACGTAGTATTGAAAAGAAAATGATCTGAAAACTACTGTTAAAATAAAACAGGTAATTATGTATGTCTTGATGGTCTATCTGCGTCAAGGACGTACCATATTCAGTCCTCAAGTTTGAGATCTTTAATTACCCTCTTTTGGATGTGGCATATTTGTTTTTTGGCAATGTGTTTACTGGAAGAGACTTGCTATCATCAACATGATCAAGTGATGTTTACTTTTATAAGATTGAATTCAAGGCTGAAAGGGTAAATGTAAAAAATATATATATTTGGATGGGTGGCCAATTGTATTCCATGTGGAAAAGTGTGTTGTTGTTGTGTGAGATTAGTCATTAGTTAAGTTAGTTGAAGTAGGCTACTTTGCTGCAGAGTTTGCATAATTAGATGATGCACTGTATGTCATCAAGTGCTGTGTTTGCCAGTTTAACCTGTCAGTGTTCTATAAGTTTGTTTGTATGGCTGTGTCTTAACTATGAGAGAAAAGCTTCTCCAGAATCCGGCCAAAGATATATTGTACATGTTGTAAATTGCAAATGAAGTATGTCATTGAAATTTTTTTTTTATCAAAGTCAGAGACAGCTGAGGGATTTTCATACTGGGTAATCACCATCTTCCCGGGGCAAGAGAGTTAACTGACTTTAAAAGTCCTGTTTCCACCCTTTCCGAACTAGGCTGGTATTATGGAGATACATTTTGGCTTGACTAAAAAGTTTTTGCATAGTCCAATCAAAATTGTGCAACAGAATCGAATTCTGGTTCGTAGACTGTCATGCAGATTTCGGTTGATTGCAGGATTTGTAAAGCATGTGCACCGCCAACTCGTCAACAGATTTTTTCAAAATCTTTTCATGTTTTTAATCAAGGTGCTCACGTGATTTGATGCATTTCGCAATGTAAGACCTGTTTTATCAACATATAGATACTGATTATCCATCAGATCGTCTTTACTGGGCGCCGCCATTTTGTTTAAAGCAAATGTAAGTGATATGAGAGGTGTCATCTAATTGGTCCATAGGAGAGGTTTAGAAGGGACATAACTGGTAATAGCCACTGTTGGCGCTACGATTGAGCCCAAGAATTCCAGCCTAGTTCGGCAAGGGTGGAAACTGGACTTTTAAAGTCAGTTAACTATCTTGCCTCAGGAATATGGGTAATCACAAGTAAGAGAATGAACTATGATTCATAGACATGATAGAGGGGAGACAGACTGTCAGGTGTACATGGCGTACAGAGCCCGTGAAGATTTTCAGCAACCCATGCTTGTCGTAAGAGGCGACTAACAGGATCGGATGGTCAGGTTTGCTGACTTGGTTGATACTTGTCATCGTGTCCCAATTGCTTGGCAATGCTCGTGATGTCACTCACTGGATTGTCTGGTCCAGATTCAATTATTTACAGACCACCGTCATACAGCTGGAATATTGCTGAGTGTGGCGTTAAACAAGAAACAAACCATGGCGTACAGGCTACCGTGATATGGAGAGGTCACAATGCATTACAATATTTGACATTGGTTTTGCAAACTTTGGTTTGTGTACTGGGAGTAACATGCAGAGAATTAGTGTATGTAAGTACACGATGATGTCTCGCTTATCTTGTGAAGAAGGTTATAGTCATGATAGTTGACTGGCCTTATTGATATGCTTCACATAGATTGCATCAAGGATTACTACTCAGGCATTGTTGGATACAGTAAAATTGACTTTCGATGTTCAAATATCCTGTAGGTTAAAAAAAATAGTAGTCTTGGTTCTCAGGCACCGCCCGCACCATCATAAAGTTCGCCGCATGTTTCGTTTTTATTTCCATTCCTTGAATATTCCAAGTCCAACAGTAGTCAAATACAATATTCCAGTATTTTACTCATCAAGGAATACAATAAGGTCATGTAGGTAGGGAGACCTTTTCTCAGGTTGATTGTACACAATTGTTTATTTGGTTTCACAACGGTTTATTTGGCCCGCACTATATTTTCAAAAACCATTGCCTGAGAACCAATTCTTTTTTTTCGTTTAGCCTTATGTCAAGTTGTTTTGATGCTGGAATACATATTAACATATCACTAACTGTATGTTTTAGAAAAACTGCATATTGTATGCTGTGTTGCATTTTTTGTATGCTATTGACATAAAGCTTCTCATGATATGAGTTGATGTTGTTCTTTCAGTAAAGCCATGATTGATTACTTATTTTGTCTGATGCTGGGGTCCACCCGTGAAGATCCAGGGTAGAATAAGTCTTCAGCAAACAATGTTTGCCGTAAAAGGTGACTATGCTTCTTGTAAGAGGCGACTAAAGGGATCGGGTGGTCAGGCTCGCTGTCTTGGTTGATGCATGTCATCAATGCTTAATGCATTCGTGTGTAGATGCTTATATCAATCACTGGATTGTCTGGTCTAGACTCGATTATTTACAGACCGACATCATACAGATGGAATATTGTTGAATGCGGAGTTAAACAACAAACAAACAAATCTTTAAACTTTCCATAGGCCGTTTGAGTACAGATGCAACCTTCATCTTTTGGGTACTTGATACAGGTACAAGCATCTGTACCAAAACATTGCATTGAAAGACTAGAGAAGTAGACATCCAGAGTTCAACCCTGTCTTCACTGTTACCACAACTTCTAACTGCCAAAAACTATAAAGCATCCGAGAATAACCAAAAATGTGGTAAAGAAAATATGCATTACAGAGCTCCAGATAAGCTGCGTATCTGCGTAAAATACGCATCAGAAATGCAGAAATACGCAGTAAAATAAAATGCAAGCGTATCAAATACGCAACAAACATTACAGATACGCTTAAAAAATAAAACGTGTGCGTATCATCAAAATATTGTGAAGTTACCCTGCGTATTCGATTAGCAAATCAGCAACTTATTTTCAAATTATAAACGGGCACTCCGTCAACCTTGCAAAATTCCACGATGACAGTTACATCATGATCATTTCTTGTGGACGTATCGTGGTATATTTGAGTCCCCTAAAGCTCTCGAACCCACACGACACCAGTTTGCAGGGACTAGATGAATAGTGTTTTAAATATTCAATTTAAATACCCACATGTGTAAAAACTAGTGGGTAACAGAAATTTGAATACCCAGATAGAATTACTGATACCCAATGATTTTTAAATGCATGGGTAAAATATCCACAACACCAAAAGCTTATCTGGAGCTCTGGAATTAATCACTGAAAATCAATGAAGACTTCAAGGATCCAAGGGTAAGGATATCCTGCCCTACATTGGTAGCAAACCTTCTTTGAAAAAACCCACTTGACTCCCTTTTTCCCCAATTTGTTGTAAAATATTATGGAGACACCTTTTCTTCATATGTGAGCCTGTTCTCGTGTATTGTTTGAAGTACACCCGACCAGCAGATACCAGAAATGTCAATATCGGTCATTGTATTGTATTGTCTGGTTCAGACTCGATTATTTCCAGACCGCCGTCTTTTAGCTGGAATATTGCTGAATGCCGCTTTAAACAACAACAACTAAGTGTGGTAGATGGTGTCCTTCTCCACCTCCCTGTGACTCAATGGCTATCTGGTCCTCAACCTGCTTCCTTGCTTCCTTCAAGGTGACATGCTGATATTAAACACTGAAAACCTGTTGCAAACTGATATTAAACCCTGGATATTAAACGCACTGGACTCTTCTGAAACTCGCTATAAACTGCTGCTGTCGATGGATGCGACCCGTATTTATGCTCGTAATGATCTTGCACCAATCTAGTATTAAAATAAGATATAAGTACCACTCAGTTTGTTAAGCAGGAGCGAGAACTGAGATCTGATTTTAAAGAGATTGATCTTGCGTCACCGCTCGTCCCCACGTGACCAAATCGTAGAGGTGAGGTGAAATGGGGTTTAACGTCGCGTCCAAGATTATTGCACTTATATAGCGACGTGCATGTACGTGTGTGTGTTTGTGTGGCTGATTGTACTAGCCCGGACTGATGCCGATCTATAGTGCTAGCTCACTGAGATACCATGCCGCAGTTTAACATGAATACCCACTCAGACACAGTATACTGACTCCGAGCCGACCAATCCTTGTTTTAGCCCCTTAATGCCGAGCGCCAGACAGGGTAACAACAAGTACCATCTTTTAACATCTTTTGGCATGACGCGGCCGGGGATCGAACCCCAGACCTTCCACTCTCCGGGCGGACGCTCTACCACTAGACCACAGAGGCAGTCCCCAAATCGTAGCGCACAGGCAAGAAATTTGTATACAACACATGATAAACATCGCATCACACTCGTTACAAGGACGTAGTTTGCTTTTCCCCATGAAAATTTAAACGTGTGGTGCTCATATAAATGTTACTCACATTGTGTCTGGGGGGCATGGGTGGCCCAGTCGTCTGAGGCGCCGCGATTCGCTGTGCAGAGTTGCGTCCCTTCTGGAACGCCAGAAACCTATGATTGTGGGTTCGAATCCCGGTTCGCCCCGATTATGTTTCTAGGTTTGTCAGCACCATACCCGTGCTCGTGGGTTTCACCGAAAAGGTAAACGTCTGAGGCCTGCATCACTTGGGGCTTTCCTCCCACATTAAGCTGACACGCCGTGATGTAACTGGAATGCTGTTAAAAGTGACGTTAAACCTAACTCACTCACTCGCATTGTGTCTATCATGAAAACATCGTGTTCACGCCCGGTCACAAATACTTCATGACGTCATTACGGATGCACTACGATTTCAAGAGCTTACCATGAACAATACTGAGCACAACACAAGTATCAAACGTGCAGGACACGATACAACAGGATTATTGGATATATTCTGAATATGTTCAAAATTTCTCAGACATCGTGAACCAACCACGATCTCTCAAAACGTATCATGAACGCATTAGGAGCTAATTACGAGTATATCACGAGCTATTCACGATGTATAACAATCTTTCACACGAACTTAACATCGTGATATATCGCAGCCAACATTGCGAAAGTAATCTTCCCGAGGCAATGGAGATAACTGACCGTAAAGGTCCAGTTTCCAACCTTGCCGAACTAGGCTGGAATTACGAGTTATGTGCCTGCTAGCTCCCTTCTATTGACCAATCAGATTCCACCTCTCATATCACTTGCATTTGCTTCACACAAAATGGCTGCCCAGTTAAACGATCTGATTGATAATCGAAATCTATATTGTGAAAAAAACTAGTTTTCGTTTGCGAAGTGCATCAAATCACGTGAGCACCTTAATTAAAAACATGAAAAGATTGGGAAAATATCTGTTGACGCCGAGTTGGTGGTACGCATGCTTTGCAAATCCTGCAATCGGCCGAAATCTGCACGGCAGTTTACGAACCGGATGTAGATTTCATCACGCGATTTTGATTGGACTCTGTATAGACTCGTTAGTCCAGCCAAAATAAAACTCCATCTTAGGGGCGCAAGGAGCGCAACTCTGACAGCGATTTGCAGTGCCTCGAAACCATTTTTGGAGTTGGAAATAAACTGCCGGGCAAAGGAGAATGCATTGTGTATACACTTAAACTTGGATTTGACACCCAAAATACAAAATATTAACGTGTATCTGGCTGAAAACAGTCGCCGAAAGACTCAAAACTTAAAGCACTAAGGGCAACTATGTATCAAATACATCACCATCCAGTAAAATTGTTTGTTTGTTTCAATTTTAGCCACCATAAACAGGGTTGTATATTTTCTTTTGTCCGGTAGTGTATTATAGCTGAAACAGCATTACATATTTCCACAGTGAGTCTAACGAAACAAAGAGTAGTTTCTGTTTTCACGTCCTTAAGAGTCATTAACTTGACATAACAAGGACAATTATTGCAAGGAAATATCCATAAAATAGAGGAAAATCGGATCTCTATCACACTGAACAAACTGCGCGTGACTATGAAGAAAACTATCAGCAAGAAACACGCTCGGTTCGGTTTTAGCGCAGGGTAAGTGATTTCTTTGGTGGAGAATTCATTTCCCGGGATACCAGCAGGATTCAGCCTCAGACTTGCGGACATGGGTATGTTATTTTTAAACATATGGATACTAACACTTTGTACCTTGATATGAGAGGAATAGGACGACATACATCCTCCCTCATGTCAGGTGTGCCTTATCTAGAGAGCTCACCGGGCGTTTCTTCTATTATTTCTCTTCTATTATAAGTGACATCAGTCAGATGTCATAATGGTGTGACGTCATATTTGAAGCGACTGAGCGTTGTTTACGAAGCCTTTAACTATTCATGACACCTTTCATCTGTGTCACATCGCATACATCGGTTGTTTACAGTAGCTTCATGGCATTTTAAATAAGGAGAGAATATCATTCCATTATTTCTATATCTTGCTGGATCAGTGCCTAGTCATATATTCTCTTCTAAAAGTGTAGGAGATTCTCGGAAATAACATTCAATTTCCAAAGCTATAAGGGTGAGTGAGTGAGCTGGGTTTAACGCCGCTTTTAACAGTATTCCAGTTATATACTGAGTCAAATTAATAACTTCACATTTTAAAAAGTAATCCCAAGGTAATTATTAATCATTAATGCCCAAAGAAGGATTTTAATTAACGGTGGTAACCATAATTTGTTCCAAGCACCTACGGTATTCGGTAGTAACATCAACAGTTTAAATCATAAGTCCCAAGCACGAGAATCTGATGGCACACAAGTTCAGTAGCGTGTATGGCCACCATGTGCGTTGAAAAAACACGTTTGCCACTATAGCGCTGTGCACATGATTTTGATCGATTCACCTGCACAAAAACAGGTGTTATCTGAAGACAATACGTGGCCATTACTGTTTAAATACACAATAAGGGCCAACAATGATAACTGGTCAAAATGTTAAAACTTAAGGATTGTGAAGTTTTTAATTTGGTTCAGTATATCACAGTGTGTGAGCTTAAAGTGGGAGGAAAGCCCGAAGTAATGCAGGTCTCAGATGTTTACCACTTCGGTGAAACCCACGAGCACGGGTATCGTGCTGACAAACCTAGAAACATAATCGGGGCGAACCGGGATTTGAACCCTCAATCATAGGTTTCTGGCGTTCCAGAAGGGACGCAACTCTGCACAGCAAATCGCGGCGCCTTAGACGACTGGTCCACCTGTGCCCCCCAAAGCTATAATAGATAATAGTTTCGAGGAATAGCTGTATGATATAATTGAACGAATTGGGAACTCATTTCAAACGGCAGTGAAGAAGTGTGACAGTAGATGTTAGGACCGCCAAGTTGGCGTTTTTGGATCAATAGTTCGTAATACGGCCAAAATTAAATTTGGTCAAACATTCAACCATTTGACGTACCACGTACGAGTCTCCCAAAGTCGATTTGAAGGCGTCCCACTCCTCTTGTAGCGCCTGACCAAGTTCAGCCAACGTGGTCGGCAATGAGATGCAGATATAAAAGTCTTTTATTTATCATGAGTGTTTTATGATATCATAAATTAAATTTTTACTTTTCAATCCAAAAAAGATGTTTTTATTGGTACATTTAGTAGTTCTTCTTTGGTATTTCCACGCCACCTGACACGTCTAGTCCAAAATCCATGTACATTAGTAAAGTGTACACCTATTTGCCATTTAATACAAACTCTCCAGAAGAGACGTCAAACGATTGAAAGAACTGATATGTTATTAAATTGTATATGTATTTTTTACAATATTTATGCACGACATTTCTAATGCCCAGAAATGTATGGAAATATGTTTTCATACTTTTTTTCATCAAAATTACATTCTGTTCCATTTTCTTGCAAAATAAAATTAATAATATTTATTCTGACACCCACATTATACCAACCTGTTACAGACCCGTGAAGATCCGGGGTAGAATAGGTGTTCACCAACCCATGCTTGTCGTAAAAGGCAACTATGCTTGTCGTAAGAGTGTGCCTGTGTGTGGAGACCTGCGAAGACCCGGGGTAGAATAGGTCTTCACCAACCCATGCTTGCTGTAAAGGCAACTATGCTTGTCGTAAGAGTGTGCCTGTGTGTGGAGACCTGCGAAGACCCGGGGTAGAATAGGTCTTCACCAACCCATGCTTGCTGTAAAAGGCAACTATGCTTTTCGTAAGAGTGTGCCTGTGTGTGGAGACCTGTGAAGACCCGGGATAGAATAGGTCTTCACCAACCCATGCTTGCTGTAAAAGGCGACTAACGGGATCGGCCAGGCTCGATGACTTGGTTGATGCTTGTCATCGATCCAAATTGCATGGATCGATGTTCATGATATTAATCACTGGGTTGTCTGGCCCAGACTCGATTATTAACAGACCGCCATCATACAGTTGGAATATTGCTGAGTGCGGCGATAAACAACAAACCAACCAACCTGTTACAGTAATGCTAGTATTCAGTTACGATTGTGAAATGATATCCTCACTACTCCTCACCTTTAAATAGCGAAGAATCGGACACAACGTTCATCAGGTGAATGATGAAGGAGTAAATATATACTCCGAAACGTAGTGTTTCACATAATATGGAAGATGACATCCATAAATTCTCATCCTTGTGCATCACTTCTAAATGTCTTTCAAAGACTTGATTTGGAATAATAATATTATTAATATTAACTGGGTTTTAGCACCATATTTTGTAATAAAGTCTTAAGTAGCATTTGATGCAAGATTTGTTTTAGCAGTATACGTTTTTATTGTATCGTGTGCTCTAGCTGCAGTGGGTTAACTTGAGTAGCCAAAACGTCTTTTTTAATCTGGTGTACGGGAGATAACTCCATAGGGCAGGCAAAGGGGGATAACCCACACTGGCATGTTTTATTTCGTCACTAAGGGGCTTTAGCTAGTGCCATGTGCTTTTGCAATGAAATAATTTATTGATATCATAAATTCGATTTTTAGATATTACAAAATGATTTATTGATATAATAAATTCGATTTTTAGATACAATAAAATGATTTATTGATCGCTAAAGCGTGTTATATGTAATCCCTGCCACCAGTCACAGTTTAGTTCACTCAATCTCACTGTTCATGTCATTCCCAATATCACCCCCAATCCTAACCCTGTGGGTTTAGGAGTGTCTGGTTGAAAAGGGGATGATATGAAAAGTAACATTATTATAAAATGAATGGGAGTGTGTGCTACAAATTGGTCATCTCCCTGAGGCAAGGGAGATAACTGACTGTGAATGTCCAATTTCGGGAAAGAATGATTATTGATATAACAAATTCGATTTTTAGATATGACAAAATGATTTATTGATATCACAAATTTGATACTAGATATCACAAAATGATAGCACAGAGATCGCCTGTTCCAGGACCTCTCAATGCTCAATATGTTACCGGGAGTGTAATGAAAATGTTGCGTTAGGAAGGCCATTTCTGGTGTCCCCCACCGTAATATTGCTGGAATATTGCATACTCACTCACTCACTCCATGAGAAAAACTAACTACATGTATATGACTAAAAAACACCTAAATATTCTCCATGTATTAAAAATTGAAGGATAGGTTGATCTTTGGTATCTCTGACTGTGACGTCATATCTATTGTTGTACAGTGATGTTTGTGATGTCATAATAGTGGGATCTACTGTACCAGCTGAAATGTGTTCCCAATTCGTTCAATTTTTATCATACATCTATTCCTAGAAACTAATATCTCTTATAGCTTTGGAGGGCACAGGTGGACCAGTTGTCTAAGGCGCCGCGGTTCGCTGTGCAGAGTTGCGTCCCTTGGGAACGCCAGAAAACTATGATTGTGTGTTCGAACCCCTGTTCGCCCCGATTATATTTCTAGGTTTGTCAGCATGATTTCACCGAAGTGGTAAACATCTGAGACCTGCATCACTTCGGGCTTTTGGGCGTTGGTGAACAATCTTCACGAGATGGGCCATGCACACACCAGCTGTCCAGACTACCAGCTATTTCAAACATTAATCACAAATAACAAAATACATTTTTTCTGACATATTTATTTTAGCAGCACTCCTGTGTGAATGAGGAATAATCACAAATAAATAAATGCTTAAAACAATGCTGCAACTAGACAGATGAAAAGCATGGAAACAATATCACAGAATATGTCAATCAATCTGATAGTACTGCCTACATACACTGTATGACTGGCCAAATTCTGGGTCATTCACACCAACAGGTCTATTTTCCTGAATAATTTGAAATTCAACATATAATCAGCGAGAGGGGGATTATGTAAGTCACAGGCTTGGCCACCCTTATTGCAATACAAGTTAAGGACTGGCCAACATAATTACTTGTCTTTTATCCAAAAACTGCAACAAAAAGAAGAAGAAAGTTTTCAAATCTATGAGTGAGTGAGTGAGTGAGTTGGGTTAAACGCCACTTTTAACATCATTCCAGTTATATCAAGGCATGTCAGCTTAATGTAGGAAGAAAGCCCGAAGTGATGCAGGTTTCAGACGTTTACCACTTCGGTGAAACCCACGAGCACGGGTATGGTGCTGACAAACCTAGAAACATTATCAGGGCGAACCGGGATTCAAACCCACAATCATAGGTTTCTGGCATGCCCAAGGGACGCAACTCTGCACAGCGAATCGCGGCACCTCAGATGACTGTGCCACCCGTGCCCCCTCAAATCAATGACTAAATGTATTACTGGTACTGATTTGTGCCCATTAACATTTTCTGCTGTGTAGAATCCACACCAATATGGTAAAATGTACACTTTTGTGAAAAAAAGGTCAATAGACATGATAATTATCTCTATAATGCTTACTAAGACTTTTTACGAATGTTCTGTTTGAGTTTTTTATAGGCTGATAGACATATTTTATCATTCAAAACTGTTATCACTTGGGGGAAATCCAGCTATTGTGACATCATTGGTTTCCTGAGGGCTAGGACGGGTAACTCGGGTACCCGGGTCGGGTGGGTCCTGAGTAGGACCCGGACCCGTGGTTTGTCACGTGATATATATTGTTTGATGACAATAATTATCTAAAACTCTATGGTTACAATATAAGTCACTAATACCCCATTTCTTTCTGACAATGCATCCATTCCTTCTGACTTTTATATGTTTGAATTAAGATAAAACTTCATGCATTAAACTTCAGTGTATGCATGAGCGGATCGTCTTACAAGTGAATCTAAATACATTTTGCCAGGGCTACGGTCAAACTTTTCCAAACCGGACAGTTTGTACCTATCTCTAAATATCGACAGCGGGTACCCGGGCAGGGTCGGGTAATAGGGTGGTGGGTACCCGGGTAGTAAATTTGGACCCATCCCAGCCCTAGTTTCCATGACATCACAATCAAATGACATCAGTAATCTCTCTGCCACTGAAGCTGATTAGCTGTACTTTTTACACTCAGAACACTGGTTATTCCTGTTGACAAAATAAAAAAAGTGGAAGGATGATTTAGGAAGATAAATAGAATTTCAGAATTTGGTCGTTTGATATCAAATATATCAACATTCGTTACACATATTATCCTTGTATCCTTGTACCCTGGTATTACTGTTATCATTACCCAAACTCCAATAATGTTCACATCCTCTAAACTAACCAATTTATCAGGCAGAAGGCACAAATTTTGTTGATTATGATGAAACATATTCCAATTGAAAAACAAATTACTGTATTTGACGTAATAAGCGCCCAGGGCGCTCTCAAAATTAGAAATAGGGGGCTCTTATTAGAATCTAATTTTGAGGAAAGAGTCGAAAGATCGTAAATTTTTTGGTGTATGCTGACAGCCTGAAATGATATAAAAGAAAAATCTGTGCGTATTATACACGACAGATATATTTTTCAAGAATTTAATTGCCCGTAATTAGGGGTACATATAAAACATGAGTGCATATTATACATGAATAAATAAGTCTAGTAGACATTGATCAATCGGAAGGATGCTAATTGGGATTGTTCACGAGCCAATATATTGGCAAATATCGCCGTGGGCGCTTATTAGAGCGGGGCGCTTATTACGTCGAATACGGTAAATATTCCAAGATACAGTGGCCACATAGCTACACAAGCTTGAAATTCCCTAATGTCAACAAAACACATCGGCATACGATCAGCATTACTGAAACTTTAAACAAAACTAACACATACTACTCTGTTAAAATGCTCTTACTAGTCACTTAACCAGCTGGTGTCTCCCAGGACTAGTGTTCTAGCAGTATTAGAGGTATCTACACCATTGTGTCAGTCAGACTTGATTGTTTGTTTAATGTTTAATGCTGAACCCAGCAATATACCAGAGCCCTGTTCCTCAAAGCGATCTTAGCACTAAGGTGATCGTAGGTCCCATACTTTGACATAGGCTTACGATCATCGTAGCGCTAAGATTGCTTCAAGGAACGGGGCCCAGCAGTATAACGGCGGTCTGTAAATAACCGAGTCTGGACCAGACAATCCAGTGATTGAAATCATGAGCATCGATCCGAGGAATTGGGATATGATGACATGCATCACCAAAGTTAGCCAGCCTGACCAAGCGATCCTGTTAGTTGCCTCTTGCGACAAGCATAGTTGCATGTTACGGCAAGCAAGGGTTGCTGAAGACCTCTTCTACCCCGGATAGATGAGCTGGGGTGATATACCAACAGTGTGATCCAATACATAGCATGATACCTTGCTCATAATCCGATACCGATAATTGCATGTGCTTGTTTCTGTGGTGCCTAGGCCACCTTGTTCATAGACAGCATGGCCAAATACCTGGCATGCTGACGATTTACAGTTGGCAGTGTCAAGTATGGCACAACAGATGAAAATATTTACATTTTCACTACTTCTTTCACTACTAATTAGGATTTGGTGTAACAGTTATCAAAGAAAATATTTTATGTAAGTGAGTGAGTGAGTGAGTTTAACGCCGCTTTTAACAGTATTCCAGTTATATCACGGCGTGTCAGCTTAATGTGGGAGGAAAGCCCGAAGTGATGCAGGTCTCAGACCTTTACCACTTCGGTGAAACCAACGAACACGAGTATGGTGCTGACAAACCTAGAAACATAATCCGGGTGAACCGGGATTCGAACCCACAATCATAGGTTTCTGGCGTGCACAAGGGACCCAACTCTGCAAGAATCAGTATTTGTCACTTAGCATGCGACAGTTATGTATACTTGTACTGAGAAGTAAAACATTGTGGTCCATCTGTGTATCGTCCCACTACTAGAGTGAGTGAGTGAGTGAGTGAGTGAGTGAGTGAGTGAGTGAGTGTTATGGTTTTACGCTTTTAGCAATATTCCAGCAATATCACGGCAGGGGACCCCACTACTAGAGGTCAGAGGTCAGAGCGTGTGGCTTCAAGGATAACATAGGACACGGAACTGATACATCATTCAAACAGCTCCTGGCTGGTAAAACAATGGCAGACCCCCCTAAAGGAGGAATAATTTACATGTTAATATGACCTTTTAGAAACCAGAATTTTGATTGGTCCGCCAGCGGTTTCAAATCTACAACAGACCATTATTTTTCCATCACAGTAGAAGAAAACATTTCTTTGAAAACACTTCCAAGGGCAAATCCAGCATTTTTAAAAGGAAGGGGTCCAATAAGAAAATCCTCTCTCAGTGGGTGGGTGGGAGCAAGTTGTCTACAACATACTACACTTAGCTTTAAACAAAAGAAGGGTGAGGGGGGAGACTCCGGACCCCTCTGGATCCGCCTATGACTTCTCAAAGACGACCAGAAAGCAATTTCATATACTTCTTCTCCCTAGTGTTGTGAAAAACTGTCTTGCAGTTCATAGATTATTGTTAGTAACTGGGGCAATATATACAACGCAAAAGAAGTTAAAAAACACCAAATGGTTTTTCTAAACTATTGTTAATCTATCATGACATGACAGATTAACAATAGTCAAATGAAAGATTGTGTGTTCTATAACTTCTTTTGAGTAGTATAGAAAAAAACACATGGAACAAGCCTCACATAACATGTTTGGTTTCAAATGAAATTTACAGGAATCAAATCTATATTTGAAACCTCTTACTTGAAAATCCACTAGATTTTTCCCCTAATCAAATCTAATTTTGATAACAGCGTTGTTGGTAACATTTGAAGAGATGCTGATTACATCACGTCCAGCATAACATGAGTGAGTGAGTATAAGGATTTACACCGCTTTTAACAATATTCCAGCAAGATCATGGCAGGGGAAACCAGAAATGGGCTTTATACATAGTACTATGAAGGGAATCAAACCCAGGCCATCGTTATGACGAGTGAACCTGTTAACCACTACACTACCATTGCATAACATGAAAGTTCACCTCAGACTTAAGACCCAAGAGTGCCTCTACTGGCTGGTCATTGACTGGTAATCACCAACACTGTGATCCAAAAATAAGAACGAACAATAACTCTTAATGACTCTATAGGTACTGAAGCTCATCTCATTGGATAACTTCACACTTCAGTGATATCTTCATGATCTTGCTGACGTGTTTCCTCTTAGCCTCATTTCAGTGACAATAACATGCTATATACATAGAAAAACTGTATTGCAATACATATGATATTGGTAAACAATTTAAACAAAGAATCTGTTCAAAAGTTGTTCTAAATTAACATGTCCTGACATTTTCAACAGTTCTATGACTGTCCCTGATCCATTACCACCAGGACAGAAGGAGAAGTATCAACAACATTCAGTTGCAAAATTGTAGGAGGAAAAATCGTGATTCAAGACTTAATAGTGGTAATTGGAAAAGAGTACACATGGCTAATATAGAGTATACACCGCCCATATCATCACAAAGTTCTGCGGACGTTTCTTTCCCTCACCCCCATTTTTAACACACCCCCTCCAAAACAAAACCTTAAATATTCCAATAGTAGTCAAATAAAGTATTCCTCATGAAGGAATACATTTATGTAGGGAGGCCCTTTCCCAGGTCGATTGTACACAACTATTTCTTTGGTTACACACAATCTTTTGTTTCAAAACAACAAACCCCACTGGTAAGACAGACAAGCTTAGCTTGACGCTGATTAATGATTGGGAGCAAATTGAAAGTTACACATAACATTTTCTTTCTCTTTCAAATGCTGTACATGTCTAATGTGAATGAAAATAAACAGATATTCCACCACAAATTTTGCAAAGACTGGTGGGGTAATTCCAGGATTAGATCTTGTCGTTCATGCCTTGCGGGTGGATAGTTTTCAGATCTAAAATCCATTTAAGTTCAATGGATCGGCGTCTAGCCGTGCTCTGGTCTGACTCAGGGTCTGTTTTAAGCTGTTGCATGATTTGATAGTGTAGGTCTCTGGTTGAGTATCCTGCAGAATTAAAGTGTTTGGTGACAGGTTTGTCCCTTTGGTGGTTGATGTCGGCAAAGTGTTCTTTGAGTCTAATGCAGAAGGGTCGATTTTTTTAACCTACGTATTGTTTACCACATTTGCTGCAGGTTAAAAGATAGATTATGTTTCAACTTTCACAGGTAAAGTGGGTTTTGCATTTATATTTTTTGCCTGTTGCATGGCTACTGTTGCTGTTGAAAGCACTCACAATCATGGAGTCTGATGAGAGCCCCTAGGCTCGAAACTAGTCACTTGAGATTAAACTTGGGTCTTAGCCCAAACCCTAAACTTATCTGACTTGAAATAATATTACATCTTATCAGATTTGTATCAGCAGTTGCCTGGGGAGCATTCTGTCTACTGTATGGCAACCTTGGCCTTTGTCTCCAGCTAAGTGGTTCACAGATCTACAAACAAGTTCATAAACTTTGGAATAAAACCAGTTTCTTTTACTAGGTATTGTAAGCTCATTCCAGTGGAAAAACACCTTCAGCTTGAAACCCTTGACTTTTGTCTGTTAAATGTATTTTATCAAAAGAACATTACTTTGAGAGATCACTTTAAAAGATATGTTTTCAAAATATTTTTGTGTTGAAATTTATCAATACCTTTTTCTTCTCAAGTCATTTAACAACATACCCTCCGACCAAAGCAGCACAGGGACATAATGATACAATGTGATGAGTAAAGGATAGCACACTGTACGATACACAACTACTGTCAATCTACACAGCAATTTTGTTGTTTCTGAATTCTTTAGTCATTATAATCTAAATCTGATATTTTGTATCCCACAACTTGTAGAAAATCTCTAAAACATGAACAATCTTGTTAAGGTTGATTGCAACTTACATGTAACTTGACTACTATGTTTACACCATACTGGCTATTTGATACTGAGATCAGACAAATGCTGACAGCACCTTTGTAGATGTCACAATCAACATATGTCATCTTCAGCCATCTTCCCGAGGCAAGAGAGTTAACTGACTATAAAAGTCCAGTTTCCACCCTTGCCGAACTAGGCTGGTATTATGGAGTTACATTTTGGCTGGACTAACGAGTCTTTGCATAGTCCAATCAAAATCGCGCAACTAAATCTAAATCCTGTTTGTAAACTGTTATGCAGATTTTGGTCGATTGCAGGATTTGCAAAGCATGTGCACTGCCAACTTGTTGTCAACAGATGTTTACCTAATCTTTTCATGTTTTTAATTAAGGCGCTCGGGTGATTTGATGCACTTTGCGATGTAAGACCTGTTTTATCACAATAAAGATCTTTATTATCGATCAGATCGTCTTGACTGGGCTCCGCCATTTTGTTTGAAACAAATGCAAGTGATATGTTAGGTGGAATCTGATTGGTACATAGGAGAGCCATATAAGGGACATAACTCCTAATAGCTACTGGCGGCGCTACGATTGAGCCAGGAATTCCAGCCAAGTTTGGCAAGGGTGGAAAGTTAACTTTACTTTTGTAGTCAGTTAACTCCCTTGCCTCAGGAAGATGTCTTCAACTTGAGGAACAAATTTAGTTGACACTACAAAATATTCACCAGTGAAATATATTGTCAGTAGAGACAGTGAGTGAGTTAGTTGGATTTAACACTGACTACAACAGTATTTCAGTTATATCACAGCATGTCTGCTTAATGAGGATGAAAAGCCCAAAGTGATGCCGGTCCAAGAAGTTTACCACTAGGGAAGCCAACAAGCACGGATGTGGTGCTGACAGACCAAGATGTTTGTTTGTTGTTTAACGCTGCACTCAACAATATTCCAGATATATGATGGCGGTCTGTAAATAATCGAGTCTGGACCAGACAATCCAGTGACTGACACCATAAGCATCGATCCACGCAATTGGGATATGATGACATGCATCACCCAAGTCAGTGAGTCTGACCACCCGATCCTGTAAGTTGCCTTACGACAAGCATAGTTGCCTTTTATGGCAAGCATGGGTAGCTGAAGACCTATTCAACCCTGAATCTTCACCGGTCGACAGACCAAGAACCGTATTCAGATCAAACCTTGCATTAAAATTCAAACCAAAGATGAAGAGATGTCGACATGGCAAATGGGTTCCTCTCTGCTTAGTGAGACCAAAGGGGACAACAAGCCACTGGAAACTGAGGCTTGTCAGTAATTGTGAATCAGTGGGAAATTAATTTACAAAGACATAGCAGTACATCAACAAGTGGAGAGTAAACTAATTCTCTCTGACAATAGCTCATTAAAACACCAAAAGGGGAGATAATCCAGACATACACATTGCAGGGATTATCTCCCCATGGTCTAATATTATAACAATAGAACGAAAATAAAATCAGTTCGACATCAGGACTTTGAGGATTTTATCTGTTTTTCTTGGTTTTTAGATCTCCATATCTTGATGGTGTTGTCATCACTGACAGTGATAAGTACTTCTGAATCAACAGGGTTGAAAGCAACACAGTTGACAACGTCGCTGTGCGGAAAACGATGAAGGCAGATACCGTAGTGGCGATCCCAGATGTAGCCATGTTTGTCTTCAGCTCCACTGAAATAATATTCAAAGATCTCAAATTACCAAGGATGAAACTGACTTGATTTGTCTGACAATATATGAATTTTACTCATCTATTTTGGGTGTCTGCAACAGTTGATGATAAAAACATGCACATTTGTATACAGTTGGTCATTAAAGAAATATACAATACATCTAACATTTCTAAATGACAACCAGTTTTCATTGCCCCTCCCATACAGCTGTGATAAATTTTGGCAACCCAGATTGATTATTAGGACATGGACCTCTACAAAATACTCCTCACTCTTCAGAGCAGACAAGTTGTCATGATGGCCCCAAGAGTTGGGAAATCACATATCATTTATCACAGGAGTTTACTATCACAGCAAATCACTGAATCATTTAAGCCTTTATGTGAACACAGTGGGAAAATCATCTTTCAAGAACTGTCATATTTAAATATTTTCTTACAACAGAGAAAATATTGAGAAAATATTGAAAAAGTGGTCAAATAACAAATGTTATATTTGGGATTACACTTTGCTAGTAAAGTACAGATTATCATACTTTTTTGGGTTGCGCCCTGTCCGGGATTTGAACCCACACTGCCAGAGTGAAGCACCTAATCACCAGCACAAAAAGTCAATGATCTAACCCACTCAGCCACTAATGCTTTCACAAACATAAAAGTCAGACAATTGGTAGTCTAGATCACATACTTTGTGTACCTTTCTGACAAGTGTAATTTGTCACGGCTCCCATGGCCGAACGCTATGAGGGAGCACAGGGGGCCCAGTCATCTAAGGCGCCGCAATTCGGTGTGCAGAGTTACGTCCCTTGGGCACACAACAAACCTATGATTGTGGGTTCGAGTTATGTTTCTAGGTTTGTCAGCACCATACCCCTGCTCACTGTGGGTTTCACTGAAGTGGTAAATGTCTAAGACCTGTATCACTTTGGGCTTTCCTCCCACATTAAGCTGACACGCTGTGATATAACTGGAATACTGTTAAAAGCGGTGTTAAACCCAACTCACTCACCCTAGAAAGCTATGAACACATAATGCCATTTAGAAAGTGGTCAAATGTAACAAATGTCATAATGGGAATAACACTTTCTTAGTAAAGACCCAGATGGGACTCAAACCCCAAAAGTATGAGAATCACTACTTTACAAACAAAGTGTTATCCCAAATATAACATATTGAAGCACTGTTCACGTTTGTGCAGACCCTCTGAACGGCTGCGACCTACCTGGCAACATACTCCTCACAGACATCGAGAAAGATAAAGAAACACTCGTCGTTGGGGGTGAAGGCTTTGTGAGACCTCAACATGGTGCCCACCTCCTTCATCTTACACAGGTCAATGACATGGACGTCGATCTCCTGGGCTATTGGGGGTGGCTGTAGTGGGTTGCAGATCTCATAGCCTGGCGGCCACGGTCGACTGTTCACATACAGGTATCTACAACATGGTTGTCATGGTAACATCATGGTCACAAATATGTAAAGGATGAAGTATACACTCCAGGGAGCTGAGAATACAGTTGAATTAAC
Organism: Haliotis cracherodii; assembly: GCF_022045235.1. NCBI lineage: Eukaryota > Metazoa > Mollusca > Gastropoda > Lepetellida > Haliotidae > Haliotis > Haliotis cracherodii. Next base: position 21,276,734 of record NW_027266268.1, read on the forward strand.
ACTGATTAACTGATCTGGATAATTTGTGCATGCCCCTCTGTGGGATTGAATCTTGCACTTAAGAAAGGTCATTTCATCATCAGAATCATCAACACCATGCCACATCTAAAACATTTTTTTATTTGATACTTACATATCCTGTTTTTTTAATGCTATGGAGGCCACCATCATAATAAATATCCCTAATAAAAAAAAACGCTGACCGTTTTTTTATATTTAACATAGCCCTGTTTCTATTAATGCTATAGAGGCCACCACCACCACCACAACCACCACCATCATCATCATTATCATCATCACCATCCCACATCAAAAAAACATTTTTTTATTTGATATTTAACATACCCTGTTTTAATGTCTGCTATGGAGGCCACCATCATCATCATAATAACTATACCACATTAAAATTGCTGAAGATTTTATTTGACATTTAACATACCCTGTTTTGATGTAGTCCACTTTCACATTCGTTTAAAGACCATACTGTACCCTGCTTACTGCAGACAGAGTTATACGTACCACAGAGCTTAAAATGTCCTGGATATGTTGAAAGGAGAAGATATTCTGGGAGATTAATTTTAAGGATAAAAGACAAAAAACATGTTTATGAAGTTGTCTCTCCACCCACCTGTGATCGGGAGACAGACTCATGCCGATTATGTGTCCATCCATATCGAATATTTCATCCACGCTGTCATACGGACGATCCACTCCATGGTTGTTTTCGTCAACATCAGGCAAGAGGAAGCGCACACCACCATCCCCGCAGTGAGACTGTCCAACAGTGCTGTCTCCTTTCAACGAATCAATCCTCTTAATGCCGATCTGGTGCGGAGTGTATGTCAGGGAACCCATGGTGAATATAAGGAGTTTATCACATTGTTCACTCACTTTCTGTTTTATGGTATTGTGCTTTTCAGAGGTATTGTTGGTTGGAAGACGACAGTTGTCGGGGAAACCGTAAAACTGGTTGTTTGGCTGAGGAGACATGTCGTCATCGCTGTCGCAGCAGGCACATGGAAGGGCCGCCTCGATCTCCACCTGGCGCAGAGAACACTCCATGGAGTGATTCATCACCTCCTCCGCTTCCCAATACTCAGGCCTGTAGATTATTCGGCCATTTATCTGATTGCCTATGTCTTGTCGGCTTCCTGTTTGTGAAGTCACAGAATGTACAGAGTTTTCCATCACTTTGACACACGCCTGACTTTCACCATTCATGTCTGCCTTCCCCCACACAGGCTCCTGGGCAGGTTTCTCTGCATTCACTGCCATGTCCAGTTTGGAGTCAGTGAGATTTTTGGATATCATGATTGTCCGAATGGAGCTTGCGTTTGTGTTTAGGAAGCGGAACAATCTCATCACAACCGACTCACGTTCCGATTCAATAGACTGGGATGCCTGTAAGATAAACACACATGCAAGTTGAACAGTTTTTACCAAGAAGGGTCGGCATGGTGTTACCATGGTTACGGAGCACAAACATATTCCTTCCTATAAGCATACAAATTGTGATCGGTCATACTGCAAGTCCTGCAGGTAGCTAATATTTCTACTCTGGTATATATTAAATTCAAAGTTCGGAGTGTTCAGGGTTGATTTTCTCCAATCTAACATTGAAATCCTCCTGTATTAATGGACTAAAGAGTAGAGCATGTGCATTGATATGAATTCAGATCATTCATGGACATCAAGTGACAGTGGCCACATGTTGCCAGCCTTGGATTCCCAAAATTATACTTGATAGTTCTCTTGACTTGGTGAGGTGAGGCAGGTGACATCGCGCTCAAGATTATTGCACCTAAATAGCGACACGTTGGTGTGTGTGTGTCTGTCTGTTTGTGTGTCTGTCAGTCTGTCTGTGTGCATTTGTAGTAGTCTGGCCTAATGCTGATTTTATAGTATATGCCGTAGTATAACTCTACAGAATACTGACTCCAAGCCAACCAGTCCTTGTTTTAGCCCCTTAATGCCGAGCGCCAGACAGTGTAACAACAAGTACCATATTTTAACGTTCTTGGGTATGACAAGGCCAGGGATCAAACCCCAGACCTTCCGCTTTCCGGGCAGACACTCTATCCACTAGACCAAGGAGGTCCCATGGACCAGATAAATCTCATATGTAACCATTTTCATACACCTTGTAAAGGTTGAGATTTTTTCAACACTAGACAAAATGTAAGTCTAAAATAATTGTTTTCTGAATGTAGTTTGACTTGATTTTCATGAAAACTAATTTATCAACCCTACATGGTTTTCATATGAGTCCTGTCGACTAACAACATTTTTCAGCTTGTTAGGAGACAAAGCAGAAGCTCGTTTCAAGTATTTATTAATGGCATAAAATCATTAAATTGGTATAAAATGGTTTTCCTCTTTCTGCTTTACATTGAAAAAAATCATACACTTTAAAATCAATCAGCTGAGTAGCACACCTGGTCAGTCATCAACGACGTATACTATGTAGCATGTACAGTGCTCGTTTGCGCTGTTCCTTCTACCGTTGTGCCCCCTCCGATCAAGATGTCAGTCATCAACGATGTATACTATGTAGCATGTACAGTGCTCGTTTGCGCTGTTCCTTCTACCGTTGTGCCCCCTCCGATCAAGATGTCAGTCATCAACGACGTATACACATACCCAAACACTACTGCCCATACAACAAAGACTTCAAGTCAAACTTTATTTTGAATATATACGTACCGTATTCGACATAATAAGTGCCCAGGGCGCTCTCAAAATTAGAAATAGGGGGCTCTTATGAGAATATTATTTTGGTGGAAAAAAACAGAGTTGATAGATATATTTCGTGGTTTATGCCGACAGCCTGAAATGTTTATATACGACAGAAATATTTTTCCAGAATTTAATTGTCCATAATTAAGGGTGCATATAACACACGAGTGCGTATTATACACGAATAAATAAGTTTTGTGTACATTGATCAATTGGAAGGGGTGCTAATGGGGATTGTTCACTAGCCAATATATTAGCAAATATCGCCGTGGGTGCTTATTAGAGAGGGTGCGCTTATTATGTTGAATAGGGTATTTAGTTTACAACTACTATGACAGGCCTAACCTTATTGAGCCACAGAGCTGAACATGAGTTGAGTTGCCGCGTCCAGTGCAGGTTCCCGGACAACAAGTGTGTGTCATCGTACCACGTCCCAAACACGTCATATGGTTTGTTTATCACACGACACTGTAGTTCAAAGTTTTCTGAAAGAGCAATCCAAAATTAATGAGTGATTATATCCATACAAATATGGCTTAATTCCCATTACCTTAGTGTCAGTGCCTTGTTCTACAACATGAACATATGGTTTCACAAACTGTCAATTTTACATCAAATTTAATATTTAATGCTTATATATTTTGTCTTTCATATTGCATTTAATCCCATTGTGTAAACAAGAGGTAGAAACTTTGCTTGCGAACAAAACTATTTGCAGGTTGAAACACCAAGACCAAAATGCAATAGCTGAGACAGGACTAGTAAAAATGTTAGAAATATTTTTTATGAGAATATTAATAGAAGATATATTTGCAAATAAGGTCATTTTTTATCTAAATATGGTAATTCTTATTTAAAATGAGAGAAAAACAAAGAAGATTGATAGTTATCTTACTTGTTCTCATATCTATCAAAGTTTTGAGTAAATACAAAGAAGTTGAAGACAATATTCGTTAACATGCTGAACATGCCAAGGGCTTCAGGTTAGGCTTAAAGGAAAGGAAAGAAGTGGTTCTCAGGCAATGACTTAAAACAAAATGTGGGCAGGTGGTGGTTTTGTTTGTTTGTTTGTATGTAACCAAAAAAACAGTGTTCCATCCACCTGGGAAAGGGCCTCCTTACTTAAACAAGCATACAAACTCCTATTGGTGCCATTACTGTACCACATGATGCACAGTAAAGCAGTGCACATGTAAAGGGAAGTAAGTGTGTGCCATATTGGATCGCATTGTTTTTAAGTATTCAGATTTTTATTTATTATTTTTCTAATGGAAATAAAAACGAAACATGCGGCTGACTTAATGATGATGTGGGTGGTCCCTGAGAACCAAGACTAATCTTTTTTTAAGCCTTTAAATACTTTCTAGGCCAAGAAAAATATTTTTTTTGTATAACATTAACATGGTTAATTGGTAACTAAGTTTGTCAATAATTTAACCAGGTTTGTCACCATAGCAACTGATTATTCACTGCTGAGTCTTACGTGTCAAGCTGAAGACGGCAATCTCTCCCGATGTGCTCATGTTACCAAAGTGTACCCCAGACACAAGGAGGAGAGTGTCGGACTCGTTAAAGTTGGAGAACTGCGTGTACTTCCAGGTGAATTCCTTCATGTCGTGTTCAAACTTGAGAGTCGCTGGGTAACTCGATGTCCACACCTTAAACAGAATCAGTTTTACAGTCCACGCTAATCTTAATTTTCAGAGGGTGGTCAGGTAGCCTAATGGAGCAAGTGTTGACAGGTCAGGGGGAAGTCCCGGTTGTGTTTCTTACAGGGGATCATGTGTGAATCATCTACTGGTGTCTACTGCTGTTATAATGATGTCCTTGGAATAATGCTAAAATCAGCGTAAAAATGTCATATGTTCAGATAACAAAACTGAAAGGGTTCAGTACACTGCGACATCAGTATCAAACTTAATGATACGATACTCCGTAAGCTTCCTCATCATCATCATTCATTTGAATCAATCCATAAAATATTTGAATTTTCTTCAGTTCAGATGGCTTACAGACCATGTTGACTGATCATTGACTGATCATTGACCATGTTGACTGATCATTGAGCATGTTGCCAATCACTGACCATGTTACTGATCATTGAACATGTTGACCCAGAGCTCCAGATAACTTTTAGAGCAATTGAGTTTTTACTCCAGGGTTTCTATTCTAATTGGGTTATTACATTTTTCATTGGGTAACCAATACTTTTTCACTCATCAATTCATCACTCTATTGGTTTTTACCCCAAATTAGTGAACATTTTGAGATTTAAAAACAATGAAAAAATGTTTTAGATGTATATAACTGTTCTAAATATATAGGCTTGACTCGGAAAGTAAATTAACTTGTAATTGTGTTTTGGAAATTAGCTCCTATGTATGCATGCTGGAAAAGCTTTATTGGGTATTTACCGGTGTTGTTCTTATACATTTGAGTTTTTCATTTAATGCATGCATTTCTGTACGCAAGTTAATTGAAAGTTAATTGAAAGTAGCTGGGTTTTGAATACTTTTTGGGTGGCGTGGGGTGGGGGTATTTGACGCAAATACGCTGCTTATCTGTAGCTCTGTTGACTGATCAGTTCGAGTGGGTCACTCGTGTTGACGGAACCTTACAGTGGCTCAGTAAACCAATTTTAAAGTTTTCAAACAAGTTGATGCCAGACAAGCAGACCACCATTGGATAATGGATGTGTTGATGTTGCAGTTATTTATTCAGAATCAGAATACAGAATGATGTGACGTCTCATTCCATGTGGATGACAGACTGAAAGAATGAACGAATGAAAAGTAGTATCGGCAACCAATGAAAAGCTGAGTTATTTATAAAAAGACTGTAATTCCCAAGAGCTTTACAGAAGATTTAATACCCTCTACCCGACTTTCCATATGGGTAAGAAATTATGATAAATACCTTGGATCCATAGGCTATCAGTTTTGGATGATAAATTGGGATTCAAACCAAACAACAGTAGATCCTGGAACACTCAAGGTAAAGAACTCTGCTTAGTTAAGTCTTGCTCTAATTGTTATTTAGGTAAACAGGGATAAAGCCCCGATACTATAAATCTGAAAACAACAACGATCACTGATACCTTGACAGTTCCGTCTTTGGAGCATGTTGCAAACAGCTGACCATTATGCGAGAAGCTAACGTGTAACACTTGGTCCTTATGCTTTCCTATGTTTTCACTCTCTAACACTGGGGTGTAGTAATACAGGCGCTTGAACTCCTGCCTCCAAGAGTGTTTCCCCGGCGCCATGGGAACAGATGGCGCTATGTGCCAGTGATGGTAGAAGAGTCCCTTCCATAGCAGGTCATCTAGCGAGACCTGGAACCAGCGCTGGCACGTGTAGGACGCCCTAGCTAGGTCTGCCACAGGCAGGTTGGAGAAGATTTTGAGCAGTAGGTCATCGGGCAGATGCTGGAAACCATAGTAGCAGATCACCTGATCTTCTGCCATCGACAAGTCACAGCTCTGAAAAGACAATATGGTTTTAAATGTAGGTATGTAACACTAATTGAGTGAATGATGTTCAACACCCAGTGTTCCTGTTTACCAGAAATTACCAGTTTTTTACCATGTTTACCAGTAAAATTAGGCCTGGACTGGTAATTCACGTGACATCCAGTCCTTGTGGACCGGCAAATAAAGTACCTTATAAATCTTTGTTGTTGAACAAAACATAAGTGACATTCAGTATATTTTTAGAAAAAAGTCAGCTTGTCTGTTACCATCAGGGTTTCCCTGTGTCTACTTTTAGTGCAAGGGAATATTTCACTTTGCTTCGAGGTTAAATATATATTTGAAGTGACTTTGTCGCAAACTATTAATAAAAAAGAGAAAATTGTGACTGAATTTTGTGTGAATGATGTGTAGATCATGTAGAACAGTTACTTCAGAGGTGTACTGAACAAGGTTTTGAAAGAACTAAAAGCAGGTATTTTTGTACATTTTTAAATTGTATAAAGTTGGGACTGACAATAACTAGCAGGGGACTAGTAATTATTAGAGTTGCCAGTCCACCAGAACTGGCAGTTTCAAAAGTCGGCAGGAACACCGAACATTCAGAAATATTTCAGTTTTAATATGGCTGCCTGTAAACAATTGTTTGTTTTTGAGACAGTGGTTGATTGAACAATATAATATACAATACAATAGTTTATAATGTTTATAATGCACCAAATTCCATTTACCAAGTCTTTGCTCATGGTGCCACATTATCGTTACCCTCGTAAAATATCAGATTCTCATCTCCCTGGGGAGTATACAACCCATGCTGCCTGCGAGGCATACTACCGGGTACCCATTCACTGCTGCGTGAACAAAGTCACTTGCCAAAGAAGAAACCACAAGTGGTTCAGCCTGGGGCAGGTCCTAACCCCCCAAAACTCTCAAGAGTCAAACCGCCAAATACAGTCACTCATCCAAATATTCTACTGTACCAATGTTGCATGACTTCACCTGATTTGTGATCTGTGACCAGGACCACATGCTGACATCACATGCCATATCTGCCTGAAATCCTACAGCTGTGTGTACAGGTGTGTGGGAGTGGGTTGATTCAATTAACGTGAGTCAATAACGTGACTAAGGTTGAATATAATATGGTCCAACATTGAATTTTAAAATACTTTTTTCTCAAATGGCACAGACAGTCTGTTAAAACACTTTTCAGTGTACAAGCCCGAATGATGTCACAATGATCTCCAAAGCATTGTGACAATGAGCAATATTCCAGCTATATGACGGCCGTCTGTAAAATAATCGAGTCTGGACCAGACAATCCAGTGATGGATATCATGAGCATCATGAGCATTGATCCGCAATCAAGATCGATGAAATGCATCAACCAAGTCAGCCAGCCTGACCACCCGATCCCGTTAGTCGCCTTTTACGACAAGCATAGTCACCTTTTGCGACAATGTAGATATCGCTTGATCTCACCAAAGCGATATCTCCTGTGGGAGCCTGTTTTGGATGACAAATGTAGTACAAGCTCATCTAACTCACTCACTCACTCTAACTAGACCATAAGAACTTTCAGACAAGTTGAGCAAGATGAAGACTGCATAGAGGAGTTCTTAACCAACCATTTATCATAATTAAATCAAACTGTAAACGTGTATTGGTTGGGCAATTTTTAAGTTTATGTGTTGCTTGGGAACCATAGTTCCATCATTGTTCCTATACAGGAAAGGACGTATTCCTGTACCTGTAGCTACCTCAATAACAGAGTCATCAGCATGACCAGCACTTCCAGTCTAACGACCTTGACCTTCAGTCTCAACCATAAACCATCTAGAGCTCATGTATATAAAGTTTCATCAAATTCCAATCACAAATGCTCAATATTGTAAATCAGACAAGTTTCCTGTTTAATCTGCCTACCCATTATCAGAAATGATTCATTTTCAACTGGTCGTTATCACTGGTCATAAAAATACTATCAGACTAGTAATAATATAAGTTGTAGCAGGATCACGAGGGGTACATGCGGTTTTATGTGTCCTGAGTTAGGTTTTATACCACGAGCTGGAGGCAGGCTGTCCCACATAGACTCGTAGTATAAAACCTAATTCGGGATGCATAAAACCCCATGTACCCCTCGTGATCCTGCTACAACAAATTTATTTTACTGCCATGTTTTAATGTGACACTGTAAAAGAATTAACACAAATTCAAAATTGAGATTGAGATGAGGTTAGCTTGTGCTTTGTCACATGACTTCAAATAACTCGAAAAAAGCATGCGGCTTTTTTGCTTTGAAGCGGGGTATAAGAGATTTATTCTGTCTTTCAGAAATTCCTGTGCAGCCTGTATTGCTTGTATGAATTGTATTAAAATCATATCAATCAAACTGGTAGTATGTAACAACCCAACTTAACGAGCATGATCACTGATCTATAAAGTCGCATGTTGCAATCAGCATTGGTTGCTTGGGACCAATTCTACCCAGAATCCCAATGGAGCATGTAAAAAAAATCAACCACTGAGAGTAATTTACACTGAATTTTGCTAAGACAATGAGCTTCCTTGAAATGAAAGTCACTATCTACAATATCAAGGAGGAAACAGTTTTGTACAACACAGTCAAGAAGGACACAGAGAACAATCATTCACTTCAAGCAGGAAGTCAGCTGTCAGTGACAACATCAACACCATCAAAGCGGTTGTACAAGCCGCTCTCCTATTATAACAAAGCCTTGAACACTATTCTCAGTAGGCAGCTGTGTGATGATACAGTCATATTTTCTGAGATCAGTGTTCACTGCCTCTGCTGTTTATACTGTATTATTATTGCTTCATAAAAAGATAAGAATCTTCACCAAAGCACTGCCCACAACTGATGTTGTTTGTCTTGTTTGTTGTTGAGCACATAAACTCAGCAATCTTCCAACTATATGATGTGATTCTGAGTCTGGACCAGACAATCCAGTGATTGATGTCATAAGCATCGATCCATGATGAACATGATGAAAGCATCAACCAGGTCAGCGAGCCTGACCACTCGTTCCGGTTAGTCGCCCCTTACGACAAGCATGGGTTGCTGAAGACTTATTCTAACCCGGATCTTCACGGGTCCCACAACTAACGTGATAAATTGAGAACTTGACATCCATACACCATCTACACTTGTCCAAATAATCGAGTCTGGACCAGACAATCCAGAGATTGATGCACCCGTGAAGATTCCGGTGTAGAATAGATCTTCAGCAACACATGCTTGCCGTAAAAGGCGACTACGTTTGTCGTAAGAGGCGATTAACAGGACCAGGTGCAAAATATTGGCACCTTTCTCTCATTATCAGTCATTTCAAGTCACCTTTGCAACGAAAAACATTAGTCTTATATATAATAACTTAAATATGGACATTATTTATCATAATTGGGGAAATTTGCTTAAACTGTAAATGTAATTGTCAATCTGCAGTTAACCTGTGGCCTAAAGAATTGGCCTCTGCAGAATGCCTAAACAAATCCCTGATTGTATGGTGTATTATGACCACAGTATTCATATTGCCATAAAATAAAATGTGTTTCCTGTTACAAATGACAAATGACAGGTTAATGATGACATAGAAAAATGGTTTTCATCATGTTTAAAGGGGCACTGATCTAACGCCATTCCCCGGACTGGTTGTTGCCTTTGTTATTGTTTTTTTCCCCGTGAGTACCCGGATGATACGCAACACAACTGAGCGTGACCAGAGACTGGGCTACCGTCTGCAAGGACAGCTAAATACACTTGGAGGCTATTTGTTTTACGCATTTTTGAATAAACACTGATTGGTTAAATGTGATCTATAAAGATTCGACAAAGGGCACATGTTAATTAATTTCTTCAGCCTAAACAAACAGACAAAAAGAACGGCGGAGCTCATCGGAAGTCGTCATTTGGAAATACCCCAGATGGTTATAGTTTAATACTAAAAAAAAGTATCCATGCAGTGAAAGCATTTTCGGTTTTCGGATTGCGTCGATAATACGATTACTACTCCCTTGTTGTCATCCACGTTTTCTCGTATAACCCTACACTTGTGTATTTGTCGTCATTCACTTGATGCTCAGTTAATGAATTTATTACAGGTACAATTAGTGGTAGCACCACTTAGATTACCTGACAAAGGTTCTCATTTGGCATTTATTGTGTCTGGGGTAATTATTCAATCTAAATCCAGGTTTGAAGTGAGGTGAAATGTGCGTTATGTAATATGCACGTGGCAGCCCAGCAAGAGATGAATGATCAGTTGATTTACTTTTTTTGGTAAATCAACGGATCGTTCCTAGTCATCAAAGGATTAACAGAAAATACGTTGATTGATTAATCACTGTTATCTTGCACAGTGGATATGTCAAAAGAGTGTTTACATGTCTAGGTTTACTAAAACAAAGGGAATACACTCATATCATGGCGTGAAGTGCCGATGTAAAAACAACATACTTTGTTCAAAGGGTTAACTGATAATACGTTGATTGGTTGCTCATTGTTATCAAACTCAGTGGGTTTTTTAGGAACCGTGGACGTAATGAAAATAGTTGTCACGTGGCCTTTCTCAGCCAACCCTTGAGACTTGACACCTATGTGAAACACCTGAAACAATCCAAGTGATCAGTTGAGAAACGAACACTCCGAAACGATATATATCTTTTAGAATATTTGATAGTTACAGAAACACGTGACATCGAATAAGTTATTTTGTATAGCTGCAGATGAGTGGGATATTATTCCTTTGTGTGGATATTCACGGATACATTCCTCGAACAAGGAAGCTGCCTATTTATACACATAAATTTGGTAAGATGTAATTATGGTATTTGCATTTTGTTTTCCTTCATTTGAACCGATTCGTTCTTGTTTCTCTACGTCTTGGTTGGGAAATTCTTCAATGCACGATAGACGTTGTTTTCACAGGTCATTTCCTTTGTAAGCGTGTATAGATTACCGTCAATTTGTAAAATGTGATTCTCTCAGGCAATTTATAAAATGTTTAAAATGTTAAATGTCATTTTGACTAAAAAATCTGTCCAGATTGATTAAGACGATCAAAAGGGCCTACAAACATCACAACAGATTATTATGTAGGATAAGAAGCCAAACAACATAGAAATGTACTTTTCAACGTTACATTTTCAGTCTCTCGGTGATGACATTAAACATCAAAATGTTTGGAATTCGTTATCATAATAATACAGATGGAAATGTTGTTCAGTCACTTTGTAAAATAACTGAATATTTAGACGTTTAATAAATATGTTACACATTTTGACAGTAAAAAAATATACACACTATAAAAAAAGCAATGCTCTGATGAAATATTTACTTTGTGTTGCAAGTGAAAATAGTGTAAACGAAAATCGCAAAACTACCAAGCAAGTGACTTATCAAAACTTCGTCACCATTACCGATGCTACCCACAAAGATACCTACATTTCCTTATCTCGAAAACTGTATTTCATTTTGTTGATCAATGTGACCATACGCTCTTATTACTACCGGTATCCATAAAAGTGACTAATGCGCTTACGAATGGCGCAACAGAGGTCGCGAGCTAGTCTAGATTTCTGCTCTACATCCGGGTACTCACTGGGAAAAAACAATAACAAAGGCAACAACCAGTCCCGGGGAATTGCGTTAGATCAGTGCCCCTTTAAAGGGGCACTGATCTAACGCAATTCCCCGGACTGGTTAGATCAGTGCCCCTTTAAAGGGGCACTGATCTAACGCAATTCCCCGGACTGGTTGTTGCCTTTGTTATTGTTTTTTCCCCCGTGAGTACCCGGATTAAACGCAACGCAACTGAGCGTGACCAGAGACTGGGCTACCGTCTGCAAGGACAGCTAAATAAACTTGGCAATATTTGTTTTACGCATTTTTGCATAAACACTGACTGGTTAACTGTGATCTATAAAGATTTCGACAAAGGGCGCATGTTAATTAATTTCTTCAGCCTAAACAAACAGACAAAAAGAATAGCAGAGCTCATCGGATGTCGTCATTTGGAAATACCCCACATGGTTATAGTTTAATACTAAAAAAAGTATCATTGCAGTGAAAGCATTTTCGGATTTCGGCTTGCGTCGATAATACGATTACTACTCCCTAGTTGTCATCCACGTTTTCTGGTATAACCCTACACTTGTGTATTTGTCGTCATTCACTTGATGCTCAGTTAATGAATTTATTACAGGTACAATTAGTGGTAACCCCACTTAGATTACCTGACAAAGGTTCCCATTTGGCATTTATTGTGTCTGGGGTAATTATTCAATCTAAATCCAGGTTTGAAGTGAGGTGAAAAGTGTGTTATGTAATATGCACGTGGCAGCCAAGCAAGAGGTAAATGATCAGTTGATTTATTTTTTTTGTAAATCAACGGATCGTTCCTAGTCATCAAAGGATTAACAGGAAATACGTTGATTGATTAATCACAGTTATCTTGCACAGTGGATATGTCAAGAGTGAGTGTTTACATGTCTAGGTTTACTAAAACAAAGGGAATACACTCATATCATGGCGTGAAGTGCCGATGTAAAAACAACATACTTTGTTCAAAGGGTTAACTGATAATACGTTGATTGATTGATCATTGTTATCTATCACTCAATGGATTTTTTAGGAACTGTGGACGTTATGAAAATAGTTGTCACGTTCCCAGCCGACCATTGAGACACCTATGTAAAACACCTGAAACAATCCAAGTGATCAGTTGAGAAACGAACACGGGTTATAATATCCCGAAACGATATCTATCTTTTAAGATATTTGATTGTTACTGAGACACGTGGCATCGAATAAGTTTCTTTGTACAGCTGCAGACGAATGGGATATTGTACCTTTGTGTGGATATTCACGGATACATTCCACGAACAAGGAAGCTGCCTAAAATTTATACATATAAATTTGGTAGGTTGTAATTATGATATTTGCATTTTGTTTTCCTTCATTTGAACCGATTCGTTCTTGTTTCTCTACGTCATGGTTGGGAAATTCTTCAATGAGCGATAGACGTTGTTTTCGCAGGTCATTTCCTTTGTAAGCGTGATCAATGTGACCATACGCCCTTATTACTACCCATAAAAGTGACTAATGCGCTTACGAATGGCGCAGCAGAGGTCGCGAACTAGTCTAGATTTCTGCTATACATCCGGGTACTCACTGGGAAAAAACAATAACAAAGGCAACAACCAGTCCCGGGGAATTGCGTTAGATCAGTGCCCCTTTAAAGGCTTCTGCATTTCCTTGAACATGATGATGTGGAAAGTATTTATTTAAATCAATCAGTATCTACGAATGAAGATCTATATCTCAGCCAGAAAAAAAGACTGATTAAAAATGTATTTGTAGGCTATTTGTGTTGATGTTTGTTAGCCATGTTAAAAGGCCACTTAACAATCATAATTTGAGTAATTTCTTACATTTGTTCCACTGGAACAACACAAATAAGGAAGGGAATTACGTGAACAGGCGAACACCTATTATCTTGGTATACATCCGTTGACTGTAATAACACCACTCAATATACGTTCCTTTATCGTTTGGTTGAAATGGCACTTGTAAATGACATCAGCTGATAACCAACTCCAAGTTCACAAAGCTGTCAATGGAGAACGTTAATTACTCTGATCCTGGTGTTGGTTGGTGTGGTTTTAGAAAAAGGACAATGAATAGATAAAAATATGATGCTTTCTAAGAATCGACCGAAGAGAAATAATTTTAAGTCAATGATTAAAAGAAATTTCAGAAGGAAACGAAAACCTCTAGGCCTACACCATCGAGCAAATGTCAATGTCAGTAAAAAGAAGTATGTACACTATAGTGCAGGAAATTGACACACTCATAATTATACAAAAATGCATACCTTTAGAAAATATAAACATAAATCCTCATAGGCACGACAGAAAGGACAGTAGTTGTCAAATTCGCACGTCACAGACTCTCGTTTACCCTAAACAACATTGCAACATGCCATTTTGCCATGGGAATTCTGGGAGCTTGTTTTGCTTCTAAAATTAGAAACATAATGCGTGCGACAATATCGAACTCCTAACAGGGTCGTGAGCACAGCGGCGACTCTACTAAATTAACCACAGTTTCATAACCGCAACGGTTTAGCATTGGGGCTTAGGAAAAGCGCGTATGATCCATAAGTTTATCAATGTTATCAAAGTAAGAAATATTGACACGGTGTATAAAGTGTTTGCCTCAAATTACTTATGTCCGTTATTCAGTCATGGCCTGATGAGACTCGTACGTGGTACGAGTTGAAAGCGCTAGTCTATTAAAACTGTGTTCAATCTTACTCCACTTATATATATATATATTCGTCTTTGAATACATGCTCTTTTGATAAAACCTTCAGGTTATTTTACTGTTGACCGATTCTACGTTTTAATGTGAAAAACATGTCAGAATCAGAGAGCTTTGTTGGTACCTTTTTATTAAATGTAAATTTAACACGAATGTGATTGCTATTTCAATTATCAGTGTGCCGCCTGTACAGCGAAAGAGGGGATTTTATATCGTGTTTAACAATATTACGCCAATCTCTTTAAATTCAGATCTTTTACTGCGATATGATACCTCTCTGCGTAATGAGTTGTAGTTATAAGTGTTAAAGGAGTCATTCCCGAGGCAAGGGTGAAAACTCCTGTTTCCACTGTGGTGAGTGAGTGAGTTTGGTTTAACGCCGCTTTTAACAGTATTCCAGTTATATCACGGCGTGTCAGCTTAATGTTGGAGGAAAGCCCGAAGTGATGCAGGTCTCAGACGTTTACCACTTCGGTGAAACCCACGAGCACGGGTATGGTGCTGACAAACCTAGAAACATAATCGGGGCGAACCGGGATTCGAACCCACAATCATAGGTTTCTGGCGTGCCTAAGGGACGCAACTCTGCACAGCGAATCGCGGCGCCTTAGACGACTGGGCCACCCGTGCCCCCGTTTCCACTGTTGAAATTGGACTTTAATGGCCAGTTAACGTCCTTGCCCCGGGAAGGTGTGAAGAGGTCGCCTTCTGTCTCAGCAATTTCGGCTGACCTGTTCCTCTTGAGTACTCGTGAGTGTGAGTAGGGTACACATATCCATTGTGAGGTTTAGTATTGGTAATCTTTCTGTTGTATTGATGAGTTTTCTGTTTTCGCATTGATATAATTTGATTTTTGATTTTTAGCAACTAATCATATTTCTTTGGCTGCTCTGTTTATATACGCCCAAGAAGCAGACCATCTGTCAGATATAGAGTTAGTTTGGACTTGGCTACTGCGTCCCTTGGTTTTAGGAGATCAACTACAAATAGTGGACCTAGCTGCCATTCTTTGTTTCAACCGAGTCCGGGCTGGGGCATGTTCTTGAAATTCCATTAACAAGTGAGCAATGGATTCAGGTTCATTCGAGAGGGGCATACCTTGTCATAGTGCTTTTGTGTTTTGTTTTATTTGTTGTTTAACGCCGCACTCACCAATATTCCTGCTATATTACGGCGGTCTGTAAATAATCGAGTCTGGACCAGACATTAGAGTGATTGACATCATGAGCATAGATCCACACAATTGGGATACGATGACATGCATCAAGTCAGCGAGCCTGACCATCCGATCCCGTTAGTTGCCTCTAACGACAAGCATATATATAGCTATTCCCCACACGGACCCCGTACGATATTAACAAATTCGGTCGTTTTTGAATTTTGATATCCTTTACGTGAAGGTAAACAGGGATATAAAAGCTCAAAGGTCGAGCATCTGTGTTAAAAACCAACACATGTATTTTTTTAGCTCATATTATCTGCATAATCTAGGAAATCATTCATAGTTTTCTCTCTAATCACACGAACAACTGTAAAACATATCATTCGCTTATATAAGACAACTTTCTCTTAAAAACAAACCATCATCTGAATACAATGTCTGTATGTAGTGTGTGATGCTACACCCCTCGTTATAGCGCGAGTAATCGCGATAACCATGGCCATCCGAAAACGTTTGATATCCGAAAACCTATGATCCGACGATAATCAAAAGTGTTCACATGACGAGTGTTCAATTAGCTGTGCAGAGTTGTTTCCCTTGGGCACGCCAGAAACCTATGATTGTGGGTTCGAATCCCGGTTCGCCCCGATTATGTTTCTAGGTTTGTCAGCACCATACCCGTGCTCGTGTGTTTCACCGAAGTGGTAAACGTCTGAGACCTGCATCACTTCGGGCTTTCCTCCCACATTAAGCTGACACACCGTGATATAACTAGAATACTGTTAAAAGCGGCGTTGTACACAACCCACTCACTCATTACCACAGAATAGACTTTTAAGATTCCTAGAAGTGTCTACTATTACAACTTTGTTGGAGATCTAGATATCATCTCTTCTCTCAGAAAAGTAATTTGAAAAATATCAATCGATTTATAGTTGTCCAGCTTCGAAACTATTTAGTATGAACACTGTATCTTGACAAAAGGTGAAATACCAATGGTTTTATTATCGTGCGAACTTTATTAAATGTGCGGGCATAAATGAAAGTGGTGTTTGGAGTTTGCAAATAATGCTAAGGGGGGATAACCACCAAACCGGAAGCGTTTCACACGCACGCGCCCCTCATGTAAACATGAAATATGGCCTACAAGGCAAGGTAAGACAAGTTTGCTGACCCGCCCCTTTCGGTCATCATTTGATCAAACGAAACTATGATTTGTCATTTCACAATATCATTTTGATGACATGAATATATTCATTTTGCAGGTTACGAGAGTTTGAAGAACAACTAAAATCGGACGAAATTGACTTCAAAAACTTGCGGAAGTTGTGTTTTGCGGGTAGGATATTATTTACATCACATGACTTCAAAACATTTAATGACAGGTATCTTTAAACTCGGTGTTGAAATTTGAAAATATAATTTCCTCATGTATATTCAAAAGAGTTTTCAAACTAGGGTAGGTTATTGTCTATAATATTATCCTTACCCTAATTTATAGTGCTACAAAATCCGTCAGCACTATTATAAACTTCACATTCGTGTGACTGTTGCAAGTGATCCAGTTCAAGTGAAATTGATGGGCCGGGTTTCAGAAATGTATGGCCACAGGACCCTTATTGGTCAGAAATGGGGGTCATATGTTTTGTCAGGTGGCAATGTCATGGACTGCCTTGCAGTCTGAAAGACTGAGAATATGATGAACAGGTACACTGGGTAGAGTCTACACAATATGGCATTGGTAGACGTTATGCAAATGTAAGTTTGGAAAGGCATAGAGGATATTATATTCATGTTCATGTGATGCTATGTTTACGACATGAGTGTCTAAATTCTGGTATAATACCAGAATTTAGGCAGGAGTGTCGTATACATAGTATGGCATGAACATGAATATAATGTTGTATTTATTACAGAAGATGTCTACAAACAGGAAGGAATTTAAGTGTTTTCCTGTAAGGACAGCAGTAGTATATCCACAATTTGTCAAATGATGTCAACAGTCTTCAGCTATGACGATGTTTCTAATGTGAAGTCATTCTGACCTCACGTCTCAATTGGAATCGAATGACATCAACAATGCTGTCCAGAAGACGGATACAATACACTGTTGTCTCGTGACGTGATATGACCTAGGGCACATATGATTTTTTTAAAGCCTGATATGTTTGCCCTCGTAGGTAATAATACAGTTTTCTGGCTGTGTACAAGGCTCCACCAGACTAACACTTTACTGATCTGGCATGTTCTTCGATGCTTAGGGTAAGGTTAGCATAGGGTGCGTTGTGTTAGGGTAAGGTTAGCATAAGATGCGTTGTGTTAGGGTTAGGTTAACATATGGTGTGTTGTGTTAGGGTTAGGTTAGCATAGGGTGCGTTGTGTTAGGGTTAGGTTAGCATAGGGTGCGTTGTGTTAGGGTTAGGTTAGCATAAGATGCATTGTGTTAGGGTAAGGTTAGCATAGGGTGTGTTGTGTTAGGGTTAGGTTAGCATAGGGTGCATTGTGTTAGGGTTGGGTTAGCATATGGTGCGTTGTGTTAGGGCTAGGCTAGCATAGGGTGCGTTGTGTAAGGGTTAGGTTAGCATATGGTGCGTTGTGTTAGGGCTAGGCTAGCATAGGGTGCGTTGTGTTAGGGTTGGGTTAGCATAGGGTGCGTTGTGTTAGGGTTAGGTTAGCATAGGGTGCGTTGTGTTAGGGTTAGGGTAGGATGCCCCAGGATGGTCCCACTCCCCTTATGATCCACCATGTCTCTTCAGAGCGGCAATCAGGTAGCCTAGTGGTTTAAAGTGTTCGCTCGTCACGCCGAAAACCCGGGTTCGATTCCTAACATGAGTAAAATGTGTGAAACCAATTTCCGGTGTCTCCCGCTGTGATATTGCTGGAATATAGCTAAAAGCAGCGTAAAACCAAACTCACTCACTCACTCCTCTGCAGGTATGCAAGTGTTGATTCTGTAGCTGTGACAGACCAATCTTATGCCTCTTGGAACAACTGCAAGTTTGGTCAACTTGGGATATGTCAACACTAATCCTGGGGTTCTTTGAATGCGTTTTATTGACGGGAGTACATGTGACAGCCAGCATGGCGTCCATTCAAGTACACAGTAATTCATGACGTCACTTGATGACATAATACGCAGACATTAACGAAGGGGAGCTAACTCAGATATTGACTGGGTTTTACCATAATCGGCGATAACGCTACAGTTAATTTCCAGCATCTGTCTGTAGTTTAAGTGAGTTGATGTCTCTTATGTCAGCAATAGTGTCTGCATTATGTCATAAATGTACAAGGCTAGTGAACTCATTAGAATATATGCACTGTGTGGTTTTCAATTAATTTGATTATCCAAATCCTATGGATACATTGTTGTCCTTCTCATCTTCTGCAGGTTGCCCTTATGAGTCTGGAAGTGGAATTCGCTCAGTATGCTGGAAGGTATGTCTTCACTCCAGACCGTTCTTCCTTCATTAGCTCATAGGTGGTGTAATTTAAGCTTCACTGATTTACATTACCGTATTCAACATAATAAGCGCCTAGGGCACTCTCAAAATTAGAAATGGGGGCTCTTATAAGAATACATTTTTGGTGAAAGAATTGAAAGATCGTAAATCTCGTGGTTTATGCTTGCAGCCTGAAATGATACAAAAGAAAAGTCTGTGCGTATTATATACGACAGATATATTTTTTCCAGAATTTAATTGCCAGTAATTAAGGGTACATATAAAACACTAGTATGTATTATACATGAATAAATAAGTCTTGTGTACATTGATCAATCGGAAGCGTGCTAATTGGGATTGTTCACTAGCCACTATATTGTCAAATATCCCCGTGGGCGCTTATTAGAGCAGGGCACTTATTACGTCGAATACGGTATATATTGGTGATGAGAAACTTTGTCAGTACAAATTCGAAATTTGAGATAAAAAATCATCAGACACGTTGATTTACCGTTTAAATTGTATTTTTTGTTCAGCTAGGCATTGTTTTATATCCAGGGATTAAGATTACCTTGTGTATTTTCTCGTAAACTAGGCCGGACACAGCAATCAGCTGTACACACGTTTTCTTGGAATCTACCGGTGATTCGGTCAAGATGATGTAACTTTACAGTATTTTAATGCAAGGATCGGCAAAAGTTGTATCTGAAACTATTTATTTATCAGGAATAATATATTCCAATATCTTGTGAATTTAGATGCAGCTTTTACTAAGCATATTAAAAATATTAATAACCCTAAGCAAAGCAGCTGATCGCTATTGCCGGGTATTATTTTTGACGTGGAAGCAGTCTGACCAGTCACCATCAAGGCTCCCGTGCACGTGATCGCGTGATTGCGAGAACTACATGTTGACATAGAATCGTCCAACAAAAACAAATATAACTTTTAACTAATCAAAGTATGGCATTTATGATATATGTATCCATTCTCTGTCAACTAAAGTTTGTTTCAAGGCGTCAATAGCGGTAATCTGACCGTGGTTGCTGTTAATAACTGTGAGTTGTGCGCTCATTGCTTCACACACAATTTCACCGAAATTAATTAAAACAATATTAAAAGGAATTTTGAATAAAATCAATAAAATAAGTTACAAACATAAGTCCAGATATACAAAGAACACTTTTTATAGCCAGACAGTGAAATTACATGAATAATATGCGAACTTCAGTATGGATTTGTTGACATAGTATTTCTGGTGTTACGCGTTCTCGGTAATGTTTTTCCATGGGGGAAAAAACATCAAAACTCATTAATTCGTGTGTAATGCGCACCCTCTTCTACACAGCTGTGTTTTTTTGGAAAAAAAGTGCGCACTATACTCAAGAAAATAAGGTATTAAAGCCACATATACTATTAAAGCACCAAAAATATGAAGAAAGGATGTTTAAGTGAGATTGATCACAACAATAGATTTTTTTAAGACAATGAAGAATTCATGACACACTTAATTTAATTTTTTGTTGGGTGTGAAAATAGATCTGGTTGGAAAATATCTGATGGTCATACTGCTTTTGTTATTGTAATATAATAGTTTGGTATGCTGGATGTAATAATATATTGACAGACTAATAATCCAACTA
The DNA here is from genome assembly GCF_022045235.1 of Haliotis cracherodii. Taxonomy (NCBI): domain Eukaryota; kingdom Metazoa; phylum Mollusca; class Gastropoda; order Lepetellida; family Haliotidae; genus Haliotis; species Haliotis cracherodii. Next base: position 21,297,534 of record NW_027266268.1, read on the forward strand.
TAAAAGTCTTGAAAATGTTTGTTTGTTTGTTGTTTAACGCAGCAATATTCCAGCTATATGACGACAATCAGTCAATAATCGAGTCTGGACCAGACAAACCAGTCGTTGACTAATAAAGTGTAGTTCAGACCTGTTCTAGCACAGTTTGATATTTCATGTACACAAGACTGCCTCCGTGGTCTAGTGGTAGAGCGTCCGCCCAGAGAATGGAATTCCCGGGGTTTGATCCCCGGCTGCGTCATACCAAAAGACGTTAAAAGATGGTACTTGTTGTTACCCTGTCTGGCGCCTGCAGCATGTTAAACTGCAGCATGGTATCTCATTGGGCTAGCACTATAAAATCAGCATCAGTCCGGACTAGCATGCACATCGCTATATAAGTGCAATAATCTTGGACGCGATGTTAAACCCCATTCCTCCACCACCACCAGGTTCACAAACCAGTGTTGTAAGGAAAGACCGCCTCTCAATCTCCCCCTTGTAGCACCTGTCTCCCCCTTGTAGCACCAGCCTCCCCCTTGTAGCACCAGTCTCCCCCCAGTCTCCCCCCTTGTAGGACCAGTCTCCCCTCTTGTAGCACCTGTCTCCCCGTTGTAGCACCAGCCTCCCCCTCGTAGCACCAGTCTCCCCCTTGTAGCACCAGTCTCCCCCCTTGTAGCACCAGTCTCCCCCTTGTAGCAACAGTCTCTACCTTGTAGCGCCAGACTCCCCCTTGTAGCACCAGTCTCCCCCCAGTCTCCCCCCTTGTAGCACCAGTCTCTCCCTTGTAGCACCAGTCTCCCCCTTGTAGCGCCAGTCTCCCCTTGTAGCACCAATCTCCCCCCAGTCTCTCCCTTGTAGCACCAGTCTCCCCCTTGTAGCGCCAGTCTCCCCTTGTAGCACCAATCTCCCCCCCAGTCTTCCCCCTTGTAGCACCAGTCTCCCCCTTGTAGCACAAGTCTCCCCCTTGTTGCACCAGTCTCACCCTTGTAGCACCAATCTCCCCCCAGTCTCTCCCTTGTAGCACCAGTCTCCCCCTTGTAGCGCCAGTCTCCCCTTGTAGCACCAATCTCCCCCCAGTCTCCCCCCTTGTAGCACCAGCCTCCCCCTTGTAGCACCAGTCTCCCCCTTGTAGCACCAGTCTTTCCCCTTGTAGCACCAGTCTCTCCCCTTGTAGCACCAGTCTCCCCCTTGTAGCACCAGTCTCTCCCCTTGTAGCACCAGTCTCCCCCTTGTAGCACCAGTCCCCCCCCCCTTGTAGCACCAGTCTCCCACCAGTCTCCCGCCCTTGTAGCACCAGTCTCCCCCTTGTAGCACCAATCTCCCCCTTGTAGCACCAGTCTCCCCCCTTGTAGCACCAGTCTCCCCCTTGTAGCAACAGTCTCCCCCTTGTAGCACCAGTCTCCCCCTTGTAGCACCAGTCTCCCCCTTGTAGCACCAGTCTCCCACCAGTCTCCCCCCTTGTAGCACCAGTCTCCCTCTTGTAGCACCAGTCTCCCCCCTTGTAGCACCAGTCTCCCCCTTGTAGCACCGTCGTAATATAGTTGGAATATTGGTAAACGTGTATCAGGGTTTTATGCGACGCACAAACGTGCATTCAGTATGCACAAATGTTGCGATTGGATGCAGAAAAAGAATATACTGCCTCCCCGGGGATGCACAACAACATGCATTGTACATACAGTGCTTCAAGAGCAGTTATGGGTGTCTGTCATTTCATCTATCAATCATGACTACTGTCCACATGATCATTGATTCATTCCAGGCTCTAAAGTAATTATCCAAATATACAGCATACTACAACATTTCATAACTTTACAGGACAATCATATTGCCTGCATGAACCCTAAAACAATTTCCCCATGGACCCCCAACGTTTGTTAATCAAGGTAAAACACAGGTGTGCTAAAACAACTCACTCACTCACTCTCACCAAACCCACTCACTCACTCACCCCAAACCCACTCACTCACTCACTCACTCACTCACTCACTCACTCACTCAGAGATGTTGCTGCATTCACAGATTCTCCTGAATTATCTGCCCCTGAAGAAAGGCGGCTGGCCAGATTTCTTGAAGAAACAAAGGTAATGTTGAATTGTTTGATAGGCATTACTTAGAAGTTGACGGATGACAAAGTGGACAAAACATTTATGGATAACAACTTCTTTGTTACACTGTACTAGTGACGTTTCTGTATAGGTCCTTATACCGTTGTCAAGCAATACAGAGCAGTCTAACGCAATGATGCTATGGTTTTCAGAATAAGATAGTGAAAACATTGCAAGCAGCTACATATTAAATTGAACATTTGTCTCGTCTTTTCAAATGACATGTTTATCTCATCTTGTGATCTGCAAAGTTGACAGTTTCACTTATGTTGTGCCACCCATGAAAATATCAACAAATTGCAAGCCACTCGATGATATTCATATATCCATATTAATTGTCAAGAAAAGACAAATATCTATATATAGATATCTAATACAAATGTTTATTTACCATATCTTTGTTTACTGATCTAAAGCAGGAATTATATTTTTTCCGTCTCTATACAACTCTAAAGCAGTGTATAAGGTCACACGTTTTTGATTTTATGTTACAAAGATTTATTCCTGCTTTTCCACCTAGGGTCAGTCAAAATAAAGATAGAAATAAATAGCTATGTCATGTCATGTCATGTCATGTCATTCATTGACTGATAGTGATGTAGACATACAAGTTATTTCTAACATTTGTTATTGTATGAGACGGTCTATATAACTCGCAGGAGACATAATAAAAATAAATATTTTTATGTTTAGCTATTTCTTGGACCAGCTGCTTTTCAGTAGGGATAGGGGGGCCTGTGAAACAAAAAATAAAAAAGGTGTGGCCTAACGATGCTGTGCCTTGCATATTGTAACTTAGAGATATATGTCCCTGTTAAGTGAGTATGCGACTGGGGGTTGAAAAAGAACCAAAACAGCATGGAATTATTTTTAAGAAAAGTCAACTCACCAGTTTAAAAATACCCATTAGACTAGACCCAAGGGTGGAGAAATATAGGATGAAAGTTCTTTATTTACATTTACATTGCTAGTAAAATTGATTCACACTGTTTGACAAGGGAGAGAATGCCATCGTATCGCGGTACAGGGAAAAACTATCAATACCTGATATAAATGATAACGTAACTAATACTCAATAGCTCGAACAGTTATTTGAGCCCTGTAAACATGGACATGTTTGATACACAGCACTTATTCATTACTTATTTCTCCCGTGAAGATTCCGGGTTGGAATAGGTCTTCAGCAACCCTTGCTTGTCGTGAGAGGCGACTAACGGAATCGTGTGGTCAGGCTTGCTGACTCGGTTGATACATGTCATCGTATCCCAATTGTGTAGATTGATGCTCATGATATCAATCACTGGATTGTCTGGTCCAGACTGGATTATTTACAGACCGCCGTCATATAGCTGGAATATTGCTGAGTGCGGTGTTAAACATCAAACAAACAAACAAACATTACTTGTTACAGTGTATTACTATTAGGTAAAAACTTGTTATTGAAATTCATCTGATGTTCAAAATATGTTTTCTTGAAGATCTTCAAGTGAATGCAATGCTATGGTAGGAAAACCTTCTAAAATAATATATATATATATGTACATGACTAAAATTTGCTGTTATTAAACCTTTTTTATTTTAACTTGTTTGATAGGCATTACAGTATTAAAGAAGTTGTTATCCATAAAAAAAAAAAAAAAATTAAAAAAAACAATTGTGTCTATCTTTTTTATTTTGTCAAAGTTTTTTAGTAATTTAAAAATTGTTTGGCATGTCTTGGTTGGACTGACTGTTGTTCTGTTACAGAGCCCTGTACAGGCAGTTTGTGCAGGAGATGATCATTGACCCGGGCGTGAAGGCCAACGCTGGAGTTCATGAGGACCATGTGAGTTGGGGGTTATACAGAAACTTTGTGTTCATTTTATCCAAACAGCTGTTAGACCACCTCTGTGGTATAGTGGATAGAGGAGTCTGCCAAAAGAGCAGAAAGTCAGGGTTTCGATCCCCAGCAGTGTCATACCCAAAGATGTTAAACGATGGTACTTGTTGTTACCCTGTCTAGTGCTCGGCAATAAGGCTGATAAAACAAGGACTGGTCAGCTCGGACTCAGTATACTGTGTCTGAGTGGGGTATCCATGTTCCACTGCAGTATGGTATCTCAGTGGGCCATCACTATTAAACCGTCATTAGTCCGGACGAGTACATACACACTAGGGCTGGGATGGGTTACTCGGGTACTCGGGTCGGGTAGGACCTGGGTACCCACAGTACTACCCGGACTACCCGGACCCGTCGTTAGTCAAGTGGCATATGGTTTAATGACAAAATCTCAATAGAGCTCAGTGGTTACACTACAAGTCGCTAATGTTCCTATATCTTTATGATGATGCACACATTCCTTTTGACTTGTATATGTTTGAGTAAAGATAAAGCTTCAGTCACGTGTACGCATGATTCAATCATTTCATAAGAGACCATATATCTATTATATGGTCTATCGTTTCATACATGTATCGAAACAGTTTTTGCCAGGGCTACAGTTAAACTATTCCCAATTAGACATTGTGTTCCCAACTCTTTGAGACCTACAGGGTAGGGTCCGGTAATAGGGGGTTGGGAACCCGGACAGTAAATTTGGACTTGTCCCAGCCCTTATACACACTGAACAAGCATGTCGCTATATAAGTGCAATAGTCTTGAATGCAATGTTAAACCACATGTCACCTCACATGGTGAGGTGAGTTGTTCAAGAAGATTCATTACATAAGTAAAATAATTTACCTACCTACCCACCATCATGACCATCCCATATCTGATACGACAATGTAACCTGAAACACATGTTTGTTTTTAACCTCTTTGAGATATCAAGGCAAGAGGTTGATAGTGCATATTTTAACATTGTCAGAAACAACAGTTTCTAAGAAACTAAACTTTTCTGAAAACACATTTTTAATCATTCTTGTAGAAAGAAACCAAAATAACTATTATCTTATAACTATAATGTCTCACATAACCTTCAAGAAAATGAAAATTCGAAAAGTTGTTAAATAAAATAATTTTGTTTCCAGAGTTTTTTACATGTTTTATGCAGTTGTAACACCGGGAATGTGCAAAAAGAGTGAATATAACCTTATTCTATTTCACACTATGCATTTCCAGTGGTAGAAACTAACAGTTTCAGTCCACTAGTCCTTATAATGATCACATGTAGTAAAACCCTTAAAAGTAGCACATTTCTAGTAGTCCTTATGATACCTTAACTATTGGGCAGTATGGCAAGGACTACAGGACCAGTGCCAATTTCTAACGCTGCATTACTCCTTCTTTCAATCTTGTTGTGGAATCTTTGAATGAAGTCCTTGACATTCTAGAATGAAGTTTCCAGCTTCAAATGATGCAGTGATGTGTTCAGGTTAAATGTGTTTTGAAGCTGTTTTGTCCACACCAAGATTAAAAGAAGAAGGAGAAAGGCATAGTGTGAAATAGGATAAGTATATATGTACACAAATTAATGTAAAATTTTCAAAATCTTAGTTTTTTTTATGTTTTTAAAAATAAATTCTTTTTGAAAACAAGGACTGCTTCCAGAGTAAAGGAAATCATGTTGAAAGTTGTAACCAGATTGTCAGCCCTGCTTTTGTTTAATCAGCCTCTCAACCCGAACCCTGATAGTTCCTGGCAGGCCATCTTCAAGGACAACGACATGCTGGTGCAGATTGACAAGGACTGCAGGTACGACAGGGTCTACAATCCACCAGGGCTTTAGAGTTGGTTGTGTTGCTAATTTTGGGCCAGATTTTAATTTCCTATTTAATCAGAACCGCCTCCAAACTAACACAGCCAAGCCACCTTTTAGTTAATTCTGATCTTATCGTTGAGCATTATTTCACTAGACGTGGCCAATGTTTTACGCAAGAATGTTTTTAATGCAAGAATGTTTTATGAGGTAAATAAACATGTGGACACAAAACAGTCTTCTGCCGAGGCTGCTGCTCACGGGATTCATGCAATAATCCATTGATGGGCACATAATATTTACACTCAGTTGGACATGAGGCACATTTATGTAAGTGGGTATATTTGATAAAATTTTAGGAGTCACTGACTGTCTCAAAAATATTTATGTTATTGAATGTTATTTGTCTCAATTTATTATCAATGCCTTTCATTGGCTGAAAGTCCTAAATGTTCTAATCTGTATTGAGCTTACACAGTTTGGGACAATAGTAATTCTGATAATGGCAAAGATGTTTCTGCTTCAATTGACACCCCGGTACTGCGGAAATGCCAACCACAAGTTTTATTAGTGAAAAAGTGATGAGTATTGGTGTGAATTTTGCATCGCAACTTCTTGCAATGAGACTAAATATATGACATGGGACATGGTTGCTAAGGTATGTTACATCTGAGAAAGATGCCATGTGAAACATTCCGTGTATGGTTAATGTACGTGTGGACGGGGATTCTGTATCAATACATATCAACCTGCATATGGTGTTTTTAAGTTTTATATGATCTCTCAGAGTGTTGCCCCATGAGTTTTGAAAATTACCCTGTGTATTTATGTTGAAGGGATCCCTGTCCACACTTGTCCTGTTGCTTGCCAGAACACTGCACATACATGTGTATTTATACCTTGACAAGTTGTGACTAATTGGTGGTTTTGTTTTCAGACGCCTGTGCCCCGATTTGTTCTTCTTCCAGCGAGCGACTGAGTACCCCCACGAGGGCATTGTGAACTGTGACTCTAACATCGAGACACTGCGTAAGAGAGTGGAACAGTGTGTGCTGCACTCTGAAACTGTCTCCAGGAACAGGCTTGGCATCACAAACGTAAGTGTGCCGAGTTCATATCAAAGACATAGTAACATCTAGGGTTAGGAGGGGTATGGTAGCCAGTGTGCAGAGTTCATGACAAGGACGTAGTGACCGCTAAGGTTGTGAGAAGTATGGTGGCCAGTGTGCTGAGTTCATGTCAAGGACGTAGTGACCTCTAAGGTTGTGAGGGGTATGGTGGCCAGTGTGCAGAGTTTATGTCAAGGACGTAGTGACCTCTAAGGTTGTGAGGGGTATGTTGGCCAGTGTGCTGAGTTCATGTCAAGGACGTAGTGACCTCTAAGGTTGTGAGGGGTATGGTGGCCAGTGTGCAGAGGTCATGTCAAGGACGTAGTGACCTCTAAGGTTGTAAGGGGTATGGTGGCCAGTGTTCCGAGTTCATGTCAAGGACGTAGTGACCTCTAAGGTTGTGAGGGGTACGGTGGCCAGTGTGCAGAGTTCATGTCAAGGACGTAGTGACTGCTAAGGTTCTAAGAGGTTTGGTGGCCAGTGTGCAGAGTTCATGACAAAGACGTAGCGACCCTGAAGGCTCTGAGAGGTAATTGTGGCCAGTGTGCAGAGGTCATGTCAAGGACGTAGTGACCCTGAAGGCTCTGAGAGGTAATGGTGGCCAGTGTGCAGAGTTCATGACAAGGACATAGTGACTGCTAAGGTTGTGAGGGGTATGATGGCCAGTGGTCTGTGTTCCATGTTACATGTGCAGAGTCATTATGAAGATTTGCAACCTACCAAAGCAATGGTATAAGGTTTCATATCATTTAGCCTTCAACTTGAATTTCAAAAAAATTCATAAACATTGCAAATTGGACATCAACATTGAAATTTACTTAGCAATATAAGTTCCATTATTCAACCTAATCCTCGGGGCCACATTAAAAATTACCCATTCCAGTTTGTTTTTTAAAATTTGTACATGAAAATGAGATTTACTTACCCTGCTTATGAAAGCATTTAAGATAAGCTGTGACTGCCATTCACCCTGATTATGATCCCTGGTCTGTCAGCTGGGGTGATGGGGTGAGTTCGCACATCACGCTTAAAACCTGGGTTCGATTCCTGACATGGGTACAATGTGTGAAGCCCATTTCTGGTGTCCCCTGCAGTGATATTGCTGGAATATTGCTAAAAGCGGCACACTCCATCACTCACTGGTCTTGTCAGCTGAACATGGGTGTATGATTTAACGCTATCATGAGTTGTATAAGTAAGGCCATTAGTTGAACAATGATTCCACTTTACATTTACCCTTGTTGAGATGATGGATGTAGTTTGTAATGAGAATTTAGGTGAGCTCTGTCGTGTGTATATGCAGATGATGTCGAGTCGGAGGAAGGCGAGCGAGGAGTATGCGGCACTGCCGGAGGGCCAGGAGGCGCACTGGGAAGTGGTGGAGAGGATCCTCTTCATATATGCAAAACTAAACCCCGGACTGAAATATGTGCAGGTACTAGCTCTGTCTTTGTTAGTCCTCACCTGACACACAAGTTTGCACAGGTGACTCTGTATTTATGCAAACTCAGATATGTTAAATGTTTTCAGTGTCTGTGTTAAGAGATTGTTTGTATTTGTTGTAAGTGTGAAGCTAATTCTAGTTTTTATTCCTTATAACACATTGTTGCATACTACATAAAGTGGTGTTAACTCCTCACTGCTCAGACTCAATCTTATTAAAATCAAATCTTAGTTCTCGCTAACAGCTAAACAAAGATCTGAGGACATCCCTTTACGGGTCACGTCAGAACGACCTTTCTTCCGACCAATCAGAGCGTCGCTTGCCAGATCATAAAAGTGACAGCCGGAATGTGATTTCTAATCATGCATCCTCATAAACTTTAACACGGGGTATTCCGAACGATAGTTGCGGGCTTAACGACTGAATCCATACAATCTTGACTATCTCTTAGCCATTCCAGAATGTTCTTTTGTTCAGGTTTCAAATTTTTAATCGAAAATTTGTCAAAATTTGATTCGAAGCGTAGTCGCCAATTTGAAATGAATGCCGTAAAGCACGAGAAAGCTGCCTTCTCATTGGTTAATGTCGACTTCTTGTCAGCCATTCCATTGGTCAGTCAAAGTTCGCTAAAGGTTGTTCTGACGTGACCCGTAATGGTATGTCCTCAGATCTTTGTTTAGTGGTAGCGAGAACTCAGATCTGATTTTAATGAGAATGTGCTTAGACTGGTTGGAGGAATTACCTCCCCTTTCCATGCTCACAATGTTTAACATTTATTTGCAGGGCATGAATGAAATACTTGGGCCAATCTACTACACGTTTGCTTCTGATCCTGATGTTGATTGTCGAGGTGAGTACAAGCAGATGTCCGAGAGATATTTATTGAAAGTTAAGGAGATGTTGGTCCTCTGGCACAGATGTCCTAATTGCCCCAGGTGCTTGAATTTTCCATGACTATTTACATCCCACAACCCCAGTTTGCCATGGCCGTGTTCGATGTGTGGGATGTCGGGTTGGAATCGGTCTCCATCAACCTATGAGGCAACTAAATGGATCATGTGGTCCAGGGACTTGATTGTGTGTCATCGTACCTTGATGGCATTGGATGTTGTTGTTATAATCAAGGGGGCGGTGGGGTAGGTTAGTGGTTAAGGCGTTTGCTCGTCACTCTGAAGGCCCAGATTCTATTCCCTACATGGGTACAATGTGTGAAGCCCATTTCTGGTGTCCCCTGCCATGATATTGCTGGAATATTGCTAAAAGTGGCGTAAAACCATACTCACTCACACTTATTATCAACGAGTGATACTGATCCTCAGGCATGGCTGCCCAATGTGTCAATGGCACTGCAAATTATCGTGCCTTGTTTTGACTCTTTGCTATGAGAAGTTTCAATCCCACATTCGCCCCCGACATGATCCTTCCCTTTCCTTTATGGTCAGCACGATATCCCTGCTCATTGCTGTCACCAAGAGGCAAATGTCTAGCACCTCTGTTCCGATTCTGCTTTCCTCTCACTTAAAGTGAACTCGCTGTCAAAATACAATTCCACCATGGCATTGAAACATAAACAGCAACTCAACAGGAACTGTAGTTTCCACCAAGAGAGGCAGGACTCTAGGAAATGACCCTCTGAAACTCTGGGTTTCATAGTTTTTAGTTCGTTATTCATTTCTGTTTGTTTCAGAATATGCTGAGGCGGACTCCTTCTTTTGTTTCACAAATCTGATGGCTGAGATTCGGGACAACTTCATTAAGACACTGGATGACTCTCAGTGCGGGATAGGTAATCACTAGTGCTGTATGTGTGGGCTCCATTTCACAAACAGATCTGAGTGCGAAGATGGTCGTAACTCCAACTTATGTTCATCTTGGAGCAAAGATCATTTTGTGTTATTGGGACCAGGGCCCACTTGCACAAAGCGATCTTAGTGCTAAGACTATTGTAAGCCTATGTTAAAGTATGGGAGTTACGATCATCTTAGCGCTAAGATCGCTTTGTGCAAGTGGGTCCAGGGTATTTTTTCATGCAACAATCTTAGCTCTAAGATCTAATCTTACTCCCTAACTTCAACATAGGCTAACGACAATCTTATCCCTCAGGCGATCTTAACTTCCATACTCCAGCACTAGGGGTGGGAGGGGTAACTCGGGTACTCGGGTACTCGGGTTGGGTGGGTAATAAGTAAGACCCGTGTACCCACAGGACTACCCAGACCCATGGTTCGTCATGTGACATACTATGTATGGATGTATATTTATGTATTTCTTTATGTGTGGGACAGTTTTGGGCTTTGAACTTCACAAACACTTGTAGGACATTTGTTGTATCATTATCAATTTTGAAGAGAATGTTTATCACCCTATTTATTACGATCAGTCCTAGTTTGAGAATATAGGCCCATCTGAACCTCTACTTTATGTTCATATGTTGCAATTATTTTTGTATTTTCAGGTCAAGTACAGAACTCCATGGCTGTAATTTTTTGTTTGTGTGTGCAGGAAACTTGATGACAAAGCTGTACGACTACCTGCAGGTGAAGGACCCTGCTTTGTGGCACTTGCTGAAGGAACAAGATCTTAAACCCCAGTACTACGCCTTCCGCTGGCTCACCCTACTGCTGTCTCAGGAGTTCCCCCTTCCAGGTGGGTAGAGTTCCTTGGGAGATCCACCCTCATGTCTCCCTGCCAGGCCGATAGTGAAATTTTGTCAGGAAGTCATTCCACCATTACTGTCTGTATTTGTACCTAGAAACTTTCAAGGTTGCCGGGCGGTCGGGTAGCCTAGTGGTTAAAGCGTTCGCACGTCACGCCGAAGACCCAGGTTCGATTCCTGACATGGGTACAATGTGTGAAGCCCATTTCTGGTGTCCCCCTGCCATGATATTGCTGGAATATTGCTAAAAATGGCATAAAATCATACTCACTTACTCACTCACTTCAAGGTTGTGAACAAATTCTCATGTAGGTGCTTTGACATAATCTCACTTCCTGAAGTAGTTGTGAACCAGTTCTTTAGGCAGTTTTGTTGAGAATCTCACTTCTTAGAAGGTTATGAACCAGTTCTGGGAGCAGTCGTGTGAGTGTCTTACTCCCTGATTGGTTGTGAACAAGTTCTTTGGGAAGTCTTGCGAGAATCTCACTCCCTGATAGGTTGTGAACCAGTTCTTTGGGCAGTTGTGTGAGAATCACGCTCCCTAGAATGTTGTGAACAAGTTCTTTGGGAAGTCTTGCGAGAATCTTACTCCCTGATTGGTTTTGAACCAGTTCTTTGGGTAGTCTTGCGAGAAACTTACTCCCTAGTTTGGCTGTGAACCAATTCTGCGGGCAGTTTTTGGAGAAACTCACTCTCAAGGATGATTATGTACCAGTTCTTTGGGCAGCCTTGTGAGAATCTCACTTCCTGGAACGCACAGTGTAACATGACTCAAGTATTACAATGAGTATCAATAAGTGAGGTAAACGCACATGACACCCCTTGTGTATAGATAGTGCTTGAACATTGCTGCAACAGCCAGGTTTTGTGCAACATGATCGTGTCTTATCAAGAACTTTCTTTCAGATGTGTTACGGATATGGGACTCTCTATTTGCTGATGCCAGTCGCTTTGAATTCCTCATCCACGTATCCTGTGCAATGCTCATGTAAGTGAATCCTTAGAATTTGTTTGTTTGTGGGTTGTTTTTTAACGCCGCACTGAGCAATATTCCAGCTATATGACGGCGGTCTGTAAATAATCGAGTCTGAACCAGATAATCCAGTAATTGACATCATGAGCATCGATCCATGCAATTGGGATGAGTGACATGCATCAACCAAGTCAGCGTGCCTGACCCCTGATCCTGTTTGTCGCCTCTTACAACACGCATAGTCGCCTTTTACGGTATGCATGGGTTGCTGAAGACCTAAGACCTTGCTGACGGTTGAATCCTAAGAAGATTTTCTCAAAGAATATTTTGGATTATCTGTCCCAAATGAATGAATTTTGCCAAAATGAAGCTTTATCAACATTTCTGTTTTTGTATGCACTTAAACAACATGTATGCAATCAGATCAAGGCAACTATTATTGTTGTAATGTATCAATAGCACTATTGGTAATATTCATTCATTATAGGGAATTCCTTTCTTTAAGGCATGTTTTTTTTGGTGGGGATTTCAAGTGTCATGGGTTGGGAGGTCAGCCTACATCTGGTGTTACACAGAAGTGTTTATGCAAGTGAACTGTATATTAGATGCAGCAGGGCATGTCATGGTGGTTGGAAGGCTCGGGAGTCACCAGTGTCTGGGTGGGGTATTCATGTTAATCTGCAGCATGGTATCTCAGTGGGCTAGCATACACACACACACATGCATGCAAGTCGCTATAGAAATGCAATAATCTTGAATGTGATGTTAAACCCGATTTCACCACCTTCTATACCCGATCTTATAAATGTAACGAGGCTGTTACTTTGACCTTTGTCCTCAGGCTCCTCAGGGAAGATTTGCTAAAGGGTGATTTTCCCCACAACATGAAACTACTTCAGGTAAGTACTTGTATTAATGTACAAAATACATCCGAACTTTCAGACAGGAATAGATTTCCTTGTTGTAATTGTTGGCAAGAGTTATCTCCCATACATAGTGACAGAAACACCTTGACCTGTCTCACCTTGTGCGCTAGAGTTATCTCCCATACATAGTGGCAGAAACACCTTGACCTGTCTCACCTTGTGCGCTAGAGTTATCTCCCATACATAGTGACAGAAACACCTTGACCTGTCTCACCTTGTGCGCTAGAGTTATCTCCCATACACAGTGGCAGAAACACCTTGACCTGTCTCACCTTGTGTGCTAGAGTTATATCCCTTACATGGTGACAGAAACACCTTGACCTGTCTCACCTTGTGCGCTAGAGTTATCTCCCATACATAGTGGCAGAAACACCTTGACCTGTCTCACCTTGTGCGCTAGAGTTATCTCCCTTACGTGGTGACAGAAACACCTTGACCTGTCTCACCTTGTGCGCTAGAGTTATATCCCTTACATAGTGGCAGAAACACCTTGACCTGTCTCATCTTGTGCGCTAGAGTTATCTCCCATACCAAATGACAGAAGCACCTTGACCTGTCTCACCTTGTGTGCTAGAGTTATCTCCCATACATCATGAGTGATACACCTTGACCTGTCTCTCCTTGTGTGCTAGAGTTATCTTCCATACATAGAGACAGAAACTTCTTAACATGTTATCTCCCACCTATTGGGAACAAGAAATCACCATTGTCCAGTGCTTTCCATAAAATCTGACTGACATTATTGAAGTGAGTGAGTGAGTATGGTTTTACGCTGCTTTTAGCAATATTCCAGTTATATCATGGCAGGGACACCAGAAATGGGCTTTACACATTGTACCCATGTTGGGATTCGAAGCCAGGTCTTTGGCATGACGAGCGAACACCTTAACAACTAGGCTACCTGACCGCCCAACATTATTGTTCCCTGACATTTTTGAAGATATATATGTTGATCATCCCTATGCTTTCAGTCACTTGTTTTTGATCATTGACCTAATTGACCTGCAACTCATTGGATAGGTCCAGTGGTTGAGTATTAGCTCATGTCCAAGGCTTTGGTCGACTCTACACATGGGCTCAGTGTGTGTCACATGTCATTGGTGTCCACAGCTGTGATATGGCTGGAATATTGCTCAAAGTCAGCTCGCTCGTTCGCTCACTCACTCACTCACTCACTCACTCACTCACTCACTCACTCACTCATTCACTCCATTTGTCTACAGGCACAAACTGAGCAGTCAGAAATATAAACGTGCCCCTGCAGCTGTTTATGTGAATGCACACACGTTTTGTATTTCAGAATTTCCCACCTTCTATTGATGTGCAGACAGTATTAGCGAAGGCTGTTGAAGTCAAAGATCGACACCAGGGCTTGTGACACTCACAGAGGTAGAGTCAGACATTCAGAACGACCCATGCACATCAAGAACTTGTTGGACAAAGCATTTAAATTTTGACTGCTTTGTGAATTGATGGCCTGAGGCTTATGTCTTTATTTTTGGGGGAATGCCTCTGTGGTCTAGTGGAAAACTATAGGATGTATTGCTGCTTGGAGAATAAATCCATTACCATTTACAAACTGATGCGTACCTCAAACTCCCAGTCGAGTCACTGGCTTAAGGATCTGCTGAAACTAGTGGCAAACTGTCTTTGTTTCCCAAAGTAATATCAGTAAACCAATAGTCACCCCATTACAATACCATTTTCAAGAGATGATAACAATTATATTTTCTTTTACAGATGATTGACACAGCTCAGCATTTTCTTCAACTTGTCAACAAATAAACCAACTATCGTTGTCCCCACTAGACAAATACCTTACCAGCCACACCACTGAAAATACCCTCAACAGATGGAGTCTCTCCCTGATACACCAGTGCTACATTCACCCTCAACAGCTGGAGTCTCTCCCTGATACAGTCACCCTCAATAGCTGGAGTCTCTCCCTGATACACCAGTGCTACATACACCCTCAACAGCTGGAGTCTCTCCCTGGTACAGCGACCCTCAACAGCTGGAGTCTCTCCCTGATACAGTCACCCTCAATAGCTGGAGTCTCTCCCTGATACACCAGTGCTACATACACCCTCAACAGCTGGAGTCTCTCCCTGGTACAGCGACCCTCAACAGCTGGAGTCTCTCCCTGATACACCAGTGCTACATACACCCTCAACAGCTGGAGTCTCTCCCTGGTACAGCGACCCTCAACAGCTGGAGTCTCTCCCTGGTACAGTCACCCTCCATAGCTGCAGACTCTTCCTGGTACACCAGTGCTACATACACCCTCAACAGCTGGAGTCTCTCCCTGATATAGCCACCCTCAACAGCTGGAGTCTCTCCCTGATGCAGTCACCCTCAACAGCTGGAGTCTCTCCCTGGTACAGCCACCCTCAACAGCTGGAGTCTCTCCCTGGTTCAGTCACCCTCAACAGCTGGAGTCTCTCCCTGATACAGCCACCCTCAACAGCTGGAGTCTCTCCCTGGTACAGCCACCCTCAACAGCTGGAGTCTCTCCCTGATACAGTCACCCTCCACAGCTGGAGTCTCTCCCTGGTACAGACACCCTCAACAGCTGGAGTCTCTCCCTGGTACAGTCACCCTCAACAGCTGGAGTCTCTGGTACAGCAGTGCTTCAGTCACCATTAAGCCTCTGTGTAAATGTGAGCATACACTACAGTGTTTCCATGTATCACCATCTGTCTTTCCTGTGCAACATTGTGTGTGGACATTTGACAGGGGAGCTCATTTGAGATGAAAATGATGCTTCCCTTGCAAACAATTTCAATTACCTTGTATCTTTCTATTTTCATTAACAAGCCTTTTGATCAAATAGCTAGGTTGGTAAATATCAAGTAAATACTTACTAGTTCTACATGTATATCATTAGATTTATTGAGTGATTGAGCAGTTCGCCACTGCACATATTTGCACAGCCCATGAATCATGCAGTTGAAACACTACCCGTCCGCAGCTGAGGAAATTTTGTAAACGCTAGTGTTCTTCCCATAATTTCATGTTAAACATAGGATTTTCCAAAAGCAACTGTGGACAAGTGGGATTCAGCACTGTAATATGGGTCACATGTACGCACCTCCATTAGTCTATCTGAGGCTACCTTGAGTCTACCCGAGGCTACCTTGAGTCTACCTGAGGATACCTTGAGTCTACCTGAGGATACCTTGAATCTACCTAAGTATACCTTGAGTCTACCTGAGGATACCATGAGTCTACCTGAGGATACCTTGAGTCTACCTGAAGATACCTTGAGTCTATCTGAGGATACCTTGAGGCTACCTGAGGCTACCTTGAGTCTACCTGAGGATACCTTGAGTCTACCTGAGGATACCTTGAGTCTACCTGAGGATACCTTGAGTCTACCTGAGGCTACCTTGAGTCTACCTGAGGATACCTTGAGTCTACCTGAGGATACCTTGTGTCTACCTGAGGCTACCTTGAGTCTACCTGAAGATACCTTGAGTCTACCTGAGGATATCTTGAGTCTACCTGAGGATACCTTGAGTCATCCTGAGGATACCTTGAGTCTACCTGAGGCTACCTTGAGTCTACCTGAGGACATCTTGAGTCTACCTGAGGATACCTTTAGTCTACCTGAGGATACCTTGAGTCTACCTGAGGATACCTTGAGGCTCAGGGTTGTGGCTTGTGGGGAGAAGGTTAGGGTGTTATGTTTTTTTTCACTTTAGCACAATGAGTATCGGACATTACAACAAATTTAGTTGAGCACAAGGATGAAACTTTCAAGCCTGACAACCAGGGCATACTTCTCCACACGAGGAAGATAAAGACCATGTTCAGCTTGTTTCAAGAGAATGAGTCTGTCACATTATTTGTCTACAGGCTGCAATATTGTGATCATGCACTACTCAAAAAACAGGTTATCTATAGTAATATGAAAGCATTCCATGTTCTTTCAGTATTTATAGTAGTATTAATATAAATATATACAAGAGGGCATGTGCCCATCTCATTTCTGGTCACTTCGATTGCCTCTGGGATATGTGTTGATTCTGATAACCTGATATTATGAAGCTTGATGGTATTAACTGATGGTATGGTTTTAGTACTGTTGTGTGAATTGCAGCCATTGAACTGTGTATTGTTTCCAAGGTGACCTCAAGCCTAGGGCTGGGACGAGTCCAAATTGACTAACCAGGTACCCGCTGTAGGTCTCATGAGATAGGTACAAAATGTCTGATTGGGAAACGTGTGACCGTACTCCTGGCAACATGTATTTAGATACAGGTTTAAAATGAATTGGCCATGCATACACTGAAGTTGACTGAAGTTTATCTGCATGCAAACATATTAAGTCAGAAGGAATGCGTGCAGAGTTTTAGATAATTTTTGCCATTAAACAATAAAATCATGTGACCTACCATGGGTCCGGATAGTCCTGTGGGTACCCGGGTCCTACTCAGTACCCACCTGACCCGAGTACCCGAGCTACCCGTCCCAGCCCTACTCAAGCCTCACCTTTTTGGAATGACTACAAACATTTACAGCAAAAGATGACTCAGCCATAATCTGGAAGTTTATTAATCCGGACCACTTCACTAAGAACTGTACCATCCAGATTAACAGGTTTGCTGACATTACACTATAGTGCAGATACCCATCTATTCGGAAATGAGATGTCACGATAATGTAGTTGAAGTTGATAAGATTGTTCTGTATTTTATATCAGAGAGACTAGCCCTCAAGTTGTAGACGAACATCATTGCCGGTGATTAATGTTTTTATAATTTCTGTTGTCAAAGAAGGCCCAAAAACTACTGTTATAATTGTGTTTTTGTGGATAAAGTATTGAAGCCATTTCTTGTCCCCAATGTGATATGACGGCAATACTTGTTTTAAACAGAGGTGTAAACTATAGGTAGAGGAGTGGTTACACAACATGATTTGTGAAGATGGTTGTCCAGTTTTGTCTGAACATGATGCCAATACACAAAAGTTCAGATTTCCAGTGAGTGTAAACATTAACCTACAACAACGCTCCTGCACTTTCCGTACATACCTCACATCATGGGCATAAACATTTGCACAATTTGCAAGTGTTATTGAATATCAACTGTCAGGATATTTTAGTATTTTATATGTTTTCGTATGGTGTGGACTTAAATTTTCCAGTTTCAAGTCGATACGTGAACATCGGGGTAGAATAGAATTCAGCAACCCATGCTATGAGTAAGCGGTGACTATGCTTGTCGTAAGAGGCGACTAATGGGATCGGGCTTATGGTACTTTGGGTGACGGATGGCTTTGATTGCCCAAAATGAACTCATATTGGACTCTTCGAATAGCTTTGTCAAATTGGATGGTCAAGCATTGTTGCTGCCTGCAGATATCATGATGTATGTGCAATAGTATTTGGCTTAGTTGTCGTCCTGTACTGCACAATAGCCACATGACCATGGGACCTCGTATTTGCTTACAAGGTTGACCGACAATTTTTTTGAAAACTGTTGGTTGCCATAAAAGGCGACTTTCCGTGTCATAAGAGGTGATAAACGGGATCGGGTGGTCAGGCTCGCTGACTCGGTTGAATGCATGTCATCGATCCCAATTGCGTGGATCGATGCTCATGACATGAATCACAGGATTGTCTGGTCTAGACTTGATTATTTTCAGACCACCGCCATATAGCTGTTATATTGCTGAGCGCGGCGTTAAACAATGAACGAATGAAGGAAAACTGTCGATTGTTGAAATAAGAATAGAAATTAAAGTGTGCAATATTTGTTTAATATATTTCAATGAAAAAAACTATACAGGATTAACATCAATCTTTGTTTGAAGTAAGAACAGTAGTTTTTTTCTACTAATGATTTCGAGTTTTCTTCATTGAAAAGATACACGCAAAACCCAACTAATATTAGCAATTTGTGTAAATGATAAATGATGACTGATGGGGAATAGTTAAATAGTTTGTGTGTGAACTGTCGAAATCTACTTGTCAGGATATGAAGGCTACTTCTTCAAATTACTTATATCACAATATATTTCAGCTTGTGTACAGAGTTCTTTCGGGGCATTCCGATCACGCCAGGGACATGGGAAATCTTGATTATATTTTATATATTATTTTTTAGATTTTCTGGGAGATTCATGTTGGAATGTGGGGCTTCTGCTAGTGCAGTGTGGTAAGCTGGGCATGGTATGTCTTCACCACTGCTGTACTGTATTTGGTGCTGTTGAGTTAAGTCAGTGAGTCTTATCACAGGTAAATATTGTGATGTGAATTGGATTCTGCGTTTAGTTTTGTGACCATGGAAAAGGTTTAGTCACATGTATTTTACAGTTGTATGGAAAGTGTGGAGGAAAAAATCAATTGACTTCAAATGTGTACCGGATGAACAATACGGTAATACATTTTAGAATCCTGAAATATGGATGTTCAGTTCATTTGTCTACCAGTACACATTTGCTAGTCTATCCATACTGCTTCTCAGTTGTTGAGAGTGCAAGATGAATAGATGCTGATTGGTTTACAGTGTGATAGCAGGTGGTTGTCGAGCCCCCTGTGGTGGAAACGGATACACGGTTTAAAGTAGACGCTGATAGATCTTGGGTTTTCAAGGGATTGCCAACATCAGTTGCCTTGTATGATTTTAATTCAACGAATCGGGTGCCAGAGGTCAGTATGGTTGCAATATCCACAAATTATTTCAAATGTCACTACTGGGCTATTTGTATGTATGCTGTGTTAGAGTGGTCTCCCTTGGCTGTCTCAGGATGTGTTGATTGTCTATTCAGCACCTGATTCTCCTATATATTATTGTCCTTTATCCATTGTCACCATTCCCTTGCTTGTGGGATTCACCAAAGTGGTAAAGGTCTGCATCACTTTGGGCTTTCTTCCACCATTCTGCTCCAGCTGTGATATAACTGGAATACTCACTGTTTAGAGTAGTGCTAAGACCTACTCACTTGAAAGGCTTGAGTCCTTGAAGATGAACTTGAGTACCTGACCAGGGGAAATAACTCACATCTTTACTTTGATACAGTGTCTGGACATAGTTTGAATTCGATGATGCTTAGAACAACTTAGTCAAAATGTCGATAATTTGGCATATTACAGTGGAAATCGGGTCCTCAAATTGGCACAAGTTTTGTGAAGTTGTAAATTGTTGGAGATATTACATGTGAAGAAGGATGTTTCCAATACCTTGCAGACAACGTCGTCTGTAAACCTTGTCATGGAATTGAAATTAATTGTTTGATTATTATTTGAGTTTACTTTTTGTTTAGACATGTTTCTTTAAGCATACCCACATACTTCATGTTTTGTGTATAACATATCAATCATTCCACTACGATAGATAGATTATTATTATTATTATTATTATTATTATTGTTATTATTATTATTATTATTATGCTGTATTCGCCTTAACAAGCATCTTTGTTTTTAGAGATTGAGCAGTATTGTTTGTTTGTTTGTTGTTTAACGCTGCACTCAGCTATATTCCAGCTATATGACGTCAGTCTGTAAATAATCGAGTCTGGACCAGACAATCCAGTGATTGACATGAGCATCGATCCACACAATTAGGATACGATGACATGCATCAAGTGAACAAACTAAGTTCAAACGTGATGAAATATTTTTTATCACAGCTATGAGGCAATTATTTACCCCTAGTATGCTGCTGTTCTCAGTGAAAGAATATTTTATATACACAAAAACTGTCTGTCACATGACCTTTTGGTCGTAGTAGGGAGTGCTTCTAAACATTACCTATGTACAAATTAGTCGAGAAGTTCAGGGGGTGCTTATTGAAGCTGGGTACTTATTAAGGCGAATACAGTATTCAGTTTTCTCCAAGTGATGTACTCTTTGTTTACAGATACTTTATTGCATATATTCCATATCTGTGACCGTTATGTTCAATGTAGTTCTGGAATGTCAATAGAAGTGTTTATATTCCATATCATTTCTCTATCTTTACATATTCCTATCTTGAAATCTGTTAGCAAGGGAACCAGTAACCCTGTGATTGGACCGTTTTAGTAGGGGTAGCCTAGTGGTAAAAGCGTCGGCTCATCACACCCAAGACCTGGTTCGATTCCTATCATCGATCAAACGAAGCCCATTGTTGTTGGGCCCAGCATCATATGGCTGGAATATTGGAACTGTGTAAAACAATGCAGAGAATTGTGAAGCAATACTTAAGGATACTGACAGGGTAAAAAGTGGTTCACATTAACTATAAGCTCTTGTGAGGGTTATGTGATTGGTGATGATATGCAGTTGCGGTCAGCTCTTTGATGAGGGTCATGATGGGTGTGAATATCTTGTGTAAAATGACTTTATATCATTATTGTAAGTGTAAGTGTAAAGATACATAGAACAATGAAATACTGCTTAGTGGTAACAAAAATGTGACATAGAATGGGGTTGGTTGGTTTCTTGTTTAACGGCGAACTCAGCAATATTCCAGCTATATGACAGCGGTCTGTATATAATCGAGTCTGGACCAGACAATCCAGTGATGAATATCATGAGCATCGATCCACGCAATTGGGATCGATGACATACATCAAACCAAGTCAGTGAGCCTGACCACCCGATCCTGTTAGTCGCCTCTTACGACCAGCATAGTCGCACATAGAATGGGGAGGAGTCAGCAGAATGATACTGTACAAAGACCAATCTCACCCCCATCCCACCCCCACTATTTCCTGCAAGTTATACTTCCTACTGACTAGGTGGCCCAGTCGTCTGAGGTGCCGTGGTTCTCTGTGCAGAGTTGCGTCCCTTGGGCACCCAGAAATCTATGATTGTGGGTTCGAATCCCGGTTCACCCCGATTATGTTTCTAGGTTTGTCAGCACCATACCCGTGCTCGTGGGTTACCGAAGTGGTAAACGTCTGAGACCTGCTTCACTTGAGTTGCGTCCCTTGGGCACCCAGAAATCTATGATTATGGGTTCGAATCCCGGTTCACCCCGATTATGTTTCTAGGTTTGTCAGCACCATACCCGTGCTCGTGGGTTACCGAAGTGGTAAACGTCTGAGACCTGCTTCACTTTGGGCTTTCCTCCCACATTAAGCTGACATGCCGTGATATAACTGGAATACTGTTAAAAGCGGCTTTAAACCCAACTCACTCAATGCGTTAATGCACTCTGTTGAGTAGATGGTAAAATTGCGATATATTTTAGGGTTTTGTTTGATAAGAAAAATACCATTTCTCTCTGTAATGGAGAAAGATAATTTAACTCCTTGTGGATATTTTACAGCAACTTTTATGACCATAATTATTGATATTGCCTATTTGCAGAAAGATCTTCAGCAACCCATGCTTGCCGTAAAAGGCGACTATGCTTGTCGTATGAAATGACTAACGGGTGTTCAGGCTCGCTGACTTGGTTGATGCATGTGATCGTATCTCAATTGCGTGGATCGATGCTCATGATGTCAATCACAGGATAGTCTGGTCCTGACTTGATTATTTATAGACTGATATCATATAGCTGGGATTTTGCTGAGAGCAAATACACTAACAAACGTATTTGCCTAAACATTGATATTAGCAATGGAGGAGATGTCTGCAGTGTGTTAATGAGTTGCTGTTCATGAGGAAGGCATGTCCTGTGCAAGAGATGTATTTATGTATGGGTATTCTGTTTAAAAATGTCTGTATATAGTTTTGTTCATACAAGGTTATAAAAATATTTATATTTACCAAAATAGTGCATATGAATATTTGTTCTCTATGTGGGGATGTTCATTTATACTTTTTGGATATGTTATAAAAATTCATGCAATATAACACATACCTTTTCACAGAGTTTTGCTGTTTGCAAAGTTTCCCTTTAGAACGATGTTGATTTCCAGTTGCGAGTTTCAGGTTCCATTGATATTTCTGTTGGATCAGGTGTATGATGGGAAAATGTCTGGCTTTCGTTCCATCCTTCATGTCTTGTATATTGGATGCACATATAACTTCGTGTCTTTGGCATGCATCATCAGCACTTCTTGTGTTTATACACTGTGTTCTTCCATCACTCATGAATACACACCGCCAGTTTGCAGTGTAGTCACCATTTATGATCAATGAATCGACCTGGGCCTCGTTCCACAAAGCGATTGTAACACTACGACTGTCGTAAGTCTATGTCAAAGCATGTGAGCGCCTTGTGGAACGGGGCCTTGGTTGCTACAACAGGGAAACAATCAAATGCTCAGACCAATGAGCGTTCATGTTACATTGGCACTATTTCTTGTGCAACATACGGGGGCACGGGTGGCCCAGTCTTCTAAGGCGCCACAATTCGCTGGATTGTGATTGTTTCTACGTTTGTCAGCACCATACCCGTGCTCATCGGTTTCTCGAAAGTGGTAAATGCCTAAGACCTGCAACACTTCGGGCTTTCGTCCAACATTAAGCTGACACGCCGTGATATAACTGGAATACTGTTAAAAGCGGTCTTAAACCCAACTCACTCACTCTTGTCAAACATACCACAGGGCCTTGCACCTGTGTCAGGCAATGGTTGGCTTCGCACAACGTTAATGGATAGAAAAGTCTTGTATTATTTATTTGAGTAATAAACAGCCTCATTTGATTACCTAACTGAAAGGACACATGTGACTATTACATGTATGTATTTATGGGTGATGGAGACATTCAGTGTGTACAACTTTGTAAAGTGATGAGGGGCGGTCGGGTAGCCTAGTGGTTAAAGCGTTAGCTCGTCACGCCGAAGACCCGGGTTCGATTCCCGACATGGGTATAATGTGTGAAGCCCATTTCTGGTGTCCCCCGCCGTGATATTGCTGGAATAAAAGCGGCGTAAAACCTCACTCACTCACTCACTCACTGTAAAGTGATGACGATAGCATTTTAAATGTTTAAATATTTTAATTGTGGACATATTTCAAAGACTACATATTCCTCTATGTTTTAATTAGTTTACAATAAGCTGCAATAAATTCGTTATTACATTTTCATACAGGTTTTTGAAATATGTGAAAAACCGGGGCATTTAAAAAAAGTCTTCTGTGTACTTCTGCGCATGTGATTCACATGAAGCACAAATGTTTGATGGATGATTTATAGGGTGCATTTCATCTTTTAGAGAAAACAAGGGATACACACAGTGAATTTCTTATGCTGTCAGTGCTTGTTGACAAGAAAGCAACGTGATAGCTAATGTGTGTATGTTGTATATTGTGTGCTAATCCATGAGTTGATCATCTTCAGATGCATGCATCACAAGGATAAGGTCATGTGTGTCTGTGTGTTGACCTCCACAAAGAAGAAGTATGACAGCGGTCATTCTAATTTTGGCTCATGATCTGCTTGACTGTAATGATGTGGGCATTCTAAAATTCTAATTGGGAGATAAATGCGTGTTTTCAATGAAAAGCTATTTTACTTGTTATGTGATGGTACATTCTTAACTTTGGAACTAAATGCACAGCTTCAAATGAGCTGTTGCAAGCAAAGGTGGTCTTTGTGATTTGAAACCTCTGATTCACCAATCAGAATTGAGTATTTTCGATGGTAGAATAATTTACATACCTACCCCAGCAAAATATCTATATTTGCTCCAGTCAAGTTGTGTAAGTGATTTTAGGAGGCAGATTGCCTTCAAGCCACATTAAGGGAGTTCACCAAGTATAAACATTGTTTGTGTGTGATTGTAAACAAAAATGCCTTTGGTTTTTTTTACAATTGGCAGAAATGTATTGTCACTTTTATTGTCAATTATTAGTGTTAATTAAAAGTTAAAAGGAGAAGGACACAATGGCTCAGAATGAACGCTATTGTCACCTCAACACATTGGTTGGACAAAACCTCTAAATTTTAGAACACCTGTGTAATTCCCAGTCACTGTACTGACTCTTCTTCTATATTTGTCACATTGCAATAATGTCCATGCGAGTCATGCATGCAAACACCACCCAAGTTCACGTTGACTTTTGTTGAGAGTTCTGCTTAAGTATTGTGCAAGACTGCTCTGTGTATTGTAAATATAATTATTTTGTGCCAGAAACATGAATATAAAAAATAAAATTGGATAAGCTGTAGATCTTTGTGTTGATTTCTTTGTTTTTCTTCAAAACCAGCTGTAGATCTTCCACTCAAAGCCTGAAACTGGACGTATCACATCAGCACAACTTTTACTGTACCTGGCTGATCATAAACAAAATTGAGATTTCATTTTGAAAATTCAAAACGTCAGCCACAGTTGTCAAATTTAGTATGAGAAAGCTGACAGACATTTTAGTGGCTTCCTTCTTTACAAAATGGGAAATGGGGAGGTGGGGTAGCTTAGTGGTTTAAGCGTTCGCTCGTCACGTAAACCCTGGTTTGATTCCCTACATGGGTACAATGTGTGAAGTCCTTTTCCGGTGTCACCTGCGGTGATATTGCTGGAATATTGCGAAAAGCGTATTAAAACCATACTCACTGGTTTTAAAAAAGCTGTAAATTCAACCATGGAGAAAAGTATGAAGTCAGTAGAATATCTGATATGAGGGGTGCCTGAAACGTTCTGAGTTTAACGACGAAGTATGTATAGTACACCATAGTACACCAACAGTTTGCATGTATTTAGTACACTACTTTCCATGTTTACAGACTGTATTTGAGCCAAATACACAGCCAGGCAGCATATTTCTGCAAGCCCAAAAGTGACTAGATTGGCGAACTTCAACAGCTGTCAACACAAGGGGACAATCCTTCTTCTTTTAAGAGATGAACACTGGAGTTCCAGAGGAGAAGAGGGAGCATTGAACAAGATCCATGATCAGGAAGACCTTCGACTGCCACCACTAAGGAAACTTGATGAAATACATAAATATGATCATGGCTGATCGACGTCTCAGCACACATCACATAGCCAATACAGGAGGCATCTCTCGGAGGAAATGAAGACGGAGTGGAATGAACTGGCCTTGGATTATTTGTTTGTTTAACGCCGCACTCAGCATTATTCCAGCTACATGTTTATGATTTTGGTCTGTAAATAATCGAGCTTGGACCAGACAACCCAGTGACTGACATTATTTGCATCGATCCATGCAATTGGGATACGATGACATGCATCAACCAAGTCAGCGAACCTGCCCAACCTATAGTCGCCTCTTACGACAAGCATAGTCGCCTTTTACGACAAGCACGGGTTGCTGAAGAGCATTTTAAACCTGGATCTTCACGGGTCAAACTGGGCATGACAAAGCTTTCAGCACACTGGGATTCAAGGTGTCTGACTCATGATAAGAAATGCTCCAGGTTCTTTATCTTTCGCGAGAATGTATGTCATTTTGAAGCAGACCCGGCTGATTTTGTTGAGCGATGTGTAACTTTGGATAAGTCTTCGGTCCATGAACATCAGCCAGTGACAAAACAATAGTCAAAGCAGTGGAAAGATGTCTCCTCCGATAAAAAAGGAAAATCAGTTCCACAAGCTGGCAGGGGGTGTCTTCGTCAGGGATGTCAAATGAATCCTACTTGTGGACTACCTCCCAAAATATCAGACATTAATGGTCAATATTATGCTAATCTACTTCGGAAACTGCGTGTAAATATAAAGACTAAAAGTCATGGAAAACACACTAAGAATGTGTTGTTCCACCAGCACAATGCATCTGTGCACAAGTCTTGTGTTGTCGCCATGGCTGCAATACATAACTATGGATGGAATTGAACTCATTGAGAATCCTCCATATTCACAAGATTTGGCACTGCCATCTTTCCACCTCTTTCCAAACTCAAAGAAAGAACTGTATAGCAAGCATTAAGCAAATGATGATGGCGTCATGTCTGCCGTGGATGACCTTTCACACCAATCGGAGGAAGCCTTCAATACCAGAGGGATCCAGACACTCCAGGATAGTTGGCAGAAGTGTTGTGGACCTCGGAGTGGATTATGTTGAATATGTCTTGTAGCGGCCATAAGATTTTAGAGTCCCGTGATGGGATTCGAACCACGGACCTTCTGGTCACAGGTCGGACGCCTTGTCCACATGACCAAAGAGGTTTACCCCGCCAGCAAGCTGACAAGGTAAGGATATCATCTGTGGGATGACTGCACGCCCTGCTATATACTTCCCCGCCAACAGAAGGCACGTCCTGGGCCGCATCGTAGGGTACTGAGACTTATTTTGCTCAAATTTGATATGAACGTGCTCAGCCCCCACGTTGGGCGCCAATGTAGCGGCCATATAATGTCTGCGTCCCATGATGGGATTCGAACCACGTACCTTCTGATTAGAAGTCGGACGCCTTGTCCATATTACCAAAGAGGTTAACCCCGTCAGCAAGCTGACAAGGCAAGGATGTCATCTGTGGGATGTCTCCACGCCCTGCTACAGTCTAAAGACATAAAAAAATATTCTGATATCATCGACATTCTGGGAGATCAATTCGTAAGAAAATTCACATGAGAAAAGCAAGTACCTTATGTCAGAAACCCAGTTTCCATCCGAGATTGATGTGGACATCTAAGTAGATTCTTACTTATCAGTCTCCCTCAGTACTTACCTACCCTCAGCTGCGTTTACTAAACATACTATGACGTCCCGTTTCCACGAGAATGTCCTTACTTCAAAAGCTCAAAAGCAATGTGCTGTTCTAGCATTAAAATCACAACTCAGAAAAACTGACACGAGTTACAATGATCATGCATTATTTGTAAACGTTTCTCTCCTGAATTATCAATACCAATTAAGCGATAAACTAAAATGTGTTTTCAATGTAGAAGTATCCAGCGTAAATTGCAATATATTTTTATATTCGAAATCAGTAGCGATAGCGTGAGATTTTGCTTTCAAAAATAATTCTGGTATTGAATCAAAGGGGTGATCGAGACATGCAGTGTATACAACTTTGTAAAGTGATGACGAAAGCATTTTAAATGTTTAAATCATTTTAATTGTGGACATACTTCAAAGACTGCATATTCTTCTATGTTTTAATTAGTTTACAATAAGCTGCAATAAATTAGTTGTCACATTTTCATCCAGGTTTTTGAAAACTGGGAAAATGGGGGCATTTCAATGAAGTCTTCTGTGTACACTGACTGTCTACACATGTGTGTGAGTGAGTGAGTGAGTGAGTGAGTGAGTGAGTGAGTGAGTGAGTGAGTATAGTTTTACGCCGCTTTTAGCAATATTCCAGCAATATCACGGCGGGAGACACCAGAAATGGGCTTCACATATTGTACCCATATCGGGAATCGAACCCGGGTCTTCGGTGTGACGAGCGAACGCTTTAACCACTAGGCTACCCGACCGCCCCTCTGCACATGTGAATCACATGAAGCACAAATGTTTGATTGATGATTTATAGGGTGCATTTCATCTTTTAGAGAAACAAGGGATACACACAGTGAATTTCTTATGCTGTCAGTACTTGTGGACAAGAAAGCAACGTGATAGCTAATGTGTGTATGTTGTATATTGTGTGCTAATCCATGAGTTGATCATCTTCAGATGCATGCATCACAAGGATAAGGTCATGTGTGTCTGTGTGTTGACCTCCACAAAGAAGAAGTATGACAGCGGTCATTCTAATTTTGGCTCATGATCTGCTTGACTGTAATGATGTGGGCATTTTAAAATTCTAATTGGGAGATAAATGCGTGTTTTCAATGAAAAGCTATTTTACTTGTTATGTGATGGTGCATTCTTAACTTTGGAACCATATCCACAGCTTCAAATGAGCTGTTGCAAGCAAAGGTGGTCTTTGTGATTTGATGCCTCTGATTTACCATTCAGAATTGAGTATTTTGAATAATTTACATATCTACCCCAGCAAAATATTTATGTTTGACCCAAGTCAAGTTGTGTAAGTGATTTTAGGAGACAGATTGCCTTGAAGCCACATTTAGGGAGTTTACAGAGTATAAACGCATGTTAGTGTGTGATTGTAAACAAAAACCCTTTGCTGTTAAATATTATTTTCTTTACGATTGGCAGAAACAGATTGTCACCTCTATATTTTAGAACACCTGTGTAATTCCCAGTCACTGTACTGACTCTACGTCTATATTTGTCACATTGCAATGCATGCAAACACCACCGAAGTTCATGTTGACTTTTGTTGAGAGTTCTGCTTATGTATTGTACAAGACCGCTATTTTAACCCGGATCTTCACAGGTCAAACTGGGTATGACTAAGCTTCCGGCACACTGTGATTCAAGGCGTCTGACTCATGATAAGAAATGCTCCAGGTTCTTTATCTGTCGTGAGAATGTACATGTACAATGATCATGCATTATTTGTAAACGTTTCTCTCCTAAAATATCAATACCAATTAAGCGATAAACTAAAATGTGGTTTCAATGTAGAAGTTTCCAGCGTAAATTCCATATATTATTTTCATATTCGCAATCAGTAGCGATAGCGTGAGATTTTACTTTCAAAAATAATTATGGTACATGTATTGAATCAAAGTTCGAAAACTCTAAATTGAAATGGTGTGTTTCCATTTTTCCATGACACAATACCAAACAGACTATTACTTGTATGCATTTTGGAGTGATCGAGGCATGCAGTGTATACAACTTTGTAAAGTGATGTCGATAGCATTTTAAATGTTTAAATCATTTTAATTGTGGACATACTTCAAAGACTACATATTCCTCTATGTTTTAATTAGTTTACAATAAGCTGCAATAAATTAGTTGTTACATTTTCAATCAGGTTTTTGAAATTTGTGAAAAATGGGGGCATTTCAATAAAGTCTTCTGTGTACACTGACTGTCTACACATGTGAGTGAGTGAGTATAGTTTTACGCCGCTTTTAGCAATATTCCAGCAATATCACGGCGGGAGACACCAGAAATGGGCTTCACATATTGTACCCATGTCGGGAATCGAACCCGGGTCTTCGGCGTGACGAGCGAACGCTTTAAGCACTAGGCTACCCGACCGCCCCTCTGCACATGTGAATCACATGAAGCACAAATGTTTGATGGATGATTTATAGGGTGCATTTCATCTTTTAGAGAAACAAGGTATACACACAGTGAATTTCTTATGCTGTCAGTGCTTGTGGACAAGAAAGCAACGTGATAGCTAATGTGTGTATGTTGTATATTGTGTGCTAATCCATGAGTTGATCATCTTCAGATGCATGCATCACAAGGATAAGGTCATGTGTGTCTGTGTGTTGACCTCCACAAAGAAGAAGTATGACAGCGGTCATTCTAATTTTGGCTCATGATCTGCTTGACTGTAATGATGTGGGCATTCTAAAATTCTAATTGGGAGAAAAATGCGTGTTTTCAATGAAAAGCTATTTTACTTGTTATGTGATGGTGCATTCTTTGGAACTAAATGCACAGCTTCAAATGAGCTGTTGCAAGCAAAGGTGGTCTTTGTTATTTGATACATCTGATTTACCATTCAGAATTGAGTATTTTGAATAATTTACATATCTACCCCAGCAAAATATTTATGTTTGACCCAGTCAAGTTGTGTAAGTGATTTTAGGAAGCAGATTGCCTTGAAGCCACATTTAGGGAGTTTACAGAGTATAAACGCATGTTAGTGTGTGATTGTAAACAAAAAACCCTTTGCTGTTAAACATTATTTTCTTTACAACTGGCAGAAACAGATTGTCACCTCTATATTTTAGAACACCTGTGTAATTCCCAGTCACTGTACTGACTCTACGTCTATATTTGTCACATTGCAATGCATGCAAACACCACCGAAGTTCATGTTGACTTTTGTTGAGAGTTCTGCTTATGTATTGTACAAGACCGCTATTTTAACCCGGATCTTCACGGGTCAAACTGGGCATGACTAAGCTTTCGGCACACTGGGATTCAAGGCGTCTGACTCATGATAAGAAATGCTCCAGGTTCTTTATCTGTCGTGAGAATGTACATGTACAATGATCATGCATTATTTGTAAACGTTTCTCTCCTAAAATATCAATACCAATTAAGCGATAAACTAAAATGTGGTTTCAATGTAGAAGTTTGCAGAGTAAATTCCATATATTTTTTACATATTCGAAATCAGTAGCGATAGCGTGAGATTTTGCTTTAAAAAAAAATTCTGGTATTGAATCAAAGTCCGAAAACTCTAAATGGAAATAGTGTGCTTCAATTTTTCCAAGACACAATGCCAAACAAACGAGAACTCTTTTGTTATAGCGGTAATGAATAGCAACGTGGCATCGGTTGAACGTATAAATATTTTCAATAGGTTAAACATTTAGGTGTTTACCTGTTAAAATGTTATTCATGCAAATGTATTGAGCCATAACAAATTAAATTCCATATGGGGGCGGTGGATTAGCCCAGTGGCTAAAGCGTTCGGTCATCACGTCGAAGGCCCCGGTTCGATTCTTCAAATGGGTACATGCGTGAAGCCCATTTCTGGTGTCCACTCGCCGTGATGTTGCTGAAATATTGCAAAAAGCGTAAAGCCATACTCACTCACTCGTATAGTGGTTGCTGAAAGTAGACACAGTAGTTTCTATTTGTGTCTACAATCTGGTTGGGGGGCACGGGTGGCCCAGTCGTCTGAGGCGCCGCAGAGTTGCGTTCCTTGGGCACGCCAGAAACCTATGATTTTGGTTCGAATCCCGGTTCGCCCCGATTATGTTTCTAGGTTTGTCAGCACCATACCCGTGGGTTTCACCGAAGTGAGACCTGCACCACTTCGGGCTTTCTTCAACATTAAGTTGACATGCCGTTATATAACTGGAATACAGTTAAACCCAACTCACTCACTCACTACAATCTGGTTGCTCTGCATATTTTGGTAGCTGTACTGTGCTATTGATATGTAAACCCGTTGCTATTTGTATATACTCTGTGGTTGTGGGTATACACAATTAATTCACGAACCTACTCACAAAATGTGATTGGTGAGTAGGGTAAAATCTAGCTGATGTATGTCTGCAGTCAATGTCTGAAATCATGAAACCCATGACCTCGGACAGCACGTGCAAGGGAAGGTATGCCAGATTTAACACTGTCACTCAGGCTCGGTTGTGAGCTGACACATATTCTGTTCTTGGCACCAAATACACTTCACTAAATATGTTTAATCGTGAAGGAAGTAAGAGCATTGATCATGCGACGACTGCAACGTGGTGAACACTGACTTTCTATGAACATGTGCAGGTGGGCACACGACAGTATCTTTTTGCTCAAACGCTGCATTTTTCTCAATCCGTCAGCAGATTGTGGGCTTGATACCAACAAACACATAACGTTGATGATCGACGCCGCTCTGGACACCCAAGGGCAACAACTCCAGCCCAGAACAGATTAGTCAGAACGAGAGCATGAAGAAATCGGTTGCAAACTGCCATAGAGATGCGGGACCGGTAGCAACAGGCAGCTGGTACATGAACAAACGGTGCGGTATCGTCTGCACAGATGGCATTTGCGTGCACGACGTCCACGTATCATCCCACAACTGACTGTAGGTCATCTAAATCAGAGGCGTCAGTGGTGTAGGGAACGTCAGCACTGAGATAATCGACGTAGGGCCAATGTCATGTTTTGTGACGAAATGAGGTTCATTCTCCACATCCATGCCTGAAGGAATCGAGTTGGGAGACGACCTAATCAGCGTTTTATGGACGTTAACATCGTACATCATGATCGTTTTGCACAACGTGTTGGGCAACGTTTCATCCTTCAAGTTGATAATGCACGTGCTCATTGTGCCAGGATTGTGATCCAATTCCTCCAACATCAAAAACAGCCATGTCATGGCCAGCACTCATTCACCATTGAACATGTCTGGGACGTCATTGACAGACGTGTACGTCAACGTCAAAATCCACCAACTGTCATTGACATTGGTCGGCTCATCAGAAGCATTCCGAGAAGAATTCGTGCATGCCTGACCAACAAAGGTAGTTTTACCCGTTATTGGTTGACCCCCAACCTCTTTAACGACCTAGAGGGCCACCGACTCATCACACCAACCAGTAGAAACCATTAGATCTGATTGCCAACACCCCTGCAGATATGTTTATATCATTTCCATTTGCCAATGCCTCTCAAAATGTCTTTGTAAGTCTGCAAAACCCCAACCTGTTATTTCCTTATTCACTTTTAGTAACATCCGAGTCATTTATTCATTTCAGTTGAATCTTCAAATTAACCTAAAAGCATACAGTGTGTGACGTGAGGATGGTCAGGTTCGGTGATTGTCATCGTAACCTTTGGTGTGTGACGTTAGGATGGTCATGCTCTGTTTCAGTGACTGTCATCGTACCCGTTGGTGCATGACGTTAGGGTAGTCAGGCTCTGTGTCCGTGACTGTCATCGTACCCGTTAGTGTGTGACGTTAGGATGGTCTGACTGGTGACCGTTGGTGTGTGTTGCACAGACGTTTATTTACACGTCACCATGACATAGCTGAAATATTGCTGATGGCATATTTGTTCAAGGTCTTCTGTGCATTGCGTGCAATTCTGATAACCCCCGATCTTGAAATAACACTATCTTATCAAATCATACCTATATCATGTCTGGTTTACATTGTTCTAGTATCCAGAAGACGACAATCTCTGAACATGTAAGTACATGTAGATCTGTTTTCCTTTTCCTGTACGATATAAGCTTGTCATCATGCTCAAACATATCTCTAGATAATATTGATTAATAAATGTACAGATAAAGATCTCACAATATCTTGAAAGAAAGGCATTATTTGGCGACAATGTTCGACAATTTTACATTGAAATAATATTATAAATTTGCACCCATTCTATATTATGGCAGTGAAATTTGGGGATATACATACAGAGGATCTATAGAAAGAGTACAAAGTTGTTTTTTTAAAGATTTTTGAAACTGGGAAAACAAGCACCTTCAAGTGCCGTTTTGGGCGAAGTTGGCCGTTATAACCTATGCATAAATTATTTTAGCAGGTGAAGTAATTTGCTTGATAAAGGTGTTAGGATCTACACCGAAACGTCGCACTAATTGTAATAAAGAAGTTGTTTATCCATAGAACTCGTCTTACTTCATCACTCCAACTTCTAAATGCCACTGAAAGAAGTTATTTTAGCAGGTGTCTAAATTTTGGTGTAGACTTATTCGTATGAATCCGAAGCGTTACCCCTGTGCCTGTTATAAAATGTTACAGTCACACGATGCGGTTGGGGCTTTGAACTGGGTTTCACGTGTCAGGATGTTGTTATTTCAAACAGGTTTTGCTTATGTCTGGATTGCTCAGGATTGTGGAAACACGAAGGGTTTCATAACTATGTTTAAACAGAGATGTGTAGATATGGAGATACAGAAATGGTTTCAAAAGATTACCAGCTCACATTTCCTGTCACATTATAATTCATACAAGTCATTACTAGCGCCAGAGATGTATATCACATCGGGTGTTTTAGATAAAGACTTGATCTGTGTATTTGCTAAGTTCCACACTCTTTCGCATAGTTTGAAAATACGAAAACGGCGTTGTAGTAAAAACAATGCGAAAACAAATGTTGATGAGTTAGTTGTTGAGGACGATTACCATTTTGTACTAGTCTGTTTATACTATAAGCAAAGTAGAAATACATTTATTCCACAACATTACCATAAACATTCCTTCGCGTAAATAAATAATTGAATTAATGTCCTCTACAACACATTCAACAATCAAAGGTCTTGCTTTGTACCTAAAGAGGAATTTGAAAAACACAAGAAACAAACAAACATAATTATGCATTATGTATTACGTCACATATCATGGAAACATTGTAAGTCAACTGTGTGAGATACACAAATAAATTAGATGGAAATGTATTGTACTCTTGGCCACGAGGCCTCCAATACTGAAGTAAAGAATCTTGAATAATGCCAGCAAAATGTGCCGCGTACATATTCGTTGCTCTCGGAAATCACCTTGTATTGTTGCGAACAACAATTATATACTACTACTACTACTACTACTGCTACTGCTGCTGCTGCTGCTTCTATTACTACTGCTACTGCTACTACTACTACTACCACTACTACTACTACTACCACCACTACTACTACTACTACTACTACTACTACTGCAACTACTACTACTACTACTACTACTACCACTACTACTACTACTACTACTACCACCACCACCACTACTACTACTACTGCAACTACTACTACTACTACTACTACTACTGCAACTACTACTACTGCTACTACTGAAACTACTACTACTACTACTGCTACTACTGCAACTGCTACTACTACTACTGCAACTACTACTACTACAAAAAAACTACTACTACTACTACTACATGTAATCCCTATCCGCGATTGTCCTATACTTATAGATATTCTTTGATTCAGAATGTTGGGTGTTATTCTTCTGACGCTCGTGGCCAGTGCGCTATGCGCTCCTACGTAAGTGTTTCCCTTCGTCTGTCTCTGCCCGTGGTGCCATCGGTTGAGAAATGATGGTATACATTCAATTATTCTTATTGAATTTCCCAGAATGTCTCAAAGCAATATTCCTGTCTTGCTGTTCCCCTATATATATATGTGGCCGGCTTTGAACAGGTCGGGCGGTAGGGTAGCCTAGTGGTTAATGTGTTCGCTCGTCACGTCGAAGTCCCGGGTTCGATTCCCGACATGGGTACAATGTGTGAAGCCCATTTCTGGTGTCTCCCGCCGTGATATTGCTGGAATATTGCTTAAAGCTGTGTAAAACAATACTCACTCAACTGAACAGGTCGACAGTAGCCAGTACTGTTGGACGAGAAACCAATGAGAATCAGGTAGTAACAGATAAAGTGAAGTCATCTTTAGAAAAGGGAGATAAAGGAAAACTTTTTTCCACTTTGTCAAGACATGTTCAATCTTCGACATTAAACTATACTTGCATTTATTTCATTAAATTAAATCTTTGTTCCCCAGGTG
This sequence comes from Haliotis cracherodii, assembly GCF_022045235.1. Classification (NCBI taxonomy): domain Eukaryota; kingdom Metazoa; phylum Mollusca; class Gastropoda; order Lepetellida; family Haliotidae; genus Haliotis; species Haliotis cracherodii. The sequence goes on from NW_027266268.1 coordinate 21,333,276, forward strand.
CGGCTGATGGTGACAATTTTATCTTTCAGCACCCCAGCCGGAGGTTCGACAACTCCGGATCTGATTGCTGCAGGCACTTCTTCCTTCAACGCTCTTGACAAGAACAAGAACGGCCATGTGGAAGTTTCAGAGTTTTTAATTTCATTTGACAAGTCTGACACAAACCGTGAGTGACTTTCACTACTTAAATTCAATAAATATATTCAGTAAATAAATAATTGGAATGAGTGTTAATATTTAGACACCCTTAACCTTTCAAAATGTACGAAATCACGCATACGGGATATAAGGGACGAAGGACTGCTCAGGTATCGTACGGACCACCCGCTGTACAAGGTGTATGTTTGTTGCCCGTAGATGACAATGAAATGTCAATCCAAGAGTACGTTCAGTTCAGACATGCCACCAAGACCTTTACTCAGGCACTCTACAAATTCCTTGACACGGACCATGACGGCAGCGTAAGCCGAGCAGAGATGATCAGACTCTTCAGGCTCTACGACGGCAACAGTAAGTATTGTAACTGCATTTACTGAAGAAGCCGTATGCAAATGGGATGCTTCAAGGTTTTGTGAGAATGTAATTTGAGTGAGTGAGTTGGGTTTAACACCACTTTTAACAGGATTCTGGTATGCCTCCAAAGCTCCAAAGTGTGCATGACTCAGATGTTTACTACGGGTATGGTGCTGACAAACCTAGAAACATAATCGGGGCGAATCGGGATTCGAAACCACAATCATAGCTTTCTTGCGTGCTCAAGAGACGCAAGTCTGCACAGCGAATTCGGCGCCATAGAAAACTGGACCACCCGTGCCCCCAATTTGTTTCTGAACCACGCGGATAGTTCAGGCATATGCCATGCATGTCTCCTTTATTTCCCTTTAATATGAGATATTGATCAATTATGTCAAGGTCTCCCTCGAAGTCATATCGAGAATATATGAGAATTAGACCAATGTAACAGTGAAGTTGATGATAAAAGAGCGACAAAACCTTTCCATAATAATAGGAAATCTCTATCAAAAGCATTTTCCATTGTACGACTGAACGAAATTGAAGGTAATGGCATCTGAATGGGAATACGCGGTGGCATGTTAACATCGATGTGGCCTTCTGGAAATAACATTCAAGCAGCTTATGTATCTGCAAGTTCTTTCTCGCCAAATGTTGTTTAACAGGCCATCCAAAGGATCTTTTCTTCTCCACACCTGCCATCGATATGTTTGGTATTGATTCTCCATTAACAGCTTCACTGTTCGCAGGATACCACGTGAAATAACTGTGTTGTGCTGTGAAAGTGTACGAGTGAGTGAGTGAGTTAAATATTGAGACCTATCTCCGTATTTATAATCATCAAGACATGGGAATACGGAATTAGATAACGGGCTGCGTCATACCAAAAGACGTTAAAAGATGGTACTTGCTGTTTTCCTTTCTGGCGCCTGGCATTGAGGGGCTAAAACAAGGACTTGTCGGCTCGGAGTCCGTGTACTGTGTCTGAGTGGGATAGTCATGTTAAACTGCTACATGGTATCTCAGTGGGCTAGCACTATAAAATCGGCATTATTCCGGACTAGTACAAGCAGCCACACACAGACACACAGACACAGACACACATACACACAGACACACACACAGACAGACAAAAACACCGAGACAGATACACGCACACCGACCACAGAAACACAAACGTCTCTTAGTGTAAGAAGTGCAATAATCTTGGACGCGACGTTAAACCCCATTTCACCTCACCGTACCATACTCCAGTAACAGTTAGTTAATCAAAATAGTTTTTCTATTTCCAGACGACGGTGTTATTACTCTTCCAGAATTTATTAGCCGATATTTGAAGGTGAGTACTTTTTGAAAAACATAATTTGTTCTTGAATATGATTGAACAAATTAATTTTTTCTCAGGCCTTACGACCAAAATTAATATATCGTTCAATGGACATATTGAATGTTGTGGGTGAAAGAAAACAAAAATCTTGCCTCAAACAAAAGTAGACATTACGTTCACTGTTTTGCCCAATGTGTGTCAACAAACACACTTTATATTCTCTATGAGTTAATCTCGATAAATGTACAGCCGATGTTCGTATTAGACACCCGGTGAATTTTTCCTACATTTGGATGTGTGATATGTCGTGTCCAGCATCCTGTTTTCTGTTGTGTTTCTCAAGTAATGAACCATTTGTATTTTGTGCGGAGAAGTCCGCCAACGAGCAATTATTTCACAGATAATTAGTCTTTGAGTGAGTGATTTTGGTTTACACATCTTTTAACATTATTGTTATTTATTTCACGGCGTGTGAGTATAATGAGAATGAAATGCCCGAAGTAATACAAGCCATTGACATTTTCCGTTTTGGTGAAACCAACAAGCAGGAGTATGGAACTGCCAGACCAAGAAACATAATCAGGGTTATTCTGCAATTTGAACGTTGGATTGTGATTGTGATGGCGCCTCAGTGGACAGGGTCATCTTTGCCACAGGAAGTTGTAGCATTGGCGGTAATGGTAATGAGGGTCTAGGAATAGCTCGAAGCGCTGAAGTGAGGGTTCATAAGTTTAGCACTTTGACGAAAGCCAAATATGGTGTGAAATGGATGTCAATAGAGCAGTGTCGGATTTGGCGAGTAACTGACTAGCGACTCTGTGCCTTTGACATCGGCAACATTATTTTGTGAAAAAAAAACAACGTTTAGTTTGTACAAGACTCTTTTTTGCTGTTTTTATTCAGATAGTGGATATAGTTGCAAAAAACCTGTCGCCTGGACAAGGTGAGTAATGACAGAGTTTACACTTACGTAGGACGAAGAATGTACCTGACGTGGGATTTTGGAGTCTTTTGGAAAATACCAATATTTTCCCGAAAGTGCTGGAAATAATGTGTTCCAAGGTTATCAAACAAATAACGTTCACTGGGAAATTTGAAAATAATGTGTTTTAGTTAATTATTCTATTTTTTTGGTTATTCGAGAAAATACAACTGTGACATTTTTTCATGCCACCCCCCTTACATTTGTGATGAATTTTGGCGATCCCCCCTCTTTCGCTGTGTCATTTTTTCATGACCCCCCCCCCCCCCTTAATCTCACCCCTCCCGTATGATATATGACCAGTCCATAAACAATAATTCTGTCGCTCATCCTGTCAAATGTGATTGGGAAGTCAAATATTCCGCTATTCTCTATTACTAACCTAACGACAAGTCAACCTAAACGCATACAGCATGAATCAATCTAAAACTAAAATCTTTGATCATATCAGGATTAGGGAATGCTTAGTTCATATATGCCTTAACACTAATTTGTATCCCAACAGGTATCCTCGCATCAACAGCCTCCACCTGAATCATGCTGTGAACAAATGGGCTCCTACTTCAGGATAAACCAACATCCTGTGCGGAATAAAGCCTTCTACTAGTTCATTTTGTTTTGTAAATGTAGAACATCATTAACCATGATTTATATGTAAGAATTTACGCATGGGACAAACGTTTGATATTCTTTGACACCCCGTGATGATCTGGATTAGAATTGGTGTTCAACAACCCATACTTCCCGAGGCAAGAGAGTTAACTGACTTTTAAAGTCCAGTTTCCACCCTTGCCGAACAAGGCTGGTATTCCTGGGCTAGATTGTAGTGCCACTGGTGGCTCTTAGCAGTTATGTCCCTTCTAACCCTATCCTGTTGACCAATCAGATTCCGACTATCGTATCACTTGTATTTGCTTCAAACTAAATGTCGGCGCCCAGTCGGGACGATCTGATCAATAATCAAGATCTATATTGTGATAAAACGGGTCTTACATCGCGAAATGCATCAACTCATGTGGGCACCTTGAATAAAAACATGAAATGATTTGGGAAATATTTGCTGACAACGAGTTGTCGGTGCACATGCTTTGCAAATCCTGCAATCGACCAAAATCTGCACGACAGTTGACAAACCAGATTTCGATTTTGCTGCGCGATTTTGATTGGACTATGCATAGACTCATTAGTCCAGCCAAAATGTAACTCCATTATACCGATCTAGTTCGGCAAGGGGGAAAACTGGACTGTTATGGTCAGTTAACTCTCTTGCCTCGGGAAGATGGTTGTTTAGAAGCTGCAAATGCTTTCTTTGTGGTAGTCAGATACACTGACTTGGTTGATGCATGTCATCGTATCCACATGCGCAGATCAATGCTAATGATGTCATTCATTGGACTTCTGGTCCGACTTGAGAATTTACAGACTACCGTCATGTAGCCAGCCTCAATATCTCCACACTGACCCCTAGATCCATTTCTGCTCTCCTCGCGATCTCAAATTACTTGCCCTTGATTTTCAGTAAAATTTTACCGATCAATCAAACGCCGGGATAAGATTAAAAGAAATGGGCAAGGGACGTAACCCGTATTGACATGTCGTTGATATCGCTATCTCAACACTGAAGCTAGTTTGTAAATCGTATTTTAACAGTATTCAAGTCATATCACGGTGTGTCAGCTTAATGTGGGAGGAAAGACCCAAGTGATGCGGGTCTCAGACGTTTACCACTTCGGTGAAAGCCACGAGCACGGGTATGGTGCTGTCAAACCTCGGAACATTATCGGGGCGAACCGCGATTCGAAGCCACAATCATAGGTTTCTGGCGTACCCAATGGACGCAACTCTGCACAGCGAATCGCGGCGCCTTAGACGACTGTGCCACCCGTGCCCCCTAATTGGTACGTCAGACTAAGTAGCGTAGCAAATTGGCTGCTCAAAATCAAGGGAGGAAGGAGATAATGAGTGAATTCACGTTGCAATCAGAGCGAAACTAATATTCCAGCCTGTAACCCATCGAACCTGGACCATGCACACCATGAGTAATATGAGTAACGAACCACACAAGTAGTGGTACCACACAATTAGCCACATTGACATAACCTAACCATCCGATGCTCATTTCAGCCAAGATTACGACAACCACGCTTACTGTATTGGGTAATCTTTCCAACAAGGCTTATCTACCTTCAAGTAATGTGTCCAAACACATTGCCATATTGGCAGACGGAAACCTCCCATTGAACCTCTGCCTTGGGATACTGACCTCTCGTGGATTTCCTTGCAGTTGGAAACGTCTAAGATCTGCATTACTCGAGGCTTTCTTCTTATTTTAGCTCCATGATATGACGGTGTTGAACCCAATTCAACTCATTTTAAAATTCCACTTAAATTGTATGGGTGCGTGAGTGAACGCGGGTTTGGTTTAAAGCCACACGAACTGGTATGCGGGACCATGTCGTCCCCGGAATTTTCAAAGGACAAACAATCTGTCATTGCAAGTGTTGGGTTGTTGGGTTAGTTCAGTCACCAGGTTGACTACTCTGTTCACATTGTCAAACGATTTATACGCTGTACTTACTGTTTAAGTAGAATTAATTATTACTCAACAAAATCTAACAAACTTTCCACAGTTGGCCCAGTTGCCCACTTGTCCGAGGCGCTGTCATTAACAGTGCATAGTTACGTCCCTTTAGCTTGGCAGGAACCTGTGATCGTTGATTTAAATTTATATGATGTTTGGTTTGTGGGCACCAAAGGCTCGTGGATTTCGGGGAACGTCTAAGATTTATATCGCTTTTAGCTTCCTGTAACATTAAGGCCACGGTTGTAAAACTGAAATTATTAATGCCGAGTTGTAACTCATTCACACTCATCTGAGTCTACCATGTCCAACAAATGATCATAATCAGGAGGTATCCGAGAATCCAATCAACACAGCAGATACTGACATGGCAAAGGGACAGCACAAACAAAACAACTAATCTCACCAACTTATCTCCTCTCAAACAATGAGTCAGCAGTTCCTTTCCATATGATAATCATGTTTTCGTTACCGTGTTTGAATTTTAGCGTAAAACACTGCTCTGTGAGTTACAAGATTGCAACACATCGTAAATATTCACGTTTAGATCATGCATTTACTGTCATTTACAACCGTTCAGTAAAACGTCCTTACTCGAATCATTAATTCACCGACTTACGAATACTGCATTGTAAAGATATCATTTAGATGTGAATTGCATAATCCCATAAGGGGAATAATCATTGCTCCCAGTGTGGACACCGGTACCGGTATAACGACTGTCCCCAGTGTGAAGGTGTCCCTTCCTCGGTAAAACCACTGCTGCCCACATGGACGCCCCCCTCTTCCGGTATTACCACTGCCCCCATGTGTGGACGCGACCCTCTTCCAGTATAACCACTGCCCCCATGTGCAGAGGCAAACGTCTTAAAGTATAACCACTGTCCCACGTGTGAACGCGTCCCTCCCCTGGTAAAACTACTGTCACCAGTGTGGACCCACCCTCTACCGGTATTACCACTGCCGCCAGTGTGGACGCGACCCTCTTCCACTATAACCACTGGCCCCATGTGCGGATGCAACCCTCTTCCAGTATAACCACTGCCCCCATGTGCAGAGGCAAACGTCTTAAAGTATAACCACTGTCCCACGTGTGAACGTGTCCCTCCCCTGGTAAAACTACTGTCACCAGTGTGGACCCACCCTCTGCCGGTATTACCACTGCCCCCATGTGTAGAGATAATGTTGTGTTTAAGATAATTATTTTCATATAACTATAACCGCTGTCCCACGTGTGAAGGTGTCCCTCCCCCGGTAAAACCACTGCTGCCCTTGTGGACACCCCCTCTTCCGGTATAACCACAGCCCGCAGTGTTGAAGCGTCCCTCTTCCGGTAAAACAACTGCCCGCAGTGTTGAAGCGTCCCTCTTCCGGTAAAACAACTGCCCGCAGTGTTGAAGAGTCCCTCTTCCGGTATAACCACAGCCCGCAGTGTTGAAGCGTCCCTCTGTCCCTCTTCCGGTATAACCACAGCCCGCAGTGTTGAAGCGTCCCTTTTCCGGTAAAACCACAGCCCGCAGTGTTGAAGCGTCCCTCTTCCGGTAAAACCACAGCCCGCAGTGTTGAAGCGTCCCTCTTCCGGTAAAATAACTGCCCTCATTGTCGACGCGGTGTTTAAGATAATCATTTTCATACAACTGTGGTTGTAAAGCTTTCATGCATAAAACCCTTTCTAACATTGTGGGACATATTTTCCCGAAACACTAGTAGGTGCCCTGCAAAATTCTGAAAGATAGTTTGATATACGAAAATAGGAATGGATGTTGGTTGGATTTCATATTGCTGTTAAATGTCTATTATACTTCAGCGAGACAAGTCCAGCTACTCTGGGTATGCTGTTTTGTAAAGGCGTAATTGACACGAGGAATGCAAGGATACGTTTCAGCTCTGCCAGATTCTTATCAAATAAACGTGGACTGAAATAATTTTTTACATTTGACTCGAAGAGTATCAGACCTACCAGATGGGTTGGCTGTCACGCACTTATGTAAAAAAACCCATCAGACAACAGCTAGTTATAATGCAATCTTATCTCACTGTCCAATAACAGTGTCGTGTGAAAGTTAACATTTAGATATGTTACCACGAACATAATGTCATATTATTATAATATTTAATATTATATTAAAGGTTGAACGATCGAATGTCATAACTTCCCAATGCTAACACACATGTATTTTCTCGATTCTCGTTGCTGATTTATCAGCTGAAGCAATGTGACGTCACATTGCAACATTGTGGAACATTATCCGTCAATAATTGATCATGACGTCATAAAAGGATTATTTGGTCATGTGAACAAGGGAAGTGTCTCTGTATGGTTCACAGTTCTTACGCGACCCGTGAAGATCGGGGGTAGAATAGGTCTTCAGCAACCCATGCTTGCCGTAAAAGGGGACTGTGATTGTCGGAAGAGGCGACTAATGGGATCGGGTGGTCAGGCTCTCTGACTTGGTTGATGCATGCCATCGATCCCAATCGCGTGGATCGATGCTCATGATATTAATCACTGGATTGTCTAGTCCAGGCTCGATTATTTGCAGACCGCAATCATATAGCTGTTTTATTGCTATGTGCGGCGTTAAACAACAAACAAACTAACAAACCAATCACAGTTCCTACGTTTTTCTTAAAGGAAGAAGCACACACATTTCGAAGAAATCTGGCGTAACCGTAAATGCATCACAAATAAACCGGTTTCAGCTCGAACCCGTTTTAGACTTTTACTGATCGGAGTCAAGAGCAACAATTGTGTCTAAAGAAAGTAACAACTGTTAACTTTTGGCAAAAATGCATTTGCTATAGTCTCTGGCCATCACACTTTAATTTAACACCACAACACCTTATCTGAAAGAATACATTTAAATTACTCGGTACAAATATTAAACATCCTGCACTTCTAGGAGAATTTCCCACCAGTCTGACCAATACAAGCAGATCAATGTCATCGGACCTCGACGGTGTGTGACGTAAGGATGGTCTGACTGGTTTGTGTACCATAGACTGTTATTTACAGGTCACCTTGACACAGCTGAAATATTGCTGACTGCAAAACTTGTTTTCATGACCAAATGTCAATTTCGTTTCGTTTTTATAACCCCTGTTCCGAAAATAACTCTACCTTATCAAATCATACCTATATAATGTCTGCAAGGGGTTGACGTTCTAATTTCCTGAAGACATTCTCTGAACATATATGTAAGTACATGTAGATCTGTTTTCCTTTTACTGTCCTGCATTACCTTGTCATCATGCTCAAATGTATCTCTAGAAATATGGATTAATGAATGAGTAGATACATATCTCACGATATCTTGAAAGGAAAGCATTACGTTGTGACTTTTATGCCGATTTATATGGGCAAGTATATACTACTACTACTACTACTACTACTACTACTACTACTGCTACTACTCCAAAATACATGTACTCCGTATCCCCGATTGTCCTTTAATTATAGGTTTTCTTTGATTCAGAATGCTGGGTATTATTGTGCTGACGCTCGTGGCCAGCGCGCTAGGCGCTCCTACGTAAGTGTTTCATTTCGTCTCTGGTCGTGGTGTCATCCGTTGAGAAATGCCTGAACGAGTTAACTGTTAAGTGAGTTACTTCAAGCACATTCAATTATTATTACTGAATTTCCCGAGAATGTCTCAAAGCAATATGCTTCCCTTGCTGTTCCCTCGATGTGTCCGGCTGTGTATAGGTCCACCGTAGCCCATTATGTTGGAAGAGCTAACTAATGGTGATATGGTAGTTACCGATAACGTGAAGTCATCCTTAGAAATAGGACACAAAGTGAAACGACTTTGGCAATTTGACTGAATATATATATTCAATTGGTTTCGGAAGACATATTCTTTGTGCGAGTATTGATCAATTAAAAAACTACTGCTACTGCTACTACTACTACTACTACTACTACTACTACTGCTGCTGCTGCTGCTGCTGCTGCTGCTGCTGTATATATTCAGCCTTTGTGAAATCAGGATTTTTAAAACCATAATTCTCAACTTGTTGCTGATGGTGTCAGTTTCATATTTCAGGACCCCAGCACCCGGAAGTGCGACAACTCTGGATCTGGTTGCAATCATCACTACTGCATTCAACACTCTCGACGTGAACAATAACGGCCAGGTGGAACTTTCATAGTTTTATGCTGTCTTTGACAAGTACGACACCAACAGTGAGTGAATTTCACCTACTAAATGAAAATAAATAAATCAATTAAATAAACAAATAAAGGGAAGAATTGTCATTCTTACTATATCTTTCACATTTTAAATAAACAGTTATGCTCATTCGTATTTTGAAGTTTGAAGCATTTCCGGTGATGTGATTGGATTATTTGTTGCTCGCATGACGTGTTCACGATTTAACAAACTTCAAACAGTGCCGTTTACAAAGTGTAAATTTCGTCTTTTGACGTGTACACAATGTTTGACCGGAACTACTTGTCATGGGGTATCCTCGACTGGACCATTTCTCTGTAGTTTCCCCTGCTTACCACGATCAAGGGGATCGGCAATGTCGGACAGTAAATTGATATTTCACACAAGGTTACATCAAAAAGCATATTTACATATTTGTATTTAATTAAATAGCTATACTGAAATATGGATGAATAATAATTTGCGACAAGCCTGTTTATTTCTGTGTGTTTCTGATTGTTTATTTAGGCATATTTGATACATTGTTTACATGATAAAACAATAAAATGGTGATTGTTCTAGTCTAGTTCGGACCATCCGCTCTTCAAGGTGTATGTTTGTTGCACATAGATGACCATGAGATGTCAATCCAAGAGTACATGCAGAACACAAATATCACCGCGGCCATTGCCAAGGAAGTATACAAATTCATTGACAAGGACCACGACAACAGCATCAACCGATCAGAGACGAACGGGATCTTCAGGATGTATGACACAAACGGTAAGTATATATCTAGAGTCAACTTCATTGTGACTGTATTTACAGAAGCAGCCGCATGTAGATGCGATGCTTTAAGGTTTCATAAGAATATGACACCGCCGCACTGGTGAGTGAGTGAGTTGGGTTCATCGCCCAACGAAACGAAAATAGATTACCAGTAACCAAAGTTAGGCAACCATACTGGGACCCATGGGGACTGACTCCTGAAATAAGAAGATACATGATCAACGAATGCCTAATTATTATCTACCATACTCCAGTAACTGTAAGTATAAAGTACAGTTTTTCTATTTTCAGACAACGGTGTTATCACTATTCAAGAATTTATCAGCGAATATACGAGGGTAAGTTCTTTTTCAAAAGGGCGGTCGGGTAGCCTAGTGTTCGCTCGTCACGCCGAAGACCCGGGTTCGATGCCCGACATGGGTACAATGTGTGAAGCCCATTTCTGGTGTCCCCCGCCGTGATATTGCTGGAATATTGCTAAAAGCAGCGTAAAACCATACTCACTCACTCACTCACTCTTTTTCAAAAACATAATTTGTTTCCGTAAAAGATTTAACAAATTTATTTATTGCCAGGTTTTACCACCCCCAAAAATCGTTCGATGGACATGGGTGATGTTGTGGGTGAAAGAATATTGTTTGACTCCTTCCAGACAAAAAAATATGATGCCTCAAACAAAAAATACACATTCAGCTCACCGATTTGGTTGCTTCTGTCAGCAAACAAACCTTATATTCTTTATGATTATTTCTAGATAAATATACAGCCGATGATCATGTAAGACACCCGGTGTTTTTCTTTTCATACATCTACATGCATGATCTCCCGCGTTTAGCATGCTGTTTTCTGTTGCGTTTCTCAAGTAATGAAGCATTTGTACTTTTTTCCGGAATAGTGGATCAACGAGTACAATATCAGCTAGCAATTATTTCACAGAAAATTGATCATTGAGTGTGTGAGTTTGGTTTAAGACCACTTTCATCATTAGTGGTACATTTATATCACGGGGCGGAGTGGAATGCCCAGACTGATACCGGCCATACCCATTTTCCACTTTGATGAAACCAACGAGTAGAAGTGTGGAACTGCCAGACCAAGAATGTTAAGCAGGGTGAATCTGGAAACATAGATTTCTGGCACGCTGTATCGTGGTGGTGCCTCAGGCAACAGGGCCATCTTTACCCTTGGCAGTTGTAGCATTGGTGGTGGTGTTTATAGGAATGGATTACTGTGACGAAGTGTGACCGTTAGACTCTGAAATTTTATATTACACAATATCCTTCTTGACTCTAAAAATAATTGAAATTTTTTTTCCTTATGCTGATTGTGGAATAGAGCTAGCTAGAGCTGGCTAGACTTCCTTTTGTATGCGTTTCAAGATTATTTTTCATAAAATAAATATATTCCATGGTGCAGGACTATGTGACAGTGTACGTCAACCACTTTGGTAAAACCCATGAGCGGGCACATGGTGCATAACGTGTGTCAACACAGCAGTGTAAGATTTAGCGAGTAGGTATATAACTCATAGTGAGTGAGTGAGTGGTTGGGTTTAACGCCGCTTTTAACAGTTTTCCAGTTATATCACGGCGTGTCGTCTTAATGTGGGAGGAAAACCCAAGTGATGCAGGTCTCAGACGTTTACCACTTCGGTGAAAGCCACGAGCACGGGTATGGTGCTGACAAACCTAGAAACATAATCGGGGCGAACCGGGATTCGAACCCACAATCATAGGTTTCTGGCGTGCCCAAAGGACGCAACTCTGCACAGCGAATCGCAGCGCCTTAGACGACTGGGCCACCCGTGCCCCCTATAACTCACAGGCAAAATTAGGTTGTGAAATATACCGTTTAGTTCGTACTAGACTCTTCCTTTGTTTTTGTTTTCAGATTTACAGTGACATTTTAAAAGACCTGTATCAAAGACAAAGTGAGTAATTTCGAGAGTGTACGCTGACGTACAACAAAGCGTCTACCCTACGTGGCATTCATGGACTCTTTTGAAAAAAATCAGTATGTTCCTGAAAAAAAGGATATAATAATTTGTCGAACAAATAAAAACATAAGTTCAAAGGACATTCTGCAAAATGATTTTTTAATTTATAAAATTACTAATGCTTTTATCTGCTGCATTTTTCAATTGTGTTTGTAAAGTCTCTAAATATTCCGTATTCTCTTTTACAAACAACCAAACTTCAAATTAAGAAGACTGTATCCAGCATATATCAACCTAAAATGACATCTTAGACCAGATCAGAGTTAGGAGATGCTTGGTTCATGTATACCTTGACAATTCTGTTTACACTATTTTGTATGAACAGCTGCCCCTGCATCAACAACTGCTATCCTTACAACAGCCTCCACCTGAATCCTGCTGTGGACAAATGGGTCCATGCGTCAGGATAACCCAGCATCCGGTGCGGAATAAAGGCTTCTACTAGTACATTTGTTTTGTTGTATAGTGTAGAACAGGATTAACCATGATGTTCGACAGACTTTTCAAATGGGACAAACGTACATGCCCTTGAAGATCCAGGCTAGAATTGATTTTCATGCTTTCAGGATTAACCATGATCCTCGTCAGATTATACACATGGGACAAACGTTTGATGTTCATTGACATCCCCTTGAAGACCCAGGCTAGAATTACTGTTCAGGAACCCATGCTTGTTGTTAAGAGGCGGCAAAGGGGTTCAGGTGATCCGAATCACTGACTTGGTTTTTTCATGTCATCATATCCCAATTGTGTAGGTCCGTGCGTATGCTGTCAATCACTGGATTATCTGGTCTATCCTTAATAATATGTAGACCACAGCCATTTTGCTCGAATAACGCCGAGTGCGGCGGTAAAAAGATAACTATGCATTTTCGAAAGGGAGAGAGGGAATGAATTCATTGTCAAAGTGGACACTAATATTCCGGCGATATATCTCCTCAGCCCGTAAACCATCGAACCCAGATCATGTAGACCAGTGGTTGGTAACATGACTAATGAAGAGACCCATGAAGATCCCGGGTAGAATAGGTCTTCAGCAACCCATGCTTGCCGTAAAAAGCGACTATGCTTGTCGTAAAAGGCGACTAACGGGATCGGGTGGTCAGGTTCGCTGACTTGGTTGATGCATGTCATTGATCCCAATTGCGTGGGTCGATGCTCATGATATTAATCACTGGATTGTCTGGTCCAGACTCAATTATTTACAGACCGCCGTCATATAGCTGGAATATTGCTGAGTGTGGCGTTAAACAACAAACCAACCAACCAACTAATGAAGCGCGCACTTTGTGTGCGATACCACACAAATAGTCATATTACATGTCGTTGCCACCCGATGCTCATTTGAGCCAAGATTACGACTGGGGTATTGGGTAATCTTTCCAGCATGGCTTATCTACCTTTAAGTAATGTGTCAAAACACATTGCCAGTCGGAAACATCACCCTGAACCTCTCCCTAAGGATACTGACCTCTCGTGATTTCCTTGAAGTTGGAAACGTCTATGACCTGCATTACTCGAGGCTTTCTCCAATTGCGTGCACGGATGCTCATGATATTAATCACTGGATTGTCTGGTCCAGACTCGATTATCTATACAGACCGCCGTCATATAGCTGGAATATTGCTGAGTGCGGCGTTAAACAACAAACAAACAAACAGTGTTTTCAGAGGTAAAGCACCACCTGTGATACTTGATTTGCGCCTTGCGGCATTGGCCTTTTTGGATATGACGTTTTGACAGAGTGTGATACTATTTGTGGCATATGAGTACTGAACGTAATTCGGGTTGGAACAACCTCGATGATGTAAACAACGCTGCTGGGAAAAGTTATTCTCCCCAATGTCACTGTTGATGTACAATGGGGTTATCATGTGCTTGATCCTGTCAGTGACAACCTCATCTAACTTCCGGAATCCACATATCAAGAATTGGATGTCCTCTCTGGTTTCCTTTGACATGAGATTCTTGGCAGGCATTTTGTCCTCCCAATCCATAAACCACTTCAGACTCTTGTCCATTTCGTTAAGCCTAATGTCACCTTTATCATGGACTGGCCTCCTGTCCCTGAAGATTCTCAGTAAGATACTGGTGTGCTCCAGTAGAGTGATAGGGCCTCTGCATCTGTTCCCCTTGTCACCAAGGTAGGTTTGATACCTCTGCGTCAGATGCAACGTTTTGCTGTCCAAGACCTCCTCGGCCAGTTGATTCCGCATCTTTTCAGCTTGATTTGGATGCAGACGTTGGTGAGTCAGCTTATGGTGATAAGATATAGATACCTTCGATGTTATCTCCAAATGGCCAAATGGCAAAAGTCGGGTGTGCCATGTCTCACTGTCGCTCTTCAAAATGTTGTTTCTGATCTTCTTGGAGGGGTGAGAATGATCAACGAGAAACACAACTGGATACTGACTGAATGGACTGGATGCTGACATGTGATGATCCAGTGGTGATTCCGTGAAGTGTAGCTTGTTGAAAACTCTGTTGTTGGATGCTCCATCCAACAAGTATAAAATGTATGAAATCCCCAAAATTCCAAAGCCTGAACGACGTCCCAAAAAAATGGAAAAGATCTGTGGTCCAGTGGCTTGGTTGGTGGGATAGTGGGCGACAAGAAATCGAAATCTTGTGAGATCACCTGAAGGACATGATTAGCCATGCACTTGAATTGACTCTTCGTAACATGGTCCGCTTCAGCTCCAAGGTCTGTGAATCCAACAAGTGTAGACTTTCCCTTTCGGTGGGTAATCTGGATGTCCTCCTGAATGGCCTCCTGAATTTTTCATACAAAATCACCCCTCCAAAATATCCCTCAGATGGTACATTCTCATGCTGGGCTTCCAGATACATGCATTTCATCATGTCATGGTTTATTCCAGCCTTCTGCTCCACAGAATTCTTATACCGCGACAGTGTTCTTTCTGAAGGGAGAATCAGGCTACCACCACCAAAGCAGCTGCTCATAAGCTCTTGGGCTCCTACACCACACAGGCAGTGCTAACTGAATAATGTTATTGTCCCATTTCCTCGCATGACTCTCAGAAACATTAGAGTTTGAAAGCTGTGAATAAATGAGCTCAATTTGACTCTCACTAAGATATGGTGCCTTGTTCCTCAGCAATAACAATACTTGATCCTTGCCTTTATCATGTTTATGTGGTTGTGACTCTGGTGATACTGTGAGCAAATCTACCTCAATGGAGTCTGGAATTGTTACAGTCTCAGGTCTCTTTACCAGGCCTGTAATCATGGCAATGTCAGTGCCATCATTTGGAGTTGGCCTCGTTTACTTTTTGCAGTTTGGACAAGCTTTTGGTGACTTATGTGATGTGAAAGACACTATTTCTTTCTGCAAGAGCTTAAATAAGCAACATATTCATTTTACAGTTTTTTTGCAAAGTAATGTTTTCCTTGTCATCTGTTTGAACTTCCTCACTTGGTATGCCATTACAAAATCTAATCGTATCTAGGAGTGTAAACACAGAATGTATGGACTGGTGTTTCTGTAATCCACATTCCTCTGTAATTGATTTCCCACCAAGACTTATCTCAATACTGTTATTTCCAAAGGTAATTTACAAATAAAGGGAATTTCCATTACATGAAAGTCCTGTAGGCTTACCAACTGTAGTGTTATTTTCCAGAGTATTGAAAATAAAGTAACCAGGTGGAAGATTTGAATTAAATTCTTTCACTTGTGAACATTTATCAATGTCAAGTCTTTCTCTTATTCCCTGATGAAATGTTGATTTTTGGGTCCAGTCACCTTGAGTCCTTCTGCGTATTTTTTTCACTTTTGGAAAAGCATTAGTAATGCATCTGTGGATTCTCCAAATATATCAACAAAATAATTCACAATTTGATCAGCTGGTATTTTTGTCATCCTCAGTGTAAATTCTCATGTTACCTTTAAAGAATAAAAAGTGGGCATTAATACATGCTTATCTGTCTAGATACATACAAAGTGGAAAATGTGAAAAGAAAATGATACCTACATTTCCTAGTGATTTCTATCCTTAATGTAGGGTTTAGTATTTATGTTCAGTACTGGAAAGTGTCATGTCTTATATTTCAGATTTTAGTATATTTTTTTTGCTATTAATTATTTATACTTTGTGTACTCTGGAGTGGCTTTTTGTACTGAGAAATAGATGTTTCATGTAAATGTATTTTCTGATGGTAAGTATAAGTTCATGTGATTTACTTTTAGAAGAGGGTCACCAAAAAAGGAAAAGCATCGGTGTTCAGCTTAACAAATTAATCACTTAATCAGGTAAAGTCATCATTTTTGGTACACTAGTTTTACACTACACTAATGAAATAAACATATACTATGTGACTAGTCCCAAATATTTGAATATTTCCAATAGAAACATATGTGATTCATTAAATCATTAATTTTTGCTTTAAATAATGATAATTACTGGATATTTAATGACATTGAAAACTGTTGCCCTCCCAAAATTGATATATGTATGTGCATTTTTGTAAATCTCAGTACAAATACTACAGTAATTTTTTGCTAGATGTCTTGTTCATCATCCACTGTCCTTTGCACTTTTACAATACAATGAATTAATAATAATTTCATAGTTATTATTTTTGGGAAGTGGTTCTTACCAAGATATTTTCTCAGTGGTTGACAAGGAAACTAAAGCATAATAATATTTCTGCAAGCAGACTTCTTATTGACAGTTTTGAATTTCCCACCCTTCAGCACGTGCTAATATTATGATCTACTATTTTTTATTTCAACCAATGAGAAACGTTTGCTGCATTCAGTCCGTGTAGTGACGTAACTTCCGTCCACCTTTTTCTTGTATACGTTTTCGTATGGAAGCATAGAGATGATATCCGATGGCTTTTTAGAAATAAGTACGAGGTAATGTGACCACAAATGAAGACGATTGTGTAGCCCATGAATTGTTTAGCAAGGAGCGATAGGTAGAAATAAGTGACATTTATATTTCATGCGATATCGAGCTGTGATTCGAACCGAGTGCGAAATCTTGAATAAGAACCAAGATGGCTGTTGTCTCTATGCATATAGAGGGTTGTGATTTTTTTCTATACGAATATATTATGCTATACACGCTATCATCGAGTTCCTGTGGAGATGAGTTTTTGGATGCCACGCTCGTATATAAACAGCAGTCAACAGCTAGTTATAATGTAATCTTATCTCACTGTCCCATAACAGCGTCGTGTGAAAGAAAACATTTAGATTTGTTGCGACATTCATAATGTCATATTATTATAATATTTAATATTATATTAAAGGTAGAACGATCGAATGTCATAACTTCCCAATGCTTACAAATGTATTTTATCGATTCTCGTTGCTGATTTATCAGCTGAAGCAATGTGACCTCACATTGCAACATTGTGGAAAAATTATCCGTCAATAATTGATCATAACGTCACAAAAGGATTATTTGATCATTTTAACAATAGCATTAACCATGTATAGTTGACAGTTCTTTCGTTTGTCTTAAAGGAAGAAGGATACACTTTTCGAAGAAATGTGGCGTTACCTTAAATGCATCAGAAATAAACCGGTTTCAGCATGAAACCGTTTTAGAATTTTACTTACGGGAGTCAAGAGCAACAATTATATCTAAAAAAAGTAACAACTGGTACCTTTTGGCAAATATAGTCCCTGGCCATTACACTTTGGTAGAATACATGCAAATTACACCGTACAAACATTACAGATCAATGTCTTCGTGCCCCTGTGGTGTGTGATGTGATGATGGTCTGGAAGATGACCACTGGTTGGTGTCGCACGGACTATTAGTTTCAGGTCGCTTTGACATAGGTGAAGTATTTTGGACTGTGCAAAGTCTTTCATGACCTCATGTCAACTTCGTGCCAATTTGATCACCTCCGATCTTAAAATAACTCTCTTATCAAAATCATACCTATATAATGTCTCCAAGGGGTTGACATCATTCTAGTTTCTTGAAGACAGTCTCTGAATATATATGTAAGTACATATGGATCTATTTACCTTTTAACGTACTGCATTACCTTGTCATCATGCTCAAATATATCTCAAGAATGAGTAGACACATAATAAGATACAATAATGATAATAATAATAATAAAATTGTTTTGTGCACTTTTGTGCACTTTTGCACACATTTATTTGTCTGATGCTCCTCTTGTGAAACATGATAAAAACAAGGTATTCGACAGTTTTCGTGCCAAGGATGTCGGACATAATCTCAATGTCAGTATTGATTTTGTTGATGGTTCAGTACTGCTGGACGGTTCAGAAATGAGTGTTAACCAAGTGAAGTGCCATATAAAATCGGCCCTGACTCAGTTTTTCAAGGAGAGGCTATCTGAACGACCACTGGCAATCTCGTCCTTTTTGATAAAT
The DNA here is from genome assembly GCF_022045235.1 of Haliotis cracherodii. Lineage (NCBI taxonomy): Eukaryota > Metazoa > Mollusca > Gastropoda > Lepetellida > Haliotidae > Haliotis > Haliotis cracherodii. The sequence continues at coordinate 21,352,000 of NW_027266268.1, forward strand.
CCGATGAAATCATTCATATTATTGAATTTTCTGTCCCTCTTGACACCAATGTGATTGACAAGATTCAGGAAAACATGGCAAATATGCGAACCTCGCTTTCGAAATGTCACACTTGCATCCCAAGTACCAAGTTGTCCTGCTCCTCATTGTTCTCGGTCCCAGTCTGTTGACTGACATTGGGGAAGTAGCCGGGTTTGCTGCCACGATAATGGGTAATGCAGAAGGCTGCAGTGTTGGGGACTTTTCACATTCTCCGAAAAATTCTGGGTGCTTCCTGGGAGAAGTCACATTCGCTGTCTGGGCTGCGTGTAGGGCCCTGAGCTAATGATTAGTCTAACCAGTCTGACTGTGCGAGGATCACCCAAACCCCCTTTGCTGCATTTTATATTTTGATCTATAAAAATTATAAAGCAAGCAAACTCAATTATTGATATGTGTGAAGATGTGAATTTTCTGTACTCATTCATTTCTAGGAACGTTTATGCCGATGAAAATACATGTGATCCGTGTCCGCGATTGTCCCTAAACTTATAGGTATTCTTTCATTCAGAATGCTGGGTATTATTCTTCTGACGGTCGTGGCCAGTGCGCTAGGTGCTCCAGCGTAAGTATTGCACTTCTTCTGTCTCTGCTCGTGGTGTCATCCTTAGACGAGTTAACTTTTAAATTAACAACATTCGGCACAAGTATTCTTATTGTTTATTCCCCAGAATATCTCAACACAGTGAATGAGTATGGTTTTACGCCGCTTTTGGTAAAATTCCAGCAATATCACGACGAGGAACACCAGAAATAGGCTTCACACACTGTACCTATGTCGGCAATCGAAAACGGGTCTTCAGCGTGACGAGCGAACGTTTTAACCAGTCGATTATTTACAGACCAGACCAGACCACAACACACAAACTACTACTACTACTACTACTACTACTTCCCCCGCCGTGATATTGCTGGAATATTGCTAAAAGCGGCGTAAAACCATACTCACTCACTACTACTACTACTACTACTACTACTACTACTACTACTACTACCCACCTGAGATACATATTCAGCCTTAGTGCCTTAGTGAAACAAGTAATCTTTTACTTTAAAACATATTTTTCTTTCCCACCTGCTGCTGATGGTGTCAGTTTCATCTTTCAGCACTCCACTACCCACCATGCCAGATCTGACTGCTGCCATGACTACTTCCTTCAACTCCTTCGACTTGAACAAAAACGGCCATTTGGAACTTTCAGAGTTTTATGCCCTCTTTGACACGTTCGACACCAACCGTGAGTGAGTTTAGTGAGTGAAAATAAATAAATAAGAGGAACAATTGTTATTCATTAGTTACCTTTCAAAATGTACGAGGGGACACGGGTAGCCCAGTCGTCTAAGGCGCCGCGATTCTCTGTGCAGAGTTGCGGCCCTTGGACATGCAAAACCTATGATTGTGGGTTCGAATCCCGGTTTGCATCAATTATGTTTCTAGGTTTGTCAGCACCATAACCGTGCATCACTTGGGTCTTTCCTCCCACATTAAGCTGACACGCCGTGATATATACTGTTAAAAGCGTTGTTGGATCCGACTCACTCCCTTACTCAAAATGTACGGAATAACCCAGAGCAAACTAAAATTACAAGAATATAAATAATGGAGGTAAATAAACAGCGTTATCATACCTCCATGTCAGAATGATGAGATCTGATTGGTCCACGTGATCTTAACACTAAAGATGTATCGCGCCTTGTAGGGGAATATATTTCTCAGTGGGCGAATATATACACCACCACCACGAACAAGTCAGAATCCATGTGAATTTCTGATAGGCAAAATAAATCCCAAACACCCCGCTTTTATGCAAAATGCCGCACGCATTTTCCGAGTTAGTGAAAGTCACGTGACATAGTTCAGATTAACCTCAGCTCAATTGAACAGCTGTTTTCTATCAATTTGGATTCTTTTACAATGTCATATTGAAACATTTCGGTAAGATAAATTCGTTGTAGCAGGAACACTCGGTGTGCATGGCCTTTATGCGTCACTCGTTAGGTTTTTAGGGGGAATAAAACCGAACACAAGACGCATAAAATCATGTTTTCTGCGACAAATTATAATGTAAGTTCGTATTTTAAAATTCTAGGCATTTCCGGTGATGTGATTGGTTATTTGCTACTCACATGACATGTTCACGTTTAAAGAAACTTCAAAAAGTGTAATAGTGTTATAAAGTGTAAACGTAACCTTTTGACGTTTACACGATTTGTAAACGGAACTACTTGTCATGGGAATCCCCAACTGGAACAAATCTCTGTTGCCTCCCTTGTTTATCTCGATCATAAGGATGGACAATATCGGACTTATTAATAAATTAACGACGACTAAGCTTGTCGTAAGAGGCGACTAACGGGATCGGATGGTCAGGCTCGCTGACTTGGTTTAGGCATGTCATCGATCCCAATTGCGTGGATCGATGCTCGTGATGTCAGTCACTGGATTGTCTGGTCCAGATTATTTTTAGACCGCCGTCATATAGCTGAATATTGCTGAGTGCGGCGTAAAACAACAAATAAACCGACCAACCAACCAAACAATAAATTAGCATTTCTTTTTCACACAAGGTAATATTAAAATCATATCAGCATGTTTTTATATTTGTATTGATTAAATAAAAATACTGAAAAATATATGAATAATAATTTGCGACAAGCCTGTTATTTTTTGTGGGTTTCTGTTTGTTTGTTTTAGGATATTTGATACATTATTTACATGACATTAAACTTACATAGAGACTGATCCATTCTTGTTCGGACCATCCGCTCTTCAAGGTGTATGTTGTTTGCACATAGATGACCATGAGATGTCAATCCAAGAGTACATTCAGAGCACAAATGTCACAGCAACCATTGCTCGGGCAGTATTCAAATTCCTTGATAAGAACCACGACAACAGCTTCAGCCGAACAGAGACGAACGGGATCTTCAGGATTTATGACACAAACAGTAAGTATATATCTAGAGTCAAATTCATTGTGACTGTATTTACAGAAGCAGATGTATGTAAATGCGATGCTTTTAGGTTTCATGAGAAGACGACACCCGCCTAACTTTGTTTTTGAGTGAGTGAGTGAGTTGGGTTTGTTGCTGCTTTTAACATTATTCCAGACACGGCGCGTCAGGAAAGCCAGAAATGATGCAGGTCTCCAACGTTTACATTTGGTATGGTGCCGACACACCTCGAAACATAATCAGGACGAACCTGGATTCAAACCCACAATCATAAGTCGCTGGCGTGTCCAAAGGGAAGTAACTCTTCACACTGAATTTTTGAAAACTGGTCCATCTGTGCTCCCACCTTTTGTGCTTGTTTTTGAACCACGCGGATATGTCAGGAATAATAGATTTAGTATGTCTAAGTTCACGAGTGACCTAGATATTAGGTCAAGGTAACAGTGAAATTGATAAGAAAGATCGACAAAACTTTTTTCAATAATCAAAAGAAATATCTGTTGAAAGCAGATTCAACTGTACAATTGCACAACACCTTAGTCAGTGGTGTCTGAATGAAAATACATTAAGGTATGTAAAGATCGCGGTGGCCGTCTAGAAATAGCCTTCAATGAGCTTCTGCATTAACAGCTTAACTGTCATTGGACACCAAGCGGATCAATTATGCTGTGCTGTGAAAGGGGTATGATATTGTTCAAAGAGTGACTCACTCTCACAGACTACCCATAGGGACTGAGCCATATTGTGACGCGAACAAATTTAGATTAATATTATTTTTTCAAACACTTGTCAAAGAACAGTTTAATCACAATTAAGAAACTGAACAACAAGAAATCCTGTGACATTGATTAAGATTTAATGCAAAGTTATGTTTTTTACCAAATCAATATTGAAAACCGTACTTTACTTGTTTGCAAAATACACTAGAATATTAGTGTCACAGGAACTTTTGTTGATGAGTATATGTCACGTATTTACTTAACACCAGTTGGTGAAGTTCAAACCATGGGCGCGTTGCAAGCCACCAATCGCTTAGAGAAAGCAACTTACTCGCTCACCCCGGGGTCTGCAACCGCTTGGTTGCCTTGACTTAATGAAGAACGTAATAGAAGAGGCTCGATGACGAGCTGATCAAGTTTATGACTACTTTGAAGATGTGCATCCGACCGAGGATGACAGGGTGATGGCTGCCTTTGCTCATTTCCTCGCTGATCCAGTCAAGAATTTCTTCTTCCGCTGTCAAAGTCAGCCGCCATTTTGGTTTGACAACGAAGCGACCTCAGCCAGCGATTGTTTCGCTTGCAAGCGGCGTAAAGTTAGCGCACTGTTGTTAGGCGAATCGCTGTACATCGCTTGCAAGCGATTGGCGCTTTGCAACGCACCCCAGGTTCAGACAACGAAACGAAAATTGATCGCCAACAACCAAAGTTAGACCACCCTACCGAGGGCCCATGAGGTGTGACTCAAGCAATAAGAAGAAATATAATCAACGAATGCATACTTATTATTTAACATACTCCAGTAACTGTGTATTTAAAATTCAGTATTCCTATTTTCAGACAACGGTGTTATTACTTTTGAAGAATTTACCCGCGAATATAAGAAGGTAAGTTTCTTTTTAAAAACTTAATTTGTTGCCGAAAATGATTGAACAAATTAAATTGTTCTCAGGTTTTGCCACCCACATAAATCGTTCGATGAACATGTTGGATGATGTGGTTGAAAGAAAATTGTTTGACTTCTTCAAGACAAAACAATCTCATGCCTCAAAACAAAATGTCCATAACGTTTCACTGATTTGGCTGATTGTGTGTTGACAAACAAACTATATATTCTTTATGAGTTAATCTAGATAAATGTTTGACCGATATTCGTTGAAGACACCCAGTGTGTATATTTTCATGTGCATTTGCACGTATGATCTTTCGCGTTTAGCAAGCTATTCTCAAATTTGTGTTTCTCAAATATATAATGAACTATTCGTATTATCTCCGGAGAAGACCGCCAACGAATACAATATAAGCTTGCAATTCTTTCACAAAATATTAGCTTTAAGGTGTGTGAGTTTGGTTTCGGCCGATGTTCATATAAAACACCCGGTGTTTATCTTTTCACACATTGATGATCTTCCTCGTTTAGCATGCTGTTTTCAGTTGGGTTTCTCAAGAAATGAACTATTTGCATTTTTCCGCGTAAAGTCCGCCAAAGAGTTCCATATTAACTAGCAATTATTGTACAGAAAATTAGTTTTCGAGTGTGTGATCACGAGTTTGGTTTAACACCACATGTAACATTAGCGATACATTTATATCATGACGCGTCAGAATACAGAGAATGGAATGCCCGGACTGATATAGGCCATACACATTTTGTTTGATGAAACCAACTGTTAGAAGTGTGGAACTGCCAGACCAAGAATGATAATTAGGGTGAATCTGGAAACATAGATTTCTTGCATGCCGGATTGTGGTGGTGCCTTTCCCGACAGGGCCATCTTTTCTCATGAAATTGTAGTATTGGTGGTGGTGGAAATAGGAATTAATTACTAAGGTGTATGGATAGCTCGAGGCGACAAAGTTTACAATTTGGTAAAACTCACGAGGAGGGTTATGGTGTGGCCTCGAAACGTGTATCAGTTGAACAGTGTAGGATTTAGCAAGTAATTGACTTATGGACATATAACTCATAGGCAAAATTAGGTTGTGAAACACGATATGGCTGCAGAATTGCCGATGTGACGTTAAATATCAACTCACTCACCAGGTTGTGAAACACACCGTTTAGTTCGTATTGCCCTTTTCTTTGTTTTTTTTTATTCAGATTGCCAATGAACTATTTAAAGAACTGTCTCAAGGACAAAGTAAGTAATGCCAGAGATTACTCTGACGCACAACGAAGAGTCCACCCAACGTTGTAGTCATTGATTCTTTTGAAAAATAGCAATGAGTTCCTGCAAATGCTGGAAAATATTATTCATCCTCAGGGTATGAAACAAATAAACTCACCAATAAAAGGACACTTAAAAAAAAATATTTTAAATTCATAAAAAAAATTCTGCTTTATCTGTGTTTTTATCTGACGCTCCTTTCAATTGTATCTGGAATGTCCCTCAAGTATTTTCTGGATATCTTTCACTAACACCAAAATTAACATGAACGTATACAACATTAATCAATCTAAAACTGAAATTCTTGTCCATATAAGGGTTAGGGAATGCTTGGTTCAAACATATCTGGACAATTCACACTAATTTGTATGCCAACAGCTATCCCCGCATCAACAGCATCCACCTGAATCCTGCTGTGGGCAAATGGGTTCATGCGTCAGGATAACCCAACATCCGGTGCGGAATAAAGGCTTCTACTAGTACATTTGTTTTGTTGTATGGTGTAGAGCAGCATTTACCATGATCCTCGTCAGACAAACGTTTGATGTTCATTGACATCCCCTTGAAGACCCAGGCTAGAATTACTGTTCAGGAACCCATGCTTGTTGTTAAGAGGCGGCAAAGGGGTTCAGGTGGTTCAAATCACTGACTTGGTTGGTGTATGTCATCGTATCCATATTGTGTTGGTCCGTGGTTATGCTGTTAATCACTGAATTGTCTGGTCCATCTTCGACTATTTACAGACCACAGCCACTACGATGGGAAAAAAGCTGAGAGGGAGAGAGTAAATGAATTCATTGCAAAGAGTGGACTCTAATATTCCGGTGATAGTTCCCCTCAGCCCGTAAACCATCGAGCCCGGATAATGAAAACCAGTGGTTGATAACATGAGTAATGAACCACGCAGTTGGTGTGCGATACCACAGAAATAGAGTCAATTACATGTCTTTCCCACTCGAAGCTCTTTCCAGCTAAGATTACGACAGAAACGCTTTGGGTATTGGGCGATTTTTCCAACATGGCTTATCAAACTTCACGTAATGTGTCAAGGTTGCTGAGTTCAAACCCGTGTAGCGCCGTAATTTCCGGCCACCTTTTTCTTGTTTACCTCGGCGGCGAAGATTAGGGTGGAGATTTGATGGTTGTTTTGAAATAAATACGAGGTGAGGTGACCACCGATGAACACGATTGTGTAGCCCATGGATTGTTTAACAAGGAGCGATAGGTGGAACCAAGTGACATTTATATTTCATGCGATATCGAGCTGTGATTCGAACCGAGTGCCAAATCTTGAATAACAACCAAGATGTATATAGAGGGGTGTGAATTTTTTTCTATACGAATATATTATGCTATACATGCTATCATCGAGTTCCTGTGGTTTTTGAATCGACTCTTTATTCTCAGACGCTCACTCTTCAATCTCACTTACCCTGAATATAGCTACCACCAACATTCTTAATAAATGTGAAGACAATCACACCATGATTTGGTAAAGGTTGTAAAACCGAAACTGAAAATATTATAAAGCCAGATATAACAAGATTAAAACTGCTCAGAATAAAATGGGGTAACCAATGCGAGCTGAACACATGAAACTGCTCCAGTTAAATGGGATCGCCTTCACAAGAACTCTTTTAATTTGGAAGAATGAAGACAATGAAAACGAGCCAGATATAAATGATATCAACATTAATCTAAACTCCAGATATACAGCTCTGACTAACTTCATCGGAAATAGCCACAGCTATGACTCAAAAACAACAAAGCTATTGATCTAAACTCCAGATATAGCACTCTGAATCAACGTATAACCTCATCGGAAATAGCCACAGCGATGACTCAAAAACAACAAAGCTATTGGACTTGATTATGTCAATAACGAATATATCTCCAGCACTGTCATGCTTATATTAAGGACTTTAGATCTCCAGCTTTGCAAAATGTTTCACACAGGACATTTCCGTAATGCATGGCTTCAATGAGCAATCGGATCTATCACGTTAGTCCGCTGTATCCGTGGCATTCCGTCCTCGAGAAAGCTCAGAACAGAAAAGTTGTTTTCAGTTTGTCTACATATTCACCATTATAACAACAATATCCCTGTAATGCCAAACATGTCTATATGTTTCAATATGCGTGATGCACTTTGTAAAGGATAAATGGTATTTAATAGGTTTAAAAAAAGTTCATATGGTTAAGAACTTCACTCACGGTCAGTATCGTATTCATCAAAGACTTTGTAGAACTCGGAAACGTCAACTGACCGTTGTTGTCCGCGTCGACTGTGTTGAAGGAAGTGATGATGATAGCAAGTATGTACGGAGTGAGTGAGTATGGTTTTACGCCGCTTTTAGCAATATCGCAGCAATATCGAGTCGGGGGACACCAGAAATTACGGGGTTGTCGTAGCTCCGGGTCGGGTGCTGAAAGTGGAAAGTAGACAAACATCTTCAACAGGAGGCGAACATCAAGGTCACAAAATTCACGGCCCCAGTAAAGCTTTGAAAATGTTTTGTGTTTGACATGTGGAGTGGAGGGCATTTGTCTTATACCATATGTTCCCATGTGGTTTCAGTCAGGTGAACAATTGACTTGCCTTGCGTGTGTTTGTGACAGGTACCACCTGTTCGGGCATGACACTCTTATCTTTCCGCAAACACGTGGTATCATCACTATTTGATAGTGATTCATAAAACCCCGGTGTCATCACTATTTGATAGTGATTCATAAAACAGCTGGTGTCATCACTATTTGATAGTGATTCATAAAACACCTGGTGTCATCACTATTTGATAGTGATTCATAAGACACCCGGTGTCATCACTATTTGATAGTGATTCATAAAACCCCGGTGTCATCACTATTTGATAGTGATTCATAAAACAGCTGGTGTCATCACTATTTGATAGTGATTCATAAAACACCTGGTGTCATCACTATTTGATAGTGATTCATAAGACACCCGGTGTCATCACTATTTGATAGTGATTCATAAAACACCTGGTGTCATCACCATTTGATAGTGATTCATAAAACACCCGGTGTCATCACTTTTTGATAGTGATTCATAAAACAGCTGGTGTCATCACTATTTGATAGTTATTCATAAAACAGCTGGTGTCATCACTATTTGATAGTGATTCATAAAACACCTGTGGTCATCACTATTTGACAGTGATTCACAAAACACATGCGCATGATACACCTGTATTTGGCTGAGATAGTTGAACATGGTAAGAGTTTTGCTCTTTTATTAGGATGACACAACTGAATTCCTTCAGGAGACACAACATGCAAACACTTATGTTGGAAAAAACCGAGCGCACCTGCCAAGAGCGTCAGCACAGTAATACTTCTGACAATTCTGACAATAATGATAATTGATATTCACAAAGCTGTTAAATGCTGGGTAGGTTACTTGGTGTAATAGCCATTGTCAATTTGAAGTGAATGAGTGTGGTTTTACGCCGCTTTTAGCAATATTCCAGCATTATCACGGCGGGGGACACCAGACAAGGGCTTCACACATTGTACCCATGTCGGGAATCGAACCCGGGTCTTCAGCGTGACGAGCGAACGCTTTAACCACTAGGCTACCCGACCGCCCCTTATCACAAATACATGTACATATATTTACATATACACGAAGAAGGTTCATACTCGCTTGTCTGTGATTTCATGTCTCGTGAAACCAAGAAGGTATTGCCGATTATTTGTTTGAATTAACAAGCGTTTTAATGACTACTTTGTAGTTCGATTTGTTTGCAAAATATCATAGCGTTTTATTCAGATCACATTGGTTTACACAACTGTGAGATGTGACATAATATCGTATCGATCCAATCCAAGAATTTGCAGGTTCAAATATCGGAAAGTTATATGACGAATGTTTCTACCATAACCTGAATAGCCAATCCATTACACGCTGTCGGGTACGATGACACACAATGAACCAAGTCACAGCTTGACCAACCGATCCATTAAGTTGACTCTTACAACCAGCACAGGTTACATGGGAACGGTTCTTACCCGACTTCATCAGGGTTTTGTTATGCTTTAACATTTATGGCGCGGTGAGGTAGCCTAGTGGTAAACGCGTTAGCTCGTCACGCCGGAGTTACGCCTCAAGTCTCTAAATATTTCGTATTCTCTTTTACAAACAACCAAACTTCAAATTAAGCTGAATGTATACAGCATATATCAACCTAAAATGACATCATTGACCATATCAGGGTTAGGAGATGCTTGGTTCATGCATACCTTGACAATTCTGTTTACACTATTTTGTATGCCAACAGCTATCCCCGCATCAACAGCTGCTCTCCTAAAATAGCCAATTGAAGGACATTCTAGAAAATATTTTTTTTAATTTATAAGATTAATAATGTTTTCATCTGCTGCTCTTTTCAATTGTGTTTGGTCGCTCAAATATTCCGTTATTTTCTTTTACAAACAACCAAACATCAAATTAACGTAAACATCATTAATCATCTAAAACTGGCATTTTTGACCAGATCAGCGTTAGGGAATGATCGGTTGAATACTTTGACAATTCTGTTCACACTAATTTGTATGCCAACAGCTATCCACCTAACTCCTGCTGTGCGCAAATGGGTTCAGGATAACCCAACCTCCGGTGCGGAATAAAGACTTCAACTAGTACATTTGTTTTGTTGTATAGTGTAGAACAGTGCCTTGGTTGACTCATGTCTTCATATTCCAGTTGTGTAGATCAGTGCTTATGCTGTCAATCACTGGCTCGGCTGATTACATGAGTAATGAACAGTTGGTGTGCGATGCCTCACAAATAGTCATATTACATGCCGAACCCACCTGATTCTCACTTCAGCCAAATTTATGACAAACACGCTTTGGGTATTGTATAATATTTCAAACTCGAGTCTTCACCCTTCAAGTAATGTGTCAAAACACACTGCCATATTGGCCAACGGAAATCACACTGAATATCTACCGGAGATACTGACTAAACCTGGGTTTCCTTGAAGCTGGAAACGTCTCAGACGTGCATTATTGAAGGCTTTCTTCTTATTTCAAGCTGTCATAACGGTGTTGAAGATAATTCTCATCCTCTAGTGATATTACAAAACACAGTTGTATTTTGTACAGTCTTTATTTCTCTTTATTTGGGGATCGTTAAGTACAAACTGAAGTCACTCCACAGGTTGATTCAGGTGGAAGCAGCTCTGGTTGAATGTACATGTGCCTCTGTTGACAAAACACACAACACATAAGTTGAGCACAGACATTCTTAACCCACTTACATTGTAGATCCGATCGGTTTATTCCGTTACGCTATATCTCGGGCAGCAATGGGGTAGTGATGATTTCACTTTATAATGCATTTAGACAGACTCCTCCGCATATGGATTGTACAGCAGAACCGTTCATTTTGTATCAAGTGTCTTTTATGGTTGATAGAAGTTAGTATATGATTTTATGTCAAGCAACATTGATATACACTCTGCAAAAACGAAACGCACAGGTAGTATGCACAGTTTATTGAACCTCACCACACAAAACAATCGGTATATAAATTGGATATATGTTATTGGAAAATGTTGGAGGCATTGTTTTCACACTTGTTCAGAAATGTCATGGGGAAAACAGAAAAGCAAAATGCACGTGCAAGTTATGGCATTCGTAACTCTAGGTAGTGGCTGTAAAAATGCAAGCGTAAGCCAATAATATATCATTCAATTGTCAACATTTTTCATTTCAAGTTCGAAAATGCTCAGCGCTGCCGATCAGTCTTCTGTTGCACGCCACTTAAACGTCCACCACAGCACCATTTTATCCGCCTTTGTTCACACAGTTCAATTCAACTGCAGACATTCCAGGAACCGGCCGACCAAGACTTACCACCTCTGCATAGGATCGCTCCATTCGACTGTTCCACCCCTACTTCATCGCAATGCCACAGCTACGGAGACTGCAGGACGCATCCCTGGTTTGAGGAGGATGTCAGGAACCATCCTCGCGAGTCTGGAATCCGACCCAGAAGACCAGTTAACGTCCGTGTTTTGCAACAGATCCATCGACAGCAACGCTTGCGTTGGTGCCATACCTTACAGCTTTGGAATTTCAGAAACTGGAGACGAGTGTGGTTAAGCGATGATTTACGAATTCGTCTTCACCGGCGAGATGGAAGACAACGTGTATATCGTCGTCGAAATGAGCGTTTTGCCCCACATTGTGCAATTGATTTCGACAAATTCGGTGGGAACATCCTACACAAAGCGATCTGACTTGACTTGACAGCAAATCGCTACATGAATCGAATTCTTCAACCTCACCTTCTTCCAATGATTGACCGTCATAGGGAGCTGTTTCGTAGTAGACTACCTTCATAATGCCAACATCAACCTTTTGCCCTGGCCGTCGAGATCTCCAGATCTGAACCCAATCGAAAATCTCTGGGATGAACTCGATCGACGTGTACGTCAACATCAGAAAACGTTGCAGACGCTCCCATAACTGGCCAACACGTTCCAAGAAGAATGGCACAAAATTCCGCAGGACAGAATTCGTACACTTATCCAGTCAGTGCCGAGGAGATGCAGAGCCGTGATTGCTGCCCGGTGTGGTCACAAGAGATAGTGGGTTCAGCGCCACTTTGTGGCCTTATGTGACATGACAATGCATAGTTTCCAATGCCTTTGTACAACGTCGAAATGTGACTATCGAGCTCCCAAATTTCATTTGTATCTATGATAATACAATAAATATATCGACTTTAGTAGGTACAATAAATGTACTAAACATCAACCTGTGCGTTTCTGCTTTTGGAGTGTGTAAATATCACACATTTTCGCCAGATTGCGTTTTTATTAAGTGAAAGTCAAGTGAACAAGTGAAATTAGTGACTCAAGTTTAGGATTCATATCAGTGTATTGATATCGAATCCTCCAAATTCTTGACGAGTTGACCTCAGCTTGATTGGATGAATGGCTACATTGAGACTTGTACTCAAAAGGCTTAAAGGAAAGAGAACCTGTTTAGGCTTTCCTTCATCTTGGTGTATGCTGTTGATTAAGTTAGTGTGTGATTCTACCTCCCCCCCCCCCCCCCCCCCCCCCCGCCCCCTAGGTGTACCGTGTCAAGAATTACAGAGATTAATCCCTTGTGTGGTCGAATCAATGTTTTTTGTTGTTGTCCGTTTTAACTCTCATATCTACTCACAGCCGATGATATGTTGAAAGACTTTCATCACTGCATTGTAAATCTGAATAAGAAAACATACCTGCGTCCAGGACATAGTACAATATAGCATAATCTTAAATTCAGTTATCGATGTAGATCTTATCCAGATAGTCCTTACTCAAAAGAGCTTAGGCATATACTCTTTTGAAGTAGATAATCTTGAGAGGTGATTGCACGCTGCTGATATCCTAGGATCTAATGACACTTATTCCATAGTGCAGCGCCAGAACGGCTAAAGTCCTGTGTCCATACGTTGTTGTTCGGGGTGGTCTCGCCACCATCTGTTGCTGGCGTGCAGATGGTATGTTCATATATCGAACATATCTACTGATTTGTCTGATATTGCTTATTTGATGATTTTTGACTTTTGCAGATGTCCTTCGCATGACTTCTCAAACTGTTGAATCAGTGATCACGCATGCATTTATTGCGTGATTGGTTGGTTGACCATACAGTTGTCACTTGGGCTGCATTAGTTTTGAACTGATGATGTTGTTATATAACCAAACTGAATGAAACCAAAATGTGCATCACACAAACCTGTAAAGGTTATTAATTCCAGTCTTTACACTTGATAGTTTTGGTTCAAAATGTTATCAAGCGCTTTCTTACCGTCTTGTATTCGTTGGTATATTCTGCGATACTGACGGTACCGTCGTCTTAAAATATGAAAAAGAGCAGATATAGGATTATTTATAGCAAATTTCAGCTTTAGTGCAGGAATAGACACTGGTTACTGGAAGAAGACGATACCTGGTAGTAAACTCTGGTAGTAGACAATATTCCATCTCCATGGCCTAGGTAACCATTTCAACAATTTAACAACAGGGCCCGTTACACAAAACACCTCAGCACTATGACTGTAGTAATCCATATAAACAATGGTATATAATGCAAAGAAATGGTCTTAATTCCAAGGGGGCTAAAACAAATTTATAAAATGTTAAAGCCTGTGTCCGTATTCATTCTGAGTTTTGTTTTCAGATTGTATTTTCAATTTGATTGTCTGGTTGTATTCAGTGAAGGCTGTGTCCTTAGTGCCTTTATTTTTCTTTTTTTTCATGAATGTATTGATCACTGAAAATATATCTTCATTTACAAATAGTATACAACTATTTCCTGGCCTTAACGAAATATGTTTTATTGCTCTTTGCTGCTGATGTAGTACTTTTGACACATTCGGTTATTTTATATGATATATTGTAATGGTATTGCAGTAAAAGGTCTTCATAAGTTAGTTTTGAGAAATCGAAGTGTCTTGTTTTTACAAAGGGTGCCAACTTATCTAATCAGATACGTGGTTATACAAATGTGCCACCCCGGAAATTTTCGAAATTCTATCACTGTTGTTGCACTGTTTAATACAGAGTTAAAAGTGTCATAAATCAGCAGAACATGTAATCCTACGCTATCCTGTCGATGCAATTTAGATGCATACCGTTTCTGTCAAAGAGCTTGTAGATCACGTTCGTCTCTCCACGGGTAAGAACGTTGTCGTGATCGTGGTCAAGGTACTTGAAAACCTCCAGGTCAAATTCCTTGTCGAACCCTCTGCCCTGCATGTACTCGTTGCTGGTCATTTTTTGATCATCTGTAGGCAACAAACACATGGGAGGGGAGGATATAGTCAGTGTATACACTGTGACGTTAGAGGTTCACATTTAAGGTTTTGCGTTTTAATGTTGGATTGAAATGGCTAGACGATTCATTAAAGAAAAGCTGAAGATAGAAGATGAAATAGTGTTTCAGAGTCTTACGCTTTGGACGTCTCAGCCCATCTCAAATTCGTGATTGTGAAACAAGAACCAAACATAATTAACATTGATGAATCAGACACAAGTATTTTAACAGCAACAACGTATGAGTATGGATTATTACAGGAACGATTATCGAAAGATGAAGGGTGTGTCAACAACTATCGAAGTAAATGTTTAGACACTTGCAAAAAGAAAAGTAGTTCTATCCACAATGGTTCAATTAGACAGTAGAAATGTACAGGTCAAGTTACATGCAAGGGTACTAGTGTGGCGAACTACTCGAATGTGACGCTATATTCTCAGATGCTTACTGCGCAATCTCACTTACCAATCACCAATAGTGATTATAAATATAACAACAGTGACATTTAAAAAATGGAACAAACAACTTTATAACGAATGCCATTGACAAAATGCCATTGAGGGGGTGGTGGTGGTGGGGTGTAATCAATGCGAGCAGAATGCATGAAACTACTCCAGTTAAATATGTTCGCTAACACGTGTTGCAACAGGAGTTAGATAATCTCCAAACTTAAAGATAGTAAATATGTTGCAAACTGTTAAAGTGAGCGAGGAAAGAACGTCAAATATGGGTAAACTTTTCCTATTTTGAAGAATGAAGAGAATGAAATTGAGCCCGATTTAAATGATATCAACATCAATCTAAATTTCAGCTGGACAACTCTGAATCACCGTATAACCTCATAGGAAATAGCCACTGCCATGTCTGAAAATCAACTAAGCGGTTGGAATTGATGTTGTCATTAACGAATACATCTCCAGGTCTGACAAGCTTATGTTCAGAACGTATAAACTGCTACTTAACAAAATGTTTGACAAAGGACAGTTCGGTAATGACTGGCTGCAAGGAACAATCAGATTAAAATACAAAAATGAAGGTGACCATAATAACGTTGACAATTACCTATTACGTTAGTCAGCGGTGTCCGTGGCACACGGCCCTCGAGTGAGCTCAGACCAGAAAGTTGCATTCAGTTTGTGTATATATTTACCATTATAACGACTCATCCAATATTCCTGTGATACCAAACATGTCTCTATTTTTGTAATATTCGTGATGTATATTGTGAAGTATAATTGGAATTTAAGAGATTAAAGACTCTTTCATTTCGAGAAAAACTTCACTCACGGTCAGTGTCGTATTGATCAAAGACTTTGTAGAACTCGGAAACTTCAAGCTGTCCGTTGCCGTCCGCGTCGATTGTGTTGAAAGAAGTAGTGATGGTAGCAAGCAGCTTCGAATTCACCGTTGTCGAAGCTCCGGGTTGGGTGCTGAAAGTGGAAAGTTGACGAACATCTTCGACAGTAGACGAAGATCAAGGTTATCATATTCCCAGCCTCAGTAAAACTTTGAAAATATTTTATGTTTGACATGTGGAGTGACACATTTGTTTTATACCATGTGTCCCAATGTGGTTTCAGTCAGGTGAACAATTAACTTGCCTTTGTATGTGTTTGTGACAGGTGCCACCTGTTCGGGCATGATACGCTCATTTTTTCGCGTGGTGTCCTCACTATGTCATAGTGATTCATAAAACACATGATCATTATATAGTCGTAATCGTTCAATCGACTCTGCTTTTTGCAGAGATTCTTATGAACATGGAGAGAACATCACATGTTATATTAGAACATCGCAAACATGCAAACGCTTACGTTGGAACACCTAGCACATCTGCCAAGAGCGTCAGCACAATAATCGTCAGCATTCTGAAAAATATTACACTTGATATTGACAAAGCTGTTGCATGCTGGGTATGTTACTTGGTGTATTATCAATTGCCAACTTTAAGAAATAAAATGAAGAAACAAGTATATGTCAGCAACAGATCAACGAGAACAAATGAGACTTCATTAAAGTATGCATTGTCAAAAAGTAAGGTATATATTACGGATTCACAAAAAATAGAATAAAGTTCAGACATATCTAGCATAATACATGAACTTCTATGAAGATAAAAGCATTTGATTTAAGCACATAATCACGATTTATGATACAGACCAAGTTGTATTTGAGACAATTTTCACCCACGAAGCGTAAACATAAATCCTGGATCCATGGGCATGTGTTGCTCAACGTGGTGACCATAAATCTATTTACATGAGTATCTTCAACAGTTCAAGATAATTTGTCAAAAAGTGAACACTAATGTCATCTGATGTTTACTTAGGAAATTCTATGTTTAATTTCGGAATTTCCTCAAAGATGACATCTATGTAACTCTGTTTTCATCAGATATCTTACGGTTATTGAAAGGGTTATTTCGCTTATATTTAGAGAATGCCGATATCAAGGTGAAAGAAATCTTTTAAATGTATGTTAAAAGAATGTTCATTTTTGCATTAATAAACTTTTGCAACGTCAGAGTCCTTCAAGTCCAAATGCACTACCTGACAAAATAAATTGTACGCTTAATTTGACCAAAACATTACAAACGAGATCAAAACATTAATGGGCTTTAGACAGCCGCCGAAACACTGCAAACTTAAGGTCCAAAACACAACCATGATATCTGTATCGAATACATCGCCATCAGATAACCATTACTTGTTTTACCCAACATCATACTTTCTCCTCCCCGACAGTTTATGCTTGACAGTAAACATTTCATTACAAATACATGTACATGCATTAACAAATACATGAGGTTCATCCTCGCCAGTCTGTGAGTTCATGTAATCTGATCACATTGGTTTTAACAACTGTGCAATGTGACATAATAATGCATCGACCATATGCCCATCATTGCTATAATTTGCAGTTTCGAATTTCGGAAAGTCATACAACCAATGTTTCTACCATTAACAGCATAGCTAATCCAATACACGCTGCCGGGTACGATGACACGCAATCAACCAAGTCACAGCTTGAACAACTGATCCATTAAGTTGACTCTTACAACCAGCACAGGTTACTAGGGAACAGATCTTACCCGCCGTCATCAGGGTCTTGTTATGCCTTAACATTTATTGGGCAGTGAGGCAGCCATGTGGTTAAATCATTCGCTCGTCACGCCGAAGACCTGCGTTCGATTCCCTACATGGGTACAGTGTGTCATATCTGTTTCTAGTGTCCCCAGTCGTGATGTTCCGGGAATATTGCTAAAAGCAACGTAAATCCACACTCAGTTACCCATTTTAACAGTTACGCTAGACAGAGACTCTTCCTACAACCTATATACCCGCATTTCCAGACACATAGTTTTACAGGATGAGTCTATACAGGCAGAATCAGGTGAATCGATTTACTTACTTATATATTCAGACAATGTTTTCAGGAAAGTGAAATACATTTACCCCTTGTGGAAATTATATAGGTTTAAAGTGATAAGATAAGGTTATTTTTAGATCGTAAAGCTTCACTTTTTCTTGCCCGCTTGCTAACATGTGTTTTGATAGGACGGAAAATTGTGCTATCTAGGCAGTGGTAATTCAGTGTGGTTGCAAAATGCATAATACGGTTGAGCATAATACGAGTCATGACATTTTTAGGAGTGGTGTGATTTGACAGGGCTGTAATGTGTGAAAGGTTAAGATTACCAACACACATATGAATATAATATATATGCAGCACAGGGTAGAGAGACCACTAATTAATATCAGGAGAATTCTCTTTATGGGCTCATTGTAGATGTGGAACATCGACCTCAATCTCAAGACTGCAATGCGTAGGCAAAACAGAAACGTTTGTAAATTAAGGGTCCTCATGTTGATATGTGTTCTCAAGAGATCCTGGAGGTTTACAAAAAAACGTATACGTGAGAAATGATGGCTCACCCGTTGATGGCGCTGCATTTCACTGTACAGAGTTGAGGTGCCAGAAACCTAAGGTCGTGTGTTTGAATCCCAGTTCCTTCCACTGATGACACTGCATGTCCAACAGTGCATGTTGCAACTGAAGTAGCAGCCAGTATGAGACACAGCCTCCTGCATTCTCAAGCACCAATGAGGGTGCAAGTGAGAATAGGTCCTCATAAACTATTGCTTTTCATGAGGTGCCCCCACTACCCGGAAGTGTGACAACTCTGGATCTGATTGCTGTCATCACTACTTCATATAAATAGGGTCATGAAAATAATGTATCATACATATAGATATCATTATATACAAAATCTAATTTAACCAAAAATATTCTTGAAAACTTCGAAACTTGTGTTGGAAGCAAAAGAATACACACTTGTCAAATAACAAAAATGGCACTTTGCGAAACGAACAGTCTCGATTGACGAGTTAAATGAGAGAATTACAGTCTATAATGTCACATTTTCAGGAGAATAAAAAAAACCCCGGCATGTAGCGATATTAACTCCATAAATGACCATATGTTATTATTTTGCCTTGTCAATGTGGAACTAACGTTACAGGGAAGTCAACAGTGTGTGTATGTGCCAGACACGTACGATTAAGGGAGACAGTTTGAGGGAAGGTCATTCATTCATGACACTAGTTCTGTCAAAGTGTTATGTTCACTGCAGTGAAATATCAAGTGTTATGTTCACTGCAGTGAAATGTCAATTGTTATGTTCACTGCAATAAAAATGTAACTCTTTTCAACTGAAGTATATAATAAACACACCAATTCAAGGACATTCTTCAACATATGTTTATAATTTATGAACTTTATAGTGTCTTTATCCTCTGCTCCTTTCAATAGTGTTTGGAAAGTCTTTAGAATATTTCATTATTCTCTTTTTCTTATAACCAAACTTCAAATTAACCTGAACGTATATAACATGAATCTAAAATGAAATCGTTGACCATATCAGGGATAAAGAATGCTTGTTTCATGTATACCTTGACAATTCTGTTTACCCTAATTTTCATGCCAACAGCTGTCCTGACGTCATCAGCTGCTATCCTTGCAACAACAGCCTCCACCTAATTCCTGCTGTGGACAAATGGATTTATACTTTACGATAATTCGACATCCGGTACGGAATAAAGACTTCAACTAGTACATTTCTTTAGGATAGCGTAGAACAAGGTTAACCATGATATTCGTCATATTTTACACGTGGGATAAACATTTGACATTCATTGACATCCCCTTGAAGATCCTTTCTGGAATTAATGTTCAGGAACCCATGCTTGTTGTTAAGCGGCGACAAAGGGGTTGAGGTGGTTCGAATCTCTGACTTGGTTGATGAGTGTCATCATATCCCATGGGTGAAGATCAGTGCTTATGATGTCAATCACTGGATTGGATGGTCCAAACCACAGCTATGGTGGAATAAAGCAGAGTGCGATGTAAACAAATAACGATTTATTTTCGTGAATGAAAGAGTGAATGAATTCACGTTGCTGTCAAAGCGTTCACTACTATTCCGGCGATATATCTCCTCAGCTGTAAACCTATAGCCTGAGTTAAAGTATGGGAGTTAGATCATCCTTGCGCTATGGTGACTTCGTGTAACGGAGCCCAGTCCTTTGACATCGCTTAGATCCCACGAATATAATTCTATCCTCTATTGATATTACAAAACATAGTTGTATGTTTGTATATTCCTTATTTCTCTTTATTTGGGGATCATTTAGTACAAACTAAAGTCTCTTACCACGATGATTCAGGTAGAAGCAGCTTTCGTTGTGCCCACATGTGCCTCTGTTGACAAAACACACAACACATACGTTGAGCACAGACATTCTCTGCTCACTCAGATCCAATCGGCTTACTCCGCTATATCGCCTCTTATCCAGATCCTCCTTGCTCAAAAGAGATCAGTCATATGCTTTTTGGAAGAAGATAATCTTGAGTGTTGATTGCAAGATGCTGATATCCTGGGATCTAATGATATCCACTTGTTCAATAGGGCAGCAATTGATCAACATTTCAGTTGTTATACAACAAGACTGAAAGAAACCAATATGTGTATCACACAAACCTGTAAAGGTTTCTAATTCGAGTCTTTACGCTTGATACTTTTAATTCAAAATGTTATCAAACGTCTTCTATTCATGGAAATATTCTGAATGGTACTGATCGAACCGTCGTCTTAAAATATGAAAAAAACAGATTATTTACATCAAATTTAGGCTTTTGTGCGGGGACAGCCACTGACAGCCATCGGAAGCAGACAAATACCATGGCCTAAGTAACCATTTCAATAATTTAACACCAGGGGCCGTTATACCAAGACATCTCAGTACTACGAATGTGTTAAACCATATACACTATGGTATCTGTTGCAAAGAAATGGTCTCAATTCCATAAGGGGTAAAACTAAATAAGTATTTAAGAAAATGTTATGTTCATATTGCATTTTGCATTTGTTTGTCTGGTTTTAGTTAGCGAAGGTTGTGTCCTTAGTCCCTTTCTTTTTTCATCAATAAATTGAACACTGAAATTAAATCTCCATGTATAAATGGCACAACTGTTTCCTGACCTTGCTGAAATATATCTCTTTACTGATGATGGTTACTTCACTCCAAAGAAAAATTGATATATTGTTATGGTATTGTTCTGAAAGGTCATGTCTTGTCAAGGTCTTGTTTTTACCAAGAGTGCCAACTTATCTAAATCAGAAATGTGATTATACAAATGCGCCACCCTGGAATACTAAATTCTGACATTGTTGTTGCATTATTTAATACAAATTTATAGTGGCATAAATCAAGAGAATATGTCATCCCACGCTATCCTGTCGATGTAAATTAGAACAATTGTCATATGATGTATATTTTATAATCTTTGATTGTAAGACACTGTTCTTGCAGACTGAATTTGAACCAAGATATACATACCGTTTCTGTCGAAGATCTTGTAGATACTGTTCGTCTTTCCCCGGGTAAGGACGTGTGGTCAACGTGCTTGAAAACCTCCCAGACAAAGACCTTGTCGGCACAACTGCCCTGCACGTACTCGTTGCTGGTAATTTTTATTTTATCTATAGGCAACAAACACGTGGGAGGGGAGAATAAACTCAGCGTATAGTCTGTGATATTAGAGGTACTCATTTAGGTTTTGCGTTTTAATGTGGGATTGAAAAGGTTAGAAGATTCATTTAAGAAACGGAGATAGTAGTTGAGATAGTGTTTCCGAGTCTTACGCTTTGCGCGTCTCCATCTTGAATTCGTGAACCAGACATAATAAACACTGATGAATCAGACACAAAGTATTTAAACATCAACAACGTATTGGCTGTGGATCATACAGAAAATATTATCTAAAGATGAAGGACGTGTTCACAACCATGGAGGTAAATGTTTAGACACTCGCTAAAAGAAAAGTATCTTTATCAACAATGGTAGAATTGGACAGAACAATTGGCCCGCGTTCGATTCCCCACATTGGTACAGTGTGTTAAGTCCATTTCTGGTATCCTCCTGAGTGATATTACTAAAAGCCGAGTAAAACCATACTCAGTTACCTATTTTAACAGTTACACAATACAAATACTCCTAAAACAAACTATTCACCCACATTTCTAGACACATAGTTATACTCGATGAAGTAAAACGATTTACTTAGTTATTCAGACATTGTGTTCGGCAAAGTGAAATACATTACCCCTTGTGGGCATTATATAGGTTTAATGTGATAGGATAAGGTTATTTTCAGATCGGAATGTTTGCACCTTTTCTTGCTCTTGTTAATATAAGGAAAATTGTGGTATCTCTGATGTGGTAATTCAGTGTGGTGGAAAATGCATCCTGTTTGGTTATGCATAATACGGGTCATGACATTTTTAGGAGTGGCGTAATGAGACAGGAATGTAATGTGTGAAAGTTTTTAAGGTTTTTACAAACACACACATATCAACAACACTGATACAGCAAAGGGGTGATAGACCACTAATAAATTACAGGGGAATTCGCAGTCAATCTCCAAATTGGTTCATGAGACCATTATTGATGTAGAACATCGATCTCATTTGCGAGAATATGTAATGCGCAGGCAGAACAGGAACGATTGTAAATTGAGGGTCCTTGTGTTCATATGTGTTGTCGGGAGACCTTAGAGTGGGTGAGTGAGTATGGCAACTCTGGATCTAATTGCTGTCATCACCGCATCCTTCAACACTGTCGACTTGAACAACAAGAGTATCAGAAGTTGACACTTCCCCCTGATTTTCGGTTATTCTGCATTTTCCTTTCAAATATGTTAACCTCCTTTTTTGAGTACATAACAGACTCCACTTCTCCACTCCAGTTTAACTACATCTGATTCTACTCTACTGTATAAACATTGCCTCCTACCTGTATATATACTTGTCAACCTTACTATGTATATCACTTGCCTAATAACGATGTTAGAACCTACACCAAAACGTTGCTCCTCATTGTAATAAAGAAGCTGTTCATGCATAAATCTTATCCTTACTTAGTACTCCAAATTCTAAATGTCAAACTTGTTGCCATGGAAGCAGGAAAATATAATTTTGTAAAATTCCTAAATAGCATAAGGCACCATTTCAGCCCTTGATTAATACATGTACCAAATTTGGATGAAAAATGACGAATAACGTTCTAGTAGGTCTGCTCTGGAAATGACACCTAACCCTGTTTCAGCTGAGTCTAACTTGTTTCCATGAGAAGATGGAAAAATATAGAAATATTCCTAAATAGCAGAGGCACCACTTCAGTCCTTGGTAAATACATTTACCAGGTTTGGATGAAACGTCTTTCAAAGCGATTAATTTGTGCTGCTGAAACGACACCAATCAGCAGCTTTTTGAGATAAAGTCCTAATGTTTCCATGGAAATCGAGAAAAATCAGAATGCCCCCCCCCCCCCCCCCCCCCCCCCCAAAAAAAAAAACAAACTTCAGGATCTGTTTGATATATCTGCGAAGGTTTGTTAAAAGATATTGAACGTTTTTTGAGTGGTGCTCCAAAAACGAAATCCACTAACTTATGAGACAATGCCAAAAATCCGTAAATAGTACAAGGCACCACTCCAAGACCTGTTTTATATATCTTCCAATTTTTGTTGAAAAAGATTGAACGTTTTTCGAGTTATGCTCTGGAAACGAAATGATCACGGAACATGTTCCTGAACATGCTGGAAAAATCATCGTCCTCAGGTTATAATACAAATTCGTTTGAACTCAGTTATAAAAAAATATTCATTTGAACTCAGGTTAATAAACAAATTCGACCCGTGAAGATCCGGGATAGAATAGGTCTTCAGCAACCCAAGCTTGCCGTAAAAGGCGACTTTGCTTGTCGTAAAAGGCAACTAACGGGATCGGGTTGTCAGGTTCGCTGACTTGGTTGATGCATGTCATCGTGCCGTAAAAAGCGACTTTGGTTGTCATAAGAGGCGACTAACGGGATCGGGTGGTCAGGCTCTCTGACTTGGTTGATGCATGTCATCGGTCCCAATTGCGTGGATCGATGCTCATGATGTAAATTACTGGATTGTCTGGTCCAGACTCGATTCACATATCATCCTATTGGCAGACGGAAAATACACTTAGCCTCTCCCCTCGATACTGATCACCCATATTTTTTTCTGAATTTGGAAACGCCTGAGACCTGCATAACTCGAGGCTTTCTTCTTATATTAAGTGACGCTCTCTGATATGACGGTGTTTAACCCAACTCACTCACTCTAAAATACCACTTAGATTGAATGGGTGCCTGAGTGAACGAGGGTTGGGTTAACGCTACTTTGAAGGGTGTTTCAGTTATATCGTGGTGTTTTACCGATGAGGGAGAAAGGAGTAGTGCAGGGTCACGTTCCACAAAGCGACATAGCTACGGCTTTCATAAACATACACGTGTGTTAAAGTATGGGACGTATGATCATCCTAGCCCTATGATTGCTTTGTGACACGCAGCCCAGGTCCTTTGATACAGCTTAGATCCCACAGGGATAATTCTTTCCTCTATTTATATTACAAAACACAGTTGTTTCTTTTGTAATTCTTTATTCGCCTTTATCTGGGGATCATTAAGCCCAAACTAAAGTCCCTCCACAGGTTGATTCAGGTGGAAGCAGCTTTGGTTGTATGTACATGTGCCTCTGTTGACAAAACACACAACGCATAAGTTGAGCACAGACATTCTTAACTCACTCAGATTCAATCGGCTTATTCAGCTCTGGAGTAGTGACATTGCACCATTTCACCAATGCATATAGACCGACCCCTCCACGTATGGGTCGTACATCAGGGTCGTCCATTTTTTAAACAAGTTTCTTTTATAGTTGACAGAAGTTAGTTATATGATTTTATGTCTAGCAATATGGGCATAAGTGTCACAAATTCTCACCATATTGAGTTTTTGTTAAGTGATAGCCATGTGAACAAATGAAATTAGCGACTTAGGTTTGCGATTCATGTCAGTGTATCTATATGGAATCCTCCCAGTGCCTGTTCCATCACCTATGTATATACTATTGATTAAGTTAGTTACCCGTGAAGATCCGGGGTAGAATAGGTCTTCAGCAACCCATTTCTGCCGTAAAAGGCGACTATCAGGAACGGGTGGTCAGGCTCGCTGACTTGGTTAATGCATGTCATCATGTCATATTGCGTGGATCGATGCTCATGATGTCAATAACTGGATTGTCAGGTCCAGACTCGATTATTTACAGACCGCCGTCATATAGCTGGAATATTGCTGAGTGCGGCGTAAAACAATAAACAAATCGATTAAGTAAGTGTGTGATTATATCCTATAGATGCAGCAATACCGTGCCAAGAATTACCAACATTAGTCTCTTGTATGTACGAATCAATCTTTCCTTGTCAGTTTGAACTTTCATATTTACTCACGGTGGCTGTGGTGTTGAAGGTCTTTAATTACGTGCTGGTAAACCTGAATAGGAAAACATACACGCGTCAAGGACATAGTATAATATTATTGATTATACATAAATTATGGGTTTAAAAACACATCCTATCCAGATATTCTCTGCTAAAAGCATGTAGTCATATGCTCTTTTGAAGAGGTTATTGAGTGGTTATTGCAAGCTGCTGATATCCTGGGATCTAGTGACATCCACTCATTCCATCGAGCAGCGCCAGAACTGCTACAGGTCCTGTTTCCATACATTGTTGTTCGGGCTGGTCTCGCCACCATCAGTTGTTGGCATGCAGATCGTATGATCACATATCTACTGATTTGTCTGTTATTATATATCAGATTGTATACACTTTTGCTGATGTCATTCACATGGTTTCTCAACTGAATGTTGAATCAATGATCACGCTCAGATTTCTTGCGCGACTAGTTGGTTGAACCATACAGTCCCCAACTCTCACACTGGGAGGTTGAACACTGGGATGCATTAGTTTTGAACTGATGATCAAAATGTCAGTCGGAATATAACTAGACTGAATGCAACCAAAATGTGTATCTCAGTTTCTTACCGTCTTATATTCGTGGATATATTCTCTGATAGTGATGGTACCGTCGTCTTAAAATATGAAAAAGAGCAAATGCAGGATTATTCATAGTACATTTCGGCTTTTGTGCGGGGGCAGCCACCTATTTTTGGAAGCAGACAAATACCTGGTAATAAACTGTGGGACAATGTTGTCCATGGCCTAAGTAACCATTTCTTCAAATAAACACCAGGGCAAGTTACACAAAGACTCCTCAGCAGTATGACTGGTTATCCACCAATGGTATTTGCTGCCAAGACATGGTCTAAATTCCAAAAGGGTTAAAACTAAATAAGTATTTATAAAATGTTAAAGCCTGTGTTGATTCTTATTATTTCAAGATTGCATTTTGCATTCGATTGCAAATGTCCTAAGTCCCTTTCTTCTTTCATTTCTTTTCATAAATGAATTGATCACTGAAATTAAATATTCATGTACAAATAATATGCAACTGTTTCCTGAACTTGTTGAAATATTTGTATTGCTCTTTGCTGATGACGTAGTATTATTGATACATTTGGCTATTTTACTCCAAAGAAAAATAACAACATCAATTTATTGTTAATTGCATTTATAAGTTAATCTTGAGAAAACCAAATGTCTTGTTTTTACAAAGGGTGCCAATTTATCTTTGTTCATCAATTTATACCATTTTGAAGTGACACAAACCAGCAGAACATGTAAGCCCACACTATCCCGTCGCTGTAAATTAGGACAATTGTCATACGATGCATATTTTAAAAATGATGCCGAGTGCAGCGTTCAACAACAACAAACATGACAAGAATTGGGTAATGTGGACTAGAGGTGCTAACGTGACTGACCATCCAACGAGGAGTCTAGGTAAATGAAAATTACTCCTCAAGTGTAAGACCCGTGAAGACCCGTGAAGTCAGCGAGCCTGACCCCCCGATCCCGTTAGTCGCCTTTTTCGGCAAGCGTGGGTTGCTTAAGACCTATTCTGCTGACTGAATTTGAATCAAGATATACTTACGGTCAGTGTCGTAGATCCTGAAGACCCTGTTTGTCTCTCCCCGGGTAAGGACATTGTCGTGGTCATGGTCAACGAACTTGAAAACCTCTCTCGCAACGGCCTTGTTAGCTTGAGTGCCACTCACGTACTCATGGATGGTCAGTTTATGGTCATCTACAGGCAACAAACACGTTTGAGGGGAGAATATACTCAGAAAATGGAAGAAACAACTTTAAAATGAATGCGGTGCCTCTATAAACATTAATGACATTAACTCAATGAATCAACATTTGGAAGAACTTAATTACCTAAATTATATTGTGGACAAACTGAGTGATACTTTTTCTCACAGTTGCCGGGAAAACATTTCGTATATAGAGTATAAGGAAAAGGGCAAATATATAGCATGTGAAGACAAACAGGATATGGTTTGGTAAACATTGTACAACTGCAAGAGGAAAATATTACAAAGTCAGATGTAGAAAAAAAACCAGCTCAGTATAAAATGGGGTAATCAATGAGAACAGAAACACATGAATCCCCTTCCCAGAGACATTTTTCAACAGAAGTTAGACAATGTCCATAAGAGCGACAGTAAATTATTTTGGAAACTGTTAAAGTGAGCGTTGAAAGAACGTCGAATATGGATAAACTATTTTTAATTTGGAAGAATGAGAAAAATGAAAATGCGCAGTATATAAATGATATCAACATTAATCTAAGCTCCAGATATACAACTCTGAATCAAGGTATAACCTCATCGGAGGCAGCCACTGTTATGACTCGACACAGCGATTGGAATTGATCATTAACGAATACATCTCCAGCACTGCCAAGCTTATGTTAAGAACTTATAAACTGCTGCTTAACAAAATATTTGACACAGGACATCTCCGTAATACATGGCTTCAAGGAACAATCAGTTCAATTAAAAAAATTATAGGCTAATAGAAGAACTTAAAGAAAGACCGGCCTGTTACCTAAGTCAGCTGTAACCGTGGCATTCCATCCTCGAGGGAGGTCAGACCAGAAAAGCTGTATTCAGTTTGTCTATATATTTACCATTATAACAACTTACTCAATATTCCTGTAGTGCGAAACATGTCTAGATTTAATGTCTCTTAATATGCGTGAAGTTCATTGTGAAGGCTAAATGGTATCTAAGAAAAAAAACACCTTTCATTTGGATAAGAACTTCACTCACGGTCAGTGTCGTATTTATCAAAGATTTTGTAGAATTCGGAAACTTCAAGCTGTCCGTTACTGTCCGCGTCGACTGCGTTGAAAGAAGTAGTGATAATAGCAAGCAGGTCCAGGGTTGTCGAAGCTCCGGGCTGGGTGCTGAAAGTTGAAAGTTGACGAATATCTCCAGCAGGAGGCGAAGATCTAGGTTACAGCACTCAATGCCCATATAAAGATTTGAAAATGTTTTATGGTTGACATGTGGAGTGGATGACATTTGAATTGTACCATATGCTCCCATTTTGCCTCAGTCAGGTGAAAAATTGACTTGCCTTTGCATGAGCTTGTGACAGGAGCCACCGGTGGTGCATGGAACGCTCATCCTTTTACAAACACCTGGTGTCATCGCTATGTGATAATGATTCATAAAACACACGTTCATGATAAAGTCGTAATCGTTCAATCGACTCTGCTTTGGGCACAGATTTCGTATGAACATAGAAGATGGCAAGAGTTTTGCACTTTTATTAGGATGACACAACTTAATTCCTTTAGTAGACACAAAGTGCAGCACTTACGTTGGAGCACTTAGCGCACCTGCCAAGAGCGTTAGCACAATAATACCCAGCATTCTGAAAACAAAAAATAATTGATACTCACAAAGCCCTAAAGTGATGGCTTGGTTACTTGGTGTATCATCCATTAGAAGGAAGGAAATGAAGAAACACGTATATGTCAGCAGTAGATCGACAAGAACAAATGAGACATTCATTAAAGTATGCATCGTTACAAAAGTAAGGTTAATGATTCAGATCCACAACAAAATAAAATAGAATATAGCTAAGAAATACCTAGCATAATTCATGAACTACTACAAAGATGATCAAAGCATTTAATTTAAGCACATATTCACAATTTATGATAGAGGCCAATTTGTATTTGAGACAAGTTATCCCAAACGACAATCTTATAATAAGCAAATACTTAATTCCTTGATCCATGGACAAGTGTCTCTAAACATGGTGACCATAGATATATTTACATCAGAATCTTTAACAGTTCGAGACAATTTGTCAAAATTGAACGCAAATGTCATCTGGAGTTCACAAAGAAAACACTATGTGAAATTCGGGATTTCCTCAAAATCTATGTGACTCTGCTTACATCATATTTCCTACGGTTTTTGAAACGTTTACATCGCTTTTATGTACAAAATGCCGATAACAGCTTACAAGTAAACAAATCTGGTCGGAATCGAATACATCGCCATCGGATAACCATTCCTTGTTTGAACCACCATCAAGCATGGGTGTATACTTTCTTTTGCCGACATTTTGTGCTTGACAATGAACATTTCATCACAAATACATGTACCTACATTTACAAATACATAAAGGAGGTTCATCCTCGTCCGTCTCTGACTTTATGTCGAGTGAACTCGCCCGATTGCCGATTTTGGGTTTAAATTAAAAAAAACCCGTTTCGATGACTACTTTGTTGTCCTATTTTTTTAAGGAGTGACAAGTGAGGAGTGACTCTCCATGCGTCAGCAATATGTGACCTTCTCACTGTCACGTACTACAACGAAACCACGTTATCCCGGGGACGATGTCTTCAATGTGTATATCAGATGAGTGTGTGTGTGATTTGTTTGTTTGTTTGTTGTTTAACGCCGCGCTCAGCAATATTCCAGCTATATGACGGTGGTCTCTAAAAAATCGTGCCTGCACCAGACAATCGATTAACTGTCATCATGAGCATCGAGCCACGCAATTGGGATACGATGACATGCAACAACCAAGTCAGCGAGCCTGACAACCCGATCCCGATTGTCGCCTCTTACGACAAGCATAGTCACTTTTTAAGGCAAGCATGGGTTGCCAAAGACCTATTCTATCCCGGATTGTCACGGATCTTTTAACAACTGTGCAATGTGACACAATATCGCATCTACCATTCAGACTTGCCTACAATTGCTAGAATTTGCAGGTTCAATTATCGGGCAATCATACAACGAATGTTTCTACCATAACCTGAATAGCCAATCCAATACACGCTGTCAGGTACGATGACATGTAATCTACCAAGTCACAACTTGACCAACCGATCTATTAAGTCGACTCTTACGAACAGCGTGCACAGGTTACTTGGGAACTATATTCCCCGGCCGTCATCAGGGTTTCGTTATGCTTCAACATTAATGGTGCAGTGAGGTAGCATAGAGGTCAACGCGTTCGCTCGCCACGCCGAAGGCCCGCGTTCGATTCCCCCTACATGGGTACAATGTGTCAAGTCCATTTCTTGTGTCCCCCACCATGATATTGCTAAAATCAGCGTAAAACCACACTCAATCACCCACTTAACAGTTACACCATGCACATACTCCTCATACATGTACACACTACACACCCGCCTTTGTAGACACATAGTTTCACACAATGAGGCTATACAGGCAGAATCAGCTAAAACGATTTACTTACTTGTGTTCAGACAATGTTTTCGGGAAAGTGAAAGACATTGACCCCTTGAGGACATTATAAAGGTTTTTATTTGATAAGATAAGGTTATTTTCAGATCGGAATGTTACAACAGTGTCAGTGGGACAGTTCGTGTTTCTTTGACGAGACATTTTACATGACTCTTGCTCGCTTGCTAACACGTGTTTTGAAATAAGGAAACATGTGCTATCTCCGATGTGGTATGACAGTGTGGTGGAAAAATGCAACCTGTTTGGTTGTACACTAGACGAGACATGCCATGTTTAGGAGTGGTGTGATAAGACAGGAATGTAATGCGTGAAAGGTTAAGATTTTTACCACGCTTACGACAAGTGTACAAGTCTCTATAAAATCTCTGATCAGTTCTGAATTGACAAAGGCAACACTACCAAGGAACATTTCCATTATGATATCTATTAATGGTGTAGTTTTGATCCTTCCAATGGCAATTACCTAATACAAAACAAACTATTACAAGGATGTGTCTATTTACTGATGCAATTTCAAGATATCAACCAAAATCAAATACTATCAACAGGTAATCAGTTATCGAGGTGAAAAACTTAACACAGATAATTGAATTTCTTTTATAAATGTAGCTTCAAAAGTTATAAACAGGTTTGTCAAACATGCAGATGAATCCACCATAGGCAACAGCGTATGTGTTCGGCATACCTTTGCTTGTAGGGTCTCTTGACGCGAGACCAACCAAAGACTTGAGGCAAAACCCACAAGGGATTATCTAAGATTTGACCTACCAAGTGAAATGGAAGTGGTTTATCGACGCCGGCTTACAGCATCTCCTCATTGAACCCAACACACATATGTCAGCAGCAAAGGGGTAAGAGGCCACTAATTAATTGGTACTTAAATATTTTAGTACAGTATATGACATCCTCTGGTCGGACAAGTTCCGGGGGCACGGGTGGCACAGTCGTCTAAGGCGCCGCGATTCGCTGTGCAGAGTTGCGTCCCTTGGGCACGCCAGAAACCTATGATTGTGGGTTCGAATCCCGGTTCGCCCCGATTATGTTTCTAGATTTGTCAGCACCATACCTGTGCTCGTGGGTTTCACCGAAGTGGTAAACGTCTGAGACCTGCATCACTTCGGGCTTTCCTTCCACATTGAGCTGACACGCCGCGATATAACTGGAATACTGTTAAAAGCGGCGTTAATCCCAACTCACTCACTCACTTGGACACTATGCTTATATCTCCTGTTTTTTATCTCTAACATGGGTTTAATAACCTTACATTGCATCACAACAGTATAAATCATTTTCCATTATATATATTCCTTCTTTTGTTAAAACTATTTGAATAAGCATCTGCCTTTCAAAATCACTGTTTATTCCTTATTTTGTATCAACAGATCGCAATTACGTCAATGCCCAACTATAATCATCTTACGGTTATAATTCCGTATTTGGAGTTAAAACTATTTAAAAAGGCGTATACATTTCAACCACTGTTCGTTTATAAGTCCATATCTTACTATAGGCAGGTAAACATAAGTCGTGCGCATGCGCAACTTTTTCCGTTTGTTCTCTGCAGTCAGCCATTAATCATTGTGTTTTTTAAGAGCAATCGATATCACATCATCACCCACACCACCTTTATTCGCTGGTTTTCGATCGCTTTACCGTTCCCAGTAATAATTTGGTATTCTCGTCCCTGTTTGGTGATGTCCTCCAACACCTAATAACATATATATAACAACTTGCTCATGTATGTATATATAATGTTATCTTTTACCTCATTCCTTTGCAGGTTTCTTGTTTTGACCACCATGCCATGTACATCATGGGATTCTCGTGGAACCGGCGGTATGTATGGTCATGTATTACCCTAAATAATCACAGTTGCGTTTGTCGGGCAATACACCTTCAGTCGGCTACACCAATTGGGGTAGTGGTGTCAGCTACACTGTCATCTGTATCTAGTTTTTAAACGTCGGGGTATTGTTTGTCAGCTTCACTGTCATCTGTAGCTAGTTTATAACCGTCGGGGCATTGTTTGTCAGCTTCACTGTCATCTGTAGCCAGTTTATTACCGTCGGGATATTGTTTGTCAGCTACACTGTCATCTGTAGCTAGTTTTTAAACGTCGGGGTATTGTTTGTCAGCTTCACTGTCATCTGTAGCTAGTTTATAACCGTCGGGGCATTGTTTGTCAGCTTCACTGTCATCTGTAGCCAGTTTATAATCGTCGGGGTATTGTTTGTCAGCTACACTGTTATCTGCAGCTTGTTTGGCGTACACACTACAACCGACTGAAGTCGTAGTCGTAACTAAAAATTGTCGTTTCATAGCACACCCTTAGTTAGCTTACCCATCGTGGTAATTTAGTAGCTTTTCATTTTGTCAAAAAACGAAAATCCCCAATTAAGCAAAAGCAATAAATATGTGATTTAATATTTGCCTTTTGTTGTCTTGACCGAATCTTAGAAGGGAAATATATTACAGGAGATTTTGCAGTCATTCCCCGAATGGGTTCATAAGACCATAATAGATGTAGAACATCGATCTCAATTGCGGAACTATGCAATGCGCAGGCGGAACAGAAACGATTGGAAGTTAAGGGTCCTTGTGTTGATAAGTGTTGTCGAGAGAAGTGACGGACACATGGTCATCTTACATAAAACAAGCAAGATGTCCTTTCTGCATCCTAAAACCAAACCGGGGGACCGGGTGGCCCAGCCGTTTAAGGCGCCGAATTTCCCTGTACAAAGTTGCTTCCTTGTACACGCCAGAATCCTATGGTCGTGGGTTCGAATCCCGGGTCGTCCTGATTATTTGTCTAGAATCGTTATCACCATACCGTGGGTATGTACAGACACGTCTCTTGAACAATCTGTTAGCCTTGATTAAAAGAAAGGAGGATGAATCAATGGTATCAACCAAGGCCCTGAAACTTTGAAAGTTAAGGATTTTGTCGCTTTTATTTAATCGAGAATACATGTCCTTGTGGCTCCATAATCTTCGTCGATTATCTACCGTAACAGATCCCATTGGGCGTAAAGGGCAATGAATTGGAGAAATGTATAAGAATGGATGGGAAAACAGCTTGTTGTTGCCTTGTATCACGATTTAATTTGATCTCATTTGGCACCTTGCAGGGTGAATGAGTATTTCTTTATGCCGCTTTTAGTAATATTACACAAATATCACGGCAGAGGATATCAGAAATGGGCTTCACACACTGTACCCTTGTGGGGAACAAACCCGTGTCTTCGGCGTGACGAGCGAGACTTTAACCACCAAGCTATACCGCCACCACTTGTCAAACCATAGATGAACCATAGCAGAAATTAATACGAGTGTGAGAAAAAACGACAGCAAATACTTTATCTTTCAATGTACTAAGTGAGTGAGTGAGTGTGTTTAACGCCGCTTTTAACAGTATATCACGGCGTGTCAGCTGAATGTAGGAGGAAAGCCCCAAGTGATGCAGGTCTTAGACGCTTACCACTTCGGTGAAACCCACGGTGCTGAAAAACCTGGAAACATACTCGGAGCACTGTATTAAGGGTTTTCAAGCTGCAATATCTGCATGTGCATGCTGATTAGTTATAGTAGGGAAAGTGAAAAAAATTTGGTGGTAATCCTCCCTAACATCATGGCAACCATCTTGGATTCTGTTCACAGGTACTTCACACTGATATCTGAGAACCTGTAAAATACGGAATATCATTGTAAGGACTCGGGACAAACTTCACAAACACTGACCTATTAAAAGAAAAATGATCACAATTATGCCCCACCAACTTCCCTGAGACTTCAAACTAACAGAATATGAAGTCAAACCTTGATGTCCTTCGTTACTAAAATTATTTGGGTGAGTCTACAAACAATAGGAGCCTAAAGTAACGACTAGAGAGTATAGTTCTTGACATTGTTGTGAAACGTTTGGCCAAACCAGAAACAGACGAGGCCAAAGACCTCATGTTTGTTAACTGAATTTGACTTTGCAAACAAGGAAGTTGGTGCCTTAAATTTGAGTACGATTCTCATACAATTCATTTTTCTACACGAACACCATTTTATACTTTTTGTTCAATTATAGAAACATGTTGCAGAACATGTAGCTCGAGGTGTACATTCCACTACTTGTGGCTGCCCAGACTCATCATACAGTTACCAACCTGTAGGTCATATAATCAAAGGTGACTTTTTTTTAATGTTGACAATAACTGCCTTCCTCAGTTATTCAAATATGGAAAAAAATGTCGCGAGCAACCTCCAACCAATTTGGATCACAAGGGAAGCATATGCCACAATACGCCAGAAGAGAAGAGGTACGTGTTGAATGTCTTTCAGAGTGGGTAAAGTCAGTGCGTGATGGTGTCCTTGTTTTATGTTCAAACTGAAACAGATGAAAATGAATTGGAATATACCTTTTCTGTCCCAGCCAGTTGTCATCCAAAGTTTGGTGAGCCTACATGAACAGTTTGTAGTTGTTCCCACTGACTAGGCCTCAAATAACAGCCATTGTGTAAGCATCACTACATTAATTGTTTGATCAAATAACTCAGTGGAAGTGCGACATATCAAAATAATGCCTCATATAAGGCCAGTATGTTAACTGAGGAAGAAATCTGCCAAAACCATGCATCAGTACAATCAGCTTTGGATTTGACTCTAAAACCTGAAGTCATCTCCCTTCTTCTTTTGTACTTGATTCTAAAGCTCTATGAAACCCGTACAAAGAGCGATATGTTGCTGGGTCCAGCAAATCTACCACTACATCCCTGTCTCAAGGTTTAACCATAATCCTAAATACAACGAAGGAAGAACTTCCACGGATGTACCCACCTGAACATTAAAGTAGACCAGAGAGAACACCTTACATATTTCATTCAGATCTATGCATAATGTCCAAG
The DNA here is from genome assembly GCF_022045235.1 of Haliotis cracherodii. Classification (NCBI taxonomy): domain Eukaryota; kingdom Metazoa; phylum Mollusca; class Gastropoda; order Lepetellida; family Haliotidae; genus Haliotis; species Haliotis cracherodii. The sequence goes on from NW_027266268.1 coordinate 21,387,750, forward strand.
AATGTATGGCAAAGGATGACTTCAATTTCCCAATAGTCAACTTTCCTTTTATGTCGAGCAATGTTCCAGCAGCTCAATCCTATGGTGTGTACATTTCACAGCTTTTTCAGGTACAATCGGGCATACTCCTTGTACCAAGTTTTTAAAGAGCGCCATAAGAGCTAAGAAGTTGTGTGATCAAGGTTACAACATTCAAGGCATCAGTAAAGCTTCCAAAAAGATTTATGGTAGACATGTGGAGTGGCGGGCATTTCCAAATTTTAAACGTCAGTGACAAAAATGATGTCCAATGCTATTTCCTTTTTTGACTTGTACCCTATGTTTTTTCAGCAGATAAACAATTGCAGGATACGTTCACCTTTTTGCGAACACCTGGTATTATCACTATTTGATAGTGACTCATAAATACGTGCTCATGATAGTCGGAGTCGTTCAATCGACTATGCCTTTGGCAGGGATTTCGTACGAATGAAGAAAGGGTTTCGTCGCTTTTATTTGCAAATACTTATGTCCACGGATTTTTCGCACACATTAAGCTATCGCATTATGATATGAACAAAGATACCAAAATATAAATAATCTATTGATTAATCTCAACAGGAAACATCAATTTGACTTGTTAACCTAAAATAGGAACAATAACTTTCCATCGCGGCTCAGGGTCAATATATATTATTATGAATATATACAAAGTCAACCCCCACGTCCAGTTTGAGGGATGAAGTGGCTGAACAATGGTGAATTTAATCATGGAATATGCACCTCTGGTATGCGTACTTATGATGACACTTATCTTGGTTCACACCCAGTCTGTGACGTTTGCCTTCATGATAACTGGAAAATGGATTGCAAAACCAAGAAGGAGAGGGGGTACACCTCTCAACACCTCTTTAGTTGGGTGCCCCGTCATGTCTACCTTGTCGGAACAAGATGAAAACTGCAACATCTATGAAGAGACGTCTTGGACCTGTGACACTTCTACCGCATCATCATTAAAAGCGAACCAGCGACAACAGCTTGAAAAAAGGTCTCCATCGCTAATTTCAGTAGAAAAGGATTGCTTCACAGGACACATCCCTGGATATTAATTAATGTGGATAAGGTGAAATGAGGTTATTTCAACACTGGACATTGTTTTCTGATCTAGAGCAGTATCTTCCCAAAGAATCATTAGACGTTACAATTTGCTTCTTGTTTTAACATCTAAGATTATGACAATGCCAACAATATATTGGGGAGTAATCGTGATTCGGAGCATCAAAATCCTGTCGCAAAATAGGCATAAGTATAATTATTATCCTGGAAAGGTTTGGAACACAGTCACAAATCGATACATCCCCCTTATGCACTACACCTTTTAGTAGGTCATTTCAAAAGTCACCGACCGAACCAAATCAGCCACAGAGGTTTCACATAAATGGAAGTCCATCAACTTTTAGTCTAGATCACGTACTTTGTGTATCCCTTTGAAGCGTGTGAATTGGCACGGCTCCCTTGGCCGAAAGCTATGATTTGTTTGTTTGTTGTTTAACGCCACACTCAGCAATATGCCACACTCAGCAATATGCCACACTCAGCAATATGCCAGCGATATGACCAGACAATCCAGTGCTCGATGTCATGAGCATCGAACCACGCAATTGGGATACGGTGACATGCACGAACCAAGTCAGCTAGTCTGACAACCCGATCCCATTAGTCGCCTCTTACGACAAGCATTGTCGCATGGGTTGATGAAGACATGTTCTAACTCGGATCTTCATGGGTCAGCCGTGTGAATGAATAACCCTTACTGTTTTGCAATTTATCACAAAAAGAGATTTTGAAAGTGTGGCCACGATTTCTAACGTCAGTTGACGCCATATTGTAAACAAATTGTGTCAAGGTCGGGTCATATGTGGTACCTCGGCACAGTTCCTGTCGATGATACACGCGATACCAAAATAATACAACTACTGAAAACATCAACTTAACTTCTAACATGATGACAGCAATACCATTCGCGTTTGAGTTACCTGCTCACGAATACCATGTGCCGTGACGCTCGGTTTCGACTTCTTTTTTCTTTCAACTGTGATAATGCGCTGTGACTGGTTTGCTGAAATAATCCTTGTTTCTAATGTACACGTACCATGCTCAGATAGTACAAGATAAACAATTATTTATGCATATATTATCAAATGCACATTTTAAATCTCCTCAAAAAATAGAATATTTTGTCGTAACACACAGGGTTCGTATTTCCAACATTCTGCAATGGGTATTAGATCTAATTAGTTCCTGTCGATGATACAAGCGATACCAAAATAATACAACTACTGAAAACATCAACTTAACTTCTAACATGATGACAGCAATACCATTCGCGTTTGAGTTACCTGCTCACGAATACCATGTGCCGTGACGCTCGGTTTCGACTTCTTTTTTCTTTCAACTGTGATAATGCGCTGTGACTGGTTTGCTGAAATAATCCTTGTGTCTAATGTACAGGTACCATGCTCAGATAGTACAAGATAAACAATTATTTATGCATATATTATCAAATGCACATTTTAAATCTCCTCAAAAAATAGAATATTTTGTCGTAACACACAGGGTTCGTATTTCCAACATTCTGCAATGGGTATTAGATCTAATTAATGTTAGATTTATAAATTATTGATGTAGTTTGTACTCTTGATTATTGAATGCTAATCTATCGCAAGTCTTTTATTATTATTTGATATGTTATCTGCAGTGACGCAATGATTGAGCGCTTTGCTTTCCGTTCAATGACATCACAATCTCCAATTGTATTTGTACAGGCTAACGGACGGTCGGTGATTTCCCACCTCTGTGAATTTGTCGTCTGGACTGGTGCGCGTGTTCTGGCGTGGATGACGTCACGTCAAACAGCTGATCTAATGTTGTGGTTGTGTAATGGACATACTTAGTTTCAGTTTCTAAATAATAATAGAAGTGAAAAAGATCAGCGGAATACAAATATGCCAGTCTAATCATGGGAATACACATATGTCAGTCTTATCAGGGGAGATACAAATACATGTATGTCTTATCAGTGGTACGATTGTACGCGCACGTGTCCCTTCCGACTCATAGCTCATTATTTATGCATACTACATATTCCCAATGACAGTAAGTTGTTACTCTTCATTGCAGAAGGTACGTCATTTGGAGATTACTTCACTCGATACGCAAACCAAGCAATATTCCCATTTGATGAGGAGAAGCATAGCCACAACTCAGTTCCAGCATGTGTGGAGATGTTTCAAGACAGGTGCTGCACACAAAAGGTGACCTGGTATGACGTCCTCAGATTTGCACGAGTATCTACTATGAAAGCAGACCATTACCAACGCAGATGTAACTGGTGAGGAGTGTCTACCCATGCGTCGGCAATATGTCACCTGCTCACGGTCACATATTACAATGAAAGTACGTTAAGCCGGAGACGCCGTCTTCAATGCGATATCATTAGAGAGAGAGAGAGAGGAAGAGAGAGAGAGAGGGGAAGAGAAGAGAGAGGAGGAGAGAGAGAGAGGAAGAGAGAGGAGAGAGAGGGGAAGAGAGAGAGAGAGAGAGAGAGAGAGAGAGTGTATGTGTGTGAGTTAACACATACTGACCAGAATAGGTACATACAATATAAGGCAGAGACTTCTTTATTATGAGGAACGTTTTGGAGTATATGCTTACTCCTTCATCAGATGAATGAAGCGTTCTGTTCCTCATAATGAAGAAGTTGACATCCATAAATTCTCTTCCTTATGTGTATCACATACATCATAATTAAACATCTGCCAACGATTGACAGTATAACAATCAGTATATCAAAATTGTATATTTAAAACTAGTATGAGAAAATTAAAAAAACATATGACTATTACTCGATGATACAATATAAAAACAAGGTTAAGTTTGCCAAACATAAAAGTTGGCCACCTCACCAGAGAACATGTGGACTTACAGCACCTCTGCTACCTGTAGGTTTTAGACCATCCCTCCAGCTACTGGCGACTGTTAGCAAGTGAAAGCCAAACGTAGAATTAACAACTATTTTGCGATTAAAACCGTGGTAGGAATATGATTACTTTGACTGTTTGGTCTGACATGAACTCACCGGGGCACAATTATTCAATGTAAGTGGAAATGAACATTGCTCAATTCCCATGACACTTTACTCCGGACATTCCGTAATGCTAGCAGGTTTATACAATTTAAAGAAAGTATATGATATAGAAGGAACAATTACTGAGTCAGTGAATGAGTTGAGTTTAACGCTGCTTTTACCAGTTTTCCAGTTATATCACGGCGTGTCGACTTAATGAGGAAGGAAAGCGATGCAGTTCTCAGACGTTTACCACCTCGGTGAAACCAAAATGCATGGGTATGGTGCTGACAAACCTAGAAACATAATCGGGACGAACGGAGACTCGAACCCACAATCATAGCTTTCTGGTGTGCCCAAGGGACGCAACTCTGCACAGCGAATCGCGGCGACTGTGCCACCCGTGCCCCCGAACAATTATTGATAATCCATTGCTTCTTTATATATGCCAGGCGGGGCCGCAGTCCATTACAATGATATTTTACAGTTTATAATGTTGACTTCAATACATCCTTACTTGACATATTTAACAATATTATACGGATCTAGATTGTTACGATTACTTGATTACTTAAGAAATTCCAACATTAGTGTGTGAAAAATGGCTAAATATACTTAACAAAAAGTTTAATCGGAAAGATATCTTTACTTGATTCAGAAAATACACAAAGAATGACAATTTATTAGGTTTTCAATACATATTAATGCACAAAATTATTTACACTAAGAAGAAATTGATGGATGAAACTATTTGTTAATTTAGTATGCTGGAGATCTTTTGAATGTAGATATTTAATGTGATCAGGTCTGCAGCTTTTGGTCCCATTGGAATATTTTGTGAACAAAAGTTATACTAATAAGATCGATTTAAGGCCATTAACATCGTTTATTTGTCAAATAAATTTTTGCCACCAAGAAATGTATCTGATATTAAGAACAACATACGTTTACTTGAATATTTTGTAAGAACATTACCCAATATCTTAAAACGTTAGTGAATGAGTGAGTATGGTTTTGCGCAGTATGACTTCACACATAGTACCCACGCGGGGGATGAAACCTGGCGTGACGAGAGAACGCTTTAACCACGAGGTTATCACACAGCCACTTAAAACATTGTGAATTTTTTAACACAAGGGAGCCTATCTATTAAATAAAAAATAGAAAACAATAAGAAACATGCTGACATACACTGAACAACAAAAGTTCCTGTGACGTTGAATAAGATTTAATGCAAAGTTATTTTTTTTTAACAAATCTGAAACAATTTCGGTTTGCAACAGATAGGTTGCAACAGAATCTTGTAAGTGTTCAAATGGTTTAATTTGCCATACTGACTTCAGAAAATGCGTGATTTCATAAAAAAACAACATGAACATGCCAAAATGTCAATTTACAAATCAATAGCGTGTGTGTCCACCTCTGGTTGCGATGCAAGCAACACATCTTCGTCTCATGGAATGGACCAGGCGTCGCACAAACTCCTGTGGGATATCTGTCCATATCTGCTGGAGCATGTTTCGAAGTTCCTGGAGTGTCTGTGGAACACGTTGTTGACGTCGAAGGCGCCGATCCATCTCATCCCACATGTGCTCGATTGGTGAGAGATCAGGGGAGCGAGTCGACCAGGGGATGACATTCACGTTGTTTCTTGAAGCGAATCGGGTCGGGTAGCCTAGTGGTTAAAGCATTCGCTCGTCACGCCGAAGACCCGGGTTCGATTCCCGACATGGGTACAATGTGTGAAGTCCATTTCTGGTGTCCCCCGCCGTGATATTGCTGGAATATTGCTAAAAGTGGCGTAAAACCATACTCACTCTCTCACTCACTCACTCACTCTTGTCCAGCACCTGTGGTGTTATTGGTACCCATTCACCCGAGCGTGGTGAACAATAGGGGATTAAGGGGGACATACCACATATGACACAACTAATTGGTGAATAACTCCCAAAATATAACGACACAACTAATTGGTGAACTGTATTCACATACACTGTACTGAGTCAAAACTTTTAAAATATATAGCAATATATGAATGAGTGAATATCTGAATCATTTTTACGATTTGGCCTATATAACGAATCACAGCCAGTATTCCACTGTTGCAAAGGTTGATTTACAATTTATTCCCACACCTAAGAGGGATCGGCACTTGACATTTTGCCACATCTAGTTGGACTGTGATCTATGTAAATGGAAATGTTAAATATGAAATTGGACAAATGCGACACCATTTTATGAATTGTTCATTATTTTAATCATTCGTTTAATTTATATTTAAAGAAAACGAAAGTACGGATGTATGTTGTTTAAAGAAACACGATGGTCAAACACGATATACTGCGAATATTCGGTGACATTTTCTCACTCTCAAGGGAAGCCGCATTGAGGGTATTAAATGTTCTGTTATGTGGCAGCAAACGCTGTGGCAGTCCTTGTGACATTTTTATATGCTGACCATTTCTAACGGTGAGCTACAGTGCCCTGGTTCTATATATTTGTTATATTAATGTAAAATATCCTCCAATTACAATACTGTTGACATGAGTCACTCGATCACTGGCACTCACTCAAGGTTCACATTCGTCATGTAAATTGCTGATGTTTCAATGATGGACAACAAATATCACCCTGGATACTTAAGTTTAATCCCATTTTATCTTATCTAGATTAACCTATTACGATATGCGTCACGTCTAGGCTCTTCCTAAATGTTAAAAGATTTAATTTCTTCCAGTGTTTGACAGGATCCGAAGAACAGCACACGTAGCTGTATCCTTTAATCATGGAATACAAACTACCAAACATTCTTCTGTGGTGTCTTACATGGGTATTTCAGTTTTATCGAATCCGTCCGCATCACCTGTTTTAAGTAAATATTCCGCCATCACAGTGAAACACCCATGAAAACCGTCGAATCAGTTTCACGACAATAATTGAATTTATGCTTTGATATTTATATAGTCTCGCCTAATCTCATCAGTATTTGTACATGACCAAGTGCCATCGGAACAGGTTACCATTTTGTTGTCATTTGGTTTATGTGTGTGTTTTTTTGTTCAACGCCGCACTCGAGGGATTAGTCGAGCTATATGACGGCATTGGGTATTAAGTCTGGGCCATGCAATTCAGTGATTGATATTATAAGTGTGTGAGTTAATATGTGACTTCGCAACGGCAATCTCGGACATAAAGCAACGAGTTGTATTATAAGCAACGACCCAAGGCGTCGAGGTACGTTGACACGCCATCTACCGTCACCGACACGTCACCGAACGTGATCACCCGATCTTTTAAGTCACCCCTTGCGACCAACCAAGGTTGCCAAGTATCTATTTTAGCCCAGAATCACCATGGGTTGGTTACGTGCACTTTGAAGAATGTTTTTCCATACATGTAATGTACATTGGCTGACTCCAGATGATCATTTCCAGATGTTGTACAATGATGCTGACATTTAAAATCTGCCGCTTGTGTCATCAAACCTGTCATCCGTGACCATCTCGTGTCATTCCGGGACAAGCCGAATGTAGGCACGTGCACGTGCCCCTTTTGAAGGCTTCCACTTTAGCGTATGGACTACTTCAAACAAGAACCATTACTCTTATTCTATCTGCTTCTTTACCGTAAAATTCATGTTGACGTAACAGCAGCGCTCGCATATTCCTGTTGTAATGAACATCTTTGATATATATATTTTGTTCAAATGTATATTTGGAAAGACATTCAATTTTTTATTTGCAAATAATTAATTTTTTTAAAAAGATAATAAAATAAAATGAAGAAAACCGACAAAACAAAGGTGTTTTTCGGTTTTAAGTAATTCCAACAATGAATTTCTCAGACATAATCAGTTAAGAGTGGCAATTTTGACATTGTCTTTTCAATGCTTGAATTTGTCCTTCCATGGACACCGTTACTCTATCTTACCATATACCAACAACATGCGTGGGAATTCCCAAGTAGCCTTTTTAGTCGTAAGAGACGGCTCAATGGATGGGGTAATCAGACTCAGCAACCTGGTTGATTGCGTACCATCGTACCTCGACAGCGTGGAATGTTAGTTACAATATCAATTACTGGTTTGTCTTGTGATGTCTCGATGATGTACGAGTTACCGTTAAACAACAAATTACATATTCAAAGCTCTATCAAACTGCTGGATGCAAAATAAATACTTTGATATGGTTTGTATTCAAGTGAATATATGGTGTGAAAGTAAATAACATCTAACAGGTTTAATATTCCAGAATATATACGATTAATGCCACCCATTTGGATAATTTAATACACATACTATTTAGTAAATAAAGTTTCCATTAACAATTTTAGTGAGTACTTATTGCTGACCCTTTTTATGTCAGTTTTCCTTTGTGCGAGAGTTTTCCTTTATGCGAGAGTTTTCATTTACACATTTCGAAATAATTCCCTCGAATCTTATACCTGTATATCTTTGCGTTTATGATTTGTGATATACCAACCATCTTAGAGTTTAATGTTCATTAAGGGGGGCGTCTAGTGGTTAAAGCGTTCGCTCGTCACGCCGAATACCCGGGTTCGATTCCCGACATGGGTACAATGTGTGAGGCCCATTTGTGGTGTCCCCCGCCGTGATATTGCTGGAATATTGCTAAAAGTGGCGTAAAACCATACTCACTCAATCACTCATTAAGGAATCGATTTTTATTTGCAATCTGTGTTGTGTTTTTCAGGTGTCTCAATTTTTTAAAGCATGCTCGGTTGATGCATGTCATCGATCCCAATTGCGTGGATCGATGTTCATTATATTAATCACTGTATTGTCTGGTCCAGATACGATTATTTACAGACCGCCGTCATATAGCGTTAAACAAACAAACAAATAAACAGTTTGTTAAAGCACTAAAGTAATGTGACACGCTTCTGATATAACACAGTGGTTGGTTTATGTGTAGGTATCTTAGCTAACCAGATGGTCACCCAAATATATTTTTATAACAATTCAAACCTTATAATATGTTCATAAAGCAAATTAAACATCATTGTTAAATTATTAGTTATGGAAGTGGCTTGTCTCTGTTTATGCCAGTGCTAGCTGGTATACATTAAATTTATATCCCAGAGCAATGTCTGACAAATTCATTTCTATAGAAGCTATCATTTGGTACATATGTCTAAACTCAGCTGAGCTGACAGTGGCTTTAATTGAGTACTTTTGACATTATACATGAAAGCCATGAAAACAATGAATGGCCTGAGCAGATTCATCCATCTCTACCGTTACCTGTCCACTTTACAAATTCTAATACTGGAGCCGGGGCGGTGGGGTAGCCTAGTGGTTAAAGCGTTCGCTCGTCACGCCGATGACCCGGGTTCGATTCCCGGCATGGGCACAATGTGTGAAGCCCATTTCTGGTGTCCAGGGCCGTGATATTGCTGGAATATTGCTAAAAGCGGCGTAAAACCATACTCACTCACTCACTCACTAATACTGGAGCCTTAGCTGTCTTGGTCTGTCACAATCAAATGCGTAAATATCGCAAATGGACTAACCTGTCCTCAACACAATATCATATAATGAGAGTTCAATATGTACATGAATAATTGGTTTTGAAATCGTGACTAGTTAAATACATGGCGGCCTTCGAGGGGCTGACGAGCCTCCTTTCGGGTTACCGGAAGATGCGAATGATAACGAACGCCAACGTGTAAACACCAATGCAATCAAGTTGGCTCGTCAGCAATCATTTATGTATGGAACCATAATATAATTTATATGGAAGCGTGTTAGTGCCATGGTCTAAATGCTTTTTTATCATCTACGTAGATAATACTTTCATCTACGTAGATGATACTTACATCTATGAAGATGATGTTTACATCTATGTATGTGATTATAATTGTATGTATCGTTAGTCAGACAGAGATATTGTCTTGTGAAGTTGTTTGGATAGTAGTTTATACAAACATTTATATCATAAATAAATGTGATAACTTTATTACTGTTCATTTAATTAACTGTAAAATGGTCGTATATTTTCATTTAGCCTTTTCAGTATTTTAACAACATACTGAGATCATTTCACATTGTCAAACTATTAGCGCTAAAATAAAAACACGAACACCGGAATTGTATCTTCAGTACTTCGTTGGATGATGACGAGTTTTGGTTGGTTGGTTTGTTGTTTAACGCCGCACTCAGCAATATTCCAGCTATATGACGGCGGTCTGTAAATAATCGAGTCTGGGCCAGACAATCCAGGGAATGACATCAGGAACATCGATCAACGCAATTGGGATCGATGACATGCATCTACCATGTCAGCGAACCTGACCACCCGATCCCGTTAGTCGCCTTTTACGGCAAGCATAGTCACCTTTTACGGCAAGCATGGGTTGCTGAAGACCTATTCTAACCCGGATCTTCCCAGGTGGTATTGGTATTGGTTTGATATAGTTTTAGTGATTCTCAACCCTTCATATTCATATTTTATCACTTAAACCTAATTTCCGTTTTGGAGAATTCTAAGAATCAACATGTTCGGCTTTTACCATCTACGTAAATGTAAATATTATCTACGTGGATTATAGTACCACCTACGTAAATGTAAGTACCATCTACATGGATTATAGTACCACCTACGTAAATGTAACTATCATCTACGTGGATTATAGTACCATCTACGTAAATGTAAATATCATCTATGTGGATTATAGCACCATCTACGTAAATGTTAGTGTCATCTTCGTAGATTATAGTACCATCTACGTAAATGTAACTATCATCTACGTGGATTATAGTACCATCTACGTAAATGTAACTATCATCTATGTGGATTATAGTACCATCTACGTAAATGTAAGTGTCATCTTCGTAGATAATAGTACCATCTACGTAAATGTAAGTATCATCTACGTAGATGATAGCATCATCCATGTAAATGTAAGTATCATCTACGTGGATTATAGTACCATCTACGTAAATGTAAGTATCATCTACGTGGATTATAGTACCATCTACGTACATGTAAGTATCATCTACGTAGATGATACTTTTTTTAAACTGTGGCACTAATACGCTCCCATAAATGTATTATTCGAGATATTGATGATTCTCCTCAGAGATCGATCCTAAATCTTGCAAGGCTAGTACGTCACGTGATATAAGGTTAGGTTTGAATAACTCGATCGAATAACAACCGAATACAGATATTGATCTTCTAGTTTATGTAGTTTTCTTTCATGGGTACATGTGCATATATTGATGTGATGTGATAGTTTCCTTGGTGACGTGTTTCATACCTGCTAACTTCATGCACCCACACTTTCCCCATTGGGATTCTTTGATAGAATTGACCCCAAACAACCCTTGTTGGTCGTACAAAGCATCTGAATGGGTTGGGTGTCAGTCTCAGTGATTTGGTAGGGAGCATACCCCGACGGCGGGGATCGTTGATCATAATATTATCAGCCCTTGCATATGAAGATGGTTTGAATTAGGCCGCCGTCGCATTTTCTTTTTGAACCACACCTCGGGGATATCATCAATGTGTGTATCCTTTTTGGACCGGGAATTTTGTTGAACAGATTGACCAGTTTTGTCAAGGTCATCATTGTAATATGTACTGTATGTCAAGGAAATGTGGTGCATTTTGGGGCGGGGGTACGATCTGAAAAAGGTTATGAGAAACCTAAATGTAAGGTCAATATCCGTGGGACCTTCGGATTAGAAATGGTCGTCATGATCACCAGCCTATGCTGATCTTTAGATGCGACTTAATGGATTTGGTGGTCAGGCTCGGTGACTTGGCTGATGGCGTTCATCGTATCCCGACGGCGTGGAGCGTTGCTCACAATATCAATCACTGGTTTGTCTGGTCCAGACTCCATCATTTACATACCGCGGTCATGTAGTTGTAATAATGCTGAGTGCGGTGTTAAATAACAAACATACCTTATAGTGGTCAAGGTCACGGTTAAGTTCGTTGGCCATGTAACTGTCACTTTGTTATTGACTTAGCTTGTGATTGAACATTCTGTTTGAAAACTGTACGGCAGTGGGTATGTGTTTTCCAAGATAAGTGCTTTTCGCTTGTTAAACATGCAGATGGAGGCATAAGGTGAATTGTACTGCAAATGACAAAATTAGGGGTCACATATATATTTGAATATATATTAAATATTTATATGTATTGGTTCCTCATTGTCTGGGCTGATATCCTACGTAATCCTTGTATTGGCCCAATGTTGGGCCAACGATTCTAGCCAACGTTGGGCCGACTGTCAAAATAACGTTGGCCCAACGTCTGACTGCCAGCTGTGAGATTTCTGAAGGGTGTAAAAGTGAATTATCTCATGTGGCGGTGGCCGGGATTCGGAACACTTTCATCTCTTGTGTTGGCTGTAAAAATATTTTAAATCCAGTAAAATATTTACTGGACAATATATCTTCTTAAGCGTTATTTGTTTGAAACCTTTCTTATTCTAACAGCTATGCTTAAAATGCATTGCAAAGCAATCGCGCCTCTTGGTTTCATTCGGCGCCATAGTTGTTGTCTAAAGTGTGATATTTCAATGCAATTGTAAGTTAAATTAAATACCTCTAACGGAAAATGATTATTCATTAATTCAGAAGGTATGAGATAAAATCTTCGCATTTCGTAAATTAAAATGTTTAACTCAAGCATTTGTAGTGTTAATATAAAAGTATTTTATTTTTTTTACCACTATATCATGTATGCGTGCAGGAAGCCATGTGTAAAAAGGTTAGTGTGTATATTAGGGATAATTTATATTTTGCGTATGAAGTGTTTTGGGTCAACTGTTTTAAAACAAAGTGTCAAGAACAAATGAAGTATATAATAAAAAGGATATTTCATGGTCTAGGGAAATATGATGTATCTTTCATCTTTCATCTCGTAACGTCGGAAAGGAGATATTTTCGCGAGTGGCACATATATATTTGTCATTTTGTATGCCATTATCACTTCAAAGAGCTGAATAGTGTTTTCAGCAATGTGGATACAAAAACTAAGAAATAGCAAAATAAATGTACATATATCAATTTTATTTACAAGAAAACGTGAATAATATCAGAGAGAGATTCGAGTCTCGCCAGCTCAATTCAGCGCAGGTTATTTTGATCTGTAGGTCTATAAGACATATTTCAATCGTCGAACAATATCTATAGATCTTGTAACCTTAATATTGTGGGAAATGAGTATCACTTTATTCTTGTTTGCAAACTCCATCTTCAATTAAGGAACGAAGCATACATGATATCCAAATATCAATTTGTTGCGCCTACTCACGCCAACCTCCTTACGTTTTAACAACATACTGATGTGTTCATACATCATGCATTGTTCATGATACACGCGTACCTTGTGATTGTGATGAACTATGGGCCTCTGTTTATGATATAGACAGAATTGTACAATGGATTTATTTTGATATTTGAAATGGTTTAGTGGCCTTTACATGATAGGATCACATTTCGACACATCAATTGTTTGTCTCCACTTTAAACGTTAAAATTTGCAAAAGCGTCTTCTTTTAAAATATATAGCAGTAGGAGGTTCGTGATCAATAAAGCCGCATTAGGCTAAATGTGAGGCTAATGCAAACATTTTAAGGAAATTTATGTATTATTCCCCATGACAAACACCTTGCTTTTTCGATATTTGAAACTATCACTGTTCCATTGTGTCGATTGGATCCCTTAGCATCGATAAAGCACTCAAGCTATAGTTCCATTGAAATCTCAGGATCACATTGTTTCATACATCACGGTTATATCTGTGTTTTCAAGGTTGTGTCTTTAATAAATATGCAGCTTCCTGATCAAAATCATAGCTCTGTCCTTATAGCCAGTACTTCTTCAAAGTGTTTTTGTTTGATATAACAGTGAGAAAAATGATGTCCAATGCAATTCCCTGTTTTAACTTGTATCATATGTGTCCATGTTTGTTTCAGGTGAACTATTTGCTTGCATGTGCATGTGTTTGTGACGGAGATTACTGGCAGTGCAAGATAATCTCACCCTTTTCGCGAGCACCTGGTATCGTAACTTCTTTTGATAATAAGACATACAAAATCGTACAATAGACTCTGCTCTGTAGTGATTTCTTGTAAATATGGGAAGGGTTTTAATGATTTACCAATTGTACAAATATAAGACTTGTATTATTTACTTTCCCTTTTCTTCTTTTTCGAATGAAACGAAAGTAGCCAAATTGGTTACGTAAATTTTTTTTTTTTTAAATATACCCAGTGATTTATGTGAGACACTTTGCTGAAGACATTTAGGGGCTTTTGAAGGCGATTACTTTTATTTCCGAGCATGGTATAAAAAATACCACACAAACAAGACTACTGAATATGGCTCGATAATGTATTTTTGTTCATGTAAGTTGAAACAAAAAAGATATGAGTAGTTTTGCTATGACTACAACAAGACAGAACACTTTTTTAGCCAGAATGTGTTTCGGTAGCTGATTGTGCATGTCATCTCTATAATTAAGGAGGCATATTTGATTCCTTACCTCTTCAGAAGGAAAAAAACCTATGTTTATCGTAACTCAACAAGAATAATTCTTGTCCCATCTCCGCATTTTTCACACATGTTCAAACACTTTTGTCCAAAATCACATTCAATATTCGGACCCAAAATACCAGTGCATTCGCTCGTATTTCATATTTTAGCGGGGGCACGGGTGGCCCAGTCGTCTAACACGCCGCAATTCGCTGTGCATTGTTGCGTCCCTTGGGCACGCCAGAAACCTATGACTGTGGGTTCGAATCACGGTTCGCCCCAATTATGTTTCTAGGTTTGTCAGCACCATACCCGTGCTCGTGGGTTTCACGGAAGTGGTAACCGAGATCTGCATCACTTCTGGCTTTCCTCCCACATTAAGCTGACACTCTGTAACAGAACTGGGATACTGTTAAAAGCGACGTTGAACCCAGCTCACTCACTCATATTTTAGCACATCTGACGGAGTAGATTTATGTCGTGGACTGTTTCTCACAATCCCCACGGGTTTCCAAAACAGATGTATGTAGTTGTTGATACACACATTATTCCCTAGCGATTACGTCATACCATTTGACGGTTATATTATAGCATTTTACGGTTACGTTATAGCATTTTACGGTTACATTATAGCATTTTACGGTTACGTTATAGCATTTTACGGTTACGTTATAGCATTGAAGCGTTATCAATGGGATCTCTCGCTTCCAATGTGATGTCATAATGGAAATTAAAATGATACCACATCTGCAGACAAGCAGTAATTCTAAACCATATTACTATTTTGTACAAATAAAAGATGTTTCACTCAAGCTTGTATTCTTACTTTGACGAATACAGGTAAAACGACATATGGGAAGTTCTTTATCATAGATATTGACCGTCACATAAAGTAAGCCGCGTTTTGATATTTTTTTTGCGAGATGATGTATCTTTGTCATTTCAAGATTGTCTCCAGCGTCGCAACTGGTATTAATTTGAATCCATATTTTCTGACCTTTTGATTGAGAATGATTTTTGATAATAAACAAAATGTCACATTCGTCAAAAGTCGAAATCTCCTTGTCAAATCAAGGAAATGTTCTACCTCAGTCGATTGTTATTGATATATTTGGAATCAAAATAGATGTTTGTTTGACAAGCAAACCTGTGATACATTTACTGAAGTTCTTTCACGCTTGCATCATTTCCGTATAGATCAATTATCAGATTTACGGTAATTCACCTTGAAACTCCTTTAGAGCACACAACTGATTTACGCTGATTCACCTTGAAACTCCTTTAGATCACACAACTGATTTAAGGCGATTTACCTTGAAACTCCTTTAGATCACACAATTGATTTACGCTGATTCACCTTTAAACCCACGTGGATCAACTGTCCGATTTACGCTGATCCACTTTTAAACCCACGTGGATCAACTGTCCGATTTACGCTGATTCACTTTTAAACCCATTTGGATCAAATGTCCGATATACGGCGATTCACTTTTGAGCCTGCGTAGGTCACCCCTCAGATGTACGATGGCTATCTTGAAACCCATGTATATCACATGTACAGTTCACGTTGATCACAGATCAGAGTCTGTGATTCGTCTATAAAACCTAGGACAAGGATAATGTTTCAAGTGGCGTAAAACGAAACTCTCTCACTCACTCCATATTTATTACAAGCGAGGTTTTACCTGGGTTGAACAGTGATTTTCCGTGATCTATCCATGTGGTTTTCGCAACTGTTTTGCCTGTTACGCCCAATGGAGTCTGTTGTGGCAGATAATCGATACTGGCTATTCTCTGGCGTTGACGTTTCATAATATAATCATATGAGTTCAGGGGCGGCCGGGTAGCCTAGTGGTTAAAGCGTTCGCTCGTCACGCCGAAGACCCGGGTTCGATTCCCGACATGGGCACAATGTGTGAAGCCCATTTGTGGTGTCCCCCGCCGTGATATTGCTGGAATATTGCTAAAAGTGGCGTAAAACCATATTCACTCATTCATATGAGTTCAGTTCCCATTAAAACACAAGTGACGTCACTTCAGTGTTTGATTACTATGTGTTTGAATGAATAGTCAATTAACCACGTCATATAACCTTGAACCCACATTACAATTGATGTTAACTTGGACATGACAGAGCTATTATTTTGTTTTGACATGTTTGGACCCCATGACTATGCATTATAAAAAAATAACTCTGGACGAAACTAGGGACGCGTGCTTCAGCAGCAGACAAGATATTTAACATGCATCACACACGTATAAACACATGGCCACGTAGACGTCTGTTTAAACTACTTACAACTATACATAAGATTGTAATGTCATACCAGTAGTTGGAATGTACAATATGTTCCCGTGTATTTACCTGGTAAACAATTGACTTGCCTATGCATGTGTTTGTGACGGGTGCCACCGGTGGGGAAGGATACGCTCACGTTTTCGCGAACACCTGGTATCATCACTATTAAATAGTGATTCGTAAATACATGCTTATGATACATTCGGAATCGTGCAAAGGACTCTGATTTAACCAATGGTTTCTTATAAAATATAAGTAGTGATGTGTTACAAAATATAAACATACTCGTACCTGTTGGTGAAGGGTGAAGAGAATTGTGGGGCACGGCGAGTCTTATTTACGGATCGATGGTAAATCAATGTTCTCCTTAGCATTGTTCGGTTGATGCATTGTCACTGTTCTTTTCTACGGATGAATGACGCTACTCTATTCTGGCAGCAACTCTCTGTAGCCTCTACAATGAAGATGAGGTAGTCGTGTATATCGATCACTAATTCCGCCGACCATAATTGCAAAGATCGATTCGTCGGTAGACATACATGTCTATCACTCAAAGTTCGATCTCACAGTAACCAAGCTCAATCGCCAAAAGGAAACTGTACCTGAGACGATGTTCTATTGTTTGCGTTGCCCGTCGGCTTCTACGACCTACATCACATTGAGATTTCCTCCTACATCAAACTAACACACGGTGATATAAGTTGAAATACCGTTTAAGTGTTGTTAAAGCCATCTCACTGATACAGCGTACGACACGATACAATCACGCATCGCACTCTGATTACAGGAATACGGCTGCAAACATCTTTTATATGGATAACTTTTAACTATATCATCTTTATATCATTTATGTATAAATTCTGTGATAATTCGTCTCTCATAATTCTATTGAATGGTTCTGTACATTTTATCTATGTCAAGTTGTACAAAGGGGTTTTATGTATGTACAGGAGTGAGATGTGTGTCTGTCTGTCTGTTAAAGCCATCTCACTGATACAGCGTACGACACGATACACTCACTCATCGCACTCTGATTACAGGAATAAGCCTGCAAACATCTTTGTGTAGTGTTATAGTATGTCATTGTCACGGAATGACGAACGATTGATTCCGTAGAACTATACCATAATCGCAAACTCAATATATGATTGATTTATAAGTAACATCAAACTTAAGTCATTCATCTGTATTGTATGCAATGAGCGATTAATCAATAGGTTTGTATATACTGATTATAAAAGTGGTAATTTTATGAATTATATAATAAAACAAACTACTTCCTTAGTGCATGTAACATATTGACCACATTCTCGCTATGGTAACCATACGGGAGCGCCACGAGGAATCAGAGCATCAGTGCACACCAGTCTCCAGCACCGTTGACACGTTAAGCACAGGTGTTCAACAAATCTCAGCGAGTGCAGAATAGCTTTCTATTCTCGGTACAAAATGGTGTGGGATAAAATCAAAATGAAGACCATCATGTTAATGTTGATGTTTTCATGTGTGTCATCAGATTGGCTGTCAGAGATAGGTGGAGAGCAGGACAGAGTTTTACCCGGACATGTGTATCAGGTATTTCAGACAGCAACAGTTCGACAGTGTCACCGACTCTGTGGATATTCGGGAAAGTGCGTTTCGGCCAACTGGATCTTGTCAACTAGTGAATGTCAACTTAGTACCAGTGCTGTAGGTGGCGGTAGTTTGCAAGTGTCCGCGAACAACGTGTATCTTCCGGTTCATCAATTTGCTCCACAGGTAGGTAGGCAGTTTCCATATGAATGCGTGAATGTTGATTCACTTTTCGGGCAGTTCAATAGGGTTACAGATAACCTAGTTGACTAATGAGGCTTTGACCTCTCCTGAATTCCGAATACCATCCATATTTTCATTTCATTTGCTCACCCTAAACCAGGAATCCCGAATACTATTTAACACAACCCCAAAATCATATGAAAGAATTGAATATACAAAGGCAGAATGTCATCCACAGACCAAAACCTATAGAACACGTTCCTTGGTCATAGAAGAATGACATTTGAAATTAAATTACTGAAAAAATATCGACAACAATATATAAGGTATAGAATTATTTTTTTAAATGTTGAATCTGCATAGTTACCAAATTCGATTTTAATTACGTTCCGTGTATCACACTGCACAGTTACCTCTGAATGGATCCCCGTTTTCGGAGTAAAATTATTTGAAGGTGGATGTGAATCCCACATTTGCCCTGATGATGATTACTGGTATGTCAGTACTCTACCTGTAAACTGCTCACATTAGGCTTTCCTCCATACTACACTGGACCCGTGAAGATCCAGGGTAGAATAGGTCTTCAGCAACCCGTGCTTGCCGTAAAAGGCGACTAAGCTTGTCGTGGGAGGCGACTAACGGGATCGGGTGGTCAAGCTCGCTGACTCGGTTAAAGCACGTCATCGATCCCAATTGCTTGGATCGATGCTCATGATCTCAATCACTGGATTGTCTGGTCCAGACGCGATTATTTACAGACCGCCGTCATATAGCTGGAATGTTGCTGAGTAAATCAACAAACCAACCAACCATATTACACGTTGTGATGTAACCGACATACTGTTCAGAGCGGCATTTCGCTCAACTTATTCACTCACTATTTGAGGCGGTCGAGTAGCCTAGTGGTTAAAGCGTTCGCTCGTCACGCCGAAGACCCGGGTTCGATTCCCGACATGGGTACAATATGTGAAGCCCATTTCTGGTGTCCCCCGCTCGATTGCTTGAATATTGCTAAACTCACTCACTCACTCACTCACTCACTCACTCACTCCTTCACTCACTCACTATTTCATTTTATCACAATTCGAAATGATCAACCTACTCTGAACAATACAATATCTACAATATCTCAAATTCAATTTGGCCTCAGTCTGGCACACTATGTAATCATTTATGCTCATTCAAACTGATCTTAGAGTCTCTTCAACCGCACCGATAGACAGATCAGTGTAGTTGTGATGTGTGTTTGAACTTTAGGGTTGATTTATAAATTGACATCTATCAACCAGTACCGGTTTCCAGGAGAGAATATATTTAACAGCGTGATTGACTGCAAGGTTTGCTGGTAGCTTGCAGGACTACTTTTGGCAAAGAGAACAAGAGTTATAAATTTTATGTGATAAAGAATACGTAAATATTAATGGAAGATATTAGGTGCGTGTATCTTCAATGTTTCACTTTTATCATCCAATACTGGCTTAAACAGGAAATATCACTTTTGTGAGATATGGAGGTTACATCTAGAGTGTGTTTTGGGATTGTTAATATCCTGTATTAGGCATGAATATTCTATTTAGAAA
This sequence comes from Haliotis cracherodii, assembly GCF_022045235.1. Taxonomy (NCBI): domain Eukaryota; kingdom Metazoa; phylum Mollusca; class Gastropoda; order Lepetellida; family Haliotidae; genus Haliotis; species Haliotis cracherodii. Next base: position 21,408,002 of record NW_027266268.1, read on the forward strand.
GCCTTGGTGTGCTAATACCACCCCAAAACACACAAGCGTGATCATTGTTAAATTTGTCATCGAAAACTAGTTCCCATCTCTCACAAGCATTACCTAAACATTGCTAGTATTCCTGAAATGTGCGCTTTAATATACATGATGTCAAAAGATCATTGATTTGTCAGTCGGGCAGTGGCAACAGTCAGAATAGTTACTACTGAAGCTTTTTTTTTAAGACAGTGGCGTAATTACATATAGGCAACATAAAAATGCCTACACATAGTGTTTCTAATTGACTTGCGAGGCAATCCATCGGTCGAACCGCTGGCCGTAACTGCCCTTTATCCAAGGGAGGCTACTTTAACCTAATCTTTGAGACGTCACGTTTGTTGAGAGTCTGCCTGGCCTGCCATGACGTTACGAAGAGCAGAGTCAGACGTACACACATTAAACAAGGCAAATATTCGGTCTAATCCATCTTTTAATTTGGGGAAAAGGCCCCAACCTGAGTTGCTGTTCGGAAGTTCGTAGGTTTTTGTATCTATACTGTGGCATCACACTATGTCAAAATGTTACTATTAGGACCAACCATTTGGTATTCCCAGGAGTATTGTAAGAGACAATAAACATTTAAAACAAACAAACCATTAAGGTAAGAATCAGTCGATCTGTATCTTTCGTTCTACAACCTCATACGTCTAAGTTTATAAACTGATATTTAATACTGTGCGCACAAAATAGTCCCAAATGTCTACCGGCATACCATCTTGTCATTGATTTACGTAATACATCAATATAAGTGAAATATGATCTTGTACCACCGTGGATTGTCCTTGTGAGAATAAGGGGCACTGGTTGCCCAGTCGTCAAAGGCGTCGCAATTCGCTATACAAGCCTGGGACCTATGATTGTGGGTTCGAATCCCGGTTCACCTCGATTAGCATTCTAGGTTTGTCAGCACCATACCCGTGCTCGAGGGTTTCACCAACCAGGTAAACATATGAGATCACCATCACTTCGGGCTTTCCTCCTACATTAAGCTTACACGCTGTAATAGAACTGGGATACTGTTCAAAGCGTCGTTGAACCCAGCTCACTCACTCACTTTTATGAGAATAGGTTGATAGGTACGATAGGTACGATAGGAACGATAGGAACGATACCCAATCATCCATATAATCGAACCTGAACATTCAAATCAATAGGTAGCCTTGAGCGCTTTCAGCTGATATTATTAAATCAATATATACTCCATTCGAGACAGAACATATTGAACAAACAATCACGAAACTTTTGAAGACCATGAACTTTATTACTTATATTGATCTAACAATATAAAAATCCAAACCGCGAGAGGGCATAAGCTGTCTAATACTGGAAGCACATGCATCTCTATTGAGCGTCATATGTGATAATCCTTATTTGACAAACGCTGTTTTCCAGACTTTAATCAATACCTAAGATGTTCTCGTCAGACAGGTGGGGATGGTGTACGCAATGCCGATCCGCCTTTGATCTCAGCATTCAAGGACAGATTGTCTGTGATGACTGAGCCGAGGTAGGTTAACGCGATGACGTCTGCTCAATGCCGTGGCCCAACATGTTTGGCTTGTCTTCTCTTGGTCTCTGTTAAGTGTGTCAGAGCCGGGTCGTCTGCAAAAGCAGAGGGCCTCACGTACTTTAGTGTTTGCCTAATTAAACAGCTTCCCATCCGATCTTGTGTGGCGTTAGACTCAGTCTGTCGAAGGATCGAAGTGTGGTTCAAGTGTAAACATGACAGTAAAGAAGATTCCAAGCAGGGGTGGGCAAGTACACGGCTGCAGTATCGCAACTGACGGCCTCTGGAGGTATCCAATCCATTCCGAGCCCTAACTAATAGGATTTCATGTCCTCATCCATTGCTAGCAGGCGATTAGTGGCTTCCAGTGCAGATTAAAAATGTTTTCCCAGGAGTGTAGATGAATAGTGCTCAACCCATTTCTCCATCTGCTTGCCTCTGTCACTGGTCGTTTTGCCCATTGCAGATTTCAGGTGCACCGTCTTGTTTTGATTTGGATCAATGTCTTTCTTGATGCTATCGCACACACCTTGAATGATCTCACCATCAATGGATAATTGACTTCCCTCTCACAGAGATATTTGCAGCAAGTAGTCATTTGTGCATATTATTTCTGTTTTTTTTCTGTGATTTGCTTTCCTCTGTTCTGAGAGCTTGTAGGACCTTCTGATTGGGGCAGCGTTAAGTACTGCACTCCTTTCCTCAGTGACGGGGATGAGCTCGCAGGACGTGGCTTCGAGATATCAGGAGGTTTCTCCAGCTATATGTAAAATAGAAAGGACAAAATCATTTCCATAGTCATAAGATATCTCTGTTTGAAGTAGCTTCCATTTTGCAATTCCGAAAAAATCATAAGCATGTGTTCATGAAACAAATAGTGATGGTACCAGGTGCCCGCGAAAACAGGTGCTTGGTATATTATGCCAAATGATTTTTTAACTAGAAAAGAAAACTACTTATATATAGTTCACAAATATGTTCTATAAAGGTGTCACCACGGCAAAAAGATTTAAAATGTGTATGAAGCAAAACGGTTGTACTTTCAACAAAAGTGCCACGAACCTTGTTATAGATTAATAATATACCAACAGCGGATGTTTGCTATTTCATAGATTTATTCTTCAAAACATACCGTGAAGTTAAACGTATAATGAAGTTGTCCCTATCAGCCAATCAAACACCTAGAATGACCAAAAATTGATAATATGTGCGCACGGCAAGGGTGCGGCAAATACATACACGCTTGAACTTCTTTAACACCAGGCGTTGTTTAGGATTAAGCAGTGATTGATTGAGACATTTTTTATATGTCATGCTTTCTACACACGTAGCAATATAATCGATATTTGATGTGGCATACAAACGCTGTAACCATTGTTCAACCCCACCGGACGCAATTATCCGAGCTTGTCAAATAATCAAAAATCAACCTTTGGTATTGGTCTGACTATTTGATTTTCTTGGAGCTGGGGCCGGGCTGGGATTTTATCGCAAAATATTTATTCTGCTTCAGACAGTTACAACAAACATTACATTGTTGCAAAGTGTTTTTCTTTAAAAAAATGTCAGGCCATATATTTTATCGAAATGGAGAAGCGATATTTTAGCTTCTTCGATAGGTAATCACTACCAATTTGTTAAATAACTTCCTTCTCTCAGCAAATATCTCTGTCCCCAAGAGCGATTTCTTTAAAATACATAACTACATATTAAAATCTTCCTGTTGAAACTGTTGGCATGGTTTCTCCTAAGAACATAGAACTTGAACATTATGTGAATCACCACCTTTTGCCGACAATTCCAGCATATTTCGCTGTGAGGTATTCAAAGAAGACACAAATTTGCACAAATCTAAGAAGTACTTATGTTGGCAAAATATGTTCCCTTTCCAACGCATATTTTGTATATCCAATTGAAATAAGGGACAAAACCCCTTCCATATCCAATAGAAATCTCTGCATAAAGCAGAGTCCATTGTACGATTCAGACTATATTATGAGCATGTGTTTATGTGTCACTATCAAGTAGTAATGATACCAGGTGTTCGCGAAAAGGTGAGCGTATCCTGCCCCACTGGTGGCACACGTTACAAACACCTGCAAAGGAAAGTCAAGTGTTCACCTTAAAAAAACAACAACACGGGCACATATGGTACAAGTCAAAATAAGGAATTACATCGAACATATTTTTTGTCACTGATGCTCAAATTTGGAAATGTCCTCCACATGTCTACCATAAAAGGTTTTGAAAGCTTCACTGAGGCTTTGAATGTTGTAACCTTGATGAAACAACTTCTGAGCAAGAGTTGTATGATGCTCTTTGAAATCTTGTCAGAAAGAGCATGCTCGACTGAATCTCAACAGTTGTGAAATGTGAACTGGAGCTGCTCGACATGAATAGTAATTTGACTATTGGAAAGTTGAAGTCGTCCCTCGCGTCATACAGTCTTTGTGGAGAGTGTTTTGTCAATCTTTATGCATAGATCTGAATGTGAAACAGATGTTTATTTGTTTGTTGTTTAACGCCTCGATATACCCAAAACTTAAGTTAATCTTCTTGGCCAAATAACTTTGCCATTCCAAACCGAAATTTAGATTCATATGCATAAAGAAACAGATCCGCAGGAAGGGGCCACACTTTGTGCCAATGGTACGTAGTTATCAATGTCCAGCATTTCACATATTGTTTTCTCGGTAAACTTCTGACGACATTTGCTTTCATTTTTCACAAATTGTCCTGAACCTCTGAATATAGATACGTAATTGTATCTATGCTCACCACAATTTGTAACAAAAGCCCAATGGATCAAGGGATGAAGTTTTCCCTTAAGTTTGTCATATGGGATAGTGTTGTAGAGAGTTGCAAAATCAATTGTTTTGACAGAAGGGGGCTTGGGGTTTTTCTGAGATTGCAAAAATTAAAAAAATCCTTTGAGTTTTTGAGAATCCACATTATAATAATTCCACTTTTCTCAAATACTTTCTGTTAATATAAAGAAAGTCCTACCTTGATTGTATTAAGGATTATGGTTACTCTTTGAAACAGGGATTTTGTGGTACATTTGCTAGACCCAGCAACATATCTCTCTTTGTACGGATTTTTTTTTAGCTTTGGAATCCAGTACAAAAGAGGAATGGACAAATGAAATCTTTATGTTAGTTAATATGAATTATAAACTCGAAAATACGATCTACGAAGTGTTGCCATCTTGTTATCACTATTATATATGAAATATGTATTATTCTCTTATACCACAAGGGGTGTTTTATGGAGAAGTAGCAAGTTGTGAAGTCATTTCAAGTTTAGTAAACGAATAAATGATAATAACAAAAAAGAATTACCTGGAATGTCTTCTCAGCATTACTTTCAACAGATATTGATTCATTTAGACGAAAGGATGCAAGACAATTTCAATAACCAGTAAGCATTCAGATCAATGGCCACACTAAATGACTTCATTAAGATTAGGTTATTCCAAACAAATAATGATTGATCTGTGCCAAATCTAACTGTTTACACGTTAGGTATAAACACTTTTCGGTGAGCAGCCTAATAGGTCCACAGTTACAAGTGACTTGCTCCAAGACATTAACTCAATAGAGGACAGTTGGTACTTCATAATTATGATTAGAGTGTAGACACACATTGTTGGTGTTAGGAGTATAACTAAATTAACCTAAGCATTTTTCAGAATTTGATCTAAATAAGTACTTTTTAATAGTCATGGTTAAATGTAACGAGAACGTCACAGGTAAACCCTTTTGTACTTTACTTGTCAACAGACATATTACCAGATCATAATTGTGAAAAACATAAAGGAGTTCATACAAGATTTTAGAGAAGTAGAATGTCCATCACACTATGATGGCGGCACTACTTACGTAGGGTCAGAAATGCAGTAGTGGTCTTGTTGTGAAATTTTAACTGCAGATTCATCTTTTTGAAAGTTTTCAATTGCAATAAAAAAGTTGTATACATGTTCGCAGCAGCACTTCTATGTGGCCGACATTTTAAGACGTTTGTGTTTTGTTTTGTTTTGTTTTGTTTTGTTTGTTTGTGGTTTGACGCCGCACAATATTCCATCCATATGACCGCGGACCGCCTCTTACGACCAACATGGGTTGCTAATAATTTGACCGCTCGTTACTCCAGCCCTCTCTCCCTTTTGTTTGGAACATCACGAAGTGTTTGGACACCTGGACTTCTCACAAATATTGTCTAAATGGTCCTCGTGCACGTTTCAGAATTTCTGTTCATAATTTTTTTTATCGGATTACTCGAGATGATTCACTGCAAGAAATTGGGGAATTTGAGGAAACGACAGTATAGGGACAGTGTCAGCTTTTATAAGTTTTTGCTAACATCTAATTATTTATTTCACTTGCTCTATGAACTTCATTCTTGTATTCCAGACAAGGCATTTTTAGTATGGTAATGTCAGTTGTTTTAGTTCACGATAGAAACGAAACATTCAATTTTTTTCAAAATTCTTCCCAGGATCACCCATGCGCAGATGAACCCTGTGGAGATGACCACATGTGTGTCCCTGTCACCAAGTCTACCAACTATGTATGTGTACACGTCGACACACATACAAACCAAGCACCTGCAACTGGAAAAACGACCGGTACTGCACCTACTGCTGCAACAACTTCTGTAGAGGATACAACACCTGCGTTGAAAACAACACTGGCACCAACTACAACACCCTTACCAACTACAACGGCAGCACCATCTACTACAACACCTGCACCAACTACAACAGCATCACCCACTACTACAACACCCGTCCTAACTACAACTCCAGCTCCGCCTACAACACCTACACCAACGACGACACCAGCACCGATTACCACGACATCTGTACCAACTACAACAGCAGCACCAACAACCACAACACCTGCACCAACTACAACATCCGTCCCAACTACAACACCAGCTCCGACTACAACACCTACACCAACGACGACACCAGCACCGACTACCACGACATCTGTACCAACTACAACAGCAGCACCAACAACCACAACAACTGCACCAACTACAACATCCGTCCCAACTACAACACCAGCTCCGACTACAACACCTACACCAACGACGACACCAGCACCGACTACCACAACAGCTGTGCCAACAACAACTACACCAACAACTACTACCCGTAAGTACACAAGAGTAAACCCTTGAAATAGGTTCCATAGGCAATAGGTTATCAGGTGCTCTGGGTAGTTGCTGGTCATTTGTGACATGACCAGCAACATTCAAGACATTGACATCGTACAGTGCTTTAAGACCATTATTGGTGTCCCCCACAGTGATATGGCTCGAATGGTCAAAAACATCAAAACACGATGTGATGTTATCAGTTAGCCCGACTATCCATTCAGTTTGTCACTTACCAACTTTGTTTCAGGTTTCTCAGCCGATGAATTGGTCCTACCTGCCCGAATAAAACTTCAACATTATTACCTCATGTCCCTAAACCTTTGGCTCATCTGGTATCTACAGCAATTATGTCGTAAAGAAACTTTCTCTGATATTTTAATTTAATTGTTCGAGGCAATGAAGTACGGCTGTTAAACAGGACGTACGAAACCCTTGGCTTAATTACTGTTCTTTTCATCCAGATGATGGCACGTGCGTTGATAACAGTGACTGCAGTTCCCTTCCCTTCACAGAGTGTTCAGACAGCCTCTGCGTATGCACCGTGGGAAGTGACATGGATGATGCAACTGGCATGTGCAGATCATTAGCAGGTATATTGACACATCTTTTGATAGTAAGAGAGCACCATCAATGTGAATATCGCTTCAGTAGTACATATATTGAAATAATTAGGTAAATATTGAACACTTTGATATTCTAAAGATAACATGACACTGATTGCTGTCGAAACTATACTGACCGCAAAAGAAACGTCACAATAGATAGATATATGAGAAACCTTATTTGTCCAAACACTGTAAACATACTTTGAGACATATTATAAAGATGAAACTTGGAAAAAACTGATCATCAAGTTTGAAATTAAAGTGTCAAATGTTCTTAAAGTGAAACACAACACTAGTCTCTGATAAAATGGCATCACAAGTCAGCGTCTCGTGTGTCCGCCATGTGCATTGATGACTGCCGTGCAACGTCGATACATGGAATGGATGAGGCGGTTGATGAAGGCCATGGGCACTTGAGCCCACACTCTGAGGAACGCCCGACGCACTTCATCTGCAGTTGTCGGCCTTGGTCGGACGTCATTCAGCCGTCTTTGAATCTCGTCCCACAGGTGTTCAATGGGATTTAAATCCGGACTGAGGGCAGGCCACTGCATGGTTCTGATGCCATTCTGCTGGGGGACATCTCTTCTTGCTCTCGCAGTGTGGGCACGGGCGTTATCATGCTGAAACTCGTGGTTGCGGCGACGTGCCAAATGATGTATGGCGTGTGGTCTCAAGATTTGATCAATGTAGCGAGCTGCTGTGACACCATGACCTCTCCCTGGACCGATGTTCTGGAAGACCACAGGGCCGACCCTCTGTGCAAGACCAATTCCACCCCACACCATGATGCTCGAATAAACCCCACCAGTCTCTCTCAACAACACAAGCATCCGAATAACGTACACCACAGCGTCGCCAGACTCGCCCTCTCTCTGCCATCAGCTGTTGAGATACAGTAAAGGCTCTCGTCTGAGAAGAGAACTCTTCTCCACTGCTGGTGGTGCCAATGTGGGTGCTGTGTTGCCCACTGAAGACTATCCCGGCGATGACGTGGTGTCAAAATGGGTCCTCGGTGTGGCCTGTGACAGTGGAGGTGTCTGCTCGTCAATCGTCGACGCACGGTGTCCGCACTAATGTGTCGCTGGTGTGTCCCCATTGTCTGTCGAGCAGTTTCCGCAGCAGTAACAAAGCTATCTTGAAGATGCTGTCGCACAATCTGACGATCCTGACGTCGGGTGGTGACCCTTGGTCTTCCACTACGTGGGGTGTCATCTGTATTGTTGTTGGTCTGGTACCGTTGCTGGAGCCTGTATATGATCCTTTCTCGGACTTAAAATGCAATGGCTAATTGCCGGTTGGTTTGTCCAGCTTGCAATCGTCCAAGGGCCTGGTGTCGCTCATTTCTTGTAAATCTTGGCATGTGGTAGCAATTCAATAACGAATGGATGTCATCCGATCTGGGTGGATTTTAAGAGGGCAAGAAATGGGGGAACGCATGTTTCAATTTGCACGGAACTCACGTGCATCGGGTTACCATGGCCGTTGCCGTGATGCGTTTGGGCGATCGGTTTTTTTGTCATCATATCTTTTTATCATCAAATTTCATTTTTCCGGACAAGGCAATGTTAAAATTTAGAAACTTTGACAAACATTACCCAGATATTTAAAAAGGAAAACTTTTTATGCAATGTTACTTGGGGTGACGTTCCTTTTGTGGTTCAGTATATTTGACTATTTCATGAGATTTCTCTCATCAAACTAAAATGCGTCCTAACATGAAACAAACTTAAAAATATAAATGACGGACAACCGAACAGTGAGCATTTGAACCTATTTGAGGTCCTCCATAAAGCGTTTCTGCCTGTGAAAATCCGGGTTAAAATTGGTCGTCAGCAGCCCATGCCAATTAAGTAGATCGATTCTCATGATGTCAGTCACTGGAACGATTGGAACTCGATAAGTTACAGACCCACGTCATATATCTAGAATACATGTGTATTTCTAATTGCGGCGTTAAACAACAAACAAACAAATTAAGCGTTTCACAATAGATATTCCAATTTATCATCTATATCCTGTCCAAGCTTGATAATATATATCTTCAAATCACAGGAAACAAGATTTGCTAGGAGCTGCTCTGATCAGTGAATGTTCATGTCAGATGGTTAGATCAGCAAATGCATGAGCTCCTTGGGGATTCCGAGACATAAAAATCACCAAACATTATTAATATTAATATTATTATTATTATTATTATTATTATTATTAATAAGATTATTTTATATATGTTGCGCCTAGCTCAGCTGTTCAGTGGCGCTTGGAAAGCATCGGCAGTTTAAAAGAAATACACGAAAGCTTCTTGTTTGTATGTAGGAATCAGTCAGGTAGCTTGGCTCTCTCTCTCGAACTGTCCCTTACGTGAAGACTAGAGGTTTACTCTTCATCCCTTGTGGAATTGGTAGCCAGTGCAGTTTCTTAAGTAACGGTGAAATGTAATTTTGTATTTTGGTCCTTGTTATGTCCCTGCTCTGTTTTGTACTCTTTTGAGATTGTTGATTGAACAGGAACCATTTGGCAATGAATTACAGTAGCCCAGTCTTAATGAGACATACGATTGGATCATTAGCTTAGTGGTTTCTGGGACAGGATACTTTCGAATTTTCCCTATATTCCGCATATGAAAGTTAGCTGCTCTTGAGATGTTTTGAGCTTGTTGCTTTGATGCATAACTGGCAACAAGTTTTCTTATTGGTGTAAAATGTGAAAAAGGTAACATTGGATTTGAAAGGGACTGAAGATGAACATGTTTTACTTATCAGCTGGTACTCACAGCAACAATCACCACCACCGCTTACCACCTCATACCCCGATCCGCCATTGACACTGGGCCTAAGCCAATAATAACGGATGCGCGCGTACAATCTCACACAGCGACCACACGTCAAAGTGCACGTCCACTTGCATCAGTTCATTAAAAACGATAACACAAAGAACATTAATAATCAATTTACTTTCAAAGCCAGAATTGATGCAATTATCTTTGTATGTATCTTGAGAATGAGGCCAAATACTGTAAACCAAAAATGTTGGTTGTTTTACGCCGCACTCAGCAATATTCCAGCTATATGACGGCGGTCTGTAAATAATCGAGTATGGACCAGACAATCCAGTGATTAATATCATGAGCATCGATCCACGCATTTGGGATCGATGACATGCATCAACCAAGTCAGCGAGCCAGACCACCTGATCACTTTAGTCGCTTTTTACGACAAGCATAGTCGCCTTTTACGGCAAGCATGGGTTGCTGAAGACCTATTCTATCACGGGTCTAAACCAAAAAGGAGATATCGAAAAACATATACTTTTGTGTCAGAAAAGAAATTGTTGCAATCTAAAAACATGCAGAAATAATACCCAAAGAAGTCATAGAATACCCGATTTTTCCATACTACTGTAGTTAATCTGTCATACCATGACATGACAGAATCGGGTGCTCTCTAACTTCTTTTGAGTAGTATACTGCCACTGAATGTGAAGTCAGATCGCAGAAAACAACATCCACACCCTCCAGGTGCAGTGGGTGACGTTTGATGAACAGATTGTCGTTAAGTGTTTTCATGTGTAATTTATTTTGCACGATGGATTAATACAACTGTGTTGTTTTAATAATTTGTAATCATTACAGAGTGCTCGTCCTTTGGATCTACCTTCACCACCTTCACGAATACTGCCATCACCGATCATAATCGTGAGACCCATTCATTCAAGACGTCAGCAGAATGTGAACAGTTGTGTCTAGACGCCTCATTCGTATGTAAATCGTTTGAAATCTCTTTAGTTGGCTGTTACTTGCAGGAAGTCTCCTGGTATGATGTTACAGGAAGTGAACGTGGATATAAGATACTTGTCAGTCATAGCCAACGCAGATGTAATTGGTGAGCTACGGTATGAACTTGAGGGCCATTCTATGCTACAGGAGTAACAATCCCAACGCGCTACAGCTTGTCTATATATCGGTGCTTGTCCAGCACACAGAAGCAGTGCAAGACCTTATGATTTCAATCATGTATTGTGTCCAGGGTTTGGTGCTGGTATTATAATAATGATTAACCATTTTACTTGGATTTTTTCCGAAGAAAATAATTTGCTCCAGATATAACAGGGAAGAAATTAATGCATCCTCAATTTTAACCACCAGCCCGAAAAATATATTTGCAGGCCATATTGGATGTCCTGTATTAATGTACATGTGAATACAAAAATTTGAAAAAATTGTTTAGTTCGTGTGTTTTGACTGAAAACTATTATATCCTGGGTCCCTTGAGCAGCATAAACAATTTCACTTACACATCACATACATAAAGATGTGAGATTAAGTCATTCAGTAGTGGACTGCATTTCTTCTTGTAACAGCAGGTAACATTGAAACGTTGAACTAAAGGAGTTTGATAAGCATCGGCCTCGGAATCCTTACATAGATATTTGGGTTAACCCCTGGTTTAACCGTCGTTTTACTGTGTCGATCCGCTGACTCTCAGTTTGAATCACATATCAATATAATACTGTGGGTTTCATCACTTGTGTAGCCCCTTCAATGATTTAGTGTGCACTGTATAACACGTTTGAATTTTGTACCAAATATAAGTACATGTATGTACCACAAATATTTTTTAATATGGTTAATTGATGTATGTCATTACTCCTGTTTTGATTTCCTAATGTCCAGTGTACTGTCGGTGTTGTTTCAAATGTCAGCCCGAGGCGCTGTAATTCGCTGTGCAGAGTTGCGTCCCTTAGACATGCCTGAAACATATGGCCAGCTTCGCCCTGATTATGTTTCTAGGTTTGGCAGCAATATGCCGATATTTGGGGTTTCACCATTGCGGTAAACGTATTAGACCCGAATCACTTCGGGCGTTACTACACACCAAGCTGTGATGCCATGATGTAAGTAATCATGCAAATCTGTTCACAGCTGTGCTTAACCAACTAACTCACTTACGGCTACTATATTCTTCATGAATATTGACATCATCTTTGAACAGTACTTATTTGTACCTACATATTGTTTACCTTACTTTGTTACTATAACATGTGAAATATGTGTCAAGTTGCTAATATATTCTATGGATGAACACACACTGTTAATATTTACATTTCAATATGTGTCAAATTGCTTATGCATTTCTTCAATAGTTGAACACGCCATTATAATTCATTACTAACACAAAGTGATTGCAATAAAACTCATACAACCTTCAAACTGTTGTTTTGTTTCGTTATGATACTACTACTAAATGTAAACTGCCGGGGAAAAGAAAGTATACACCTATGTTTGATGGTGGCTAAAAATTATACTAACAATTGCAAGAAATGATTATTCGATGGTGATGTATTGATGCGGGTATCATGGTTCTGTTTTCGACCTTACGTTTGCAGTATTTCGGCCACGTTTTGGTAACATTTCTAATGTGTTGGTCAAATCCAAATTTGAAGTGTATACTTTATTTTGCCCGGGAGTTTGGAAAATGCTATAAAACGGCCATGCAGTGGGGACAAGTTCTATTCACTGACGATTCTCGTATTCACCTCAGCCACAGCGATGGACGGATTCGAGTGTACCGAACTTCGAAACATGCTCCAACAGATATGGACAGATATCCCACAGAACTTTGTGCGACGCCTGGTCCATTCCATGAGACGAAGATGTGTTGCTTGCATCGCAATCAGAGGTAGACACACACGCTATTGATTTGTAAATTGACATTTTGGCATGTTCACGTTTTTTTTTTATAAAATCACGCATTTTCTGAAGTCAGTATGGCAAATTAAACCATTTGAACACTTACAGGAGTCTTTTATCTGTTGCAAACCGAAATCGTTTCAGATTTGGTAAAAAACATAAGTTTGCATTAAATCTTATTCAATGTCACAGGAACTTTTGTTGTTCAGTATATTTAACTAGAATTATTTGTATAAAAGTTGCTAATTTTGACAGCCTTTAGGGATCTCTGCCCATGGCCTACAGGCACCTATTTCACTTGAAACATCACAATCATGTTTGAATGAATGCAAGACGGTAACAAATTTGACTGGACCTCTGACAATCACATATTTGATTTGATACATGACAATAACCTATTTGACTTGATAGATTACAATTTTAGATTTGATATGAATGCAATGTCACATCTTATCGCAGTCATTCACAGTGTGGGGGCACGGGTGGGCCAGTCGTTGCAGAGTTGCGTCCCTTGGGCACACAAGGAACCTATGATTGTGGGTTTGAATCCCGACTCGCCTCAATTATGTTTCTAGGATGGTCAGTACCATGCCCGTGCTTGTGGGTTTCACCGAAGTGGTAAACGTCTGAGACCTGCATTACTTCGGGCTTTCCTCCCACATTAAACTGACACGCTGCGATATAACTGGAATACTGTTAAAAGCGGCGTTAAACCCACTCATTTACAGATTTACAGTGTAGGTACACGATTATATTCCCAGCTTATGTGTGTATATATACTGAACAAAGAAGTTATGATCATTTATAATGTGGTGGGGGGCACGGGTGGCCCAGTCGTCTAAGGCGCCGCGATTTGCTGTGCAGAGTTGCGTCCCTTGGGCACGCCAGAAACCTATTATTGGGGGTTCGAATCCCGGTTCGCCCCGATTATGTTTCTAGGTTTGTCAGCACCATACCCGTGCTCGTGGGTTTCACCGAAGTGGTAAACGTCTGAGACCTACATCACTTCGGGCTTTCCTCCCACATTAAGCTGACACGCCATGATATAACTGGAATACTGTTAAAAGCGGCGTTAAACCCAACTCACTCACTCACTCACTATAATGTGGTGGACATTTTTAATTAGATTGTATGTTCAGTTTTCACAACGAAAACATATCCCCAAAATATTCATGATCCCGAATAGTTTGGGTCAGTGTAAACAAATATTCTTTCATAAAGGACTTCTATCGTATCTTATCATCATTGAACAGATGCACTTCTACCGAACAGAAGAAACTAACACTTATCCCGTGTACGAATGGCAGAAGTAGAGCTTGCTGCAGCGCCAACACCGTGGAAGCAATACTCACAACAACACCGATCAAGCGGCTACATTTAGGTTCTAATTACACCATTATCAACAACAGGATATGCCTAATATGTCTATCGTATACCATTGGGTAAAAGAACCAGGGTGACAGTCAGTAAATTGGAATCAACGCCGCTTTGAAAATGTTATCTCACTTATCAACAGCGCTTCAGCTTAAAGTGGGAGCAGAGGTCAAACTGATGTGGCGAAATACACGAACTCCGGTACGGTACTGACAAACCAAATAACATAGTTGGCCTAAATGGGACATTCGAGTCTTGGCATACCTAAGGGATGCAACTCAACATCCGTTGATTTGTTTGATTTGTTTGTTGGTTAACGCCGCGTTCATCACTATCCAAACTCTGTGACGGTACATCGAGACTGGCCCTGACAAACCAGTGAGTGATATTATGAGCACGATTGGTTTGATAACACACAATAAATCAAGCATGGCCCTGATAACTTTTTCCATTTAAGTCGCTCTAACCACAAGCATATTTTGTTGCTGACCTATATGCTCCGTCGGAATCGGCAAGGCGTCTGTTATGTTAAATGAGCCGGTACGTGAGTCATACCGCTGATGTATGCAGTGTCATATCATGGCTATGAACACATAACATACAGATACATTTGGAGTCAACAGGATGTCACAACTCATCACACAACTCATCTTCCCAAGGCAAGGGCGTAAGCTCCCTTGCCTCGGGAAGCTGCACACAACCTACATTTATTTAGTAATACTTTTTCCCACCGAGTCCAACGGATTTCATTTATGGCAAAAAAATCAAACTAATTAATGGAGGTAACCGTTGGTACGGTTTAATGATTATAATACCCGACGGTGATACTTTCCAGAGATCACCTGATCGGTACGACGAACCTCAACTGAAACTTTTCAATAGGCAAACCCCATTAGTACGGATGATTTTGTTTTGTATTTCGGTCAGTATGGTGTTTACCGTTCATATAACACCGTCATCATCTTGCTTGTCACAACCACTTTATCACTGGATATGATTACATATCATCTTGTGTGTCCTTCTAACAACTCTTGTTGATATATTTGAGAGACACTCGGTGAGATTATATGTATAATAAAAAGAATATTAGTATATAAGAATATTTTTAAGACACCTTCAACGACATCTGCATCACCATTGTTCTCTTTATTGTGGGCTCCTTCACTGGTACTTTAGTGACCCTGGCATTTCGAACAAAAATAATAGAGCAGATGCAACCATATCGTGTTATCTCTGAAACTGCCTAACAGCAGCTGGATATAAGGCGTCGAAATGGCTGTTACATTCAATAGCAGTACCAGTACATATTATCTTGAATATATTTATTCAAATCGGTGCATATACCTAGAATGCTTACAGATTATCATAACATAATTTATGTAATTTCAGTGCATATACAATGCTTACAGATTATCAAAAGATACTTTTGGTATCTCCAGTGCATATTAAATGCTCACAAATTATCATCAACATCGCCGAACGGTACACTATCACATATAGTGTTATCTCTGAAACTGCCTAACAGCAGCTGGATATAAGGCGTCGAAATGGCTGTTACATTCAATAGCAGTACCAGTACATATTATCTTGAATATATTTATTCAAATCGGTGCATATACCTAGAATGCTTACAGATTATCATAACATAATTTATGTAATTTCAGTGCATATACAATGCTTACAGATTATCAAAAGATACTTGTGGTATCTCCAGTGCATATTAAATGCTCACAGATTATCATCAACATCGCCGAACGGTACACTATCACAGGATTTCGATATAGTACATCTTGGTGACTTCGCTGTCCCCATTCGACGCGCTAACGTAATAGGCTCCCTCCAAACTATCTGTAATGTTCTTGAACCGGAACAACGTTTGGGTACGGTAACGGGTTCCGGTGGTGATAGTCTCCACTTCCTGCTCCGTAATCTCGCGACAATCTCGGAACAGCTTCATAACAGGTTTAGGATAGCCCATGGCATCAGCATGGGTGTGAGGCCATCTCGAATTAATGTATTCTGGATTCCTGTCGAGTTCACTAAAGACAAAACTCACACTGCTCTGAAAAGGAGAAACGTGTCTTCGATTCTTCAGATATACCCAGTGCCTGAGTTTGATGCTATTAAGAAGGCTATATGCAGAGTCAACTCTTAATGCGACCACGAATCTTATCTCTCCTTCGGTGTAGGGTAAGGATGTGTTAATACGCGCCAATGTATGCTCTATAGTCGACGCGCGTGTGATGTTCAGAGCCGGTAAGATAAATGAGTTTCTCCTATAAAACCGGTGGCTTTCTGATTTAGAATGTATGCGAGTTTCAGTTGGAGGGAGCGATTGATAATCAAACGAGGATAGTATTCCGACATTGTAATCCATTTCGAGCGACCCAAGAGTCTCGGACTCAAGAGACAGATCAATGTTAACAAGTTCGCCTTCGTCAAAATTGATGAGACCATCAGGCTGAGATCTGAACACCAAAGGGTTGATGGTGTTTTGTTCTAATGAGCTGTTTAGAATGACTTCCTTGTTAAATATCAGTTCTATTTGGTAGCTGTCTCCATAGATGAAGGTCTGTATGTTAACTGCATAGCCTTCCATGAACATATGAAGCGTTGCTTGCCCTTCCGATCCAGTGAAGTTATTGGTTGTGTTGTCAAAATCTATGAATCATAAGAAGCAATGAATGTTACATTAATCGCGGAAAAGATGTGACTCGTAGGGTTTAATCGTTCGAGCCAAATAATGCCGTTTTATATCAATTCATTACAAAGTCTCGAGACAGGAAGGGGAACGAAATTCAAATTTACTATCCAAAACACATGGGAAATGCTTTCCGGATCATCCATTGGTCGACTGGCCTACGTTGGGTATGAGGTTTAAATATTGGGGTTGAGGCTTCAACGTTGGGGTTTAGGTTTCAACGTTGGGGTTGAAGTTTAAAGTGCAAGTCTCATGGGTATATAAACAGATTTTTGCAGATCGTAACATAGCTTATGCAAATATCGTAATCAAAACATCGAAAGCAGCGCGTAAATAAGATCTATTTTCGCTATTTGTCCAGTGTATCAATGGCAAAGTCTGAATCGAAAATACAGCGGAGGCGGAGCCTTTATATACAGAGGTTGAATATATGGTCTTGCTGGAGGAAATAACCTTCAAAATTACACACTCGATAGCACAAGTGTTGTTTAACATTTCTTTTTGTATTAACATCATTTCACATATTTACTGTACAAATACATTTTCCTATTCGGATAGGATTTCCCGTTTCCAGTAACCTTTTCTTGTACGAGGCTAGTTAATGGATCGGTTGGTCAGGCTCAGTGGCCTGGTTCATATTGGTCAACGTATCCTGACGGCGTGATAATTTTCTCATGATATCAATCACTGGTTTTCGTAAGCAAACAAATTTATACTTTCATACTTACGGCCGACAAAACTTTCGACCTTCCACAGCACGATGGGTTGGTTTTCCGCTTCATAACTCACTGTGATGTGTCGCACGCTCCCCTCAGCAGACATCCGGACGTCGGTCACTACCGGGACACTTCTACAAATAGACGTCTGGGGGTGACGAAGACAATTCAATGAGTCTTGTTTTACGCCGCATTAAACAATATTCAAACAGTTCCACGACAAGGGACACCAGGAAAAGGCGAAAGTTTTAATCACTACACTACGCCGGAGTCTTTCTGAAAAAACAAACCCTAACGTATTAAGTCATCAATCTCAAGGCACTTTAGTAAATTGTTATGTTTGAATAACGTTAAGTCGAAACAATTTGGACTGTGAACCGAAACGGAAATATGACGCTAAAACCATTGCACCAGCCACACTGTAGCAAATATGTTCTCACTCTCATTCTCAACACAAACCTAAACACGTCCTTGCCCCATAATTAAAACACCTTACCTTCCCTTAATATGTTTAACGCATTAGTAATCACAACCCAAGGAAACACATGATACAATCACTGTCAAGTAAGGGCGTTCCAGCCCACCAATTTATGCAATAACATAGATAGATAGCTATTCTTTATTTCCTCCATTTGAATGAAGATTACACTATGCAGATATGATATTGTTACATGTTTAACATGAATTGGGGGTATATTTACACATGTGTATAAACATACAAGTTTTTAAGCAGGTATCGCCATTTCCTTATAGAGCGGCTTACATTAATTATTACTTCCGCCAACACATCTCTTTCTAGTTCCATAATACATTCTATTGGACATCCACCAAGTAAAAACGCAAGAATAACATCATCATCTTTCTCCAAAATCTTAACAAAAACATTTACATCCAGGATATCACATATTCTGTTAAAAAGTAGATTTCGGTCATTCATATTGATCGTGCAGGACATAAACACGTGCTTTACAGTATCATTGGCAACAGTTTTATAATAGCATTCTCTAGAGCCTTGGACCAGCATTTCGTATTAATAAATTGACAATTATTGACATAGTTAAGTGTATCACTTAATAGGTTATACTTCTGTACAAGCTGTAGCATATTATATATCGGAGATTTTCTACTCCATACATTGCATGCAAAATTATCTGTACACATAAATTGACCCAGGCGAACTAGAAACATTACTTTAAAAACACAGTTATACTTTGCATTACATAGCTTTCCTAAGAAGTCGAGTGCTCTTTTATCTATGTAATACTGTAGTGGCATGATGCCGATAGCATCCAATACAACAATACTGGGAATGCGCCTGTGTAGTCCCTGAACTTTTTTACAAAATTGACGTTGTACAACTTCAAGCATTTCATACTCTTTAAGAGGAAGTTTACGATATACGCTGCATCCATAGAGGGCACATGATAAGATTACCCTCTCCCAGATACATGCTGCAGATAAAGGATTCAGACCACCAAAGTACAACCCATTATTATGGTTAGTGTTGATGAGTACACATTACTTTTCACATGCAGATTTTGTACGTTCAAGTGATGATTTATCTGTACTAAGATATACACCTGCATATTTAATAGATTTCGTTTGTGGAACATGCATATCGCCAATTGATACATAAGTGGGTTGAACCTTATTGTTTGGGCATCCAAAGTATAGAACTGCACTCTTACTTACATTATATTTTAGCTGCCACATATGAGCATAGTTTTGAACGACACCAAGAAGATTTTGCAGGCCTTTAAAAAGAAATATGGAACGCTTCACGAATTTGCGTGCAAACGCTGCATAAACACTCTGGCCCAGCACTGTCAATTTAAGGTCCAAGGCCACGCTACCTTCCAATGTTCACGTTTCGAGAACAAATTATAATGTAATTCATATGCTCACGAGAAAGAATCTCTCAAATATACCTTATTTGTTGTAGAATCAGTTTACATTGTTTGTTGTTGAGAATGTGCCGACCGACCAAAGTTTTGGTTTTCTGGGACTTTGGGGCGACTGACGGCCAAGTCGACCGAGAGAAACTGGCGAACAGTTTGAACTACACGTGTTTGAATTTTGTATTAACAATAATTCGAAGTCATGTTTAATTCATAGTTGTACTATTATATATAAATCAAAATGTATATGTATCGCCAAAATTCATTATATTGCTTAAATTGTCGATGAATTCATGCTGTTCAAACGAACTATTTCGTATTCGCTGAATCTTAGTGTTGAGTGTAGACTATGTGTGATCATGTAAAATTCAACGAACACGCGTATGAATATTATAAAATGCGACATCGCCACTGTTATAAGAGTAAACTTGACGATGGGTAACAAAAACAATACACTACTCGTGACGAGGATTATCTGTCCCTTGTGAAATTAATGATGAAACAACATTAATTTCACTCGGGACAGGTAATCCGTCATTCCTCGTCACTCGTTAAATATTGACTTTAGTCTTAAATGCTAATTTTAGTCTGTGAATTTTCATAATAAGAATTTCTTACCGTCTGTAGGATAAGGAACAACGGGAGAACCAGTTCGAAGCGCACAACCGCCATGTTGAAATGGATTGCCATAGCCTTTAAAGGTCAGCTACTTTGTCTAACATTAACCGGATGTACGTATTTTATACACTCAGGCAATAATTGCTTAATATATTAATATCCCTATTTGACAGGATCAAAAATATTCTGGGACATAAAGAGACGTTACAAGGACAGTTTTGTCAACATTGAAAGGGGCATTATTTTCTCTGGGATCTCTGTACCAGACAAGCTAGACGTTTTTAGCAACCTTTACATACCCTCTTACATACTGTTATACTGATAACTAAATCTGAACTCACATCAACGCTGTTCCGGAACGCCTGCAAGATGAATGTCTAATTGAAGCGCCTTACTTTAACTGGGCCTCCATGCCCCCAAACGGGGCAGCACATGTATGTGTCCTTTCCAAATCAAAACTTAATATTTTGTATATGCATACTACATTTCCAAAGGACACCCTTTTCAACAATAAGCTGTTTCCCTTCATTGCAGAATTACGCCATTTAGAGACAACCTCACTCAATACACAAACCAAGAAATATGCTTAGATGATGAGGAGATTCAAAACACCTGCTCAATGCCAGGCTATGTGGATATGTCTTTAGGCTTGCACCATCTCACCTACCTTTGAGATGTTCTAAGGCGGCCGCTGCACACAAAAGGTGATCTGGTATGACGCCCCAAAAACTTCCCGATTATCCAATTAATCAAGCAGATCATTACAAACGTACATGTACATGTTGGTTGGTTTGTTGTTTTACGCCGCACTCACCAATATTCCAGCTATATGACGGCGGTCTGTAAATAATCGAGTCTGAGCCAGACAATCCAGTGATTAATTTCATGAGCATCGATCCACGCAATTGGGATACGATGACATGCATCAACCAAGTCAGCGAGCCTGACCACCCTATCCCATCAGTCGCATCTTACGATAAGCATTGTCACCTTTTACGGAAAGTATGGGTCGCTGAAGACCATTCACGAGTTGAAAACACAGTAGGTTTATCTCCATTCTACAATGACCGGTTTGAGTTGGAACTCTTTGAGATGTAACGTTTGCTTGACTGAGCAGGACACTCCATATATGAAAAGATGGGTTTACTTTCCCATACTTTTCCATATAATGTCAACATAAAATATATAACAGAAAACAAACAGGTATAACAATGTTTCTAATAATTCAAGTGACTATCTTATGTTTAATTGTTAAATACTATCTCATTGAGATATGTCACTGAGAACTTCAATTTGATTATTCCTATGCCCCCTAGAGTCATAATGCACTCGACCAAGAGTTACTTCCGGCGAAGCCAAACAAATGTCGTCTGCGTGTTTATTCGACTGAAATTTTTAAAACATATCTGAAGACTATCTGAGGGGAAAGCACTAAGTGCAGATGCATATCAGTGCGCGGTAAAGTGTCCGCCAAACAAGCTGTTTCAGAGAGGATTTATCCTGGTTTGAAACCTCTGACTGACCAGTCAAATCGAGTATTTTTCAAATTCATGTTAAAATATCTTACCGTCAAGTAAAAACCGATTACTTTAACAACTCTTTCGTCAAATTAAGGTATCAGCTACAATTCCCACTAATGGAATATGATATTCAGATTACGTCTCCCTCATTATTTTATTTCAACATATGTAACTTGCTTAGTCACAATACTTTAGCAACTGCCGATGTGACTATAAATGACATACCCATTAATTTAGCGCGTGCTGAACTGAACTTCCTGTTTGGTCATTTTAGTCTCTTTTCGCGCATCGCCGTGCAGCCATTGAAGCAATCAGGTTCGTATGTAAATTTTGTGGAATGGTTGGCATCGTCATGGTTTCTTATACAAGTAAGCAATACACAGTTACTTTGATTTGTCCTAATGAAAATATAGAAATCCAGACAATCGTTTTGAACACTTATTATTACTCATCTGGATTCAGGGTTTTAAAAACCTCATCCTCAACCACTGCTGGTCGGAAGAAGCGACCATTTGGAACCCGTCGACAGGCTAGTTGCCTTGGTGTCATCGTGTCAACAGCTCACATACATAAAGCTGGAATATTGTGGAGCAAACAAACAAAACGTTTGAAATAAGACACATAGAAGACCACACTCGCGGTTTATATTGAATATTTATGTGACATCCGAGGAGTTGAGGCGTTTCAGGTGCGTTCGCTTCTAATTACTTTTCCAGCAGAAAATTCAAATAGATGCACTGAGGGCATCGAAGAGTTACACTTGGGCCAAGGATCATTCTATTCAAGCGTACATGTTATTAGAACATGTTCATTTCGGAATTATTTGCTACCAGCTTTTAAGATATTTGTTAAAATATTGTCCCCCGCCACGAAGTGGATTGGGTGTTTTCGGTCCGTCACGTTTCGTTTCCGGAGCAGAACTAAAACAACCATGACACTATCTTTACCAAACTTGGCGCACAGATAGGTCTAGTTGGACTGGTGCGTTTTGGTAGTTTTGAATGTTTGAAAAAAATATTTTTCGTGTTTCAAATGCAACGACTTTGACTTAGACTGAAAGTGGCAGTAGTACTCGTTTCCGGTGCAGGTCTGAAAAACCGTACTATATTTTTTGCCTTGCAGACAACCGGACATGTCATATTGGCGGGTGATATGAGTATTTTGTGCTTGTTAAGTTTGTACCTTGTTAAGAAAGAACAACAGAGTACAATCATAAAAGGTGAATATTCTCACGCGTTGACGTTTTGAATTTACTCGTCACAATAAAGGCCCTGGATCGATCGATTCCCCACGTGCGCAATAGGGAAGCTCTTTTGTGTGTTCTCTCTTTAATGAGCACAAAACCCTTCTAACCTATTGTGTAAACTTCAGAGACATCCGAGATCAGTGACAGCTCAAACGTTCAAAGACATTACAAATTAGGAATAACACACGTGTAAACAACGATTGATATCGGACACGTAAAAGACAACGCTCTCGTTTAATAATGAATGTTAATGTGATCGAACTCCCTTGCCGCCGTCGTCAATCGAGATGATAAACATTCAAGTAGTTCCAGGTGTGTTGTCCTGTCCCTAGATGTTTTATCTGTTCGTTGTTAAACGCCGCACACAGCAATATTCGAGCTATATGGCGGCAATCTGTAAACAATGGAGCCTGGATGAGACAATAATCCAGTGATTGAAATCATGAACATCGATATACTCAATTGGGAGGAGCGATTTATAAGTTCAGTCTCACATAGTTGCATAATATTTCACAGGTTTTGATATGGACTTGATGTAATCTCATAGAGATATACCCACGAAACATTCACTCAACTAAGTAAATGTGTAAAATAAACAGGGGTCTGTGACCTGAAAAATGGACAAACATGGGGAACGTGCAGCGATAAAACACAAAAGCCGTGATCCATCATGACATGAGTATATCAGCAGTGAAGGCATCTTCCCGAGGCAAGCGTGTCCACTAGCCTATTTCAAAGCCTAGTTTCTACCCTTGCCACATCAAGGCCACTTTTCTTGGCCCGACCCTAGCGCCCACCCCGCGTAGATCACGAATTGTGCCCCTTGACATGCAAATGCGATATCCAGTCCGATCACTATTCTTATCGCGTATAGCTTCACAAAATGGCGAAGACCTAGTCGATCGGGTAACGATAAAATTCGCGATAACATCCCTGACACTAAAACATAGGCAATCGTTGTGGTGTTTAAAAGATGAAATACATATACTGAACAACAAAAGTTTCTGTGAAATTAAATAAGATTTAATGCATAGTAATGTTTTTTACCAATTCTGAAACAAATTTCAGTTTGCAACAGATAAAAGACTCCCGTGAGTGTTCAAATGATTTAATTTACCATACTGACTTCAGAAAATGCGTGATTTCATAAAAAAAACACGAACATGCCAAAATGTCAATTTACAAATCAATAGCGTATGTGTCCACCTCTGGTTGCAATGCAAGCAACACATCTTCGTCTCATGGAATGGACCAGGCGTCGCACAAAGTCCTGTGGGATATCTGTCCATATCTGTTGGAGCATGTTTCGAAGTTCCTGGAGTGTCTGTGGAACACGTGGTTGACGTCGAAGGCCCCGATCTATCTCATCCCACATGTGTTCGATTGGTGAGAGATCAGGGAAGCAAGCCGGCCAGGGGATGACATTCACTTTGTTTTGTTGAAGAGAATCCTGGTCAAGTCGAGCAATATGAGGCCGGGCGTTGTCATGTTGAAAGGTAATGCCTGGGCCACAACGACGCAAAAACGGTAGAACAACAGGGCCGATGATCTCGTCGCGGTAGCGCTGTCCATTGAGATTTCCCTCTACCACTATCAAACGGGTCCTCTGTCTTGCTGTAATCCCACCTCATATCATAACGCCCCCGAACCGATCTTCTTCCATGACACAATGATTGACGTAACGTTCACCTCGACGTCGGTACACTTGAATCCCTCCATAGCTGTGGAAACAGGTGAAAACGAGACTCGTCAGTGAATTGAACTTGTCCCCACGGCATGGCCGTCCAGCGTAGACGCTGTCTCCACCACTGTACACGTGCTTGATGATGGTTTACTGTCAAAATGGAACGTCTGGCGGATCTTCTGGCGACAATCCCTGCACATCTGAGGCGACGACGTACGGTTTGTGAAGATATTCGTCGAAGGCCAGGGATGCTTCTTGCAGTCGCTGTTCCTGGCTGGAATCGATTTCGTAGGTGTGTTGTTCGAATCCAGTTGTCTTGTCGGTTATTGGTTACGCGTGGCCTGCCACTCCGACGATGGTCTCTGACTGCATTCGTCTGTTGCCAACGTTGCCATAAACACCAAATGGTGTACCGTCAGATGTTTTCCAGATCTTTTCATGTTTGTAATCAAGGAGCTCAAGTGATTACATTTACTTCGCGAGGTAAGACCTATTACATTACCACAGAGATCTTGATCAGATCGTCTTTTGTTTGAAGCAAATGCAAGTGATATGAGAGGTGGATTCTGATTGATCAGTAGGAGGGACATAGAAGGGACATAACTCGTAATTACCATTGGTGGTGAACCACGAAATTCCAGCGTAGTTCGACAAGGGTGGAAAATGGACTTGTGTAGTCAGTTAACTCCTTTGCCTCGGGAAGATGCATGGGTCACTCTGGTGATTTTCACCTCGGAATTTCATATTTGTTATAGGTTTTAAATTAATTTGGTAAGCTGATGTAGCTATTCATGCCATATTTGCTAGAGTAAACCATAAGTTTTGTGTTTCCATCCATTGGATATCCAGTGCAATTAAACGCTGTTCTTGTTGGCACAGGATCGTGGGTGAGGAGCAGGGGCGATGACTAATTCCTTTCACCATGCCACAAGTATTTGGTTCAAATCGGAATTAAAAAATAGCTTTGAAATAGACCGGTAAAATTTAATTGTTTTTCCAAGCAATGATTCCTTGGTGCGTTTCCTGGTGGTAAAAAGCTTCTGATCATCTACGAAAAAACCCTCAATCAATTTGCCATATCAAAAGCTGTTTCTGGAATTTGTGGTGCAGAGAAAAATTCGCACTTCCTCTTTTCTTGTGGAGTGTTCACGGAAACGGCAATATCTTAATATTTCAGCGGTTACTCAGTTTGTCAGTATTGATCTTGCTGTATCCGTGCAGATGACACTTTACTCTTGTCGATGAATTGTCTGTGTGTTGTCTAGCTGTTCGACATGTCGGAATGACATCAAGGTGTAAGTACGTCTATTAAGCGTTCTACATTTCTTTTGTTTTTCAATAGTTGGTTTACAAATGTATTGCCTGACATTCAATGTAGGTCGAAACAATCGTTTAAAAAATCAACTTCCAGATGAGTACTGCTCCTAAAGAATGAAAACCAAACACGTTGTAACATAGCAAGACTTTGTTGCAAGAATTATTAAAAAAGGACACATATCTTAAACAGACAAATAACCTTTGACTTCTGGAAGTACAATTGTCGCCGTTCCTGTCCACCTCCAGATGCTACTGGAGGTTCTACAATATTGGACAAGCAGGGCGTCAGCTATAAAACCTACAAAAAGAGACATATTGCTGGGTCCAGCAAATGTACCACCAAATCCCTGTCTCAAAGACTGACCATAATCATTAATACAACCAAGGAAGGACTTTTTTATATTCACAGAAAGTATTTGAGACAAGTGGAATTAATACAATGTGGATTCTCAAAAACTCAAAGGAGCTGCTTGATTTTTTGTAATCTCAGAAAAGAACCAAGTTCCATTCCGTCAAAACATTTGATTTTTCAACTTTGTGCACCACTATCCCAGATGACAAATTTAAGGGATACAATTCATTCCTTGATCAATGGGGCTTTTGTTACAAAACGTGGTGTACACATATACAGCTACGTATCTATATTCTGACGTTTTGTGAAAAATGAAAGCAAATGCCATGTGACGTTTGCTGAGAAAACAATATGTGAAATCCTTGACTTCCACATTGATAACTAGACCGCCTCCGTGGTCTAATGGTAGAGCGTCCGCCCGGAGAGCGGAAGGTCCGGGGTTCAATCCCCGACCGCGTCATACCAAAAGACGTTAAACGTTGTTACCCTGTCTGGCGCTCTGCATTAAGGGGCTAAAACAAGGACTCGTCGGCTCGGAGTCAGTATACTGTGTCTGAGTGGGGTATTCATGTTAAACTGCGGCATGGAATCTCAGTGAGCTAGCACTATTAATCGGCATCAGTCCGGACTAGTACAAGCAGCCACACACACAAATACACGTGCATGCACGTCGCTATATAAGTGTAATAATTTTGGACGCGACGTTAAACCCCATTTCACCTCACCTCACATTGATAACATCTACGTACATTTGGGGGTCAAACACCCCTCAGATGGTTATCTTGAAACCCATGTATATCACATGTCCAATTCACGTTGATCACAGATCAGAGTCTGTCCTATAAAATCTAGGACAAGGATACTGTTACAAGTGGCGTAAAACCAAACTCTCTCACTCACTCTCTATATATTATAAGCGAGGTTTTACCTGGGTTGAACAGTGATTTTCCGTGATCGATTCATATGATTTTCGCCACTGTTTTGCCTGTTACGCCCAGTGTTGCGGCAGATAATCGAGACTGGTTATTCTCTGGCGTTGACGTTTCATAATATATTCATATGAAACTACATTCCCATTAAAACACACCAGTGACGGCACTCCAGTGTTTGATTACTATGTGTTTGAATGAATAGTCAATTATCCATGGTCATATAACCTTGAACCCACCTTTCAATTAATGTAAACTTGGACATGACGGAGCTATTATTTTGTTTTGACGTGTTTGGACCCCATGACTATACATTATAAAAAATAACTCTTGACGAAACTTGAGACACGTGCTTCAGCAGCAGACAAGATATTTAGTGAGTGAGTGAGTATGGTTTTACGCCGCTTTTAGCAATATTCAAGCAATATCACGGCGGGGTCACCAGAAATGGGCTTCACACATTTTACCCATGTCGGGAATCGAACCCGGGTCTTCGGCGTGACGAGCGAACGCTTTAACCACTAGGCTTCCCGACCGCCCCACAAGATATTTAACATGCATCACACACGTATAAACACATGGCCACGGAGACCTCTGTTTAAACTACTTACAACTGTACATAAGAATGTTATGTCAAAGTCTAGTAGTTAGGATGTACCATATGTTCCCGTGTATTTACCCAGTAAACACTTGACTTGCCTTTGCATGTGTTTGTGACGGGAGCCGCCGGTGGGGAAGGATACCCTCACCTTTTCGTGGTCGTCGGCAGACATACATGTATATCACTCAAAGATCCATCTCACAGTAACCAAGCTCAATCGCCAAAAGGAACCTACCTGAGATGATGTTCTATTGTTTTACGTTGCCCGTCGGCTTCTACGACCCACGTCACATTAAGATTTCCTCCTACATCAAAGTAACACACGGTGATATAAGCTGAAATATCGTTTAAGTGTTGTTGAAGCCATCTCACTTATACAGCGTACGACACGATATCGATACACTCACTCATCGCACTCTGATTACAGGAACACGGCTGCAAACATCTTTGTGTACTGTTATAGTATGTCATCGTCAAGGAATGACGAACGATTGATTCCGTAGAACTATACCATAATCGCAAACTCAATATATGTTTGATTTATAAGTAACATCAAACTTAAGTCATTCATCTGTATTGTATGCAGTGAGCGATTAATCAATAGGTTTGCATATGCTGATTATAAAAGTGGTAATTTTATTAATTTTATAACGAAACATACTACCTCCTTAGTGCATGTAACATATTGACCACATTCTCGCTATGGTAACCATACGGGAGCGCCACGAGGAATCAGATCATCAGTGCACACCAGTCTCCAGCACCGTTGACACGTTAAGCACAGGTGTTCAACAAATCTCAGCGAGTGCAGAATGGCTTTCTATTCTCGGTACAAAATGGTGTGGGATAAAATCAAAATGAAGACCATCATGTTAATGTTGATGTTTTCATGTGTGTCATCAGATTGGCTGTCAGAGATAGGTGGAGAGCAGGACAGAGTTTTATCCGGACATGTGTATCAGGTATTTCAGACAGCAACAGTTCGACAGTGTCACCGACTCTGTGGATATTCGGGAAAGTGCGTTTCGGCCAACTGGATCTTGTCAACTAGTGAATGTCAACTTAGTACCAGTGCTGTAGGTGGCGGTAGTTTGCAAGTGTCCGCGTATCTTCCGGTTCATCAATTTGCTCCACAGGTAGGCAGTTTCCATATGAATGCGTGAATGTTGATTCACGTTTCGGGCAGCATCATAACAGTTCAATAGGGTTACAGATAACCTAGTTGACTAATGAGGCTGTGAACTCTCCTGAATTCCGAATACCATCCATATTTTCATTTCATTTGCTCACCCTAAACCAGGAATCCCGAATACTATTTAACACAACCCCAAAATCATATGAAAGAATTGAATATACAAAGGCAGAATGTAATCCACAGACCAAAACCTATAGAACACGTTCCTTGGTCATAGAAGAATGACATTTGAAATTGTATTACTGAAAAAATATCGACAACAATATATAAGGTATAGAATTATTTTTTTTAAAATGTTGAATCTGCATAGTTACCAAATTCGATTTTAATTACGTGTATCACACTGCAGAGTTATCCTGAATGGACCCCGTTTTCGGAGTAAAATTATTTGAAGGTGGATGTGAATCCCACATTTGCCCTGATGATGATTACTGGTATGTCAGTACTCTACCTGTAAACTGCTCACATTAGGCTTTCCTCCATATGTCACTGGACCTGTGAAGATAGGTCTTCAGCAACCCGTGCTTGTCGTAAAAGGCGACTAAGCTTGTCGTGGGAGGCGACTAACGGGATCGGGTGGTCAAGCTCGCTGACTCGGTTAAAGCACGTCATCAATCCCAATTGCTTGGATCGATGCTCATGATCTCAATCACTGGATTGTCTGGTCCAGACCCGATTATTTACAGACTGCCGTCAAATAGCTGGAATATTGGTGAGTGCGGCGTAAATCAACAAACCAACCATATTACACTTTGTGATGTAACCGACATACTGTTCAGAGCGGCATTTCGCTCAACTTATTCACTCACTATTTGGGGCGGTCGAGTAGCCTAGTGGTTAAAGCGTTCGCTCGTCACGCCGAAGACCCGGGTTCGATTCCCGACATGGGTACAATGTGTGAAGCCCATTTCTGGTGTCCCCCGCTCGATTGCTTGAATATTTCTAAAAGCGGCGTAAAACCATACTCACTCACTCACTCACTCACTCACTATTTCATTTTATCCCAATTCGAAATGGTCAACTTACTCTGAACAATACAATATCTACAATATCTCAAATTCAATTTGGCCTCAGTCTGGCACACTATGTAATCATCTATGCTCATTCAAACTGATCTTAGAGTCTCTTCAACCGCACCGATAGACAGATCAGTGTAGTTGTGATGTGTGTTTGAACTTTAGGGTTGATTTATAAATTGACATCTATCAACCAGTACCGGTTTCCAGGAGAGAATATATTTAACAGCGTGATTGAATGCAAGGTTTGCTGGTAGGTTGCAACGGGTTTCTTAGCATCATGGACTCGGTAGGACTACTTTTGGCAAAGAGAACAAGAGTTGTAAATTATATGTGATAAAGAATACGTAAATATTAATGGAAGATATAAGGTGCGTGTATCTTCAATGTTTCACTTTTATCATCCAATACTGTCTTAAACAGGAAATATCACTTTGGTGAGATATGGAGGTTACAACTAGAGTATGTTTTGGGATTGTAAATATCCTGTATTAGGCATGAATATTCTATTTAGAAAGCATTGGTGTGCTAATACCACCCCAAAACACACAAGCGTGATCATTGTTAAATTTGTCATCGAAAACTAGTTCCCATCTCTCACAAGCATTACCTAAACATTGCTAGTATTCCTGGAATGTGAGCTTTAATATACATGATGTCAGAAGGTCAGTGATTTGTCAGTCGGGCAGTGGCAACAGTCAGAATAGTTACAACTGAAGCTTTTTTTTAAGACAGTGGCGTAACTACATATAGGCAACATAAAAATGCCTACACATAGTGTTTCTAATTGACTTGCGAGGCAATCCATCGGTCGAACCGCTGGCCGTAACTGCCCTTTATCCAAGGGAGGCTACTTTAACCTAATCTTTGAGACGTCACGTTTGTTTAGAGTCTGCCTGGCCTGCCATGACGTTACGAAGAGCAGAGTCAGACGTACACACATTAAACAAGGCAAATATTCGGTCTAATCCATCTTTTAATTTGGGGAAAAGGCCCCAACCTGAGTTGCTGTTCGGAAGTTCGTAGGTTTTTGTATCTATATTGTGGCATCACACTATGTCAAAATGTTACTATTAGGACCAACCATTTGGTATTCCCAGGAGTATTGTAAGAGACAATAAACATTTAAAACAAACAAACCATTAAGGTAAGAATCAGTCGATCTGTATCTTTCGTTCTACAACCTCATACGTCTAAGTTTATAAACTGATATTTAATACTGTGCGCACAAAATAGTCCCAAATGTCTACCCGCATACCATCTTGTCATTGTTTTACGTAATACATCAATATAAGTGAAATATGATCTTGTACCACCGTGGATTGTCCTTGTGAGAATAAGGGGCACTGGTTGCCCAGTCGTCAAAGGCGTCGCAATTCGCTATACAAGCCTGGAACCTATGATTGTGGGTTCGAATCCCGGATCACCTCGATTAGCATTCTAGGTTTGTCAGCACCATACCCGTGCTCGAGGGTTTCACCAACCAGGTAAACATATGAGATCAGCATCACTTCGGGCTTTCCTCCTACATTAAGCTTGCACGCTGTAATAGAACTGGGATACTGTTGAAAGCGTCGTTGAACCCAGCTCACTCACTCACTCTTATGAGAATAGGTTGATAGGTACGATAGGTACGATAGGAACGATATGAACGATACCTAATCATCCATATAATCGAAACCGAACATTCAAATCATTAGGTTGCCTTGAGCGATTTCAGCTGATATTATTGAGACAATATATACTCCATTCCAGACAGAACATATTGAACAAACAATCACGAAACTTTTGAAGACCATAAACTTTATTACTTATATTGATCTAACAATATAAAAATCCAAACCGCGAGAGGGGATAAGCTGTCTAATACTGGAAGCACATGCATCTCTATTGAGCGTCATATGTGATAATCCTTATTTGACAAACGCTGTTTTCCAGACTTTAATCAATACCTAAGACTTGATTGAGAGAACTTGTATTGATTAAAGGACATCTGGCGATGACACATGACATTAAGTCGACTCAAATCGTTGAAAAAGACAAAGCTCAAATCCACACAAAAATCTGTCTAAATATGCACTTCAGGTATTATCTAAGGTGTCACAATGGTAATTTTGCAATAAGGGAGCGACGATTTGATTTTCTCTTCAGATTGTTTTCTTGTCGAGAATAGATGGTCACAGACTCGCTGCCGTACATCAATGTGCTCAATACGCAGACTCTGTACACAACAACCTCGGTATGGGTTTTCGGCTTGATGTTCTCGTCAGACAGGGGGGGGGATGGTGTACGCAATGCCGATGCGCCTTTGATCTCAGCATTCAAGGACAGATTGTCTGTGATGACTGAGCCGAGGTAGGTTAACGCGATGTCGTCTGCTCAATGCCGTGGCCCAACATGTTTGGCTTGTCTTCTCTTGGTCTTTGTTAAGTGTGTCAGAGCCGGGTCGTCTGCAAAAGCAGAGGGCCTCACGTACTTTAGTGTTTGCCTAATTAAACAGCTTCCCATCCGATCTTGTGTGGCGTTAGACTCAGTCTGTCGAAGGATCGAAGTGTGGTTCAAGTGTAAACATGACTGTAAAGAAGATTCCAAGCAGGGATGGGCAAGTACACAACTGCAGTATCGCAATTGACGGCCTCTGGAGGTATCCAATCCATTCCGAGCCCTAACTAATAGGATTTCATGTCCTCATCCATTGCTAGCAGGCAATTAGTGGCTTCCAGTGCAGATTAAAAATGTTTTCCCAGGATTGTAGATGAATAGTGCTCAACCCATCTCTCCATCCGCTTGCCGCTGTCACTGGTCGTTTTGCCCATTACAGATTTCAGGTGCACCGTCTTGTTTTGATTTGGATTGGTCTTTCTTGATGCTATCGCACACACCTTGGATGATCTCACCATCAATGGATAATTGACTTCCCTCTCACAGAGATATTTGCAGCAAGTAGTCATTTGTGCATATTATTTCTGTGTTTTTTCTGTGATTTGCTTCCCTCTGTTCTGAGAGCTTGTAGGACCTTCTGATTGGGGCAGCGTTAAGTACTGCACACCTTTCCTCAGTGACGGGGATGAGCTCGCAGGACGTGGCTTCAAGATATCGATGTTTCTCGAGCTATATGTAAAATAGAAAGGACAAAATCATTTCTATAGTCATAAGATATCTCTTTTAGAAGAAGCTTCCATTTTGCAATTCCGAAAAAATCATAAGCATGTGTTCATGAAACAAATAGTGATGGTACCAGGTGCCCGCGAAAATAGGTGCTTGGTATATTATACCAAATGATTTTTTAACTAGAAAAGAAAACTACTCATATATAGTTCACAAATATGTTCTGTAAAGGTGTCACCACGGCCAAATGATTTAAAATGTGTATTAAGCAAAACGGTTGTACTTTCAACAATAGTGCCCCTAACCTTGTTATAGATTAATAATATACCAACAGCGGATGTTTGGTATTTCATAGATTTATTCTTCAAAACATACCGTGAAGTTAAACGTATAATGAAGTTGTCCCTATCAGCCAATCAAACACCTAGAATGACCAAAAATTGATAATATGTGCGCACGGCAAGGGTGCGGCAAATACATACACGCTTGAACTTCTTTAACACCAGGCGTTGTTTAGGATTAAGCAGTGATTGATTGAGACATTTTTTATATGTCATGCTTTCTACACACGTAGGAATATAATCGATATTTGATTTGGCATACAAACGCTGTAACCATTGTTCAACCCCACCGGACGCAATTATCCGAGCTTGTCAAATAATCAAAAATCAACCTTTGGTATTGGTCTAACTATTTGATCTTCTTGGAGCTGGGGCCGGGCTGGGATTTTATCGCAAAATATTTATTCTGCTTCAGACAGTTACAACAAACATTACATTGTTGCAAAGTGTTTTTCTTAAAAAAAATGTCAGGCCATATATTTTATCGAAATAGAGAAGCGATATTTTTAGCTTGTTCGATAGGTAATCACTATCAATTTGTTAAATAACTTCCTTCTCTCAGCAAATATCTCTGTCCCCAAGAGCGATTTCTTTAAAATACATAACTACATATTAAAATCTTCCTGTTGAAACTGTTGGCATGGTTTCTCCTGAGAACATAGAACTTGTACATTATGTGAATCACCACCTTTTGCCGACAATTCCAGCATATTTCGCTGTGAGGTATTCAAAGAAGACACAAATTTGCACATATCTAAGAAGTACTTATGTTGGCAAAATATGTTCCCTTTCCAACGCATATTTTGTATATCCAATTTGAAATAAGGGACAAAACCCCTTCCATATCCAATAGAAATCTCTGCATAAAGCAGAGTCCATTGTGCGATTCCGACTATATTATGAGCATGTGTTTATGTGTCACTATCAAGTAGTAATGATACCAGGTGTTCGCGAAAAGGTGAGCGTATCCTGCCCCACTGGTGGCACACGTTACAAACACCTGCAAAGGAAAGTCAAGTGTTCACCTAAAAAACAAAATCAACACGGGAACATATGGTACAAGTCAAAATAAGGAATTACATCGAACATAATTGTTGTCACTGATGCGTCAAATTTGGATATGTCCTCCATATGTCTACCATAAAAGGTTTTGAAAGCTTCACTGAGGCTTTGAATGTTGTAACCTTGATGAAAAAACTTCTGAGCAAGAGTCGTATAGTGCTCTTTGAAATCTTGTCAGAAAGAGCATGCTCGATTTAATCTCAAAAGTTGTGAAATGTGAAATCAAAGGCTGGAGCTGCTCTCCCTCTTATCATACAGTCTTGTGGAGAGTGTTTTGTCACTCTGAATCTTTATGCATAGATCTGAATGTGAAACAGATGTTTATTTGTTTGTTGTTTAACACCTCACTCAGCAATATTAGACGGTCTCACTGGTCTCCTTTATTTCTAGTTCAGGTGGGTAAATCAGTGGAAGGGAATTGGCTATTGGATTGTTATTGAACGATATCAGATCATCGCTATACCCAAAACTTAAGTTAAACTTCTTCGCCAAATTACTTTGTTTTGACTTTGGCAATCCGAACAGAAATTAAGATTCATATGCATAAAGAACCAGATCCGCAGGAAGGGGGCCACAATTGGTGCCAATGGCACGTATTTATTAAAGAGGAAGTCCAGCTTTTCACATATTGTTTTCTCAGTAAACTTCAGACGAAAATTTGCGGGGATTTTTTTACACATTGTCCTGAAACTGAATATAGACACGCAACTGTATCTGTGTTCACCACAATTTGTAACAAAAGCCCCATTGATCAAGGAATGAATTATATCCCTATAAATTTCATCTGAGAAAGTAGTGTACAAAGTTGAAAAATCAAATATTTTGACAGAATTGAACTTGGTTATTTCCTGAGATTGCAAAAAGTCAAGCAGCTCCTTTGAGTTTTTGAGAATCCACATGGTATTAATTCCACTTGTCTCAAATACTTTCTGTGAATATAAAGAAAGTCCTTCCTTGGTTGTATCAATGATTATGGTCAGTCTTTGAGACAGGGATTCGGTGATCATTTGCTGGACCCAGCAATATATTTCTCTTTGTAGGGCTTTATAGCTGACGCCCTGCTTGTCCATGAATCAAGAAATTAATTATTTTCTTAAGTTTGTCATATGGGATAGCGGTGTACAGAGTTGAAAAATCAAATGTTTTGACAGAATGGAACTTGTTTTTTATTCTGAGATTGCAAAAAGTCAAACGAATCCTTTGTTTTTGAGAATCCACATGATATTAATTCCACTTGTCTCAAATACTTTCTGTTAATATAAAGAAAGTCCTACCTTGATTGTATTAAGGATTATGGTTACTCTTTGAGACAGGGATTTTGTGGTACATTTGCTAGACCCAGTATGGTTACTCTTTGAACACAGGGATTTTGTGGTACATTTGCTAGACCCAGCAACATATCTCTCTTTGTACGGATTTTTATGGAGCTTTGGAATCCAGTACAAAAGAGGAATGGACAAATGAAATCTTTATTTAAGTTAATATGAATTATAAACTCGAAAATACGATCTGCGAAGTGTTGCCATCTTGTTATCACTATTATATATGAAATATGTACTATTCTCTTATACCACAAGCGGTGTTTTATGGAGAAGTAGCAAGTTGCATTGTGAAGTCATTTCAAGTTTAATCAACGAATAAATAGGTAATAACAATAAAGAATCAACTGGAATGTCTTCTCAGCATTACTTTCAACAGATATTGATTTAGACGAAAGAATGCAAGACAATTTCAATAACCAGTGAGAATTCAGATCAATAGCCACACTAAATGACTTCATTAAGATCAGGTTATTCCAAACAAATAATGATCGATCTGTGCCAAATCTAACTGTTTACATGTTAGACTTGTTCCAAGACATTAACTCAATAGAGGACAGTTGGTACTTCATAATTATAACTAGAGTGTAGACACACACTGTTGGTGTTAGGAGTATAACTAGATTAACCTTTGCATTTTTCAGAAGTTGATCTAAATAAGTACTGATTAATAGTCATGGTTAAATGTAACGAGAAAGTCACAGTTGAACCCTTTCGTACTTTACTTGTCAATAGACTTATTTCCAGATCATAATTGTGAAAAACATAAAAGGTTTAGAGAAGTAGAATGTCCATCACACTATGATGGCGGCACTACTTACGTAGGGTCAGAAATGCAGTAGCGGTCTCGTTGTGAATATTTAACTGCAGATTCATCTTTCTTAAAGTTTACAATTGCAATAAAAAAAAGTTGTATACATGTTCACAGCAACACTTCCATGTGGCCGACATTTTAAGTCGTTTGTGTTTTGTTTTGTTTTGTTTGTTTGTTGTTTAACGCCGCACTCAAACATGCGGCCTTGCAGTTTGTCAAAAACGCATATTGTGTTTTCAAGAATTTGACCGCTCTCGTTACTTGGGTCCTCACTCCGTTTTTTCTGGAACATCACGAAGTGTTTGGACACCTAGACTTCTCACAAATATTGTCTTAATGGTCCTCGTGCACGTTTCAGCATTTCTGTTCATAAAATGTTTTTTTATCGGTTTACTGCAAGTATTTGGGGAATTTGAGGAAATGGCAGTATAGGGACAATTTCTGCTTTTCTAAGTTTTTCCAAACATCTAAATATTTATTTCAGTTGCTCTATGAACTTTAACAAGGTATATTTAGTATGGTAATGTCAGTTGTTTTAGTTCACGATAGAAACGAAACATTTAATTTTTTTCAAAATTCTTCCCAGGATCACCCATGCGCAGATAAACCCTGTGGAGATGACCACGTGTGTGTCCCTGTCACCAAGTCTACCAACTATGTATGTGTACACGTCGACACACATACAAACCAAGCACCTACAACTGGAATAACGACCGGTACTGCACCTACTGCTGCAACAACTTCTGTACAGGATACAACACCGGCTTTGACAACAACACTGGCACCAACTACGACACCTACACCAACAACATCCACACCGTCTTCGACACTGGCACCGACTACAACACCCTTACCAACTACAACGGCAGCTCCATCTACTACAACACCCGTCCCAACTACAACTCCAGCTCCGACTACAACACCCACCCCAACGACAACACCAACACCGACTACCACTATATATGTACCAACTACAACAGCAGCACCAACTACTACAACATCTGCACCAACGACAACACCAGCACCGACTACCACGATATCTGTACCAACTACAACAGCAGCACCAACAACTACAACATCCGCCCCAACTACAACACCAGCTCTGACTACAACACCTACACCAACGACGACACCAGCACCCACTACCACAACAGCTGTGCAAACAACAACTACACAAACAACTACTACCCGTAAGTACACAAGAGTAAACCCTTGAAATAGGTTCCATAGGTAATAGGTTATCAGGTGGTCTGGGCTGTTGCTGGTTATGTCGGGTAGACAAATGACTTCCGTGGGCATTCCGGGGCAGGCGAAGTCCCAGCAGCTTGAACTAGCCTAGGATTCAAGACATTGACATCGTTCAGTGTTTTAAGACAATTACTAGTGTCCCCCGCAGTGATATGTCTCGAGTGGTCCTGAACGTGGCAGAAACCTCTACACTCTCACTCGTTATAACTTGTGACTTTGTTCATTCTATGTCATTATGCCATCACATAATGGTTTGCCTTGACTTGATGTTTCCAAGGCAATCATAATTTAGCTGAATAGGGAAGACTACAGCAAAAGAAAAAAATGTTTGACTCTACTCTGATCTGCGTCCATGGCGGAAAACATGATGTGATGTTATCGGTATGCCCGACTACCCATTCAGTTTGTCACTTGACAACTTTGTTCCAGGTTTCTCAGCCGATGAATTGGTCCTACCTGCCGAATAAAACTGCAACATTATTACCTCATGTTCCTAAACCTTTGGCTCATCTGGAATCTACAGCAATTATGTCGTAAAGAAACTTCTTTCCTTTATCTGATATTTTCATTTAAATTGTTCGAGGCAATGAAGTGCGGCTGTTAAGCAGGACGTACGAAACCCTTGGCTTAATAACTGTTCTTTTCACCCAGATGATGGCACGTGCGTTGATAACAGTGACTGCAGTTCCCTTCCCTTCACAGAGTGTTCAGACAGTCTCTGCATATGCACCGTGGGAAGTGACATGGATGATGCCACTGGCATGTGCAGATCATTAGCAGGTATATTGACACATCTTTTGATAGTAAGAGAGCATCATCAATGTTACTATCGCTTCAGTAGAATATTGAAATAATTAGGTAAATATTGAACACTTTGACATTCTAAAGATAATATGACACTGCTTGCTGTCGAAACTATACCGTACTGCAAAAGAAACGTCACCATGGATAGATATATGAGAAACATTATTTGTCCAACACTGTAAACATACTTTGAGACATATTAAAAAGAGGAAACTTGGCAAAACTGATCATCAAAGTTGAAATCAAAGTGTCAAACACTAGTCTCTGAGAAAATGGCATCACAAATGGGCACGGGCGTTATCATGCTGAAACGACGTGCCAAATGAGGTATGGCGTGTGGTCTCAAGACTTGATCAATGTACCGAGATGCTGTGACACCATTGTCCCTCTCTGGACCGATGTTCTGGAATACCACAGGGCCGACCTTGTGTGCAAGACCAATTCCACCCTACACCATGATGCTCGGACCACCCCACGAGTCTCTCTCAACAACACAAGCATCTGAATAACGTTTCCCACTGCGTCGCCAGACTCTCTCTCTCTCTCTCTCTCTCTCTGTCATCTGCTGTTGGGATACACTAAGGGTTCTCGTCTGAAAAGAGAACTCTTCTTCAGTGTTGGTTGGTACCAATGTGGGTGCTGTGTTGCCCGCTGAAGACGGTCCCGGCGATGACGTGGTGTCAGAATTGATCCTCGGTGTGGCCTGTGACAGTGGAGGTGTCTGCTCGTCAATCGTCGACGCACGGTGTCCCCACTAATGTGTCACTGGTGCGTCCCCAGGGTCTGTCAAGCAGTTTCCGCAGCAATAACAAAGCGATTTTGAAGATGCTGTCGCAAAATCTGACGATCCTGACGTCGGGTGGTGACCCTTGGTCTTCCACTATGTGGTTGGTCATCTGTAGTGTTGGTGGCCTGGCACCATTGCTGGAGCCTGTATATGGTCCTAACGTGTACTTGAAATGCATTGGCTAATTGCCGGGCAGTTTGTCCAGTTTGCAATCGTCCATGGCTTGGTGTCGCTCATTTCTTCAATCTTGGCATGTGGTAGCAATTCAATAACGAATGGATGTCATCCGATCTGAGTGGATTGTTAGAGGGCAAGAAATGAGGGAACGCATGTGCATTTCAATTTGCACGGACCTCATGTACATCGGGTTACCATGGTCGTTGCTGTGATGCGTTTGGGCGATCCGTTTTATTGTCATCATATTTTTAATCATTAAATTTCATTTTACCGGACAATGTAATGTTAAATTTTAGAAACTTTGACAAAACTTGCCCAGATATTTAAAAAGGAAAACATTTCATTCAATGTTACTTGGGGTTACGTTTCTTTTCCGGTTCAGTATATTTAACTATTTCATGAGATTTCTCTCATCAAACTAAAATGCGTCCTAACATGAAACAAACTTAAAAATATAAATTGTGGACAACGGGACAGAGAGCATTTAAACCTATTTGAGGTCATCCTTAAAGCGTTTCTGCCTGTGAAGATCCGGGTTAAAATTGGTTGCCATCAGCTCATGCCAATAAAGAAGATCGATTCTCATGATGTCAAACACTGGAACGATTGAAACTCGATTACTGGCAACAAGTTTTCTTATTGGTGTAAAATGTGAAAAAGGGAACATTGGATTTGATAGGGACTGAAGATGAATTGAACATGTTTTATTTATCAGCTGGTACTCACAGCACCAGTACACCCCACCCCCCAAACCCCACCCCCGCTTACCACCTCATACTCCAATCTGCCAATGACACTGGACCTAAGCCAATAACAACGGATGCGCGCGTACAATCTCACACAGCGACCACACGTCGAAGTGCACGTCTATTAAAAACATGTAACACAGATAACATAAATAATCAATTTACTTTCAAAGACAGAATCGATGCACTTATCTTTGTATGTATCTTGAGAATGAAGCCAAATACTGTAAAGCAAAAAGGAGATATCTAATAACATATACTTTTTTGTCAGAAACGAAAGTGTTGCATTCTGGAAACATAAAGAAATGTTACCCAAAGAAGTTATAGAATACTCGATTCCACACCCTCCAGGTGCAGTGGGTGTCGTTTGATGAACAGATTGTGGTTACGTGTTTTCATGTGTAATTCATTTTGCACGATGGATTAATGCAACTGTGTTGTTTTAATAATTCGTAATCCTTTCACACAATTGCAGAGTGCTCGTCCTTTGGATCTACCTTCACCACCTTCACGGATACTGCCATCACCGATCATAATCTTGAGTCCCATACATCGAAGACGTCAGCAGAATGTGAACAGTTGTGTCTAGACGCCTCATTCGTATGTAAATCGTTTGAAATGTTTTTCAATAACTGTTTATTGCAGAAAGTCTCCTGGTATGATGTTACAGGAAGTGAACGTGGATATAAGAAATATGTCAACCATAGCCAACGCAGATGTAATTGGTGAGCTACGGTATGAACTTGAGGGCCATTCTATGCTACAGGAGTAACAATCCAAAAGCGCTTACAGCTTGTCTATATATCGGTGCTTTTCCAGCACACAGAAGCAGTGCAAGACCTTATGATTTCAATGTATTGTGTCCAGGGTTTGGTGCTGGTATTATAATAATGATTAACCATTTTACTTGGATTTTTTTCCGAAGAAAATAATTTGGTCCAGATATAACAGGGAAGAAATTAATGCATCCTCAATTTTAGCCACCAGCCCGAAAAATATATTTGCAGGCCATATTGGATGTCCTGTATATTAATGTACCTGTGAA
This sequence comes from Haliotis cracherodii, assembly GCF_022045235.1. Classification (NCBI taxonomy): domain Eukaryota; kingdom Metazoa; phylum Mollusca; class Gastropoda; order Lepetellida; family Haliotidae; genus Haliotis; species Haliotis cracherodii. The sequence continues at coordinate 21,449,617 of NW_027266268.1, forward strand.
TACAAATCTTTGAAAAAATTGCTTAGTTCGTGTGTTTAGACTGAAAACTTTTACATCCTGAGTCCATTGGGCAACATAAATAATTTCACTTACACATCACAATCATAAAGAAGCGAGATTATGTCAGTCAGTAGTGGTCTGCATCTCTTCTTGTAACAGCAGGTAACATTTAGGAGATATACATACTGTGTGTTCAATGTAGAGCTAGGTTACCTGTAGATTTTACCCGGCTAAATTGAATTTGGAACCGAACGCGCAGCGTGAGGTTTCAAATGTTTAATTTAGCGCGGTTAAAATTACAGGTAACCTATTTTATGAATATGAGCTTCCGCGGTGATGCGGGCGTCAAACCAGCTGTTTCAATTAGCTGTGATTTATCACCTTCTGCTTGACCAATCGAGTAAATTCCAAATTCATGGCAGAATGAAACGTTGAACTAAAGGAGTTTGATAAGCATCAGCCTCGGAATCCTTACATAGACATTTTGGTCAACCCCTTGTTTAGCTTCACTGTGTCGACACGCTGACTGTCAGTTCCAATCACTTAATATTAACATAATACTGTGTGGCCCCTTCAATGATTTAGTGCGCACTGTATAACAGGTTTGAATTTAGTACCACATGTAAGTATGTTCCAGAAATATTTTTTACTGTGGTTAATTGATGTATGTCATTACTCTTGTTTTGATTTCCTAATGTCCAGCGTACTGTGGGTGTTGTTTCAAATGTCAGACTTTAGTCGGGGGCACGGCCGACTCAGTCGCCCGAGGCGCTGCAATTCGCTGTGCAGAGTTGCGTCCCTTAGACATGCCCGAAACATATGGCCAGCTTCGCCCTGATTATGTTTCTAGGTTTGGCAGCAATATGCCGATGCTCGGGGTTTCACCATTGCGGTAAACATTTTAGACCCTAATCACTTCGGGCTTTCCTACACACCAAGCTGTGATGCCGTGATGTAAGTGATTATGCAAATCTGATCACAGCTGTGCTTAACCAACTAACTCACTTACTTCTAATATATTTTTGTGAATATTGATATGATCTTGGACAGTACTTGGAGCGCCTCCGTGGTCTAATGGTAGAGCGTCCGCCCGGTGAGCGGAAGGTCCGGGGATCGATCCCCGAGCACGTCGTATCAAAAGACGTTAAAAGATGGTACTTGTTGTTACCCTGTCTGGCGCTCACCATTAAAGGGCTAAAACAAGGACTGATCGGCTTGGAGTCAGTATACTGTGTCTGAGTGGGGTATTCATATTAAACTATGGCATGGTATTTCAGAGAGCTAGCAGTATAAATCGGCATCAGTCCGGACTAGTACAAGCAGCCACGCATACACGTGCATGCTCGTCGCAATATAAGTGCAATAATCTTGGACGCGACGTTAAACCCAATTTCACCTCACCTTGACAGTACTTATTTGTACCTACATTTTGTTCACCTTACTTTGTTACTATTACATGTGAAATGTGTGTCAAGTTGCTAATATATTCTATGGATGAACACACACTTTTAATATTTACATTTCAATATGTGTCAAATTGCTTATACATTTCTTCTATAGTTGAACACGCCGTTATACTTCATTACTAACACAAAGTGATGTCAATAAAACTCATACAAACTTGCAAACTGTTGTTTGGTTTCGTTATGATACTACTACTAAATGTAAACTGCCGGGGAAAAGAAAGTATACACCTATGTTTGATGGTGGCTAAAAATTATTATTCGATGGTGATGTATTTGAGTAACATGGTTTTCGACCATAAGTTTGTAGTGTTTCGGCCACGTTTTGGTAATATTTCTAATGTGTAAGTCAAATCTTAATTTGAAGTGTATACTTTATTTTGCCTGGCAGTTTGGAAACTGTTTTAATACTGAAATCGGGTGTTTTCGTTGTTTCCTATACCAATCGAACATAAGAGAATAAAAGCAACAAAACCCTTCCCAAAGTCGAGAGCCAACCTCTTAGGTTTATATTAAAGCAGTGAAAGGGCCTTTTACTTACTTACTTACTTACTTACTTACTTACTTACTTACTTACTTACTTACTTACTTACTTACTTACTTACTTACTTACTTACTTACTTACTTACTTGTGGTCTGTGCAACCCAAGAGGGGGGTTTAGGGGTTGCTTATATAGAATTTGGGATTTTTGATATTTGGAATAGATGCCGATGGGGTTGGGGAGGAGAACTAAGGGAGCTGGGTATGGTGGATGTTTGTTTGTTTATGTGATTTTGATTTGGCCTTTAAGCAAGTTGACTGATATTTCGAGAGTAACCCAAGGATATACGGATTATCTGTCCCGCGGGAATTAATGTTGAGAGTTCCTTGTTAAATTGATAAATTACAAGAAGCCATCGATATAAAAGACTCCAGCCGTCAATCAACTGTGTACCATGGTCATCAACTCATCAAAGACCCTAATCAGCCATAATCCCGTTGTATATATTACTGGCTTCATCTTTTGTTTATGTCACTGACTTCACTGATGATTGTCATCACCACCCTTGTGTGTACATAACAGGCTTCTCTACTCCAGTATAACAATATCTACTCTACTGTATAAAAATTGCCTCCTAGTTCTATATATACTTGCCAACCACACTCTGTATATAAAAAATCCCTCACTAAAGCCATCCCTCACAAAAGTAAACCCAACCCTACTACGATCAGTAGCTATCACTAACATTTAAACTACCTGGGACAGCTGGGCCCATATATACACTGATGGATCCAAGAATCCTATCAACAACAGTGCTGGTTACGGTGATCCATATCCACAGCTCCAAACCCCAAGAACATTCAGTTCGCTTGCCTGATGGTCAGTCAGTATTCACGGCTGAATTGGAGGCAATTCATCATGCACTCAAACTCATTCCGGAACTTCCGGAAGCAAAAGGCAGTCGTCCTATCAGACTCGCTAAGTGCACTTCAGGCCATCAGTGGCAGAAACACAGGCCAAACACAGTCAACAATATTCTATACGAATATGCAAAACTATCGGACCAAGGGCAACAGGTGGAGCTGTGTTGGATCCCCTCTCACATAGATATTCATGGAAATGAAAAAGCAGACTCACTGGTGAAGCTAGCTCTAGACAAAGCGGATATACAGCGTATTCACTTTAGTAAACTAGAGATAAAAAGCAAAATCAAAGCCTCCATAGCAGAAAGATGGCAAGCCCAATGGGACGCACGTAAGATCAGCAGATGGCTATACAAAATTCAACCCAAGGTCCAACAAAAGCCAAACGCATACTCAAATGAAAGGAAAATTGAAATTGCTATCTCAAGCCTCAGACTCGGTCACAAAAAGCACTATGACAAGGTTTGTTCATCTTGCAATCAGGCTAAAAACATTGATCACGTGTTACTAGAATGTCAAGACCATGCCCCAGCCCGGGCTAGGTTAAAACAAGAATTGCAGTTAGATCTGCTATCTGTCATAGATCTCCTAAAGCCAAGAGATGCAATGGCGAAGGCCAAACTAACTCTATTTCTGAGAGATGGACAGCTACTCGAACGTATATAAACAGAGCAGCCAAGGATAGAAATGAAATCATATCAATATAAGGAAATAGAAATCATATCAATACAAAAACAGAAACTCCAAACTCACAATAGATAGGTGTACCCTACTCACACACAGGAGTCCCAAAGAGGGACAGGTCAGCTGAAATTGCCTAGGCAGAAGGCGACCTCCTAAACACTTAATGCAACAACAACAACAACTCTGTATATCACTTGCTTGATAACGGTGTTAGAACCTACAACGAAACGTCGCTCTTAATTGTAATAAAGAAGTTGTTCATCCATAAATTATTATCCTAACTTATAAATTAATAGATTTAGAGCAGATAATCACCCATAATCTTATATAACCAACAGTATTTTTTGTGAGAAAATGTAGAAAAATGTGAGTTTCTTTGTCTCAGATAAGGACACAGTTAACCTATTGTTGGAAAAGACGTCAACAAAATCGTCATCTTCAATTATTTGCGAAAATGCGCTCATATCTCGTTACGTTCCTGTGGTCATAACATAAATGTGCTGTCTTCGCAAAACATTGACAACAATGGTTGGATGGTTTGTTGTTTAACGCCGCACTCAGCAATAGTCCAGCTGTATAAAAATAATCGAGTCTGGACCAGACAATCCAGTGATTAATATCATGAACATTGATCCACACAATTTGGATCGATGACATGCATCAACCAAAACAGGAAGCCTGACCACCTGATCCCGTTAGTCGCCTTTTACGACAAGCATAGTCGCCTTTTACGGCAAGCATGGGTTGCTTAAGACCTATTCTACCCCTGATCTTCACGAGTCGACAACAATGATACAGTTAATATAAGGCTCAGAGAGAATTACTGATAAATAATACATCATACCTATATTACCTACATGTATATCATATACTTTCGCTTGTGGGTAATGTAAAAACTCAAATGAGTAATATATAGAATAACTAGCTCGAAACTCGGAATTACGGATAATCTGTCACGAGTAAATCAGTGGCGTCAATCCCGGGTCATTAGCGAGGGACTGAAAACATGAATGTTGTGAGGATATTAAATACTGTTTTATAAAGAAGTTTCGTTATGTGTGATCTTCTCACGGGTGAGTAATGAAATATAATAATGTGAGTGCCAGGATCCGATATTTATGGGGGAGAATTCTGAAATCGTCTTGATTATTATCCTTGGTCTGTCAACATAGCCTCACACTCTTGGGTTTCACCAAAGTGTTAAAGGGGTACGGGTGACCCAGGCGTCTTCAGTCTTTCCGCTGTCGTGTGTTTTTCCAAAGTGGTTAACGTCTACGACCTTCGTTCGTTAAGAAACAAGGTGCGACAGAACTGAAATTCTGTTACAACATTCCTTAAACCTTACAAACTCTCTCTCTCTCTCTGATGATGATGATGGTGACGTCGATGGATTTGAAAACATGTGCGTTAACGGGATTTCAATATGCATTGTTTAGCATCGTGCTGACAACAACCACGCCTGTCCGAAAATGAGCGTCTGCGAGCCATTGGTATGCTTGAAACAGGATCGAGTCAACGTGATGTTGGAAGTCAATTTTATATAACGTCAACAGAAACACCATTTTGTGTTTATGGCAACATTGGCAACAGACGAATGCAGTCAGAAACCATCGTCGGAGTGGCAGGCTACGCGTAACCAATAATCGACTAGACAACTGGATTCGAACAACACACCTACGAAATCGATTCCAGCCAGCAACAATGACTGCAAGAAGCATCTCTGGCCTTCGACGAATATCTTCACAAACCGTACGCTGTCGCCTCAGATCTGCAGGGATTGTCGCCAGAAGACCCGCCAGACGTCCCATTTTGACAGGAAACCAGCATCAAGCACGTCTACAGTGGTGCAGACAGCGATTACGCTGGACGGCCATGCCGTGGGGACAAGTTCTATTCACTGACGAGTCTCATTTTCAACTCAGCCACAGCGATGGAGGGATTCAAGTGTACCGACGTCGAGGTGAACGTTACGTCAATCACTGTGTCATTGAAGAAGATCGGTTCGGGGGCGGCAGCGTTATGGTATGGGATGGGATTACAGCAAGACAGAGGACCCGTTTGATAGTGGTAGAGGGAAATCTCAATGGACAGCGCTAACGCGACGAGATCATCGGCCCTGTTGTTCTACGGTTTTCGCGTCGTCATGGCCCAGGCATTACGTTTCAACATGACAACGCCCGGCCTCATATTGCTCGACTTGTTCAGGATTCTCTTCAACAAAACAACGTGAATGTTACCCCTTGACCGACTCGCTCCCCTGATCTCTCACCAATCGAGCACATGTGGAATGAGATTGATCGACACTTCAGGAACTTCGAAACATGCTCCAGCAGATATGGACAGTTATCCCACAGGACTTTGTGCGACGCCTGGTCCAGTCCATGAGACGAAGATATGTTGCTTGCATCGCAACAAAAGGTGGACACACGCGCTATTGATTTGTAAATTGACATTTTGACATGTTCATGTTTTTTTATGAAACCATGCATTTTCTGAAGTCAGTATTGCACATTAAAACCATTTGAACACTTACAGGAGTCTTTTATCTGTTGCAAACCGAAATTGTTTCAGATTTGGTAACAAAACATAACTTTGCATTAAATCTTATTCAGTGTCACAGGAACTTTTCAGTATATTCAAATAGAATTATTTGTATAAAAGTCACTAATTTTGACAGCCTTTAGGGATCTCTGCCTATGGCCTACAGCCACATATTTGACTTGAAACGTCACAATCATATTTGAATTAATGCAAGACGGTCACAAATTTGACTGGACCTCTGACAATCACCTATTTGATGTGATACATGACAATAAGCTATTTGACTTGATTGATTACCATTCCAGATTTGATGTTAATGCGATATGACATCTTATCTCAGTCAGTGTGGGGCACGGGTGGCCCAGCCGTCTTAGGCTCCGCGATTCGCTATGCAGAGTTGTGTCCCTTGGGCACACCAGAAACCTATGATTGTGGGTTTGAATCCCGTTTCCCCTCGATTATGTTTCTAGGTTTGTCAGCACCATACCAGTACTCGTGGGTTTCACCGAAGTGGTAAACATCTGAGACCTACATCACTTCGGGCTTTCCACCCAAATCAAGGTGACACACTGCGATATAACTGGAATACTATGAGCACGATGGGTGTAATAACACACAATAAATCAAGCATGACCCTGATAACTTTTTTCCATTTAAGTCGCTCTAACCACAAGCATATTTTGTTGCTGACCTATATGCTCCGTCGAAATCGGCAAGGCGTCTGTTATGTTAAATGAGCCGGTACGTGAGTCATATTGCGCGCTGATGTATGCAGTGTCATATCATGGCTGTGAACACATAACACACAGATACATTTGGAGTCAACAGGATGTCACAACTCATCACACAACTCATCTTCCCAAGGCAAGGGCGTAAGCTCCCTTGCCTCGGGAAGCTGCACACAAGCAACATTTATTTAGTCATATTTTTCCCACCGAGTCCAACGGATTTCATTTATGGCCAAAAATCAAACTAATTAAGGGAGGTAACCGTTGATACGGTTTGATGATTATAATACCCGACCGATGATACTTTTCCAGAGATCACCTGATCGGTACGACGAACCTCAACTGAAACTTTTCAATAGGCAAACCCCATAAGTCCGGATGATTTTGTTTTGTATTTCGGTCATTATTGTGTTTACCGTTCACACAACACAGTCATCATCTTGCTTGTCACAACCATTTTTTCACTGGATATGATTACATATCATCTTGTGTGTCCTTCTAACAACTCGTGTTGATATATTTGATACCAAGAGACACTCGGTGAGATTATATGTATAATAAAAAGAATATTAGTATATAAGAATATTTTGAAGACACCTTCAACGACATCTGCATCACCATTATTCTCTTTATTGTGGGCTCCTTCACTGGTACTTTAGTGACCCTGGCATTTCGAACAAAAATAATAGAGCAGATGCAACCATATCGTGTTATCTCTGAAACTGCCTAACAGCAGCTGGATATAAGGCGTCGAAATGGCTGTTACATTCAATAGCAGTACCAGAATTCGATGATTGTGTTTTCGAATACCAGTTTCACCCTAATCCCTGGTACAATTCCATGAATGCTGATAAGTTCCTATAGAATTCCAACAAATTATCTTGAATATATTTAATCAAATCGGTGCACATACCTAGAATGCTTACAGATTATCATAACATAATTTATGTAATTTCAGTGCATATACAATGCTTACAGATTATCAAAAGATACTTTTTGTATCTCCAGTGCATATTAAATGCTCACAGATCATCATCAACATCGCCGAACGGTACACTATCACAGGATTTCGATATAGTACATCTTGGTGACTTCGCTGTCCCCATTCGACGCGCTAACGTAATAGGCTCCCTCCAAACTATCTGTAATGTTCTTGAACCGGAACAACGTTTGGGTACGGTAACGGGTTCCGGTGGTGATAGTCTCCACTTCCTGCTCCGTAATCTCGCGACAATCTCGGAACAGCTTCAGAACCGGTTTAGGATAGCCCATGGCATCAGCATGGGTGTAAGGCCATCTCGAATTAATGTATTCTGGATTCCCGTCGAGTTCACTAAAAACAAAACTCACACTGTTCTGAAAAGGAGAAACGTGTCTTCGATTCTTTAGATATACCCAGTGCCTGAGTTTGATGCTATTAAGAAGGCTATATGCAGAGTCAACTCTTAATGCGACCACGAATCTTATCTCTCCTTCGGTGTAGGGGAAGGATGTGTTAATACGCGCCAATGTATGCTCTATAGTCGACGCGCGTGTCATGTTCAGAGCCGGTAAGATAAATGAGTTTCTCCTATAAAACCGGTGGCGTTCTGATTTAGAAGAATGTATGCGAGTTTCAGTTGGAGGGAGCGACTGATAATCAAACGAGGATAGTATTCCGACAGTGTAATCCATTTCGAGCGACACAAGAGTCTCGGACTCAAGAGACAGATCAATGTTAACAAGTTCGCCTTCGTCAAAATTGATGAGACCATCGGGCTGAGATCTGAACACCAAAGGGTTGATGGCGTTTTGTTCTAATGAGCTGTTTAGAATGACTTCCTTGTTAAAGATCAGTTCTATTTGGTAGCTGTCTCCATAGATGAAGGTATGTATGTTAACTGCATATCCTTCCATGAACATATGAAGCGTTGCTTGCCCTTCCGATCCAGTGAAGTTATTGGTTGTGTTGTCCAAATCTATTAATCATAAGAAGCAATGAATGTTACATTACTCGCGTAAAAGATGTGACTCGTAGGGTTTAATCGTTCGAGCCAAATAATGCCGTTTCATATCAATTCGTTACAAAGTCTCGAAACAGGAAGGTAAACGAAATTTAAATTTAGTATCCAAAACTGGCTCACATGGGAAATGCTTTCCGGATCAGCCATTGGTCGATTGGGGTTGAGGTTTCAACGTTTGGGTTGAGGTTTAAATGTTGGGGTTGAAGTTTAAATGTTGGGGTTGAAGTTTAAAGTGCAAGTCTCGTGGGTATATAAACAGCACATGTATGTGTCCTTTCCAAATCAAAACTTAATATTTTGTATATGCATACTACATTTCCCCATGACACCTTTTTCAACAATAAGCTGTTTCCCTTCATTGCAGAATTACGCCATTTAGAGACAACTTCACTCCTTAAACAAACCAAAAAATATGCTTAGATGATGATGAGGTTTCAACGTTTGGGTTGAGGTTCAAATGTTGGGGTTGAAGTTTAAATGTTGGCGTTGAAGTTTAAAGTGCAAGTCTCATGGGTATATAAACAGATTTGGGCAGATCGTAACATCGCTTTTGCAAATATTGTAATCAAAACATCGAAAGCAGCGCGTAAATAAGATCTATCAATCTATCAGATCCAGTCTATCAATTGCAAAGTCTGAAACGAAAATACAGCGGAGGCGGAGCCTTTATATATAGAGGTTGAATATATGGTCTTGCTGGAGGAAATAACCTTCAAAATAACACACTTGATAGCACAAGTGTTGTTTAACATTTCTTTTTGTATTAACATCATTTCACATATTTACTGTACAAATACATTTTCCTATTCGGATAGAATTTCCCGTTTCCAGTAACCTTTTCTTGTACGAGGCTAGTTAATGGATCGGTTGGTCAGGCTCAGTGGCCTGGTTCATATTGGTCAACGTATCCTGACGGCGTGATAATTTGCTCATGATATCAATCACTGGTTTTCGTAAGCAAACAAATTTATACTTTCATACTTACGGCCGACAAAACTTCCGACCTTCCACAGCACGATGGGTTGGTTTTCCGCTTCATAACTCACTGTGATGTGTCGCATGCTCCCCTCAGCAGACATCCGGACGTCGGTCACTACCGGGACACTTCTACAAATAGACGTCTGGGGGTGACGAAGACAATTCAATGAGTCTTGTTTTACGCCGCATTAAACAATATTCAAACAGTTCCACGACAAGGGACACCAGGAAAAGGCGAAAGTTTTAATCACTACACTACGCCGGAGTCTTTCTGAAAAAAACAAACCCTAACGTATTAAGTCATCAATCTCAAGGCACTTTAAGTAAATTGTTATGTTTGAATAACGTTAAGTCGAAACAATTTGGACTGTGAACCGAAACGGAAATATGACGCTAAAACCATTGCACCAGCCACACTGTAGCAAATATGTTCTCACTCTCATTCTCAACACAAACCTAAACACGTCCTTGCCCCATAATTAAAACACCTTACCTTCCCTTAATATGTTTAACGCATTAGTAATCACAACCCAAGGAAACACATGATACAATCACTGTCAAGTAAGGGCGTTCCAGCCCACCAATTTATGCAATAACATAGATAGATAGTTATTCTTTATTTCCTCCATTTGAATGAAGATTACATTATGCAGATATGATTATGTTACATGTTTAACATGAATTGGGGGTATATTTAGACATGTGCATAAACATACAGGTTTTTTAGCAGGTATCGCCATTTCCTTATAAACCGGCTTACATTAATTATTACTTCCGCCAACACATCTCTTTCTAGTTCCATAATACATTCTATTGTAGAATCAGTTTACATAGTTTGTTGTTGAGAATGTGCCGACCGACCAAAGTTTTTGTTTTCTGTTCTTCGTCATCAGAGCTACCGATTTTGAGGCGACTGACGGCCATGTCGACCGAGAGAAACTGGCGAGCAGTTTGAACTACACGTGTTTGAATTTTGTATTTACAATAATTCGAAGTCATGTTTAATTCATTGCTGTATTAATTATTATACATGAATCAAAATGTTTATGTATCGCCAAAGTTAATTATATTGCTTAAATTGTCGATGAATTAATGCCGCTCAAACGAACTATTTCACATTCGCTGAATATTAGTGTTGAGTGTAGACTATGTGTGATCATGTAAAATTCAACGAACACGCGTATGAATGTTATGAAATGCGACGTCGCCACTGTTATAAGAGTAAACTTGACGATGGGTAACAAAAACAATACACTACTCGTGACGAGGATTATCTGTCCCTTGTGAAATTAATGATGAAACAACATTAATTTCACTCGGGACAGGTAATCCGTCATTCCTCGTCACTAGTTAAATATTGACTATAGTCTTAAATGCTAATTTTCGTCTGTCAATGTTCATAATAAGAATTTCTTACCGTCTGTAGGATAAGGAACAACGGGAGAACCAGTTCGAAGCGCACAACCGCCATGTTGAAATGGATTGCTATAGCCTTTAAAGGTCAGCTACTTTGTCTAACATTAACCGGATGTACGTATTTTATACATTCAAGCAATAATTGCTTAATATATTAATATCCCTATTTGATAGGATCAAAAATATTCTGGGATGGGAAAGAGACATAAAGAGACTTTACATGGACAGTTTTGTCAACATTAAAAGGGGCAGTATTTTCTCTGGGATCTCTGCACCAGAAAACCTAGACGTTTTCAGCAAACTTTACAGACCTCCTTACCTACTGGTATCCTGGTAATTAAATCTGAACTCACATCCATGCTGTTCCCGAACGCCTGCAAGATGAATATCTAATTGAGGCTCCTTATTTTCAATGGGCCTCCATGCACCCAAAACGAATGACAGCACATGCATGTGTACCTTCCAACTCTAAACGTATTATTTTGTATTTGTATTTCCCCATGACGCCTTTTCAACAATAAGCTGTTTCCCTTCATTGCAGAATGTACTTCATTTAGAGACAACTTCACTCCATACACAAGAAATATGCTTAGATGATGAGGAGATTCAAAACCCCTGGTCAATGCCAGACTATGTGGAGATGTCTTTAGGCTCCAACCATCTCACATACCTTTGAGATGTTTTAAGGCGGCTGCTGCACACAAAAGGTGACCTGGTATGAGCAAGCAGACCATTACCAACGCACATGTACACGCCGCACACAACAATATATTTCAGCTATATGACGGCGGTCTGTAAATAATTGAGTCTGGACCAGACAATCCAGTGAATGGTATCATGAGCATCGATCCACGCAATTGGGATCGATGATATGCATCAACCAAGTCAGCGAACGTGACTACCCGATCCCGTCAGTCGTCTCTTACGACAAGTATAGTCGCCTTTTACGGCAAGCATGGGTTGCTGAAGACCTATTCTACCCCGGATCTTCACGGGTTTCATGTACATGTAACTGTTGAGGAATGTTTATCTATGCGTCAGCAATATGTAACTTACTAACGGTCACATACTACAATGAAACCACGTTAACCAGACGACGATGTCTTCTCTGGCGACTGTTAGCAAGTGAAATAGGGGCACGGGTGGCCCAGTCGTCTAAGGCGCCGCGATTCGCTGTGCAGAGTTGCGTCCCTTGGGCACGCCAGAAACCTATGATTGTGGGTTCGAATCCCGGTTCGCCCCGATTATGTTTCTAGGTTTGTCAGCACCATACCCGTGCTCGTGGGTTTCACCGAAGTGATAAACGTCTGAGACCTTCATCACTTCGGGCTTTCCTCCCACATTAAGCTGACACTCCGTGATATAACAGGAATACTGTTTAAAGCGGCGTTAAACAGAACTCACTCACTCTTTAGCAAGTGAAAGCCAAACATAGAATTAACAACTATTATGCGATTAAAACCGTGGTAGGAATATAATTACCTCGACGGTTTTGACTGGTCTAAAATGACATCACCGGGGCACACTTACGCAATGTCAATAGAAATGAACATTGCTCCATGCCTATGAAACATGACGCCAGATATTCCGTAATGGTTGCAGGTTTATACAATTTTAAGAAATTATATAATATGGAAGGAACAATTCTTGAAAATAGTCAATTCCTACATATACGTCAGGCGGAACCGCAGTTGATAACAATGGTTCTTCAGTTACTATTGTTGACTCAAATACATCCTTACATGCCACAGTTAACAGTACATGTATTATACGGATCTAGACTATGGTGATAACATGAAGAAATAAAGTGCAACTTAAGTGTGTGAAAAATGGGAAAATATACTTTACAAAAGCTTGGAATGATATCTTTACTCGATTAAAAATGCACAAAGAATGCAAAGTTACTAGATGTCCAATACATATTTACACACAGAATTATTCACACAATGAGGAAGGTGATGGATAAAGCTCTTTGTTATTGCTGCATGCTGGAGATTTAATGCACTATATTCTTAATGTGACCAGGTCTGAGGTTTTTGGTCCCAACTGGGACATGTTATGAATGACATTTATTCTTACACTGCCAGTAATATCCTTTTCGTCAAAAAATTATTGCCAACATGAAATATAGACATGTATCTGATATTAAGCACAATTTCGTTTACTTGAATATCAATTTGTATTAGAATACTACCCGAGTGAGTGAGTATGGTCTTACGCACTATCACGGCGGGTTACACCCGATAAGGACTTCACACTTTGTATCAATGTGGGAATCGAACCCAGCGTGACAAGCGACCATTTAACGTTCCCCTAGATCTACCCCACTGTCTCTTAAAGTTGAGAAATGTGTTGTATAATCGAACCAAAATGTTAAATGAGAAATAAAAAACCATAGGGAACATGCAGGATTCCCCTCAGATACCAATCCTGGACTACTGACTTGTCATTTACGTCGGTGGTTGTTAAAGCTATGTACTGAAAACTAATAACTGACCTGAGCAAAATGTCATAATATATTGAAGCGCTCATAAAATATTTTACACCTTACATGAAGTGTCACTGTCCAACGCCAGAGAATAATCGGTCTCGATTATAAACCGAAACATTGTGCGCAAAAGGCAAACAGTGGTGAAAATAAAAATTTTCACCATTTTGGAATGATGGAAACACATGTTTTGGTTGTCCTTATCAGGTTTTACTCAGAAATCATTTGACGCTTTGACATAGAACAAACTTCTTTAAGTGAGTCAGTGAGTATGGTTTTAGCATGCTGTTTAGTTTCAAAGGTATAGCATAGAGAGCGGCCATATAAGGAGGAACCAATCATCTGACTGTCCAACTTAATGAGAAAATTTCTATCTAATCTGTCTGTCCGTATACAAGAGTAGTAATTGAACTATGAAAACAATACCATGGAATTGGGATTTGGAACTCTGTATTTCTATGTCCACACCACTACGAACAGACTCAAAATCAAATTTGTTGCCATGGAAACAGAAAAAAATATAGAATCTAAACATCCCCAAAAAAGCCAAAGGCACCAGCTGACAACCTGGTCTTTGTGTTTGCACATTTTCAAGAAAGAGTATCTTTTAGTTTTAGAGGTATGGTCCGAATTTATTTTTTTTAATTCCTAAATAGCATATATGTATATCTTCCAAATTTTGCTGAAAGATGTTGATCAGCACTTGATCCGGATCCAAATTGTTTCCATGGAAATTGAGAAAAGTAAAAATGACAAAAATCCGCAAATAGCAAAACGCACCACTTCAGGATTTGTTTGATATATCTACCAAGTTTGATATAGATCGGTTTTTGAGTTGTACTCCCAAAACGAAATTCCCCACCCCGACTTCCGATCGCGAATACTTGGTGTCCTTCGTTTTTAAAATTATAGGCTCCTTTTGAAAATTAGCTTAGTGTCTCCTAATTATGACCCTAAACCTAAGCCTATACTGAAACTACAGTTCTTCATTGACCAGATTGTAGGTCTTCGAAGAAGTCAATGTATTAAGTTACATTCTCTTGTGAATGTGTCAATATTTCTTTATCTTTGTGTCAGAAAATAGGCTGCTCGCTCATAAATGCGTACTTGTCGTCCTCAACCTTTTCGAGTAGAGATGATGTATTCAGTTATTTAATACACATACATCACTAATAACACATCACATTAGGATGAGTAAAACTTATATTTATAACAATTATAATGTTTTATTCACAACCTGACAGTAAATTAAACTGTTGCCATCTCAGCACATATGTGTAAAGTGGCAAAGAAGGAAAAGGTGAAATATAATTCAGGCCACAATATGTCTCCGTGAGGCAACGCCTGAAAGCAGCACCGTAGTATTTCTCTAATCGATTGATTGTATCCTTGTATTGCTACATTGCAGTCGCCTGATATCATTTCGAGCCCATTTTAAGTTATCTATCTTAGTTGATTTTCTTCGTGCCATCTCCCTCTGAAGATATATATACTCATGCTGTACCTTTTATATTCTTTTGGTGTTGTTGAATGGACAAACCAAACTATTCTGGTTATTGACACCCTCACACGAAGAATTATGTCAGACAATAGATCCCGCCACCCTTGCTTTTCCGTTCATCGCTCATTTTTACCAATTATAATGGAAGGGCATGGTTTCATTAACGTGACGGTCTTCATGATAGAATTGTATTGTGTACTTTTGACTACCTGCATCTTTCTCTTATCCAAACTGACACTACCTGCATCTTTCTCTTATCCAAACTGACACTACCTGCATCTTCCGTTTATCCAAACTGACACTACCTGCATCTTCCGTTTATCCAAACTGACACTACCTGCATCCTCCTCTCATCCCAGCCGACACTACCTGCGTCTCCTCGTATCCCAACTGACACTGCATGCATCTTCCTCTTATTCCAACTCACATCACATGTACCTTCATCCTCTCTCATCCCAACTGACATAACCTGAATCTCCCATTATCCAAACATGATACATGATCTCTGTTTCTGTAACCACGAAGGCCTGAATCACTTCCTGAATTACTCAAACATTAACATAGGATGCCCTTTAACAGCTCAACTCGTTCAGTGCGGCGTTGAACAAGGCAGGCATGCTTTGACGCGGACATGACAGAGTTTAAACTAGAGTCACCTCGTAATGATGGGTAAATATGTGGCCCCTTTTGTCGAAACTGAACTTTTCAACTCAGGAAATTAACGTCTTTTCTGTCGGTTAAAGAAATAAATTGTACGTTATTTCTATTAAGATATTAATCAGCAAAAAGCAGTTTATGCAATATGCATGCAGTTGTAAAGGTTGAGTAAGTGGGTATGGTTTTACGCTGTTTTTAGCAATATTATAGCAATATCACGGCGGGGGACACCAGAAATGGGCTTCATACATTATACCCATGTCGGGAATCGGACCCGGGTCTTCGGCGTGACGCGCGAAAGCTTTAACCACTAGGCTACCTGACCTCCCCCGTAAAGGTTGATAACATGATTAAATATTGTGCTGATACAGTTGCGAGAATTCTTGAAATAAAAGACTAGTAAGACCAAATGTTTTGTGTACGTTTTGTTGTTCTTCATATCCTTGACGAGAGACCCCAGTTTGTAAATAGCTTAACACTCAGAGCTTCTGTTTGGTTTCTAAACAGTGTCACGGAGAATATGAACATACCACATAAATTGTATTTGAATCCTATAAGTAAACACTTCCTGTTTTATTCAACGTGTTCAAGGGATTTGATGCACTTCGCGAGGTAAGTCCCGTTTTATTACTATAGAGATCTTGATTATGGATCAAATCGTCTTGACTGAGCGCCGCAGGTTTGGATGAAAAAAAGCAAAAGAGGAAGAATCTTATTGGTCACTTGGGAAACTAAGAAGAGACATGACTCCCTAGCCAGTGTGCTGTGAAATTGCCTTGTTTGACATATATGGAAACTTGACTTTTATAGTCAGTTAGTTCGCATGCCTCGTGAAGATGACATCAGATCACGGGTCTTAAAATTCACTTCCAATAAATAAAGATACACAATTAACACAAATTGAATTGCACCCTACTACAAGTATTAGATAAGGAAGCTTTAAAATTAGCCTTTTTTCGCAGCATATTTTGATCGGAAAGTAGGTTTTGTCCTCTGGCATCGGTTGCACATATCAACCACTCTCAGTTTTAGTATTGCATAGGCGTCTAGTATTCACTAACATTTCAAGGTGTAAGCAGGTGTATGTGTGTCTGCTGGTACTTATCTGGACTTGTGTGTGTTTTAATCTACTAGCCTTCTGAGATTCCTTGAACTTTCGCCTCGAAAGCTAGCACACATCCATCAATAAGCCCCATATCATGGGTTGCAGCTTGCAAAACAATGACACGATTACCTTTATCTGATGGGTGCTTTTTGTCTATCTGCCGATAGCCACATGTAGTCAGTGGAATGATTCATCAAGGTAAATTATCTGGACGCACTGACTGTGATAGTTATGAATGGTTAGGAGATAATGTGACCTCATAGACAGGATATATTTTCCCCTAAAAAGTATTCGGTCTTCGCCACAGGCAGTGTATCGAAATCCCATCTCTTGGGAGAGCAATAGTTAGTGCAGTTAACCTTAATTGTATCTTTAATTCCTCCCAAATTCTGCTACAAGTCAGGATTACTTTCTGCTCATAAAGCTTGTACACTATACGCCTAATCACCCTGTATCAAAGCTGTCTAATATCCTTTTACGTCCCAGTTTTGTTTTTGAGACCATCCCTACACCTGTTTTGTTTTATTTATCATACCGTAGACTTATGAATTGAAAAGCCAATAGCTTGGGCAGTTTGGTTATTCACCCTATCTAAATTAATAAAGTGTAAAGAACATGTGTAAAGAAAGTGTATACATTTCCCAGGACAGACTCCATATCGTGTACCATGGTTATGGCTATGCAAGTGTAATGTAACATGCATCATGGGAGCAATGTTAATAAAAGAAACGCAGCGTCATTTTGTCATTTTAGAAGATGCACATCCAGAATTTTCTCAAAAGATTTTTGTGTGTGGATCAGATGTTTTATCAAGACTACATTATTGTCATTATAACGGGGTCACGTGAGCATATTTCTATAGTCTGTTTCAGACTGCCATCATCTGACTTAGATTAAATGTAAACTTCCTGTTTTCGTACGAATTTGTCTCCTGTAAACTTGTCGATAAGACTCCTTATAACATAAATACTTCTAACCACAGGTAGTTAATCGATATTTCAATAACAACAATCTGTGAAAAAGTATATCCTTTTTTAACAGGCAAAAAAAAAGTTATCTAGCATTTCCAACAGTTCTTTAAATACTGCCACAATGTACCACAATTATCATTAATACAATGTTGCAGAATCAAACCCCTTCGGATTAATGAATAACATTCACCTCTAGTTCCTGGAAAGTAATTTGCTTTTGTTTTCATTATTTACTATTAGTTAAGAAGTTCAATATGCATGCAGTTCTAAAAGCAATTGAGGTGCATAACACTTACAATTTGAAGTGAGAACAGAGCTCGAGTATATTCATTAATTCTTTGTTATCCGCACGTCGCTATATAAGTGCAATAGTCTTGGACGTGACGTTAAACCCAATTTTACCTCATCTCACCTGTGTTATCCGACATTTAAGTCCATTAAGTTTTGGCAGTTATACTGCGACACGACACCCAGTTAGTGAAATACACACACGCACATTGTATGTGCATGTATATCTGAGATATGTGCCACAAAAGAAGTGTCTTCCTACTTCTTCAGAAAGGTCATACCTAAGTTTGAAAGGATGTAAAAAGATATTTCTGGTGTTATCATTTTTTATGTATTGGTCCCTATTATATCAAAGGTTGCCATCTTTTGCGAAATGAATATCTTTCCACATTTGACGTCCATAAGCAACGTTGGCAAATCCTGATATCATGTTTCAACAACAAGTAAGCAACAAGTGTAAACTATCTTCAAAGGAAGCCTCGACATGGGTACAATGTGTGAAGCCGATGTCCGGTGTCCCCCGCCGTGATATTGCTGGAATTTTGCTTAAAGCGTCGTAAAACCATACTCACTCACTCACTCACTCAAAGGAAGCCGCTACGTACATAAACTCACAGCATTGAATGGTCAAAGAATGACGCAAAATTGGGCGGTCGGGGTTGGATGTTTTGTCTCTCGATGGGTTGCGTACGGTTCTCAACCCAGGAGTTGTACGAGTTGTTATTGTGACAATTTTGTATCGATTCGATAGATGCAGCAACCGAATATGGTTATCTTTTTGACGTGACGTCACACGTGGACGACTGGACCGTGGCAATCCTTGAGTGATGCTATGCTGTAGAAAACGCCTTAGAAGAGATGATATTGTGATTTCATTAACATTAACATGTCTGGGGACTTCATTTTGCGCCTACATATACAATAAACTAAATATATGTCGCCGTAACGTCGCAAATATATATATAATATGCCATGTACATATTACGGACGAATCAAAGTTTGCCTCCGATTCACAAATTATTAGTGGCAAGTCGGTTGCCAGGGCAACAATTCTTGACCACGAACGGTATTGGGACGGTAGTGTCATAGCGGTATCACACATGACAGGCGAACTGATTTGCTTATTGCACACATTCACAGCGGACAGCGGTATGTTTTTCGTCCTTCCCTTGTTCCATTCACGAGAATTACCGGCAGAAAGTTTGAACTTCAAGACGACAATGCCAGACCAAATCTTGCCCAGGTCCCACGACAAGGCAGACGGACATTGGAGATGCCCTCCAAGTTCCCTGATGTGTCCCCAATAGAGCATCGGGCGGAGAGTGTACGCCAGAGACCCCCCAGCATAGATACAAATGTGAAATTTTGCTCCATGGTCACATTTTGACGTTGTATAAAGGGACTGAAAACTGTTCACTGTCATGTTGCATAAGGCCACAAGGTTGCGCTGAGCTCAGTATCTCGTGTGACCGCCCCGGGCAGAAATCACGGCTCTGCATCTCCTCGACACTGACTGGATATGTGTACGAATACTGTCCTGCGGAATTCTGTGCCATTCTGCTTGTAACGCGTTGGCCAGTTGTGGGAGTGTCTGCGGCGTGTTCTGACGTTGGGGTACACGTCGATCGAGTTCATCCCAGAGGTGTTTGAGATTGGGTTGAAATCTTGAAATCTCGACGGCCAGGGCAAGGCGTTGATGTTGGCATTACCGTGACACGAGCTGTGTGCGGTGGAGCGTTGTCCTGTTGAAACAGCTCCCTCTGGCGTTCAGTGATTGGAAGAGGGTTAGGTTGGAGAATTTGATATATGTATCGATTTGCTGTCAAATTTCCCTGAACCACAACCAAGTCAGACGTCGTGGTGTAGGATATGACCCCCACACCATGACACTACCGCCACCAAATTTGTCGAATTCACGTACACAATGTGGGGCAAAATGCTCATTTCGATAAACATGTTGTCTTCCATCTCGCCGGTGAAGAAGAAATCGTGATTCATCGCTGAACCACACTCGACTCCAGTTTCTCAAATTCCAAATTCAAATTCCAAGTAAGGTATTGCACCAACGCCAGCGTCGCTGTCGATGGATCTGTTGCAAAACAGGGACGATAACTGGTCTTTTGGGTCGGATTCCAGACTCGCGAAGATGGTTCCTGACAGTCTGGTCCTGTAGTCTCCGTAGCTGTGGCATTGCGATGACGTAGGTGGAACAATCGATTGTAGCGATCCTGTGCAGAGGTGGTAACTCTTGGTCGGCCGGTTCTCGGACGGTCTGCAGTGGAATTGACTCGATTATTTACAGACCGCCGTCATTAAGATGGAATATTGCTGAAATAACAACAAACAAATAAAAACACGTGCATAATAGTCCGGAATTATCTGTGACAATGTCATTATCAGCGCTAGCGCCAGAGTCATTGGGAATCCCTATCATGATGACTGACTTGGGCCAGCTGGTGACTCGTTTTTTTAAAGTCTTTTTGCATGACGCGACCGGGGATCAAACCCCCAATTTTTCACTCTCCGGGCGGATGCTCTGCCACCAGACCACGGAGGCGGTCCCAGCTCCTGTGACCTGACTCTTTTGCATATGGCACGAGCGCTTTTTACTCAGAATGTTGCTCGTCACCGTACCATCAGACATTGTTTTCTTCCATATGATATTATTCAATCCACTACCAAACGTTTTTGACGGATTCCGTTTGTTTTGTGTACGTCAAACAGCTTTTGCCTCTACGTATACAAACAAATGGAAAATATTTATCCTGATGTTCGATACACGGAAACATACAAGGCCATTGTTATATTAATAAATACATCTCGGCAGGACCTCATTGTTTGGGAACTTTTCCCTTTGTGTATTTTCCCAAACATTAAAATGTGGTGGTTTTTGATTAAAAAATATGTTAATGTTCTTATAAGAACATAACAAAAATTCAACTGGTTGAAGTGCATGACAGTTACATGACTTTGAAATGCAAAAAGTTTCTGTTTCCCATTCCCTTTTCTCCAGTGTTTTTTAGTTTCCATTTAAATAAATCACTACATCACCCACACGCAGAATTAGGTATTACCAATTATTCCTGCGTATTGGTGTCACCAGGGAATGTCATCAATATGATCTAAGGTTTTGTTTGTTTGTTGTTTAACGCCCGCACAATTGGGATACGATGACATGCATCAACCAAGACGGCGCGCCTGAACCCCCGGACTCGTGAAGATAACCCCCGGACCCGTGAAGATAACCCCCGGACCCGTGAAGATAACCCCCGGACCCGTGAAGATAACCCCCGGACCCGTGAAGATAACCCCCGGACCCGTGAAGATAACCCCCGGACTCGTGAAGATAACCACCGGACCCGTGAAGATAACCCCCGGACCCGTGAAGATAACCACCGGACCCGTGAAGATAACCCCCGGACCCGTGAAGATAACCCCCGGACTCGTGAAGATAACCACCGGACCCGTGAAGATAACCCCCGGACCCGTGAAGATCCGGGGTAGAATAGGTCTTCAGCAACCCATGCTTGCCGTAAAAGGCGACTATGCTTGTCGTAAGAGGCGACTAACGGGATCGGGTGGTCAGGTTCACTGACTTGGTTGATCCCAATTGCATGGATCGATGCTCATGATATCACACACTGGATTGTCTGGTCCAGACTCGATTATTTACAGACCGCCGTCATATAGCTGGAATTATGCTGAGTGCGGCTTTAAACAACAAACCAAACCAAACCAAACCAAAGCCTGATCCCCCAATCTCGTTATATAAATTGCATGCATGCATGTACGATATTTGCATTGTCAGACCTCTATCCACTAACCTTTCTCGCAGGTTCACAAATATTTTCCAACAAAATATGACAAGTCATGCGTATTCCATAAGCACTAATAAAGGAACACGATGTATAAGGAACATGTGTTCATACATGTACACGTACCTGAGTATTGTAGGTATATGTAGTGTACCTTATACATATTTCTTATTGGAATATATTTGAGTTGTTCATAAGCTTAAGTACTGAAAATGTCTGTGTTTACTTGCATTTACCCCGTTGGGACTTGAGGTAGAATGCTATTTTGGATTTTCTGCTAAATGATCAACCTGAGTTGTCTGAGAACCGTTACCATAATTACCAAATAAGGTGAGATAATGGGAATGGTTTTACGCTGCTTATAGCAATATTCCCCACGGCGGAGGGGACACCAGAAATAGGCTTCACACATTGTACCCATGTCAGGAATCGAACCCGGGTCTTCGGCGTGACGAGCGAACGCTTTAACCACAAGGCTACCCGACCGCCCACCAAATAGAGACGTATGATACTTGACAAAGGAATGTATACAAGGTATGAGGTGAATGGTAAAAAAACAGCAACATAATTTACAATTGGCACAAGAAAAAATAGTCCTTGGAATTAATTAGGCCATTCACAAAATGTTCCAGTGAACTTGTCGAGACTGATACCGTAATGTGTGTATATTCACTACCATATGAACAAACTTAATTCTCATGTGCCCCAGGGCTGGGGGGACAGGCAGGCTATTGACATCAGCTGAGGTGACTTGCAGCTGTTATCTGATAAATACCGACATCAACTCAAGACATACGAAACACAAACACAGACACTTCAAGCACACATTTCACAAATGACTCAGCTATAAAATGCATTCCAACAAGATAAACGTCCCCCATCCCACCCACACACACATACGCTACCTGGAGGAGCCCGGAAATTATGTCCTTCAACAAAGTAAGTAAGAAAGATCATTGAAGTAATAGTCAGGGGAGCTATAAATATACAATGGCGAACCCTTGTAGCGCTTTACATTCACTTACATTCCCTTGAGAAAAATAACAATGCTATTAAGGGCAATATTTCAATTCATCGATTTCTCTAAACGGTTAGAACTATTAACAAACAACTGAATGATGACACAAATTCACCAGCATTCGAACATCACCAGCAGCTCTTACAACCACTCAACAAACTCCACTCGACTGAAAACATCCATTAACACTTTACTTGAATACACCTAGACCATCATAACACTTCCTTACCCAACAACACAACGCTCAAGATAAAGAGCTAGAAGAGTCCCTGGAAAATTCCGGGTTAGAATTGGTCTTCAGCAACCTATGCTTGTCGTAAGAGGCGACTAACGGGATCGGGTGATCAGGCTTGGCTGATGCAGCACATCGTATCCCAATTGCGTAGATCGATGCTAATGATGTCAATCACTGGATTGTCGGGTCTAGACTCGATCATTTACAGGCCGCCGTCATAGAGCTGGAACATTGCTGAGTGCGGCGTTAAACAACAAACAAACAAACACACAAAGAAGCAGCAATAAACAGCAATGGTAAAGCCCCCGCCAACAAATGATGTAATAAATAGCGCGGTAAAGTTACAGGTAATATTGATCTAAATTGAAAACACAGTTGGTTGGTTGGTTGTTTAACGCCGCACTCAGCAATATTCAAGGTATATGACGGCGATCTGCAAATAAACGAATCTGGAACAGACAATCCAGTGATTGATATCATGAGCATCAATCCACGCAATTGGGATCGATGACAAACATCAACCAAGTCAGCGAGCGTGACCACCCGATCCCATTAGTCGCATCTTACGACAAGCATAGTCACCTTTTATGGCAAGTATGGGTCGCTGAAGAGCTATTCTATCCCGGCTCTTCACGGGTTGAAAACAAAGAGGGTTTAGCTCCATTCTAAAATGAAATGTAACGTTTGGTTGACCGAGCAGGACACTCCATATATGAAAAGATTGGTTTACTTTTCTATACTTTTCCATATAATGCAAACATAAAATATATAACAGAAAAACAAATATGTATAACAATGTTTCTAATTATTCAAGTGACTATCTTATGTTTAATTGTTAAATATTATCTCATTGAGATATGTCACTGAGAACTTCAATTTGAATATACCCATGACCCCTAGAGTCATAATGCACTCGACCAAGAGCTACTTCCGGCGAAGTCAAGCAAATGTCGTCTATGTGTTTATTCGAGTGAAATTTTTAAAACATATCTGAAGACTATCTGAAGGGAAAGCACTAAGTGCAGATGCATATCAGTGCGCGGTTAAGTGTCCGCCAAACCAGCTGTTTCAGAGGGGAATTATCCTGGTTTGAAACCTCTGACTGACCAATCAAGATCGAGTATTTTTTAAATTCATGTTAAAATATCTTACCATCAAGTAAAAACCGATTACTTTAACAACTCTTTCGTCAAATTAAGGTATCAGCTACAATTCCCACTAATGGAATATGATATTCAGATTACGTCTCCCTCATTATTTTATATCAACATATGAAACTTGTTTAGTCACAATACTTTAACAACTGCCGATGTGACTATAAATGACATACCCATTCATTTAGCGCGTGCCGAACTGAACTTCCTGTTTGGTCATTTTAGTCCCTTTTCGCGCATCGCCATGCAGCGCATTGAAGCAATCAGGCTCGTATGTAAATTTTGTGGAATAGTTGGCATCGTCATGGTTTCTTATACAAGTAAGCAATACATAATTACTTTGATTTGTCCTAATAAAAATAAAGATATCCAGACAATCGTTTTGAACACTTATTATTACCCATCTGGATTCAGAGTTTTAAAAACCTCATCCTCAACCGCTGCTGGTCGGAAGAAGCGACCATTTGGATCCCGACGACAGGCTAGTTGCCTTGGTGTCATCGTGTCAACAGCTCACATACATGAAGCTGGAATATTGAGGAGTGTGGCCTTAAACAGCAAACAAACGAAACTTTTGAAATAAGACCATAGAAGACCACACTTGCGGTTTATGATGAATATTTATGTGACATCCGGAGTTGAGGCGTTTCAGGTGCGTTCGCTTCTAATTACTTTTCCAGCAGAAAATTCAAATAGATGCACTGAGGGCAACGAACATGTACAGTTACACTTTGGGCCAAGGATCATTCTATTCAAGCGTACATGTTCTTAGAACAGGTTTATCTCGGTATTATTTGCTACCAGCTTTTAAGATATTTGTTAAAATATTGTCCCCCGCCACGAAGTGAAAGGGGGATATAGCTATAGGATTGGGTGCTGTCGGTCCGTCACGTTTGGTTTCCGGAGCAGAACTAAAAAAACATTAACTGTCTTTACCAAACTTGGCGCACAGATAAGTCTAGTTGGACTGGTGCTTTTGATAGTTTTGAATGTTTGAAAAACATATTTTTCGTGTTTCAAATGCAACGACTTTGACTTGGCGGTAGTACTCGTTTCCGGTGCAGGTCTTAAAAACCGTACTATATTTTTTGCCTTGCAGACAACCGGACATGTCATATTGGCGGGTGATATGAGTATTTTATGCTTGTTAATGTTTTACCTTGTTAAGAAAGAACAACAGAATACAATCATAAAAGGTGAATATTCTCACGCGTTGACGTTTTGAATTTACTCGTCACGACAAAGGCCATGGATGGATCGATCGATTCCCCACGCGCGCATTTGTGAAGACCTTTTGTGTGTCCTCTCTTTAATGAGCACAAAACCCTCCTTACTTAAGATGTGACAGCTCAAACGTTCAAAGACTGAGTCACATTACAAATTAGGAATAACACACTTGTAAACAACGATTGATATCGTACACGTTAAAGACAACGCTCTCGTTTAATAATGAATGTTAATGTGATTGTACTCCCCTGCCGCCGTCGTCAATCGAGATGATAAACATTCAAGTAGTTCCAGGTGTGTTGTCCTGTCCCTAGATGTTTTATCTGTTCGTTGTTAAACGCCGCACACAGCAATATTCGAGCTATGTGGGGGCAATCTGTAAACAATGGAGCCTGGATGAGACAATAATCCAGTGATTGAAATCATGAACATCGATATACTCAATTGGGAGGAGCGATTTATAAGTTCAGTCTCACATAGTTGCATAATATTTCACAGGTTTTGATATGGACTTGATGTAATCTCATAGAGATATACCCACGAAACATTCACTCAACTAAGTAAATGTGTAAAATAAACAGGGGTCTGTGACCTGAAAAATGGACAAACATGGGGAACGTGCAGCGATAAAACACAAAAGCCACGATCCATCATGACATGAGTATATCAGCAGTGAAGGCATCTTCCCGAGGCAAGCGTGTCCACTAGCCTATTTCAAAGCCTAGTTTCTACCCTTGCCACATCAAGACATTTTTTTGGCCCGACCCTTGCGCCCAACCCGCGTAGATCACGAACTGTGCCCCTTGACATGCAAATGCGATATCGTCGCGCCGCAATTCACTGTGCAGACACGCCGTTATATAACTGGAATACTGTTAAATGCGGCGTTAAATACAACTCACTCACTCACTCAATGTGGATTTTGTTTTTCAAAAACTATTCAAGTTTGAGCAATGAAATTTTACACAATGTTACTGGTTACGATCTCAAATGTGTTCTAAAATTGGTGTCGTTTTACATGGTTATGTCCCTTGCTTCATGTTTTTCAACTTATTGGGGACCAGTTTTCTGAGCAACTACTGAAATTACATCAATGAAATTACGTCATCAATTGGTCCTGTCAATTATATTTTACAGAGTTATGGCCCTTGCTCCGTGCTTTTCAACTTAGTGTATTGTGTGTGCAAAGTGGATACGTTTTCTCACTACTGAAGTTTTATGAATGAAAGTTTGCATGATTATCTGAGAGTTACGTTCGAAAATTGGACCCGAGGTTGGTTCCGTTTATTGAGTTTCTTGATTCATTTTATGTTACTTAATGCTTACATCTTGTCTACAATGGTGACAAACTTTCTCAGAAACTACTGAAAGTAGCTTATCTAAGAGACACTTATGGTATCTAAGTATTTCTTTCCAGAGAAGGGGCCTTTTGTATGTATTAATTTCACATTTAATTATTTTTTCAGATACCATGAAGCAGCCAGTGTGCCTCTCTCTTCATGCCGCTTAACAGGACTCTTTTTATAGTTTATATCCACTACAAGATGAACAAACAAAATTCTAATGTGCACCATGGCGGGGATAATGATAACCCTGGTTTCTTGTTCCAAACTACAACGAAGCTGGTTCCACCTCTGGGGATCGACATGAAACCTCATATAACAGCAGCAAATATAGATCTTGATAATATTACGCCATGTCAAAAGCTGTCTTTAACTTCTTGGCAACTCGTCTAACCGGAAGGACTTACAAAGTTATGAAAATCTGATAAAAAGCAGTTAATACTTCGGCATTCATATGTCCAACTGAGATCCAAATACGACTCTTATCTTCTTTGTTGGATCCAACAATGGTTGAACAGTTGCTAGTGAGTTAAAAAGATAAAAGATAAACAGACAATAGTGCCGTATTTACTGATGAAACCAAGTCTTATTAAATAGCCTTAGGATTTATTCAGAAACATATAAAATAAATCTTAACACTTTGTCATCTTCTCTAAATCCTTCTTCCCTAATTCCTTGTAGTGCCCAAGGGATCTTAAAACAGGCATCTTGAGACATCCCAAACATCCAACAAAATCTTCATATTTTAAAATGAAATCTTTCTATTGTCAATTGTTGCTTAACTAGCAATGGTGATATTGCTTGTAGCACATGAGGTACAGTAAACTACGGTTATAACGAACTCAAATGTACCACTAATTTTAGTTTGTTATAACCGTAGTTCGTTATAAGCATATATAAAACATCTATACAGCAAATGACCGGGACCAAAAATAAAGTTCGTTATAAGCGTGTTCGTTATAAACGTATTTTACTGTATTCATATCTAGTGATTTCAACAATGCCGCAATGCATGTGCCCATAGTTTAATGCAGAAAAGGTCGAACACCCAAGTAAGGTCTAGTCATGAATTTAAACTAGCTAACACCTCCTTTTCGTATGACGTCATTTACAGACACATTTGTCACGTTATGAATATATACTGAAGGGCGAAGATGCTAAAATCTCTCTCTCCACCCAACAGAAAAAAACTGAAGCATGATATACTCTACGTTATTTCACAAACTGCATATACTTGACGGGCAAAAACGGCTTTAGCTTACTGAACCTCCCAAATGCACTTTCGTTGATAATGATCGAAACGGCTTGCATAGTAGTATTTGTCCTGACTAACATCAAGCCAGGTCCCAACCTGAGTGTAGCAACCGTTTAATTTGGTGTCTATTTCAAAAGATTTGCATACATAGGTTGAAGCTTCATTGCACAATTGAACACACTGTGCTACTGAAAATGAGGAGGTTCTTTTCTCTTTATCTTCTAGCCAAATAACCTGTCCCGGGAAATGGTTGTAGCCTGTCCCAAAGATGGTACACTCTGAAAGAACGATGAATTGTTATTCATACACTGAATATTAGTTGGTGTATTCAACTGTCATACACAAACTGAAATAATTGGTTTTCAGCAACCCATGCTCGTCGTAAGAGACGACTGGCTTGATCGGACTGTCAGACTCGCTGACTTGGTTGATGCATGTCATCGTATCCCAACTGCATAGACTGGTGCTGATGATTTTAATCTTAATTTTAATCTGATTGATTGTGTAGACCGCCGCAATATAGCTGGAATATCGGTCGTTGTTAAACAACAAACAAGCATACACGATAATTCCAGTACAGTATCATACTCATGACCATACCCGTTAAAACAACTCAAAGTGAAACTGGTGACGGCGACGCTAAATGACATTCTTTAACAGACGAACATCTCAAAGATCGCAGGGTTGTGACACCCGTTTGCTAATAAATAACATTTTGGCATGTGCAATATTACACGTTAAAGTAATGTTAATGTACCTCTTAAGTCCCTGCAAACTGCTCTGGCCACATCCAAATCGTACCCTATATTACATGTACAGAAACCATCACGGCAACTTGAGGTCGGAAAAACAGCACAGTCAGCACTCACTGAGCATGAACCATCGGCTGAAAAAAAGTACCCAAAAGTCATAACACTTGATATTCATATACGTTTTTCCTTCCTGATAACTACCTTATGGGGATCCGTGACACACAAGATCACCAATACCATAGTGAAATAGGGATCGGGTAGTCAGGCTGTCTGACGTCGCCGATTGTGTATGACTTGTTAATCTAATTCAAATCAGATTTTTTAACTCCGATACGATACCTCTCTTTGAGGACACGTCGCATCTTTCTTATCAGCTAAGCAGCTCCGAGGCTCCTAAATACACAGAAGTAGTGATCGAAGCATTGAGTCCTGCTTTGATGATTTCTGTATCTCGAAAACGAATATAATAGAGAAGTCCCGAATGCAAACCCATAAAGCCATGCGCTCTAAAGATATTTCTCCAACTTTCCTGCAGTCAACTTTCCCTTTATGTAGAGCAATATTCCTGCAGCTCCTGCCCTTCGAGTCTACATTTCACAATATTTGAGATATACTCGAGCAAGCTCTTTCTATCCAGATTTCATAGAGCGTCACATGACTCTTGCTCAGAAGCTTTTTGATGAAGGTAAGAACATTCAAGGCCGCGGTAAAGCTTTTAAGGACTTTTCCAAACCGGACGCATCAATGACAAGAATCAGCTCGATGTAATTCACTATTTTGACTTGTGCCCTATGTTCCTGTGTTTTTCAGCTGAACAATTGCCTTTACATGTGTGAGAGGTGTGCCGGTGGGGCAAAATATGCTCACCTTTTCGCGAACGCCTATGAATAAATCATTTATAAAAACATGCTCATTATGTAGTCGGAATAGTACAATCGACTCTGTTTTGGGCAGAGATTCTTATGAATATGGAAATGGTTCCGTCACTTATATTTTCAAACATACTGTCGTTTCGTAGCGACGTGGCTTCTACATCCAAAAGGGTGTATGATTGCGGGAAGATTGGGGGAATATTTATGTTCTTCTGCTACGATGGAAGTTTTCGAAGCCGAATCGTTTCAGAAAGCTTATATCTGATTGGCTTAATGGCCCACGCATCGTCCGTTTAGAATTGGCTATCAATGTTTACTTAGGGTTCACCAAACGCGACCTTTTATGGGGGTATATAATGGGATTAGAAGATGTGATCTTAATGAGATTGTATGACTTGATTGCCTGGTCAACATCAGACGACAGTCACTCACGGCCCGTGAAGATCAGGGGAAAACTAGGTTTTCAGCAACCAATGCTTACCGGTAAAAGGCGACTATGCTTGTAGGAGGCTACTAACGGGGTCGGGGTCAGGTTTGCTGACTTATTGATGCATGTCATCGTATCCCAATTGGGTGAATCGACGCTCATGGTCAAGACTCAATTATTTTCAGATCGCCGTCATACAGCTGGAAGAAACATCCACTCAGATGATGTAAATGCTCCATCAAATGAATCTGCTCACAAAGCGCAGAAAGTGTCTGAAACTCATTATTAAATTACATTTCTCAACTTTTGAGTTTTATTTGAGCGCGGTCTTTCCACACAGATTTCAAAGAGCGTCCTGGGACTATTCCTCAAACCTTATGTAATCAGGGTTACATCCTTCAAGGCGTCACTCACTCAGTCACTCAAAGCCTTTGTTAAGCTTTCAAACAGTTGTATAGTTGACATGTGGCGAACATTGCAGGAACCAAAATTATTTCCGATATAATCCCCAATTTCGACTGTTTGTTCAGATGGAACCTTGACTTGCCTGTGCATGTGTTTTTTCTGCATTATATATTTTAAGCATGGTTCATCGACGCAGTTTGCTGTCAGTATGTTTAAATGAAAAGAATTACGTATGTACATGTAGGTTGAGGTGATGACAATAATGTTACTTACGAGCTGCTATGGAAGTGGTTGTAGTGTCACCAGGGTTACTGTTAGCTGTGGTTGAAGTGTCGCTCACTTCAGCAGGGTTATTGTTAGATGCGGTGGAAGTGTCGCTCACTTCAGCAGGGTTATTGTTAGATGTGGTGGAAGTGTCGCTCACTTCAGCAGGATTATTGTTAGCTGTGGTGGAAGTGTCGCTCACTTCAGCAGGGTTACTGTTAGCTGTGGTGGAAGTGTCGCTCACTTCAGCAGGGTTACTGTTAGCTGTGGTGGAAGTGTCGCTCACTTCAGCATGGTTACTGTTAGCTGTGTTGGAAGTGTCGCTCACTTCCACAGGGTTACTGTTAGCTGTGGTGGAGGTGTCGCTCACTTCAGCAGGGTTACTGTTAGCTGTGGTGGAAGTGTCGCTCACTTCAACAGGGTTATTGTTAGGTGTGGTGGAAGTGTCGCTCACTTCAGCAGGATTATTGTTAGCTGTGGTGGAAGTGTCGCTCACTTCAGCAGGGTTACTGTTAGCTGTGTTGGAAGTGTCGCTCACTTCAGCATGGTTACTGTTAGCTGTGTTGGAAGTGTCGCTCACTTCCACAGGGTTACTGTTAGCTGTGGTGGAGGTGTCGCTCACTTCAGCAGGGTTACTGTTAGCTGTGGTGGAAGTGTCGCTCACTTCAACAGGGTTATTGTTAGATGTGGTGGAAGTGTCGCTCACTTCAGCAGGATTATTGTTAGCTGTGGTGGAAGTGTCGCTCACTTCAGCAGGGTTACTGTTAGCTGTGGTGGAGGTGTCGCTCACTTCAGCAGGGTTACTGTTAGCTGTGGTGGAAGTGTCGCTCACTGCAGCAGGGTTACTGTTAGCTGTGTTGGAATTTTCGCTTATTTCAACGGGACTCCCGTTAGCTGTGTTGGAAGTGTCGCTCACTTCCACAGGGTTACTGTTAGCTGTGGTGGAGGTGTCGCTCACTTCAGCAGGGTTACTGTTAGCTGTGGTGGAAGTGTCGCTCACATCAGCAGGGTTACTGTTAGCTGTGGTGGAAGTGTCGCTCACTTCAAAAGGGTTACTGTTAGCTGTGTTGGAAGTGTCGCTCACTTCCACAGGGTTACTGTTAGCTGTGGTGGAAGTGTCGCTCACTTCAAAAGGGTTACTGTTAGCTGTGGTGGAAGTGTCTCTCACTTCAACAGGGTTACTGTTAGTTGTGGTGGAATTGTTGCTTATTTCAACGGGACTCCGGTTAGCTGTGGTGGAAGTGTTGCTTGCAGATACATCATTACTAATATAAGTGGTCGGAGCTGCGCTGCTGATCCCAGGGTTACCGGCAGTAGTAGTTGAAGAGACACTTGCCATACTTGACACCATCTGTCCGTATGTATCGATACGCAAGCAGACATGTGATGAAGATCCTGTCACTGGGACACAGATGTGCTCGTTACTGCAAGGGTGATCTGAACACGGATGGTCCTAAGAAAGAAGCGTAATGAGTGAGTGAGGGAGTGAGTTGGGTTTAACGCCGCTTTTAACAGTATTCCAGTTATATCACGGCGTGTCAGCTTAATGCGGGAGGAAAGCCCGAAGTGATGCAGGTCTCAGACGTTTACCACTTCGGTGAAACCCACGAGCACGGGTATGGTGCTGACAAACCTAGAAACATAATTTGGGGCGAACCGGGATTCGAACCCACAATCATAGGTTTCTGGCGTGCCCAAGGGACGCAACTCTGCAGACGACTGGGCCACCCGTGCCCCCAGAAGCGTAATGAAGCATAATTAGCTCTCATTGTAGCTGCAGCTCAACTTTTATATTAGTCTGTCATACAGACCCTGATACAAATATATCAAATACAGCCCATGCAAGTCTATACTTTTTGGCAAGTCTAGATTACTACAGTATCTGAAAATGAAGAGAGTCTCTGGGCTCCCATTTATTATATTTTTATTAAGATAATTGAACAACTGTTTTTTTCTGTACGATATATTCATTTCAGAGACTAGATTTTTGTCTACTTTTATATGTCAGCAACACTTTTTACATTTGCATGTTTGTACATGAACCATGCGGCTTTATATATCATCAATCGATAATTCAAATTACATTCAGATAGACCAAATCATCAATTATTATACCAAAACCTTTCGAAATGATAGATCACTAATTTATCTTTGATTACAATCAACGACGGAACCTATGAGACCGATCTCTGGGCGATTATTACCAATATGCTGTCTTACCTGTGAAGAAATAACTTGAACAGGCAGGAAAATATTCGTGTGAGAATCCTGTAAACTTTGATCCTCAACACTTCGTGAATTTAACTGACATTCTTTAGCCGTTCTGATCCAGTTTGACGAAACGCACCTTGTTGAATAGACGCACAGCCTGTAGCACTGCAATAGGGAAGTCTTGGAAAATATTTTAAACACGGCACCAGGGAGGATTCTGTCCTGAATCGCATTTTCTAAGTACAGTCCCAGTTTATCACTCTGACAAGACACGAAACAGGATAAAATAAATAAAAATGTTACGACGCTGACTGTACCCATTTTTTCAGAGCCTTTACTATCGTCTCTTATGGCTGATGCCAATGGGCGAAGAGTAAAGGCAATGAGGAGATACTAGAATCAATTTGATGCTTCTGAATTAATCAATAATGCATATAAAACTTACGCCAAGTAAGTGGACCTTGTCTTACATCTGCAACATAGACTTACGATCGTTGACGCTTCGATCTGAACTGAGGGGGAAAAACTATACGGGGTTTGTTTTTAGTGAATTGGAAATTGAAAGAACTGGTGTTGAATTGTATTATGTCTATCTAACAGTTTGTGAAAAGTAATATATTAGTTTCATGAAAACTGTGGTAAGAAATACATTTGCAGCCACATGTCTCTAATTATGTTGTGAATGTTTGTGCCGAAAAAAGTACATTTATTGAGTTTCAAAGTTAAGGTGTCTAAGATACCATTCTGCAGTTGTGTATCTTGCGATTTGTTTTGAATTATTCAAAAATCTAATCATATTTTCAAAAATGGAACAATATACAGGTATTCTTTGCGTCCTGACAAAGTGTCAGTACAGATGCTTTTCTGACATAATATTGTTCTCTTTATGTATTTTCAGTTGAAAATGAAACATATGATAAAATCAACTAAGGGGTATGGTTTACGTTGCTCCTCAGTCTACTTGAGCGGATGGTACGTGGTTGGATGCCTGGCCCCATTATATCAAAATATTCTAAAATGTGGTACTTGTTGTTGCCTGGCTTTCAACGTTAAGGGGATAACACAAGGGCGCAGAAGTAAGTATCATGTGACTGAGTGGGGTATCTTGTTATTGTTGAGAGCAAAATGTCAAGATTTGTCAGTCATTAACGTTATGCGATGGCATTAGGGGCACATGTAGCATGACTAGCTGACTATTCAACTTACTCGTCCGTGGAAGCCTTCAGATGAGTCAGCAAACGGACACCTGTACACTGGTTCATCCCTATTCGAAGGTACAGTCAAAATATGAGACAGACCATGGCAAATTTGTTCAATTTTAGCAATGAAAACGTTAATGAAGGAGTTTGCATGGTCCTTGTTATATCATATGCTTTTGACGAAATGACGTCATCATTTGTACCAAAGAAAAGTTGACCCGTCTTCAGCAACCCATGCTTGCCATATAAGGTGACTATGCTTGTCGTAAAAGACGACTAACGGGATCGGGTGGTCAGGCTCGCTGACTTGGTTGATGCATGTTATTGATCCCAATTGCATGGATCGATGCTCATGATATGAATCACTGGATTGTCTGTTCCAGATTCGTTTATTTACAGACCGCCGTCATATAGCTGGAATATTGCTGAGTGCGGCGTTAAACAACAAACCAACCAACCAAAACCAAAAAAAGTTACCATTAATCAATAGCGGGAAGCCGGTTTCCCGTTTCTTGTGGCAATCGTCTGAAGGCAGGACTAGGACAAGCAGCCAGTTGAATAACCTTGGACTCGACGTTAAACCCCCATTTCACATTCGCCTCACCATAAGGCAATGTTGTTGTTTTCTTAATTGTTTTTTTTTTAGTTTTGAGAATACATACACAATTCATACTCCGAACTACATTTTACCCAAACACCATCATCCCCGTTGGGACCAGGGCTAGAATGCTTTCCCAGGACCTCATTGCTGGTCGTTAAAGGCGACCGAATTGGGCAACCTGTTTGCCGTGGGTTCTGCGCCTTTGTCGGTGTAGACAATTAAATCTAGTAGTTGACGGCACTGGTTCGAGGACAACGGTTCCTTGGCCCAATATATTACTTTGACCGTTACTTCAATGAGACGAGTAGAAGAATGCGCCTGGTTCTATCAATCGGCTATGGTAAGCCCTGTACATTCTTCGATGTGATTTGTATCAATGTATTGTTTGGCCTTGGTTTAACTAGGGGCGGTCGGATAGCCTATGGGTTAAAGCGTTCGCTCGTCACGCCGAAGACCCGGGTTCGATTCTCGACATGGGTACAATGTGTGATGCCAATTTCTGGTGTCCCTGGCCGTGAAACTGTTATGTTGACCTCCGTTTGATGAATGTCTGCATTATTGTCATGGGCCTAACCAGTCGGACATGGGAGTTGTTAGACAAATAAGCTCTTTGTGTCATATTTGGTGGAGTATAGCATCTCTGTATCCTTAGTGTTCACATCTTGGAGATTCAGTGTAATTTACACATCCCTTGTTGGCGCTACATCATTGATTGGGAGCAGGGGTGCTGAATCATTGTTTCTTCATCATGTCACTTCAACAACCTGGTTCAAATGAAAATGAAAAGACAATTCAACGTAAAAAAGAAGATTTTAAAATTTAGATTTCTGTGATAGATTTCTGGTGATTGAGGCTAAGGATCAAATACCCATTTAACTAAACCCTTTTTCCATTTCAATAGTAGTTTCTAGTATTTCTTGCGTGTTTACAAATGTCACTCGCCTTCGTGATGGCTCCCTTTTCCGGGAATATTTACAGAGAAACCATCTCCAATAATCGATAATCCTTTATCGATGTTTGCACATGTTGTGGTTGCTGTGTCTGCACGAACAACATTAAACTCTTGCAGAGGCATTATTAGTCGGTAGAAGAAATTACTGTATTGTTGGAAGACCAGGCTGTCACAGCTGTTAAACGCCTCACCGTCAGGAAAGGGCCGCGTTGACAACACACATACATTAATGCTGACCTTTGCACACTTATCTATTCCACATTCTATTAAAGCTGGTAATACCAACATCGGAATTGAGGCGAATGTCACTAAATCATTCCGATGCTTCACAACAAAATGATACCCAACTCTCTTGTTTCTTATCGCCATGGTGACGACAATGATGGTACTCGTGTCAAAGACATCAAGTATGCTGACAGAGGCAA
Organism: Haliotis cracherodii; assembly: GCF_022045235.1. Taxonomy (NCBI): domain Eukaryota; kingdom Metazoa; phylum Mollusca; class Gastropoda; order Lepetellida; family Haliotidae; genus Haliotis; species Haliotis cracherodii. The sequence continues at coordinate 21,486,000 of NW_027266268.1, forward strand.
TAACCGTGCTGCTTCATCAATGTACTGCCCTGTGTGGTAGACAACATCAAAATTCAGTGTGAACAAAACATTTCCTACACTGACGCATAAAAGCTGATTTAATAGCCAGTCAACAACACTCTCAACCCTGAATTCTTCCGCAGCTGTCTTCGGACCTGTTTGCTCACATCTCCTTCTGCCCAACAGTCTGAACTTCAAGCTCTCTGTGATTAACTCTTCAATCACTGTGGGGACACCATCGACTTTGGTTTAGTACTCAGCAAGTAGCAAGGGGAAGCTTTTAGAAGATTTCATTTCCAACAACGACTTGTGTATATCGTCGGGTCATATGTTTTCGGACGGTAATGATGTTTATCGCAATTTCTCGCCCTGTAACGAGCCGTGTGACGCCATCGAGGTAAGAGCGCTACCTGGAAGCGCTTCCACAGTCGTCTAAACAAAATGCTTCGTCTAAAACTACCAAAGGTAAGTACTTTAATACAAAAAAACAAAGAAACGTCTCAGAATGTATCACATACCTCAGATTTAAATGTGGTTGAAAAAAGGTACGAATGATTTCAATCGGCTAGCGATGCGTCGTCTGGTAACTCGAAGCGGTCACATGGCATGAGGGGTTTCTTTCACCGAATTGTGAATACATGGAAACGTATTTTGGCCATATTTTTTACGATTTTCTTTGCATTTTCTAAATTATGTTGTTTTCCTTATTTCAGTTTCCTTCTCAACATGGAGGGGCGGTCGGGTAGCCTAGTGGTTTAAGCGTTCGCTCTTCACGCCGAAGACCCGGGTTCGATTCCCAACATGGGTACAATGTGTGAAGCCCATTTCCGGTGTCCCCCGCCGTGATATTGCTTGAATATTGCTAAAAGCGGCGTAAAACCATACTCACACACTCACTCTCAACATGGCAAGGATTCCTACATAAATTTCTCTCCTGGTACACTAACTAAAGCATACGATGTTGTTACTGAAGATGTTGTGCCAGTCCGTAAAACTGCACATGTATTTGGTGTCCCAAGATCAAGTTAATTTGTCACAATCAAGGGGGGTGTTGACAAGCCATGCACTAAGTCCGGACCAGAACCGTTTATAACTTGTGTGGAGGAAAGCAGCTTGGTTAATCACATAAGTATGGCAGCTTTTCGGCTATGGCTATACAAGATTAGTTGTGTCCATTACAACAGTCTTTGAAAGAAAAATAAGGCTTGTTTCTCCATACAATGGTTCTACAGTTTCTTGAAGAGGTGGCAACAACCTAAGGTTTAGAAGCCAAGATCTCTGGAGATTCAAAGAGCAAAAGCGACATCCAAGAAATATGTATGTCATTATTATAACCACTTGGAAGTCATGTTGGACAGGTATGATCTGAAGGACAAACCAGAGCGAATCTACAACATGGATGACAATGGACTGATTGAACACCATATTCCCCCATGTGTTGTCGGCTCCACAGAAGACAACCCTGTTGCAGTGACATGCCCACGCTCAAGCACTACCACAGTTATTGGATGCAGAAATGCCATCGGAAATGTCATACCTCCTTTTTTCAAAGGCAGGTAGTATGAACAAGCATTCTGCAAGACTGCCCACATGGAATGGCTGGCACTGTCAGCGATTGAGGATGGTCCAACAGTGAAAGTTTTTAGAGACATCTAGCTGTTCACTTACTCAAGGATGCCATATCAGCATCACCTGAAAGACCACTATTTATTCTTTATGAAGGACATAGATCTCACATCAATGTTGTTTTGCTTAGTTGGGCCAAAGAAAGAAATATCATCTTGTTTGTATTGCCAGCCCACTCATCACGTGTTCTCCAGCCGAAGGATGTTGGGAGCTTCATTTCAGAATTTCAGAATTTCAAATTTCAGAATTTTTTTAATGATATGCGTCACAGATATATGCCAGAGAATACAACCACAGGTGTCAACAGGTGTTCAGTATGTTCTTTGGGGTTGAGGGCATACCTTACTGCCCTGTCATCGTTTCGGAAATGTGGCATTCCTTCCTTCAATCGAGATGTTCCGAAGACCCCAACGTACGACCATGCCAAGATATTTGTGGAAACTGCAGAGACAACCGTTGATGACCAAGTAGAACAAGTAGAAAATCATATCAAAATTAGTGCCAGGAAAAGTTTAAATACCCTTCTCAACGTGGAAACCAGGTTTTTTAACATATTAACAGCGTGTTGCAGTCATTGTGACATGGACACAAAAGCTCCGAGTGGGTCCGCACAACTCTAACTGGAGTGCAATACTTTAGATGTGTCCACTGCTGACACGCGGATGAGTTCACTGAGCCAAAGTCAGCAAAACAACAGAAACAGATTTCCTCACTTCCGTTGGTTGACATTTTTGCCAACAAACTTCGTCATATGCAAGTGATTCACTGTCTGAATTGCTGTCAATCAAACGTGGGTGTGGCTTACTCCCAATGTTGAGGTTTGGTTTGGGTTGTAACCGTTGCGTCGTATCTGTAGTCGGCATGGGAAAGCTTTCAACAGTACTTGTCGGTGATGCTTTCCTGGAATCCTTTGGAGTTTTTCTGTGATTGTGGTGGATGGAGTTTCTGAATATTCAGAATTTCAGCGAAAGCAGAACCTTCTGGCATCACCTTCCCGCCAACAATAGCATTACGATTCTTTTCCTTTATTGTTGTCTTTTTTCTGGAAAGTTGACCTGTTAATTTCTTCAAAGAACACGTCAATAGAAATACATACTGTATTCGACGTAATAAGCGCCCAGGGCGCTCTCAAAATTAGAAACGGGAGTTCTTATCAGAATATTTTTTTGGTGAAAAAATAATAAAATTGAATGATAAATTTCGTGGTTTATGCTGACAGCCTGAAATATTTATATACCACAGGTATAAATTTACCAGGATTTAATTGCCAATAATTAAGGGTGCATATAACACACGAGTGCGTATCATACGCGAATAAATAAGTCTTGTGTACATTGATCAATCGGAAGGGATGCTGATTGGGCTTCTTCACTAGCCAATATATATATGTTAGCAAATATCACCGTGGGCGCTTATTAGAGCGGGGCGCTTATTACCATCGAATACGGTATATCAATAAAATATTGAGTCTCCTTTAACAGAGATGACCTAAAGGAACAGTAGTATATCGTCTTTCAACGATTTGGTACATGCTAAATACCGAAACATGTTCAATGGCAATAACAATCTTTATTGTTCTTTTGGCCTAAAGACCCATACAACACACACACACACAAACACACATTTACTTATATATACATCAAGAAATTAATCAAGCACCCCCGGTTTTGGAACCATAATTGTTCAACAACAAGGTGTCATTCGTGTCAAGGCTGAGCTATGGTGGAGAATACAATGTGTAGGAAGAGACTATTGACAAATGAAAACACATATCATTATGCAGTACAGTTGTGATAGTACTGTATTTGAGCAAAATTGTTAAATCACAGCTCGGGAACGATGGATCCCAGCGTTGTAGTCTATAAACATGGGTCAAGTGGAAAGTGCAAGATTGTCAAAATATGGCACAAGAACAAGATTGAGGATGTCTTGGCTGTTACGATCGCCTTTGAAATTGCCTCGTACTGTTACCATGTCCTGTTTACACTCATGAGATATTGATCGCAGCACCGGCACGGAGACTCTACCTTACGGGGCCGTTGGTACGGTGTTTATTTGGATATGCACAGTGTTTCTGAGTCTGTAAACACACAATCACGTCGAGCCATATTAAGCCAATCGAAGTATCTGATGATGAGCAGTAAGGGATGACTGATGACCCTTCGTGACTTCAACCCAAATGATTTTAGGCGGTTTCGGACAGTTAAGGTTGTTGGGAAGCCATGATTGTTCTTTTAAATCTTTACTCTTAGCAAAGGGTTGTCTCCTCACAAGACGAAGATTCCTGGTTACAGTACGTCTTCAGCATCCCGTGCTTGTCGGAAGAGGCGACAAACGGGATCGGTTGGTCAGGCTCACAGACTTGGTTTGATGCATGTCATCGTATCCCACTTGTGTAGATCGATGCTCATGACGTCAATCACTGGACTGTCAGGTCCAGACTAGATTTTGTACAGACCGCCGTCATACAGATGGAATATTGCTGAGTGTGGCGTTTAACAACAAACAAACTAAACAAACACAAGACAGAGACCTGTCTTCCCGTACAGTTGTCTTTCGGCGTGGCCCTGGTAGTGGACGGTCCTTTACTTCACGTGTCTGTCGGTGTTTGTTTTCTTACGATTCTGCTGGCGACAGTATGGTCATAACCAGGTTGACGTCTAATAGGTCTGTGTGACATTGCCGTGTCATGCATGCCAATAATTTGCTGACTCAATGTTGGGCTAGATTTAACCGCGCTATGTTGAATTTGGAACTGAAGGCTCAGCGTGATTTTTCATGTGTAAAACTTAGCGAGGTTAAATCTACACGTTACCTAGATCTAGATTGAAAACACAGTATGTTATCTCCATTCTACCATGGCTAAATAAAACGCGAACGCTTTGCCGATTGTGACGCAAATGATATGACGTCATAGTCGTATTAAAGAAGCTCTAAATTCAAAGCTCTCTGTTACCCCCCTAAATTGAAATGCACTCTCTGTTCAGATTTCTATTGTGTTGTCTGCATAAACTGTATTGGCATACAGCCTTTGAATATTGTAGTAACTCTGCATTTAGTAACCTACAATTGCCCAAACATTATATAAATATGCCTTCCGACAATGACTGAAAAAGAAGACAGCACTATTCTATATATATTAGCTCTCGGAGATGCGGCCGTCAAATGGGCTGTTTCAATCAGAGGGGGTTTATTAAGGAGATCTAGATAAACATTCTGTGTTTTCAATGTAGAACTGGTTACCGCGCTAAATTGAATTCGACTAGAACGAAATATCTTGTCATAAATAAGAACCATGTAGCTAACTGGATAAAAGGTCCTGGTGAGAATTGGTAAGAATTTGTCTTGTCGTAAAGGCAACTAACGTGATCGAGTTGTCAGGCTCTTTGACTTGGATGATGCGTGTTGTCGAATGCCAACAGCGTAGATCGATGCGCATGATGTCAATCACAAGATCGTTTGGTCCTGATTATTTACAGACCACCGTCCTATTGCTTGACGTTTGAGGATTGGGCGGTACGCCCATGTTTTCAAACGACCAAGACCCTTCCGTCATCATGGTTACTATTGTTTGTCTAAGCCTGGTATTTTATTGATGAGACTTAATCTTTTGTATTGTGATGTATTTTTAATTTTGATCAGGTCGGTTTTATTCTTAAACTGTGATTTACCTGACTGTTTTACTGTCGACAGATATTTTACATTGGATACCTTGTTCTCATCGCTATATGGCTACACAGTTGCCGATGCGATGTAAATTTTGTAACTCACTTAAGTCATCATGGTACATATATGGAGAGTCAGGAAATAATAAAACGAATGGAGAAGGCCAACGAACATGTTAATTCAGGAGTGAGTGGGTGAGCGAGTGAATTTGGTTTAACGCCGGTTTTAACATTATTCCAGTTATATCGTGGCGTGTCAGCTGAATGTGGGAGGAAAGCCCGAAGTGATGCAGGTCTCAAACGTTTACCACTTCGGTGAGACCCACGAGCACGGGTATAGTGCTGAAAAACCTAGTTGCATAATCGGGGCGAACTGGGATTCGAACCCACAATCATAGGTTTCTGGCGTGCCCAAGGGAAGAAACTCTGCACAGCGAATCGCGGCGCCTTAGACGACTGGGTCACCCGTGCCCCCTGTTATTTTAGAATTGACATTCAAAGGAAGATGTTGTGATAAATTATTTTGAAACACCCTTTGGTAGCCAATCGTTCTTTGCTAGATTTAAAGTATATAAACGGTTAAATAAGCAAGATCTATTCACGAATGTTTTATTGTGCAAACTTGTTGCCTCTGTGACAAAGAGTTGATGAACACACCAAACTTAAAACCCAGCTGTTGAAGTATACAGAGAGAGAGAGAGAGAGAGAGAGAGAGAGAGAGAGAGAGAGAGAGAGAGACAACAAACACAAACAAATTCTTGAAGACATAATGCAGGACTTATCATAATAATCAAGACCTACATATGGTTTGGGGATCATCTGTCTCACCAATTACATCTACGTTGGTAATGGTCGCTATCCCCATAGGATGATGATTTGCGTTTATAATATGCGACTTCCAACCAGGTGACCTCTTGTGTGTAGCAGCCACCATTGATCATGTCAAAGGTCTTGCAGGTGTAGCTTGCTGCCAGGCACACCTGTGTACACTCCGACAGCGTGGATGGCTTTATCTCTTCAGTGTTGTGTTGGGCGATGTACTTCGACCGATATTTGGTAAAGTCTGATCCCAAACTGGGACATTCTGGGAAAATATGAAATAGCTTATTAAAATATATGGTCATGTCCGAAACTTACATTTACCCACTGAGTCATTTTAGATAAATGAATCGTGCTATGTATCTCTGGAAAACCACTGTCCATAAAGCGACAAAACCCACAGTTGACCACCGATCACAAGTAGACCAATGTTAACCTTAAATCCCTGTCGGACAATCTGGACAGAATAGGTCCCCAGTATCCCATGCTTGTGGTAGGAGGACTAATGAGCAACCTGTGATAACAACGTGTCAACTGGTTGGCAGTGTGTCTCCTGGCCCATTCACTGGTTTACCAATGTGGGAGACAGAGCACTGTTGCATTTGGTACCAGGCTATTGTAGGTTTCCATTAACGTCACCGCTATGTCAAAACATAAAGAATCAATTGAAAGCACAAATGTTCCAAACATAATTAGTTTTGCCAGGTGGCACTGTTATTGTCGGGAACAAATACATCATGACTGAAACTCACACCAACCTATATTTAGGATGAACGAATCATAACGGAAATACTAAACTAGGTGCATACCCTGTATACTCCTGCACACGTCTCTGGCCAAGTCTAGGTCGTATCCAATACTGCAGGTGCATAGGCCATCAGAGCAGGTCGTATCGGGGAAGGAATTGCAGTCGCTGTCTTTGTCACATGTTGCGGACACTGGAAAACATCACATGGGTAATGATGGCCTCATACATGTATAACATTTGTTATAATGATATTGCCTTTATATTTAACACTTACTTGCTGAATCTATTAGCTTTTTATGTCAGCAAAAGTATGTGAGTGACTTGGATTAAACAGTACTGCTTTGAACAGTACTCCAGTTATATCACGGCGTGTCAGCTTAATGTTGGAGAAAAGCCCGAAGTGATGCAGCTCTCAGACATTTACCACCTCTACCCACGAGCACGGGTATTATACTGACAAATCCAGAAACATAATCGGGGCAATCTGGCAAGTGAATTGCACAGCGAATTGCGGCACCTTAGAAGACTGGTCCATCCGTGCCCAAGACAGCAAAAGAAACTATGTTGATGTCATATAGCTTTCAAATTCTTTGCAGATCACTTGTCGTGACTGCTGGTTAATGAGGAGAAGAGGTTGGTGTGAAAGCTGTATTTAGCACTAAAATAAAAAATAATTGCAATTTGAATTGTTGTTGTATCCAGGTACCATACTAGATAATAACATTGACGTCTTTAGGTTCTGAAGATTGAAAGTTGGATATCTATTACGTGATGACTGGACTGCCGACGAACAAAGACCCATGGCGTTCACGCTCACAAAATGGCCAAATGACATTGCAAATACAGCCGCTTTAGATAGGATGTTCAAAATATTATCGTATCACTGACACTATTGGGATCATCTATGAAACGTTTCAGCGCCATGTGGCTTGTCAAGAGGGGTTTTGAAGATGAGAGATGTTGAACATGCGATGAAAGGTGAGGTAAAATGTGGGTTTCACGTCACATTAAGATCGAGAATTTGGTCGCTTATATAAAGGCGTTGATAGTGCTAGCCCACTGAGGTAGCACACTCCGAATCGGTCAGTCATGGTTTTTTATCCTCTTTATGAGGGAGCGCCAGGCAGGGTAACAAGAAGTGCTCCCAATAACGTCTTTTGGTATCACGGTGCCAGAGGATCGAACTACCGACCTTCTGCTCAAGACAACGTAGCACGTCATAAGATGACATTGTATATGAAACAAGGGTATATTAAACGCGATTTTTCCCCTTTAAAGTTATTTGGGCAAAACATTAAGGCAAATACAGAAAGTACACATTTTAAACTGAAAGTAGTTTAGTTTCAGGTCAAGTGTTTAAATTCAAGATTACATACGTGTTGGAGTTGCTGTTTCGAATTCGGTAGCAGCTGTGGTTAGATCTGGGGTGGTTGTTTGTTCCTCTGGAGTAGTTGTAGGTTGTTCTGGGATAATCGTGGTTTGATGTGGGGTAGCCGTATGTTCCTCTGTGATAGTTGTTTGTTCTTGGGTAGCCGTGGCTTGATCTGGGGTAGCCGTTTGTTCTTCTGTAGTAGTTGTGGTTTGATTTGGGGTAGCTGTTTGTTCCTCTGTGATAGTTGTGTGTTGTTCTTGGGTAGCTGTGGTTTGATTTGGGGTAGCCGTTTGTTCCTCTGTGGTAGGAGTAGGTTGTTCTTGGGTAGCCGTGGTTTGATTTGGGGTAGCCGTTTGTTCCTCTGTGTTAGTTGTGGGTTGTTCTTGGGTAGCTGTGGTTTGATTTGGGGTAGCCGTTTGTTCCTCTGTGGTAGGAGTAGGTTGTTCTTGGGTAGCTGTGGTTTGATTTGGGGTAGCCGTTTGTTCCTCGGTGAAAGTTGTGGGTTGTTCTTGGGTAGCTGTGGTTTGATTTGGGGTAGCCGTTTGTTCCTCTGTGGTAGAAGTAGGTTGTTCTTGTGTAGCCGTGGATTGATCTGGGGTAGCGGTTACTTCATCCATGGTAGTTGTCTGTTGTTCTTCGGTAGTTGTTCCTGATTCCGGAGTTGGTCTTTCTGATGTGGATGGTAGGTATGTGGAGTCACCGAGGTTAACACATATGTGGGATGTGGACTTGATGACAGGGACGCACATGTGTTTGGTAGAACAAGGGCGTTCGTTGCATGGACTCATCTACAAGTGAAAAACAGCATCAGATCACCAGGTGCACTCTAGACATCAACGTGCGAATATTTTTATCTTAGGTTAAAACATCAAAGTAACAACAGTGGAAATTTATATGAAATCGATCTCAAATCGGTGAAATATAGGCGTAGGTCAACGCAAGAGAATAGCCACTTTTGATTATCTGCCGAAACAGGTTTCCTTGGGCCTAAAAGGCAAAATAGTGGTGATAATTATGTGAATGGATCACCGAAACGTGATGACACCAAGTGTTCACCAAAAGGGTAAGCATATCCTGCCCTACTAGCCACTCACACAGTTAGCATACCAAGTTAAAGGTGTGTTGTAGTTTGATAATATACACAAAGAAAAAGGTAAGCACATCCCTATTTCTGAACCATGACAAATGGCAAAAATCATGGCATGGGATGACTGAGCACAGGAGCTGGGCGATACCAATGTCATCTGATAGAACAAACATTTGACAACAAATAAAGAAGATATTGATGAGTTGCGATTGGAATCTACTGACAAAAACATCATGGTAACACAGGTACTGTTTTTGACCTTAGACAATACCTAAAAATGTATGGAGCTGCAGGATTAAGTAAACGAGTTACGTTTGATGTTTCATGTGAAACTGTTCCTTAAAGTCTCTACTTAGCCCCTGTTAGGTTGACCCTTATGGTGACCAAATCCAACCTGCAATCATGAGAAATACATCCACAAACTATTACCGAGCCCCCGCCGTATGCAACAGTCAGTTTAATGTTCCTGTGGGTGTTGGCCGTGTTCCGGTGCCTCCAAACTCTCGTTCTTCCATCAGAGACGTGGAGTAGGAAGCGACTTTCGTCTGACCAATGGATCCCTCTCCAAGTTCTCAGATACCAGTTCTGTCGCGCAATACACCATGCTAAACGAGCAGCTTTGTGCTGATCTCTTAACGGGGGACGCTTTAGGACTCATCTCGCCCTTAGTCCTGCTGCTTTCAGCCGGTATCTGACGGTTCTGGCGCTGAAACGACGATTGGACATGTACAACCACAGCTGTTTCAGACGAGTACTTGTTTAAAAGGGTTCTCGGCGTATGAGACGAAGAAGGTCCCTGTCTTCGCGATGTGTCGTCACTGGCGGTCATTTGGATCTGGGACGGTCTTGTACATCACCGGTCTGAGCATGTTTCTCGACTAAACGGCTTACGACAGTGTGAAGATAACCTAAATTCCGACCAATGGCATTACAAGACATTCCTGCGGTATGTATGCCGATTATTTGCCATATTGTGGGGTTTAATAATCGCCTTCGTGCCATGGTTACACAATGTCATTGAATAACTGTTTAAAAGCGAGCTTAAGAAAGCTATGTTAACGTTTGGATACACTGCTTTTAGAGATACTCGAGGGTAGCATGATGCACGGGCATACCATGCATGTCACGTGAGTTTTCTTTACGCATGACTGATTAAATCATCTCGGGAAAACATAATTCTTCCCGTAAGTATATCTTTCACGACTGTTACAAATAATGGGACCAACCATGGTGATGACGCCGTAATATCATTTCTTGTACAATCTGGCATATATATGTCACAACTTCATAGCCTGTTATGCACCCTTTCCAACGGTATTCTGATGCTACACATAGTCCGAAAAATTGCCAACCCGGATAGATTAATTGGGAACATACTGCATATGTACGGTCATGATGGACGCAGCGGTATTGAATTACACTGTGAAAATCGAAAAATGTAAATCTAACTGACAATAGGTTCTAATATATCATTAGAAAAATCATTATAGAAGTATGTGTACGTAGCTTAAGTGCATTTACCCCAAAACATTAGACAAAACGATCGTGTTAATGGTTTGAATCGATTATACAGCCTAGCGTCGAAGGCTAGAACAAAGACACCAATAATAAATATTTTAAGCGGTTTGAATAGCTCAGACAACAGAAGTAAAAAAAAGATTAACCCGTTTTGAAAGTACAAAGTTCTCGTCAATTAATTATACAAAAAACCGAAAGATTTTCATAAAAGAACTGAGAATCCAAACGATTGTGGAAGCTTCTATTATAGAGAAAACGATACTCACGAATCAATGTATACTGAACAACAAATGTTCCTGTGACATTGAATAAGATTTAATGCAAGGTTATGTTTTTTACCAAATTTGAAACAATTTTGGTTTGCAACAGATAAAATACTCATGTAACTGTTCAAATGGTTTAATTTGCTATTCTGACTTCAGAAAATGCGTGATTTCATAAAAAGAAATGAACATGCCAAAATGTCAATTTACAAATCAATAGCGTGTGTGTCCACGTCTTCGTCTCAAGGAAAGGACCAGGCGTCGCACACAGTCCTGTGGGATATCTGTCCATATCTACTGAACCATGTTCCTGGAGTGTCTGTGGAACACGTTGTTGACGCCGAAGGCGCCGATCCATCTCATCACCCATGTGCTCGATTGTAGAGAGATCAGGGGAGCGAGCCGGCCAGGGGATGACATTCGCGTTGTTTTTTTTAAGAGAATCCTGAACAAGTCGAGCAGTATGAGGCCGGGTGTTGTCATATTGAAAGGTAATGCCTGGGCCATAACGACACAAAAACGGTAGAACAACAGAACCGATGATCTCGTCGCGGTAGTGCTGTCCACTATCAAACGGGTCCTCTGTCTTGCTGTAATCCCACCCAATACCATAACGCTGCCGCCCCCGAACCGATCTTCTTCCATGACACATTGATTAACGTAACGTTCACCTCGACGTCGGTACACTCAAATCCGTCCATCGCTGTGGCTGAGGTGAAAACGAGACACGTCAGTGAATAGAACACTGACCACTGTCTGGCCGTTCAGTGTAGACGCTGTCTGCACCACTGTAGACGTGCTTGACGGTGGTTCCCTGTCAAAATGGGACGTCTGGCGGGTCTTCTGGCGACAATCCATGCATATGTGAGGCGACGACGTACGGTTTGTGAAGGCATTAGTTGAAGGCCAGGGATGCTTCTTGCAGTCACTGTTGCTGGCTGGAATCGATTTCGTAGATGTGTTGTTCGAATCCAGTTGTCTTGTCGATTATTGGTTACGCGTGGCCTGCCACTCCGAGGATGGTCTCTGACTGCATTCGTCTGTTGCCAACGCTGCCATAAACACCAAATTGCCTTGAAATTGTCTTGCAACATCACGTTGACTCGATCGTGCTTCAAGCATACCAATGGCTCGCAGACGCTCATTTTCGGACAGGCGTGGCATTTCGTAATGTTAAATGATTGCCAATTTTGTTGTTTTTCTGAGAGGCTGTTGTCAGCACAATGCTAAACAATGCATATGGAATACCGTCAATGCACATGTTTTTATACCTATTCTTGGGTGGTGAAATGCACGGCGCTTGCATATAAAAGTCAACTTGGAGTGCATGTTTTTTGTGACTTGATTCCATACATGTACTACAATATTGATATCCAAACTTTACTTGTTTGAAAAATACACTAAAATATTGGTGTCACAGGAACTTTTGTTGTTGAGTATATAACGACAATGAGAAACTTACTATGAGATAGAGTGAGTTAGTGAAAGCTTTACATCGCAGTCGGTAACTATCCAGCTAAAGCAAATGTTTACATTGTCCAGACAAATCAGTGGTTGATAGTGTGAGCACGAACCAACGCTAGCGGGATAAGATTACACATTGTTACTATCCGTTCCGTTAAGCGGATTCGCCATGATATAACTGTAACAGTTCAAAGCGGCTTTAGGCGGCAAGGGTGACCCAGTCGTCTGAGCTCGAGGCGCCGCGATTTGCTGTGTAAAGTTGCGTCCCTTGGGCACGCCAGAAACCTATGGTTTGTCAGCACCATACCCGTTTCCGTGTTTCACCGAAGTGGTAAACGTCTGAGACATGCATCACTTCGGGCTTTCCTCCCACATTAAGCTGACACGCAGAGATATAACTGGAATACTGTTAAAACCGGCGTTAAACCCAAGTCACTCACTCACTCAAAGCGGCGATAAATCCAACTCACTCACACACTCTTAGAAAAATGTTAATGTCATGAGGCGGTGACTGAAAAATACTAATCTGTCTCAAACAAAAAGCCCTTTTAGTCCCTTTTAGACTAGCGTAGGTTACTGTTCATTATTTCTTGACTTGACCGGACAAGGAGGAGACTGCATTGTGAAAACATACCTGTCGCAGCATCCGTCCAACTGGTACATAGATGTTGAATTTGGAATCTACCAAACCGCGAGCATCGTTATCCTGTGAGTTGATCTGACATTCTCTAGTAGTTGACCTCCAGTTGACCGAGGCGCAGTCTGACGAGTAGATACACAGTCGGTAACACTGCTGGAAGGACGAAGTACGAAAAATACGGAACACAGCTCCAGTCATAATTTTGTCCGGCGTTCCCCCTGTGAGTCCCGGTAATGTCATGCAGGGGAGAAACTGAAACAATAAACCGCAAATAAGCATACCAACCAGCTCCACCACGGTGACAGACATGACATGAGTCTGTAACACTGACAGTCTTTAGTAGTACACTGTATAACTAATGTGAACTAGCACATGTCTCATATGTAGATGTGAGAACCTATTTAACCCTCAAGGAAAATAATTTGTGGACACATAAGGGTCGTTTGCCATGAATTAATGATTATCAATAAATAATGTAAACCATTTTATGATAATCGAACGATTTCTAGATTGCATATTTGATAAAACTACTCTATTATTATTTAATTGTCTGACACTGTCTAGTTATCCGATATTTTGTTAGAAAATACTTAACTACCCGTTGAGACACCTTTTGCTGATTCAGAGATAAGATTCAGAGCGAATCTTGATCCATATCATCAACCAATCGATGGTTCCCCGCACCACGCTATTCATCTGAGTAGACCATAAACAAAGAAAACATGAATAAAATATCAATCTGTTTGGTCGGTTTTAAAGAGAATATCGACATGGGCTATGCTAACCAAAGAACGGAAATACTAATGTTATTTGGCGACGACGACATAGAGTGGAGCCTTTTCGTTAGAAATTGTGGACCTAGCGATAAAAGCATGAACCTTGGCACAGTTGTAGGTAATGACATTCAAAATATTTTCAGATATGGGGCCACATAAAAAAACCATCCAATATGGCCACTAAGTCCAATTGAGGAATGAAATTCTTGTATATCTCGTGTGAGCATGACCCGCAGCCTAAATATATTATGAAAAATGACCATTTTGGAACTGCACCTTTAACGTAAATAACTGAATCTTAGTAGACTATTTGTTTTGATTTAGGTAATCTAAAGTGTGGACAAATGAAAAGAGTATTCTTTCTTGATGTAGAGGAATAGAAATCAATTTCTCTAACTTCCTAAGTGAATAAGTCTTTGCGTGCCTCGTGAAATCGTGTACAGATACTCGACCGATCATACATTAAGACCACAAAACGCTAAATTTCCCCAATTTATTCATAGCCATTGTTGTTTCACCATACAGATTCCATGTTTCCTTCGGTTTCGTCTTTTTTGTTTACCCCTGGTCACAGCGAGTTATTGCAAGAAAAGCTCGAAGTGAAAGGCTTTCTCCTGTCCACGGAATCCGACAAGGACACGAACAGCCGCATGTCTGAATTGCTTGTCGATTCCAAAAGCTATACAGAGTTGTGACACGTCTATTCTTTTAAACAATGCAAAGGTCAGGACTGTTACATCAGTAGTAACTGTTCGAATCAAAATCCTATCATGACCCTGTCTGGCAGTATTAGACATGTGCAAAGAGACTCTTGTGACAGTTTCTTCAACTCAATATGGATGCAGACCATTGACAACATCTGACCTTTGTTACATAGAACCTGTTTGTCGTAAGTGCTCATATTTTTTTATCCCAACATGTTTTTCAAAATTGGCGATATGTGGCTGTAGTTTGCTGAGTTGTCAATCTAACAAGTTTCATGTGGGATAAACCTTTTTCAGATAACCATTTGGAATGTTATTCTTAATATATACTATTCCAAAAAAGAAACGCATAGGTGTTGCTGAATTTTAAAAAATCCTCTGATCAAAGAATATGTCAACTGAATCGATAAAATATGTTATAAATCTGTTTATAGGAGACTTCTATGCAAATCTGTATTTTAAAAAAACCACCAAAACGCAAAACGTTGTGTTTGATAAGACGTTTTACAAATTTCTGAAAACACATCACCAAAACGAAACCAAACTCATTTTCCACGTGCAAATTGGGCCATGAGTTGCATGCTGTATCTGTCTATAAAATGCCATGTCGCATTCGAAAGGTGGAATCAGTTTTGAAGAGTTTCACGACGGAATCAGCTCAGAATCGCGACATCCGGGTCCTCCATTTACATGATCGTACTGTTACAGCTGAGAGCACAGCGGCCAGGGTGCCTGGACTTCGAAGGATATCGGGGCAAACAGTACGGAACAGACTGAGAGAGGTTGGACTGAGAGCCCGGAGACGCTACTTCTGGAACGTGTTACGACGTCAGCATCGCGTCCAACGTCTCCTCTGGTGCAATAACATGTCGGCCTGGAACTTACGAAATTGGAGGCGCATATGGTTCAGCGATGAATCTAGGTTTCTTCAACAGAAACGGGATTGACGAAACAGAGTTTACAGACGGGTCCATGAACGTTATGCTCCTAACTGTGTAAGTCAAGTGGACAGATTCGGTGGAGGAAGTGTCATGATGTGGGCGGCGATGTCCTACACCAACCGTACTAATCTTATCCATGTCCAAGGAAACCTGACGGATGTGCGCTATAGGGACAATATTCTTCAGCAACACCTTCTCCCAGTCATTGACGTCCGACGGGAGGTATTGCAGCTAGACAACGCCAGGCCGAGGGTCATGTCCCGACTAACCAAAAGCACACTATATGTTACCTTTAGGCGAATCACTGTAAGACTGTAACGCGGCATGGAGGCGGGAAGAACAACGCTCGCACAGTGGGGATTATTAATGGGGCACTCGGAGTAGGAGGGACAGACTGTTGAAGAGTAGGTTGGGAATCGGAGTGAGTGGGGTTGGTTTTCTTGAACGTTGAGGATCCTCCACGGGGTGTAGATGACGTACAGATCTAACACGGCGGCCTCCAAGGAACAGGAACTTCTGACTTTCATTTCTAATATTTCTTAAACTTGTTCATATAAAAAAATGTGCAAAGTGACAGCTGAACTACAGAAACGAACGTTTAACCCATCTCCGTATGGGGAGTGAGTGAGTAATTTGGTTTTACGCCGCTTTTAGCAATATTCCAGCAATATCACGGCGGGGGACACCAGAAATGGGCTTCACACATTGTACCCATATCGGATCTTCGGAGTGACGAGCGAATGCTTTAACCACTAGGCTACCCGACCACCCCTCTCCGTATGGGATTTTAAAACACATACATACTCGTACACACATACGCCACCTACGTGTACATATTGTCAAACAGTAGACGCATAATCTTTGTTTGGTTAAATTATTTTCCATTCTGAGAGTTTAAACCAATACAATTTACTGCGAATGATCGAAATTGTGTAAATACGATATAATTCTCCCTCACTAAGCGGAATAAGGTCAATTATAGCTGAACTTTATCTTTACCATCACAATTATAAATACTCAATACCTTTGATCCGTATAATGGGTTTGGAAGTATCTTGCTTTCAACATATTTTAACGTAAACACCATAAGAGGTATTCAAATATCCGACAAAATCATTTTTTATTTGATTACTTTTAAGTACGTATACACATCTTCTTTGTTAAGCCTTTAACTACAGACATTGACAGCATTGATATATATTTTGCTGTTGTTGTCCAACTGAGCGTTCTACTAAACGTTATGCCCAAACAGTTTTAAAGCGGCACATTTATAGATCGAACGTTTTAAATTCGGAGAATTCCCACTATTTGTGAAAACAGTTACCTTGGTAATTGTACAATTAACCTTTAGAGACCTTTTGTGACAGTAGCGTTACAAAACATTAATGTGCAGTTGTAAGCAAACTACCGAGGCTTAAAAGAGGACAACGTAATCTGCAAACACCTGCAGCAATATTTTAACTTCATCAGGAATTAGTTGTGTACAATTTGTACACGAGGTTGTGATTTCACAAAGCAATTCATTAGTAAAGAACGGAATAAAGAAGCCGAAACACAGAAAATTCAGCCTTCACGTAATCCGACTGTACAATGAAATAGGTATACGTTTTAGAAGTACATACGCATGATGTTACATTGTCGTAAACATATTTCAATACCAGTACGGTAAATAAACCTCTTTTATTATCAGGAATGTATACAGAGAAGCGAATGTTTTAGTAAAACCTACAAGCCAAGCGGGGGCACGGGTGGCCCAGTCGTCTAAGGCGCGCAATTCGCTGTGCAGAGTTGCGTCCCTTGGCTATGACAGAAACCTATGATTGTTGGTTCGATTATTTTTCTAAGTTTGCACGCCGTGATATAACTGGAATACTGTTAAAAGCGGCGCTAAACCCACCTCACTCACTCACTCACTACCAGCAAGGCGCAGAAGCACTGCCCTTTTTAGCTGAAAATAGATTGAAATATAGAAATGTCATTTATTTGCATAATAAGCTCTAAAACCAGCTTGTTCTTTTCACATCTTCCTCAAACTAGATGGCAAAAATATCAGTTGTCAAAAATACTGGTATAAATCTGTATTTCACACCCACTAAAGAAAAACACGAAAGTTGTCTTGATCATTTCTATCGGGGTTTTTTTATGGAAAGGTACAATTATAAATTTAGACCATGCTGCGGGACAGTGATGGCACGCCTGCTTCACCAGTTACATCTACGCTGGTGATGACGCGCACCACTGCTGGATTTACGTTTCTTGCTGTTGACACTGAACCAAGTGACTTCCTGCAAGTGGCAGGTTTTAGAACCAAATTCAAACGATCTGCACACTGTGTCTGCTTCCAAGCACAACTGGGCACATTCTTCAGGCGTTTTATCATCAATGGTCTTAAAGTTGGTTTGCTTTATATACTTGTCCACATGGAGGGTGAACTCAGATCCAAGTGATGAGCATTCTGTAACAAAATGAAAGATGTGTGCCTGAGCCGTTGTGGTGGACTAACTATTTGGACATTCGAACTAAACCGCAATGATCAGGTGATAATCACCATTGCTGTGTAAAGATGCTGTTTGTTGTTTAATGCCTCACCAACAAACCAGTGATTAACATTAAGAGCAACGTCCCATCGCATTGTAATATGAAGACACGATCAACACCAAAGACGCCTAGAGTGACGATCCATTATATATATTCATACACTTGGAAAAATGCAGTTTTCAATTTAATAAGAAGGGACAAAACTATTTGCATAATCATGGTAACCCACATGTTAAATGTCACATTCAAAACTTGATAAATGATACTGTCATACATGGGGTGGGGGCACGGGTGGCCCAGTCGTCTAAGGCGCCGCGATTCGCTGTGCAGAGTTGCGTCCCTTGGGCATACCAGCAACCTATGATTGTGGGTTCGAATCCCGGTTCGCCCCGATTATGTTTCTAGGTATGTCAGCACCATACCCGTGCTCGTGTGTTTCACCGAAGTGGTAAACGTCTGAGACCTGCATCACTTCGGGCTTTCCTCCCACATTAAGCTGACACGCCGCGATATAACTGGAATATTGTTAAAAGCGGCGTTAAACCAAACTCACTCACTCACTCACTCATACATGGGGTGATGTCAGTGTTACTGCGTGTTACCTGTCAGCTTTCTGCACACAACGCTGGTCTCGTCCATGTCGTATCCGATGGAACATATGCAGACACCACCAGAGCAAGTCCTCTCAGGAGGCGTAGCACAGTCGACGTCCGTTACACATGTGCCGTTATCTGCAAAACACACGAGTACATTACACACAGAATGTACACCATGTATACCCTGTGTGTGTAAGAAGTAAAGTTTGTCACGGTGCCGATTTTAAGACAACAACCTTGTGTTGTTTTGGAGATGGGTTTAAAATCAAATCCTTAATAAGCGGCGTCGTAAATTGAAAATCCTCGATAAGTGATAACTGACGGGCTGTTACACCTAATAAATAAATTAACATATTAAAGTTTATATTATTTTGCTTTTGTGTAATCAAATTACTCGAAACATTGCAGAAGTGTATTGTGGGGGCTGAGCTGACACATGTACACATAGCCGAGATTCAGTGTCACTGTATTTGAAGTTGATGCAAAAGTGAGAGAGTGAGTGAGTGAGTGAGTGAGTGAGTGAGTGAGCGAGTGAGTTTGGTTTAAAGCCGGATTTAACAGCATTCCCGTTATATCACGGCGTGTCAGCTTAATGTGAGAGGAAAGCCCGAAGGGATGCAGGTCTCAATCGTTTACCACTTCGGTTAAACCCACGAGCACGGGTATGGTGCTGACAAACCTAGAAACATAATAGGGGCGAACCGGGATTCGAACCCACAATCAAAGGATTCTGGCGTACCCAAGGGACGCAACTCTGCAAAGCGAATCGCCTCCCGTGCCCCCTTGAGGCAAAAGTAGCAACGTCGGTTCCACTACTTATGATAGCAGACTGCAGCAACCGCAAGCCATAAAATGAAGTGGGTACAGAGTTGATTGCACTGAATAATACCGTCGTGAATCGACGGCGTGAAATGACGCCGCCGTTTGACGAACATGGCGAAGGAACAGCAACAGCGGTTGTAGTTTTTGACAGCAGTATGTTTGCTAAAAGCCCCATGCTAATGTACAGGTGGACATGTGGTTATGGGCCTGTTCATGGAATGACCATTCCTTAGTCCAGATACAGACATTATAGTCCCAGGGCACCAACATCCGTCTCGGGCATATTTTATGGCTGCTGTGGCATGACCCAGTGGTTTAAATATGTTTCGGATAAGCCGCCAGATTGGAAATGGTTGACATCATCTTGGCATATCTCTTCCCAGGAAACAATATCAATTATTCTAAAATTGAAATAAACTATTACACCTATGGATTATTCATGTGGATGCCATGTTGCTTGGCAGTAATGACAGAGCAGTGTTACCAAGACTGGTAGAACAGTGGTTTAAGCGTTCGCTCCACACGAAGGCCCAGGTTCGAGTCCCCACATAGGTACACATATATTTTGAAAATTTCTGGTGTCCCATTGCTGGAATATTGCGTAAAACGACAATATGTTGGTGCTCCAAACATTGTGTTATCGGCTCTCTGTTAGTTCTGGAGTCTGGAAAACGCCATGGAATCGGCCAGACGGACGTGTTTTGTAATTAGTTTTAATTGTCATCTCACGTAGTATAATTTTTCAAATGTTCATGTTCTTATATTTGTAATACAGAATGCCAATGTCCAAAAAGGGTTTAAACAAACAGAAATATATTGAGGTGTGCTCTTTGTGAAATACAAATAGTCACTGAAATAAAACCATTTCTTCTCGATGTTTCATATATTCATATTTTTTATCTCGTCAACGGTACAGAAACCCAATTATGGCTTTTAACTATAATAGTTAACAGTACCGCTGACGCATACATACATGGATCAGACCTGCTCGCCAGTTCGGTAGTTGACGTTGATGCTGGAGCTGATGTTGTCGGTGCAGGAGTTGTTGTAGTCGTTTCAAGACTTGTCATTTCAAATTCGGTTGTATCAGGAATCGTTATTGCATGAGTTGATGCAGGCTTTGGGGTGATGGCAGTAGGAGTGGTAGTGGTAGTGGTAGTGGTAGTGATAGTAGTAAACGTTGATATAGGGGTGGTGGTTGGGGTAGTAGTAGTAGTTGATGCAGGGGTGGTGGTTGGAGTAGAAGTATTAGTAGTAGTGGTTAATGCAGGGGTGGTGGTTGGGGCAGTAGTAGTAGCAGATATAGACACTTCAAGTGAAGGAGGAGACACAATAGATGTAGTTGAAGAGGCTGCTTGAGAAGGTACTGTTGCCGTAGCTGTTGTGTTTGTTGCAGACGCTGTTGCCATTCCTGCTTCAGTAGTTTGTGGTATGAACACACCAAGACGTACACATATATGGGCTTTCGCAGTGTTGACGGGGATGCACATGTGGTTGGTACTGCATGGCTGATTTGCACACGGATGAGCCTACAAATAATCATAATTACACATGATAAGGTGCTTGTATGATTGTTCCAAAGTTTGATAACATACGAGAGGCGTTCAGTAAGTTTTGCAACTTGGGCATTTGTGTTAACACGAACAATGTCAACTTGCGGCAGGTGTGCCACTGGTCATAACATCAGGTTGACACGTGTCATAACAAGTTCCAGACACAACAATAAGTTAGATATGAGGGCTTCGTTCACCAAAGTTTGGTCACAATCATGGATTCTCTCAAACATGAACAACGCGCTGTAATAAAGTTCCTTACCAAGGAGGGATGGATAGTCAAAAAAATCCATTATCGCATGTGTAAAGTGATGGGTAAAGATGCTCCTCACTATTCCACAGTTTGCCGTTGGTCTCTACAGTTTAAAAGGGGTAGGGAGTCCATAGACGATGACCCAAAGTCAGGCAGGCCTTCAGATGCCACCAAACCGGAAACCATTGCTGCTATAGAAAGAAGAATGTTGTCTGACCGACGAGTGAAAGTATCTGAACTTTCTAGGGAATTCCAAATATCAGTTGGAACTGTTGGAACCATAATTCATGAGCATCTTGGTATGTCCAAGGTATCTGCAAGATGGGTACCTAAATTTTTAGAAACCTCAGAGCTCAAGATCGCCATCAGAGAACTGAAAGAACCGAGACTTCCTGGATCTCTATGAAGCCGCATTTCTTTCTCGTCTAGTGGCAGGTGATGAAACATGGATCCACCACTGGGACCCAGAAACTAACTTGGAATCCATGCAATGGAAGTACCCCAATCCTCCACCTCCGAGGAAGTTTCGCACTCAACCATAGGCTGGCAAGGTAATGGCCACCATATTTGGGAATACAAGAGGCATATTACTGATTGATTACATGCCACCAAAAACTACAATAAATGGACAGTATTATGCTAAATTTGCGAACATCTATTCGCCAGAAACGCCGTGGGATGTTACCACGTGGTACCCTACTTTTGCATGACAACGCTCTGGTTCACAAGTCGAGAATTGCACAGGCCTCCATATGTGAATGTGGATTCGAACAGTTAAATCACCCACCTTACAGCCCAGACTTAGCCCCCAGTGACTATTTCCTGTTCCGGCAAATGAAATCTGCCCTACGTGGAAGACGCTTCCAGGGTGACGAGGACATAAAGGCTGCCACAGAGGCGTGGTTGGAGGGCCAATCTGCGGATTTTATGAAAGTGGTATTGAAAGCTTGAAGGACAAATGGAATAAGTGTATTGAGGTGAATGGGGATTATACTCAAAAATAAAAGGGCAAAATATATTCTGCGACTTGGTCTTATATATAAAATGCAAAATTATTGAACGCCCCTCGTACTATGGGCGACCTTAAAGGTATGAATTCATAAATCATGAACACTTCTGTATTTGTTAATAAATACAAATCAAGCCTAAAGGACTGAACACGAGAGTGTGACTTTGTTTTCGCAATTCGCTGTCTTTGATTGTATTAATGAATAATTGGAAACCGTCACGATCACATTCGGTAGGTGTTACGACCCACCTAAACGATTTACAGGTATGCTTTGCAAGAGGGAATGGGTCTGGTCAAATTGTGTATTCTACAACTTTCAAAGTTATTTCATTTGAAGTAGATCTTTCACTCCGAAGCAATACATCTGCACGAAGATCTGAGAAACTCTCCGTGGGTATGTCGCGGCAGGTAATTCCTGAACAATCTTTAACCGCCCAAACTAAATAAAGGATGTGTTGGTTCTTGAATCAGTCAGATGGCAGTTTTCTAAAATGATACACTATCTTGATAAGTACATTTCGATCTTAATTGAACAGTAAATCCACACTGAACACGCATTTTGTCTCGATAGTACACAAGTTATGATGTAGATGCCATGTTCCTCGGAAACGGCAGGTATAATTTCAGAGTAAAAGATCTGAAATGTGTTTGCAATTACATGAACAAACAGAGGCAGACATATACCCATATGCATGCCTCTAACTACATTAAAAGGAAATGTTTATATGATTATATAATACAAGGAAGCGAGGGCAGTATCTTATGGCGCATTCATTCTGGCGAGTGTATAACAGTTAATAGGAAAGGAAACTGAATATCTTAAGCCTAATTATATGGGAATAAATAATTTCTATTATATGGTCATAGAGGTTTACGCCATCCGAAGTGTGCTGAGAAAATGTTGGACTTTCTCATGGGTACAATGTGTGAAGCCCATTTCTGGTGTCCCCCGCCGTGATATTACTGGAATATTGCTAAAAGCAGCGTAAAACCATACTCGCTCACTCACCTTATGCATATGAATCGGAATTTGTGCTCTGATTGCAGTGCTTGCTTCTTATTGTTGTTGGAGAGGTGGAGTAGCCTATTGGTTAAAGCGTTCGCTCGTCACGCTAAAGACGCGGGTTCGATTCCGCATATGATAACAACGTGTGAAGCCCATTTTTAGTGTCCCCCGCTGTGATATTGCTGCAATATTGCTAAACGCGGCGTAAAACCATACTCACTCACTAACTGTTATTGTTGTAAAAGTACTTAACCTCTCTGAAAGAAAAATGGATTATTTAGTTTTGAATATATATATTTATTTGGCTAGCAATAATACTCATTCATTCTTGGCTGTCATGACTGAATAAGTCTTTCATAGACAACTTTAGCAAATATTATACACATTTTAAGTGTTCATTACCATACTTTTAGGCAGGAATGTCACATACATCCACTATGTCTAGAGATTATAAAAGTATTTTAAAATACATACAAACAACATAGTAAGACTATTTTATTATTCAAACCCTATGGTTATTCCCAAATAGCCTTTGCTCGTCATTATGGGTGGGGTTGTAAAATTCAGTGAATAGGTTGATTGCGTGCCAATTTATCCCGACGGCGTGGATCGTTGCTTACAGTATGAAATACTGGTTGGCCTGGCCAGTGTCGATTTTATGTACTCAAGTTAAGAACACCTCTGTCTGAATACACACTTTATGTTGGATATAAAAGAAAACAACTTTGGTATAGTTTGTTTTTAACTGAAGAAGTTTGGAAGAAAATAAATGTCCGCAAAGCTATAGGTCCTGAAGGAATGTCGTGATCAACTCATATTTTCAAATATATATTCCAAACTTCTATCGTCACTAGTAATGTTATTCCTTTACTTTGGGGGACATCTAGTGTTATCGTTCTTACAACATTTACATATCATTATGTTAAGAATGATTACTGACCCGTTGCTTTGACACCGATAACTATGAAATGCCTGGAACGTATTGTTCAATATTTACTTTTTAGACAGATAGAACATTTACTTGACCCACGTCAGTATGCCTACAGAGCCGGTAGAGGATGCCACTCTTACACTGTTGAACAGTATATGCAAACTTCCAAATTATATGTACGAATCTTGTTTGTTGACTTCTCTGCTTTGATACAAACATATTTATTTCCATAAAGTGGAGGGATTGGCAAACGAGCAAATCTGAATGCCTCTCCCAAACATGATATATATATACAAATAGCAATGTATTGAAAGAGACATGAGAAATAGCATACATTGTATAATTGGTATTAAAGATAAGTATTGTTCTGTAAGTGTGTAATTACCGGATTATCTTCCATAACTACAGTTACATCATTATTTACATTCAGCACAACAACATCGCAGTATCATATAGCAAAGCCAACATCTCAGACAAAACCTCTAAATCGACAAGAAGATAGAATAAAACTGTGCACCAATTTCAGAATTTCAAGATTTGTTACTGTCGTTAAATTTGAATTACCATTTAGAATTGACTTTAAATCGTAGCCTTTTACGAAATAATACATGTTTTGCCTTAATGTACTGTTTAAGGGACACGTAAGAAAGAAATGAAGTGCATCTTCCGTATGATAGCCACAACAACATCTCGGGCTGTCGGATATAAATCTGGCAAATTTGTCAGCGTTAAGATCACTGCAGCCAAGCCTGAGACGGGAGTGTATAAACTGACAGAATCTTGTTCCATAATTTGTATCAAAGTATAAACCATTCCTATCATTGCTTTTTATAAAACTCATAAAACTTCCTAAGCTACTGGCATTGGTGTATTCAATAGGTAGTGAGCTCCAAATATTAACTGAATCTGGAATAAATGATTTGGCATAATTATTTGATTTACACGTTGTGGTTTGCAGCTGTGAGCAGTTTCTCAATTTATAATCACTTGCATCCTACACTCTATTTGGAACTACGGATGTGAGATAGTCCGGTATTAGATTGTTAACCATATTATATAAAAAAATATTTAACTTTTGAAAATGCCTTCTTTCTTCTTATGACGTAAGATTTGTTTCTTTATAAAGTTTACTGTGACTTGTGCCACGAACAGCCCCCCAAATAGTTCTGAGTGCATCTAGATTTAGTTTTTCAAGTAGTAACGCCTGCTCTTTTGTGCAGTTGTCCCATATGTGGCAACAATAATCAACTATCGGTAACATGAAAGATTTATACATAGTTTCCAGTGTTTTTCTATTTAACCAATACTTGAAACTCCTGAGACAAAATCGTTGGACTGACTTTCTTGACTAGGCTATCAATGTGATCGTTCCACGTACAATCTTCTTGGAGAATAAGTCCTAGATGTTTATGAGAATGAACTTCCTGAACAGTAGTGTTATTCATTTTCAAAATTAGTTTTACATTTGGAAGAATCTTCCGGGGAAATTGGATAGATACTGTTTCATTAGGGTTGAAATCGACCTGCCTGTTATTCTACTTAGATCGTTATTCAGACAATGTGCTGCTGTATTCGGGTCATTTACCACGACATATAGGGATGTGTCATCGGCAAACAATCTTATATTACTATCAATATCGTCTATAATGTCGTTTATGAAAATAAGAAACATTAGCTGTCCTAAAACTGACCCTTGTGGAACTCAGGCCGTAACTGGTCGTCCCAATGATAACAACCCGTTGGCATCTATGTTTTAGGTAGCTTTCAAAAGCTTCTTTGCTTTTACTACCAGCCTCGTCTGCTTATGCAAAAATTATCTGACATGTCTGTTAATTCAACAATGATAAAATGATAATTTTCTTGTTAACAGACCACAGTTTGAGACTGTAAATGGTATCAAATCAACTGTGACTTTAACATCCATGTTGTGTCCCCTCTCCTGTTGTATTTAGTTTATACACAAATGACTATATCATTAGTTTTCACATTTGTTTAACCGTTTAGTTTGCGCTGGTCGGATTCATAAAGCAGTCTGAAAATGATTTATCGGTCTCAAATTTCAAAATTTGTCCAATTGTGCATGATTAACTTTCTTACTCTAATGGTCAAAAAGACAAAGGAGATGATTATAGATTTCAGAAATATAAGAAGACCGAAGTTCTGCTTGCTGTTGTTGATAACGAAAATATTGATTTGGTTGAACAATATAAGTATCTTTGGACCATTATTGATTCGAAACTCGCTTGGAGGCATCACGACTGCTTTACTGAACAAGCTGGATACTGACTGCACACCCTCGTGTGCTCGTTAACAATACTTAAAGCAGTATTCTTTCCATGTAAAATAGTTTCATTCACGACACTAACATTTTTAAACGAATCCCTTTATTTTGGGTTTGTCTCAATAACTTTGCCTTTGAGCTTATAGTAGTATTTCCTTCATGACAGACTTTTTAAGAATTCAAATCCGTGGCGACAGTGCTTGAAAAGTAGCGATTTTACGAGCGCATCCTAGAATTGGAGAGAAAAAAAGGATGTTCCATTAACGATGATTAACTTTGCTTTTGTTCTGGAAAGTTATGTACTTTTGATGAATCTACCCTCTTGATTCAAGAGCTAGGCCACTTTTATTCTGAGTAATTTAAAACCGAATTTCTTACCGGTCATAGCTGCTGCTGCATAGAGGGTGTCATTATGATTGCATTTATAATAAAGAAGAGACGTCTCAATATACACTGTGGATGAAAGGTTGTGTTATGTCATATATTGTAATTCAAGTTAAGATACAAGGAGTACAACATTTCGATTTTAGCAGAATACATACGTCAATCTTAAAACGTCTTCAATATAGTATGTTTCTTGACGAGGCAAAGAAATTATATTGGGTGCTCAAATTCATTTAGAAACTTACACACACACACAAGGTGTTCTTAATATGACAAAAAGGGTTTGTATCCAGATCAGTAATGACTTCATTAATGGCATGTCAATTCTCCGATACTTAAATCCTTGTCGTATGAATAATAGAGAGCTCTTCTTGAATGACATGTGCCATACCTACTTGATTCTCTGCAAGCATACATACATACATAGCGCTTAGGTCAGCGTCAGACACAGTGCCAAATAAGAAACTCAAGGCACTTCCAACAAATGGCAATAGTGAAAGCTTGGGTCGTGTGCGCAACCTACCGTTTTCTAAGAAATTGTCTGCTCGGCTATTTAAGGTTGAATTCAGTCTTGTAATTTCCTCGTCTAATTTGATATACATGCTTAAGATGCCTGTAGATTTATCGGAGTGGTAGCGGGTGAAGGACTGTCTAACAATCCTTGCGACTTGATCAATAAAATACCTGCACTTCCCAATAAACTGATTATATGATTCTAAATCAATAACGAAGGTTACGAGTCATTTCGACCTAGTCGTGGTCATATCCTTCAGTTTACGAAATACAATGTTTTTCATACATTAGCGAAACCTGTGTTAACCCCACAAGGAAGAGTAAACCCAGAAGAAACATATTCTCTCTGAAACATAAGAGTAAATAATCATATTTACTGGTTCTACACCCAAACCATACAAAACTATAATATACAAGCAATTGCCTGGAGCAACTGTTTAACCTTTTATTTTTATTGGGATGTGCGTTTTCAGTAGAAGCCCTTGTTAGTTTTAGTTCAATGAACTCTATACAGATGTCTTCTTCGTCACAATCTGCAACGGAGCTTTGGGGCTCTGCTTGTTTGTCGGCCTTTCCATAAATTTCGGCTGACTTTTGATCATTTTCCTGATGCGTCTCAGAGGACCTGTTCCTTGCATTTAGTCTCTTTTGTAACTCCACTAGTGATATGTAATCTTCTTCTTCCAAGTCCAATCTCTCATGGCGGTATCGCTTAGTCATCTGAGATATGGGATTAGCAGTTTCTGGACCTGAGTCTTCACTACTTGACCTGTCTGGCGGAACAATGTGGTATGCCTTCCTTCTGGGCCTGTCGGTTGTGTCCTTAGGAATTTCCAGTCATCTAGTTTTGCTATTCGCAAATGTTCTGCATGTACTTTTGTCACAGTGCCGTCTAGCTGGCTCCGGATGATGAAAGTGACTGTCTGCTCGATGATGATTAGTATGGCTTTCATTTGGCTTGCTGGTCCTGTCAGCATACATGTACTTGGATTGCCTTTTCTTTGCCATCCTCACATGCCAGTGTACTAACACAAATGACTTCTGTTGTTGTTGTAAGGCAATCTTGTGCTCCTTTTCCCCATTGTACTTCTTCCTTGGTTTTAGAAGAGTGTCAAATGGCAGTACTATATCTCTGTTGTACAAGAGGAAGAATGACTCACAGATATTGAACCGAATCGCTGCTAATGTCCGGTTCGGGTGTAAATCCCATGTCATTAGGTTGTCATCAAGTTTCTTTGCAAGGATATCGTGTAATGTCCCGTAGAAGCATTCTACTCTACCATTGGCCTGTGGGTAGTAAAAGGAAGTTGTCATATGATGAGTGCCTAATGATGCGAGGGTTTCTCTTATTACACTATTCACATTCTCTGTCCTGTTGCCTGTGACAATCTCCAGCAGGGAGCCGTTTTGAATGATTATCTCCTCTATTAACATGTGGGCGATGGTTTCGGCAGTCTTGTCTGGGACTGCAAAAGCCTCAGGCCAACCACTGTAGAGATCCACAAAATCGACAATATACTTGTTTCCTGACAGAGTAGTTGGGTATGGTCCTGATGGATCTATGCTTATCTTCGCAAAGGTTTCACATCAGTTCTTTGTTTGTGTAGAGACCAGGCTTGATGGGTTACACAACTGGAAATATACTCGTGTAAGTCTTTGTACACATTTGACCATTATTACTTTGTCTTCACGGCATCAAACGTCTTGTCATACCCATATGCCCATTCTCATCATGGTATTGATTGATTAGTTGTCTTTTCAATGGTGGCGGTCAGGTAGCCTAGTGTTTAAAGCGTTCGCTCATCAAGCCGAAGACCCATGTTCGATTCCCGACATAGGTACAATGTGTGAAGCCCATTTCTGGTGTCCCCCGCCGTGATATTGCTGGAATATAGCTAAACGCGGCATAAAACGATACTCACTCACTCACTCACTGTCCTTTCAATGATACAGGTACATACAATCTGGTGACTGGCTCATCATCAACATCTTTAATGCAGTTTAGGAGACCGACCATTTCAAGGAATTCCTTGAGGCTATAGCAACTTCCTGTCCATTCTCCAGTGAGGTTTTTATCTTCTGTTTCTCTTCATCCTTTGACTGTTCTTTATTCATATCTAGATTCGAGTCCTGCAACATTGTCTCAGCAACATCTTCTGGTTCTGGACGAGCATACGTCTCAGGATCAAACTTCGATGAGTCTAGCACATTGATTTCCAGATTGTTGTCATTCGCGAAATGTTCACTTTCCTCATTGTCTGCTCGAGGTGTATTCCCATCAGTTGGAACTCTGGATAGTGGATCCACACAGGTATTTACTGTATACCTGACAGTTATATCCTGCTATTTCCAGGGCCAAGAGTTGAACCTTCTTGTTTTGCATTGGAGACTCCAATAGGTACTTTGATGGTTTATAAGTTTTGATCTCTAACTCCACATTATGCAAGTAATGGTCAAGCTTCTCTAGGCCAAAGTGTATTGCTTCTTTCTCAATGTTTGTCAAGCGTGTCTGTGTGTCACTCAGTTTGTGTGACAGAAAGATAATTGGCTTCTCAGTCCCGTCATCACATATTTGGGCTTAACAAGCACCAATGCAGCTGTCACTCACATCCGTATATAGGATGTAGGGATTCTTTGGGTCAGAAAACGTTAGTGGTAGTATCACCGTAAGACTTTATTTCAGGAAATCAAAACACCATTGGCATTCTTCTGTCCAAGAAAATCTAACTGGAGAATCAGTTCAGCAATCTTTGAGAAATTAGGAATGAAGCGATAGTATTTGCACATACCAATGAAACTCCTGACCACTTTGACAGATGTTGGGGCTCCCATCGACCGTATGGCTTCCACTTTCTGCTCCTCAGGCTTGATTCCATTCTGGTTGTTCACTAATACTAAGTAGTTTGTTTCAGATTGGACAAAGCAACACTTAGAAAGTTTAAGTTTCAGTGAGTATTGTCTTATTCGATCAAATACACTTTGGATATGAGACCTATGATCATTGAGGTTTTTTGAAAAGATCAATATGTCAACTAGATATGCTATGACAAACGCTTCTATGTCTTGTAGTACGTCGTTCATGAGTTCCATGAATATTTTGTTCAGTGCCCGGAAGTCGACACCGAGACGTTTGCTGCCATCTGTCTTGTCAACTTCAACATTGGGGAAACTCCATGGTGACCTTGATCTGTTAAAGATCTTCGCATCCAGTATGTCCTTAATGGCTTTGTCAACCACTTTTGTTTTGTTAAGTGATGTCCTTAATGGCTTCAACCTGATAGGTTGTGGTCACCTGTGAGACAACCTGGAAACATGGTATTTTAAAAGATCTTCACGAGATTGGATTGAGAGGCCATTTGCCTTCTTTTATATCTCAGTTTTTAACAGATAGAAATTTCCAGGTACGTGTGGGATCCACTTTGTCTAAATTTTACGATCAAGATCAAGGTGTCCCCCAAGGAAGCATCTTATCAGTAACGTTGTTTACTATTAAGATTAATAGTTTAGCTAAGGTTTTGAATGACTCCATTGATGAGTCGTTATTGTTGACGATTTTAATAAATGCACACGATTGCAAGATAGTTGCAACGGCTTTAAGTTTTCTAAATCTAAAGCAAATTGTATCCATTTCTGTTGAAAATATAAACCATATAAGGACCCAGAATTACATCAAGCTGGAATTCCAATTTAAGTCGTAAAAGAAGCTATATCTTTAGGAATAAATTTAGCCACAGGGGATCCTACATTATATAAACTAAAGAAATCTGACGTTAACCAACTACAATATAAACAAGAATATAATCAGTTAAGAAGCGAATATAACACTTACAAATCAATATTTACAGATGGATCCAAGGATGGAGGTTCTGTTGCCAGCGCAACCGTAATTGGATCCAGAACTATATCAAACAGATTACCAGATGACTCTTCAATTTTTACAGCAGAATCAAAGGCCATATTAACTGCTCTAAACTATATAAATGGCCAGTCCAAACATAAGGAATTTATCATTTATTCAGTCTCATTGTCCTGTCTTCACGCAATAAAAAGTTTGTCATGTCAGCATCCAATTTTACTTGAAATAATTAAACACAATAATCTTGCAACTGGCCAATACGACATCGTCTTTTGTTGGTTACACAGCCATGTTGGGATCGTTTGTAACACAATGGCTGATGCTGCTGCTAAGGCAGCACTCAACAAATCTGTGACACCACTTCTGATACCCTATAGTGATTATAAACCTGTTATTAGATGTGTAATCAGAGATCTAATGCAGAAGAAGTGGGACACCCAAGTGGGTCCATATAAAATTACATGCAATAAAAGCAAATATCGGTTATACCTATATTTACTTGGGTTGTCAGTCCAGATTTGAAGAGGTCGTATTAAGACGATGTCAGATTGGCCATTCTAGATATACTCATGAATATTTATTAAAAGATGAGGACCCTTCATTCTGTATCCCTTGTGATCACGGTCAAGCATGTCCTGCTTGATTGCATTGATTTTTCCATCGCAAGGGATAAATATTTCAAAGTTTCATTGCACAAGGATCTTTTTTATCAAGTAAGTTCTCATTTAATTATTGATTTTTTAAAAGAAATAGAATTATTAAATAAATTTTGAATATATGTTTTGTAATTTTTAAATATTTTAGAATTAGTAGAAGAAAACTTGTTAACTGAGATTGTTAGTGGCTTTACCCTTGATGGGGGTTGAAGTAGTTCAAAATGATTGTCTCCCAGAGAGGGTATGTCAGACTAAGTCATTCAAAGTAATGTTTTTTCCTCCACAATATTAATCATAGTATATATGTTCATTTAACCTGGCTAAATTTGTCATAATCACCAACTGCGGAAGGGATGATGTAAATCCGGCTGGGGTCCATGCAGGTAGCAAAAGTACTGTAAGTCCCCATCGACCCCAGCATGGTGATCTACCTTCAGCTGCTGGCGATCTGTAGCCCATTTTTATATTGTATCGTTATTTATAGTGATATCTTTTTATAGTTGTATGCTAGTTTTAAATATTAATCTGTAATATTTTTGTGATTTAACTGTCCATCGATGACAAATTTTATTTAGTTAAAATATATGTATTTGAAAATGTTTAATTTCTCGTCATGATATGCCTGAAATACTGCCGATGTGACGTAAAGCATTAACTCACTCACTCACTCACTCACTGTAAGTCATTCCAGTTGACAGATTGTAGTGAAACCTTCTTCTTATCTTATTCATAGAGCCCTTTTACTAATGAAAAACAACTCTATGGATAATCGAATCAATGATGACATTCCAATCTGCTTGCCTTTTCAGCCATATTGTCATACCATTTTGGCACATGATATACATTGAGTTACCTGTGTGTGTGTTAAGGTGGTATATATATTTGTACATGTGGATATTTTACGATATTATTACAATTGAGTGTATATAGCAATGCTTCATTTTCTAATAATTGCTCCATTTCATTAACCTCATGAATTTTGTGTTTTTGTTCACAGTAAGTGAATTATTATCACTGCACAGAAATGCACACCAAATCTGTAGGTGCTGTTGCTTTAGCTCACAACTCAGAAACTTCTTTATGTGTAATTTATCAGGCAGTGAGTATGTCGTGTGTGTCTTGTGGTCGATTCTACAAAGCCTTGTTTCACTTTTTGTGGATGTAGTTGATGCCTTGAAGCCTTGTTGTCTTTTGCTTCTGGAGCCTTACTTGAAAACCGTTCAATATATTTTTTTTAAAATGGTATATATATCAAACAGATATTGAAGTTGTGCCTTTTGCTATTTGCAGATTTTTGGCTTTTTTAATTTTTCTCGATTTCCATGGAAACAATTTGTACTTCATAAGCGGGTGGATTTAAAAAAAACTTGGCAAATATATCAAACACACCCTGAAGTTGTGCATTTTGCTTCTTGCATATTTTGGGATTTTTCATTTTCTCGATATCCATGGAGACATTTTCTACTTAGTCTCAAATAGGTGTGGTAAGTGTCATTTCCGGAGCACAGCTTGAAATCTGTGAAAGACTTTCCATCCAAACCTGATGCATATATGAACCTATGACTGAATTTTCAAAATTTGATTTTCTTCTGTTTTCATGGAATCAAGTTAGACTTAGCTGAAATGGAGGGTGGTGTCGTTTCCGGCATAGAACTAAAATACTATTCAACATTCTTTTCAAGGGCTGACGCCTTTTGCTATTTAGAAAAAAAAAATTCATGTTTCCATGGCAACAAGTTTGACTTTAACTGTTTATAGTGGTGTGTTTGTCTGGACCATACATCTAAAACTATTGGTACTCTTTCTTGAAACTATGCTTGCAGAAAGATGAGGTTGTCAACTGGTTGCTTTTGCTATTTAGGAATGTTTTGAATTTATATTTTTTTCTGTTTCCACATCAAAAGTTTGATTTTGACTCTGTTCATAGTGATGTATACCTGAAATAGAATCCCATTTCCATGGTATTGTTTTGATAGTTCAATAACGTGTATACAGAGATACAGATTAGATAGTTCTCTCATCATGTTGTACTTAAAGTAACAGTCGGATGATTTGTTCTTTTTCATTTGTGTGGGCCTGGTGGATTTGTCATCTTCTGATGACTCCTGCTAAATGTGTTCTACCAAAATCAGTGCAAGGTTTAGTTGCCCAAGGAAACCTTTATCCAACCCCAGATGTTGGCATGTATGTAACCTTTGATACACTTATCAAATTTTTTCAAAGTTTATTTTCTCTACACCGTCTTTTTTAAAACAACAATGTTTACTGTCAGTCTCATTTACCCAGCAGACATGGAAGTTAATACACATGGTCTATGTGGTCTTAATTGTATGATAGTTACAATTGTTCACAGAGGTATTTTGTCTTTTAGTTTATATTGGTTTACTTCTCAGAATCATTATTAATGATGGGTATTATGTAAATTATCATGTTATGTTATCATTCAGTGTTTGGTAGCCAAGGACTAGTTAGCCACGTTAGTTGGCATTACATTGGGGTTTAAGATTGTAAGATTTTTTAACTGACTATTTGTTTCCTACAGAAATAAATGGATTGTGATTACCAAACGTCTCGCACTAATACTGAATATTGTGGTATGTTACCTGGTTTAGAATAGGTCCCCAGGAACTAATGCATGGTGTAAGAGATGACTAATTAGATCCAGTAGGTTAGACTCAGTGACTTGATTCATTACGTGTCTTTGTACCTTGATCTGTAGGACCATAACATCTCATCATATATAATTGTTTTGTCTGGTCGAGACTTGATTATTTACAGCCTGTATGATAATTTCTTGTACACAATGTATAAAAGGTTTCATTGTGTTTAAAGAATAAAATGTTCTAACTGAAAACAATTTCTTTATAGTCATTTTAAACTCAAATATCTGCATAAGTTTCCCTGTGCTCTACAACTTATCTGAATACAGGAACAACTCACACCTTGAGTCAATGGATGTCTACAATCTGGCAAAAACAGAAAGTTTTCAACTTGACATGATAACCATGACCATGTGTATATATGGGCAGATACATTAACACTGCATGAATGTCCAATAGATCATCTTTGGTCTTGGAAATTCCAAGTGAGTTTTAAGTTTTCCAATAAAACAGTACTATTATCTATAATGCCTGTGGGGTCAATCTTCATCCCAATAAAACATTACTATTATACATAACACTGCAGTTATTTATGCCTGTGGGGTTTATCTTCCCCTGAATAAAACATTACTATTTTTTATGATGCCAATAGGGTCTATATTCATGTCGATAAAACATCACTGTTATTAATAATGCCTGTGGGGTCTATTTTCATCACCCATAAAACATCACAACTATCTATACTGCCCATGGGTCTATCTTCATCCTTATAAAACATAACTACTATTTATAATGCCTACGGGGTCGATCTTTATCACCAATAAAACATCAATGCTAGTAATGATGCCTATTTGGGTCAATCGTCAGTCAATAAAACATACCTACTACGCTTATGTGATCTATCGTCAGCCAAAAAAAACAACTATTCAATTGCCTGTGGGATCTATATTCATAAAAAAAACGTCACTACTATTTATAATGCCCACTGGGTCAATCGTCATCCCCCGAAAAACATTACAATTATATATAAGCCTGCGGGGTCTATCTTCATCCCAACTAAAACATCAGAGCTATTTATAATGCCTATGTGATCTATCTTCATCACCAATGAAACATCAGGACTATTTTATATGCCTATGAGGGTCTATCTTCATCACGAATAAAACATCAGTGCTACTTATAATGCCTGTGGGATCTCTCTTCATCCCTAACATCACTAGTATGTATATTGCGTATGGGGTTCAGTGCTTTTTCTAATTCCCATGTGGTCTATCTAACAAAACACCACTACTATTTATATTGCCAATGGGGTATCCCTTCATCCTTATAAACAATCACTACGCCTGTGTGGTCTACCTTCATCCAAAAATATAACATCAATACTATTAATCATGCATATGGGGTCCATCTTCATCCCTAATAAAACATCACTGTTATTAATAATGTCTATGGGGGACTCCCTTCATCCCCATAAAACATCACTACTATCTATAATGTCTGTGGGGTAAATCTTCATCCCCCCAAATCAGAAGTACTATACTGAACCGCAAAAGAAACGTCACCCCAAGTAACATTGCATGAAAAGTTGTCATTTAAATATCTGGGTAATTTTTGTCAAAGTTTCTAAAATTTAACATTACCTTGTCCGCAAAAAATGAAATTTGATGATAAATAAACAAAGCAGATGACAAAACCGATCGCCCAAGCGCATCACGGTAACGGCCATGGTAACCCGATGCATGTGAGTTCCGTGCAAATGGAAATGCACATGCGTTCCCCCATTTCTTGCCCTAAAAAATCCACCCAGATCGGATAACATTCATGCGTTATTGAAATGCTACCACATGCCAAGATTGACACCAAGCCCTTGGAAGATTGCAAGCTGGACAAACCGCCCGGCAAGTAGCCAATGCATTTCAAGTCCACGAAAGGACCATATACAGGCTCCATCAACGGTACCATACCACCAACACTACAGATGACCGACCACGAAGTGGAAGACCAAGGGTCATCACCCGACGTCAGGATCGTCAGATTGTGCGACAGCATCTTCAAGATAACTTTGGTACTGCTGCGGAAACTGCTCGACAGACCATGGGGAGACACCAGCGACACATTAGTGCGGACAGCGTGCGTCGACGATTGACGAGTAGACACCTCCACTGTCACAGGCCACACCGAGGACCCATTCTGACACCACGTCATCGCTGGGACCGTCTTCAGTGGACAACACAGCACCAGCAGTGGAGAAGAGTCCTCTTCTCAGACGACAACCGTGACTGTATCTCAACAGCAAATGGCAGAGAGTTTGGCGACGCCGTGGGGAACGTTATTCGGATGCTTGTGTTGAGAGAGATTCGTGGGGTGGTCCAACCATCATGGTGTGGGGTGGAATTGGACATGCACAGTTGGGTCGGCCCTGTGGTCTTCCAGAACATCGGTCCAGGGAGAGACAATGGTGTCACAGCAGCTCGATACATTGATCAAGTCTTGAGACCACACGCCATACCTCATTTGGCACGTCGACGCAAACACGAGTTTCAGCATGATAACGCCCGTACCCACACCGCGAGAGCAACAAGAGACTTCCTCCAGCAGAATGGCATCAGAACAATGCAGTGGCCTGCCCTTAGTCC
Source organism: Haliotis cracherodii (assembly GCF_022045235.1). Classification (NCBI taxonomy): domain Eukaryota; kingdom Metazoa; phylum Mollusca; class Gastropoda; order Lepetellida; family Haliotidae; genus Haliotis; species Haliotis cracherodii. Next base: position 21,523,257 of record NW_027266268.1, read on the forward strand.
CGATTTAAATCCCACTGAGCACCTGTGGGACGAGATTCAAAGACGGCTGAATGACGTCCGACCAAGGACGACAACTGCAGCTGAACTGAGGCGTTCCTCAGAGTGTGGGCTCAAGTGCATATGGCCTTCATCAACTGCCTCATCCATTCCATGTATCGACGTTGCACGGCAGTCATAAATGCACATGCGGACACACCAGATATTAACTTGTGATGTCATTTTCTCAGATATTAGAGTTGTGTTTCACTTTAGGAACATTTATTTGACACTTTAATTTAAACCTTGATGATCAGTTTTGCCAAGTTTCATATTTTTAATATGTCTCAAAGTATGTTTACAGTGTTTGGACAAATAAGGTTTTTCATATATCTATCCATGGTGACTTTTCTTTTGCGGTTCAGTATATTTATAACGCCTGTGGGGTCTATCGTCATCTCCAATGAAACATCAGGACTATTTATAATGCCTATGGTATATAGTTGTATCCCAATAAAACATCGTTACTATTTATAATGCCTATTGGGTCTATATTCATGTCCAATAAAACATCACTATCATATAAAATGAGTGTGGGGTCTATCTTCATCCTGAATAAAACATCAGTGTATTTTCTAATGCCTACATGTATGTGGGTATCTTCATCCCAACAAAACTAATTTGTATAATGCCTACGAGCCCATTAAACCATTACTACTAACCTTTGATAATACCTACTGGGCCTATCTTCATGCCCAATGAAACGTCACTACAAATGATAATGCCTGTGGGGTCTGACTTCATTACCAATAAAACAACACCGCTATATATGCCTGTGGGGGTCCCTCTTCATCATCAATAAAATATTGCTACTGTTTATAATGCCTATGGTGTCTATCTTCATCCCTAATAAAACATTAGTAATATTTATACTGCTTATGGGCTCCATTTTCATTCCTAATAAAATATCACTTCTCTATATTAAGTCCAGATGTGGTCTTTATTTCACTTCTATTTATATTGCCTTTAGGACTTGTATTCAGCCCAAGTAAACATTTCTGGTGTACATTTCTGAATATTCAGCATCCCAAGCATATCGTAGGAGGCAACTATATCTACTTTTGGTAAGAGACGACCAGAAGGATCGGGTTGTCAGGCTCGCTGTTTTGGCTGATAGTTGTCATCGTATCCCTATGGGTCAGATACATGTTCCTGATGGTGATCACTGGATTGTCTGGCCCATATTCTATTATTTACGGGCCGACGTTATGCAGCTTGAATATTGCTGAGTGTGCCGCAAAACTAGTAAACAAACAAAAATAATTACTTTTCAGGATGCCTAAATAATGCTTTGTGTTCGTTTTCGCAAGATGCTTCAACATACAGTATCTCAACAACAGTGTTCTTATGACGTACTGGTGTGAGAAAATAAAGAAACAAAATACTTCCATATACCTTTTAGATTTGATTTTTAATATATTTGGCACATGTTTCAAGTATTTAATTTCCAGGACCACATGACCAAAAGGAAAGTGACAATCTAAGAGATTACATGTCCTACCGTAACATTCTTGCCTAAAAAATACACAATCTTTCAACACCACTTTGTAATACTGACTGAGTTCGCTTTGTTCATTTCACATGGATTCATTGATATGATCGTTTTCTTATTCAACAAAGAAGTTACAGGTTGGTTAGGTTATAGTGATTGTTCCGCAAACAATGGAGTGACGGCATATAAGCAGTATGGTGTCACAAATCGACAGGGGTACGATGCACTTTCGTGTTCAGGTGAGATGCAGTGCATACGAAACTAGTGTGACGTGCTCACATAAGCTCCGCCCACTGATGAATATTGTAAACTTAAGAGCTTGCAGGTTTAAGGGCACAACAAACGCCAGCAGTTACAAGAAATCGATGTAAAGGAGAATACTTCACAAACTGCACCAGTGATCAACAAAAAGAACAAAAAAAGGACAGCGATGCGCGAGAAATTATTCCATTTGTTTCTAGCTGCTTCTGTAGTTGAGCAAGTACCTGAATCTTTTATTTCTGACACGTAAACAGCAGTGGAAGAAAATTTGTCAAGGCATTCTGTCGCGGTGTCGTCTGTCATATGCGTGTATGTCTGTAATTCATTTCTTGAGAGGGGGCACGGGTGGCCCAGTCGTCTAAGGCGCCGCGATTCGCTGTGCAGAGTTGCGTCCCTTAGATACGCGAGAAACCTATGATTGTGGGTTCGAATCCCGGTTCGCCCCAATTATGTTTCTAGGTTTGTCACCTCCATACCGGTGCACGTGGGTTCCATCGAAGTAGTAAACGTCTGAGACCTGCATCACTTGGGGCTTTCTTCCCACATTAAGCTGACACGCCGTGATATAACTGGAATATTGTTAAAAGCGGCGTTAAACCCAACTCACTCACCCACTCATTTCTCGAGAGCTCATAAATCGTTTTTTTCTTAATATGTAAATGTAAACATGAATATTCTGTCGCTTATGGGAACCAGAGATACATTAAGACATATCTTGTTAAGGCACTTTAAGCAGTGCAGTGTGTTTCACCATCTAAATCAAACGACATGGACACACATTGCATACTGCATTTGCTGGATTTAAAATGGGGTAACAAATTACACTGACATATCAGGTGACATCGAGACGACAAAGAACATAGCCTATAACATTTAATAAAGCATATCATGATATAAGGTAGGGACGAACAATTTGATAGGGGGATGGGTTATCCAAGAAATAGCTTTAAAAAATAATTGTTGCTCTGGCTGTTGAAGAAAAGAATTGTCAGCCACAGAAAATACATTTTTGTATGTCGTTTGTTTTGTAAAAATATTTATGCTCTTTTGATGAGAACATCTATATTCATGTTCCGTTATAAAGCCCTTGGAAAATCGGTTCTGGCAATATGCGTAATGTCTTCGTCCGAATATAACGTTCGAAGATCGAAGACAGAGTGTATATACCGCCGGAACTAAGAACGGCGACGATCTTGCGACGATAGTTTCACAGTTAAAGTATATGATGAGAATACCTATATCTATAACTCGTAGATTCCGGGGTCTTCAGCAACCCATGCTTGCCATAAAAGGCGACTATGCTTGTCGTAAGTGGCGACTAACAGGATCGGGTGGTCAGACTTGGTTGATGCATGTCATCGATCCCTATTGCATGGATCGATGCTCATGATATTAATCACTGGATTGTCTGGTCCAGACTCGATTATTTACAGACCGCCGTCATATAGCTTGAATATTGCTAAGTGCGGCGTCAAACAACAAACCAACCAACCACCCAAACCAACCAAACTATATCAAAAGTCCGTAAGAAATTCGGTGACGATATGTTTCAGGTACTGTAAACACCGGCAATGCGGCGCGTCAGATAGTCGAGGAATACAGGTATGAATATACGTATTGTTTTCATAACGAAACTTTACAACGGCGATATTCCAACAGCTTTAAGTATCCGTGATCACAGTATATCACAATATTTCTGGTAATTCAAACTCTTTTGTTCGGGCTTGGGGGGTGGGGGGGGGGGGGACTATTTTGAAATGGGACGTATAACGGAGGCAATTATTCACTTCCTTTATCTGAAGCCAGATCTATTTTTCATTATTAGAAACCCCTATGGATGCGGTTACGGGGTTGATTTATCAGATTTAACTTGTACCTATATATTCCTACCCGGCACGGCGATGCGTGCGATCGGCTACGCCTGCTTACTGGGATCCAGAGACCCGTGAAGAACCGGGGTAGAATTGGTCTTCAGGAACCCATGCTTGCCGTAAATGGCGACATTGCTTGTGGCAAGAGCCGACTAACGGGATCGGTTGGTCAGAGTCGCTGACTTGGTTGATACATGTCATCGATCCCAAATGCGTAGAGCGATGCTCATGATGTCAATCACTAGATTGTCTGGTCCAGACTCGATTATTTTCAGACCGCCGTCATATAGCTGGAATATTGCTGAATGCGGCAATAAACACACACAAACAAACAAAACTGAGGTCGAGAACACGGACGCTGAACGTGTTGCATACTGGGAGCGTCCCGACCTCGAGCAGGGTCGAGTAGTTGGTGGCCGTGTTGACTGCGTGTGTAATTGCGTGAGTAACCCGCTGGTTTCTCAAATAATAACAGGCGGTCATGATCATGAGCAGAACTCAAACAAAAAATGAATGTACAACATATAATCGGCCTGGGCACAGCGAGATGTCTGGCCTCGCGAAACGAGATCGATTCTTGGCAGGTTGCACAAATGAGATATTGCTGTAAGCAAGTATAAATTTTCGAGTTGCAGCTGGAATATTGCTGAGTGCGGCGTTGAACAACAAAGCAACCAACCAACCAACAACCCCTGGAAGAGTGGTGACGGCAGTGTAATGGTGTTCTGGCCTGACGAAACTAGATCGAGTCTAAACAGGCGTATCAAGGCGAAATTGTTAAAAAAAAAAGAACAAATGCCCATAGGGAAGTGTGGTGATGGCAGTGTAATGAGGGTCTGGCCTGACGACACCATGGCGGATGGATCCAAAACCGAGTTGACATGAAACATGAGCCGATGTGCATACGGGACGACCCCAGAAAGAATATTTTAGACGTTCATTTGCTCTTCTGTTTATCAATCTTGACGGGTTCTTGTATATTATTTGTCCACATATGATCACCATCAACAGCATTTTGTAAGCATTTTTTTTTTTTTTTTTTTTTTTACTCGATTTCTTTGGAAACAATCTTGACTTAGTCTCTAAAGATGGGGTGGATTTATTTTCGCAGCACAACTAAAGAAAACGTTTAATATATTTTAACAAAACTTGGCAAATATGTCAAACAGACCTTGAAGTGGTGTCTTTTGCTATTTGGAGATATTTGGTATTATTATTTTTCCTGATTTCCATAAAAAAATGGACTTAGTCTCAAAAGGGTGGGGTAGGTGTCGTTTCCGTAGCACAACTTGAAAACTGTGAAAGACGTTTCTTCCAAACCTGGTACATGTATGCACCAAGTGCTGAAGTAGTGCCTTTTGCAATTTAGGATATTTTTCAAAATTTGATTTTTCCATCTTTCCATCGAAACAAGTTAGACTTAGCTGAAATGGAGGTAGGTGACGTTTCTGGAGAAGAACTAAAATCTTTTCAACATTGGTACTTGTTACTCAAGGGCTGAAGTGGTGTTTTTTGCTATTTAGGATTTTTTTTTTAAAATCCTCTTTCCATGGGAACAAGTTTGATTTTGACTATAGAAATACAAAGATCCGATCCCCAATTCCATAAACAGAAAAGATGGATTGAATACGAATTCTCTCATCATGTTGGACTTAAAGTAACAGTCAAACGATTTGTTCTTTCGAATTTGTGGGGGTTCGTCAACTTATGATGACTCTTGTTGTTCCTGGTGGCAGCTATACCAAAACAAAAAAAACAGAAGTCACGCATACATAAATGTGCCAATCTTCTGTTGTGGAACCTAATATATACCAGGCACCAAAAGAAACTGCGTGCGATAAAACCACATGCACTTGCATATAAGTAGCAGGGTTCTAGATATATTTATGTAATTGCAAGGTGGATGACTTACATTATCACTCGATATCAGCCTAAATGTACTTGTATCTTTCTATTGCACATTTGGGCCTTCACTGCAAATTCAGTAAATATAGTATTATTTCAACATGAAGACTACCATGACATACCATAATATAATGCTGTCATATGTTGATAATATAGGTGAACAATATTCGATTCAAAGTAAAATACAATGTTCTTGTTGTGTCTCCGGCCGTGCCTTACAACACTACCGAAAGGGACGTAACACCATTAAGTCAGTTTGTGATTCCTTCCAGCCTGGCCAGTGAAATTGTCGTTTGTAAATCCTGAGTAAAATTATATTTTACAAGGATTTTCTGGAACTACTTTTTTCCAAACAAATCCCGCCTTCTTACCTGCTGTGTCATCTGTTGGTCTTGTAGGTAGATGTTATTGTGAGATACTTGCAAGCTTTCCCTGTTCCCGGTCTTTGAATTCAGCTGACATTCCTTGGCCAACGACGACCAGTTGATCGAGAGACATCTGGATGAATAGCCACACAGTCGGCGACACTGCTGTAACGTTGTTCTTCGAAATATCTGGAACACAGACCCGGACAAAATCATGTCCGGTATTCCATCAAATTGTCCCTTTGATGCCACACTTAAAGAAAAGTGTAGAATGAGAGCAGCTACAAATATGGTATTTGTATCCATTTGCTCCCGATTACTTCACGCATATACAGTTGAAGCACTGAAGACAGACCGAGCTCGTCTCCTGAACCAGAAGATAATGATGCAAAATTGACAAGTCATTTCCAAAATCGATACCACAGTGGCTTTTTGTTTGTTTGTTTTGTAACCCGGCAGTCAGCTATAATAATCCAGCTGTATGGTGGTGTTCTGTCAGTGATCAAGTCTGGAGCAGCGAAACCATTGATGTCATACCTATGTCATGGCTTATATATATTTGTATTGGTAACAGTTCCCTGGACAGAGTCAACGATATAATAACGTTTTACTATGTCATCGACGGTTACCTTGACCTTTTTTGTGTTTTAGAAACTATACGTTATAAGAAACAATACGTGAGTTTCATCGGGTTTTAACGGTTAACAACACACCGAATGATCAATTTATAAATGTTTTACATCTATTTTGCCTTTTCCGCCCACTGGAATATGTCGCGGAAGATGACTGAGATTGATTTTTTTCTGGCGTTTACTTTTTTATTTTTCGAAAAATGGTTGCGGGATAGTCACTCGTCAGCAAAGTAATTATTTGTGATACTATGACCATTTGACGTCCCATTTGAAGCACATACTGCGGATTTAAGACCAATGTTTTGTGAACGATTCGTGAATGAACGCATACAAACATTATGATACCTCATTAATCTGAATAATACTATTCTGCTCTCAGTATTCACACAAGTTGGTTAAAAATAGTGACCCTCGCCTAAACGCACATTTAGGGAGTGGAATTGCACGAAAAACGATGTGAATAAGCGAAGTACGCACCAAGGGTTAACGAATGTGGCCACAAGAAATTTTAGGAAGACACTCAATCAGGACTTACATCAGGACTAAAGGTTTATAAACGGAGAAATGTATTTTATGCAGAACATTTGATTCCATTCTATGGATTGCATATATGTGTGATTTGGTATATTTCTGTTCAAAGAAAGGAAAATATATTTATTTTTATTGATCAGGGCTACGTGTGCTCATAATAGGCCCATCAACATGGGCATGTGATATTTAGGTGATTGATAAATGTGCACAAGTTGGTCTTATATGAATTGTATACATGTCCAAGAACATGCATTTCATAACCCGAGTTCCCAAACCCTGGCAAGCTGCTTGGGGTGAAAGACTACCCAAATGGCAATGTCTCCTTCATGGTTGGTTTGGTTTATTGTTTAAAGCCGCACTCAGCAATATTCTAGCTTTATGACGGCGGTCTGTAAATAATCGAGTCTGGACCAGACAATCCAGAGATTGATATAATGAGCATCGTTCCACGCAATTGGTATCAATGACATGCATCATCCAAGTCAGGGAGTCTGACCAACCCGATCCCGATAGTCGCCTCTTACGACAAGCATAGTTGCCTTTTACAGCAATCAGGGGATTCTACCTCGGATCTTCACGGGTCTCCTTCATGGTCCGCGCCTTTGTCACTCTTAGGGTATATGAGCGTAATGCTACATACCCTTTATGAGGTACTAACAAACTTATTGGTTAGTAACGAAGCGTCGGTGTACCCGACGACATTTTACAAAGCCGAGACGCTGTCCATCTGTGTTCACAGCCAATTGGTAATGCAACAGGTTGTGTGTTCCAAAGTCACCTAGAAGTATTTAAACTGAGGTCGTAGCAGTTTATAACAACGTGGATTACTAATTACGTGGATTGCTTGTGAATTAAGTGAAATCCACTCTTCTGGTGCCAATGTTCATACTGAAAGTGTACAAGAAAATGATGGCATGACTGTCGATGCTGATAATGTTGATGTTTTTAATGAATGTATAGATGATAACAGTGAAATTGTTGATGATGGTGATGGTGATAATGATGATGCTGATGATGACAATGATAATGTTTGTAATGCAAATAACCACAATCATCTAAGACTACTTTTATTAAATGTATGTGGCCTTAGAAAGCGGTTAGAATATCAGGAATTGACCGATTTGATTAAAAACATGGATTTCATATGATTTCAAGAAACCACAACTGATTCTCTAAATGATCTACAATTACCAGGTTATAAACTGTACTTTCAGCATAGGAATGGAGCAATTAGCCGTTCAGGTGGCTTGGGGTAGCAATAAGATGTGATTTTGAAAATTACATATCAGTTATAATAGAAGAAGATTGTGAATATGTACTGTGGATACAAATATCAAAGACACTATGTGACACCAAACAAGATTTGGTTTTAGGAACAGTATATCTACCTCCAGAAAATTCAGTTTACTTTACAAGTGAGACATTTAATGAAATTGAAAAGAATTTACGTCATTTTCTCTCTTTAAGTGAGTATGTTATCTTGATGGGTGACTTCAATGCAAGCACTGAACAGCTTTGTGATTATACCATATTCAATATTAAGTACTCAAAGAATTTGATATTGATAGAAATGATATGGGTAATGAACTTGAGCCTGATAAATTATTATATAAACTTAATATACCACAGGTCAGGGCTAATCAAGATAATGCAAGGGTTAATAATTCAGGTAATAAAATAATAGAGATATGTAAAAAGCCTAACTTATTTATCTGTAATGGTAGACTGGGACAGGATAAACATGTAGGGAAAATGATGTTAGTGTAGTTGACTATGGTATAGCCTCTCCCATGTGTTTACTGACTTAGCCATTATAGACTTCTCACCCCTGTATTAAGATGTGCACTGTCCAGTATCTTTTTCTTTAGCCACTACTGTACTCCAAGAACAAACAGTATCCAGTGTTAAGTAAATATAGTAACAATAATCATCCTTGACCAAAACGTTATAATGTCGATAAAACTGACAGGTTTCTACAAAATTTAAAAGCTGAAAAGGTAAACATTTTCACTCGGAAAGCACATGTGGCTAGACAAGTCACATTTGATCAATGGCATTATTGAAGAGGCCGGGCACGTGCTGATAGACGCTGCACGCGCTGCCTTCCGGACCCGGAGGCAGGGTGTCGGTAAGAAATATAAGATGAACAAACCATGGTTTGGAAAGGAATATATAAATGCTAGAAAAGGATTTTAGAAAGCAAAACGCCGCTTGAAAAGATTTAATTCTATTTATAATAAACGCCTGTTAAAATATGAATCTAAGGCGTATAAGAAATGTATGGATAAATATGTAAAACAATATAAAGATAACTTAGGTAAAATGTTAAGAAAAAAACACAAACACTCTCGAAAAGAGTTTTTGGAAAATGTTAAATGGAGATAAAAAGGATGATAATATTTGTCCTGAAATTGAAGTATTTTAACAGTTTTTTAAATCGCCCCAGAAGACGAAGAAATGGAGGAATGTACTAAGGATACTTAATTTGACTGTGAAACTTTAAATAGAGATATCACATCTCATGAAGTTATGATAGCAGTAAGAAAACTAATGAGAAATAAAGCATCTGGTACTGATTTTATAGAAAATGATTATTTTATTGATAGTATTGGTTAAGTAACCCCTTTGTTAGTTGAACTATTTAACCTGATATTTGAAAAGGACATACTTCCAGAATCTATTGGTTAGTAGGAATAATTAAACCGATTTACAAGAAAAAAGGTTACCCGCTTGATCCTAACTCGTATAGGCCTATACCTATGCTTAGTTGTTTTGGAAAACTATTCACCAGAATTTTACACAACCGTTTGACTAAATTCTTAGATAAACATAATATTCTAACACCTGCTCAAGCAAGATTCAGAAAATCTTTCTCAACTGCTGACAATATATTTGTAATTTATATGCTTATGCAAATATTAAGAAATAGTAAACAAAAATTATACTGCGCTTTCATAGACTTTCTTACGTTAGTTCTATATAAAAATATTAAATCGTTGATACAGTGTGATGATAAAATGTCTGGTTACTTTCCCTGTAATACAGGTGTTAGACAGGGAGAAAACTTATCCCCTCTATTATTCGCAATTTTCATAAACGACGTGGAAACCTTTTTGCTTTCATCTGGGTGAGGAGGAGATTTAATCTCAACTATGATGAATACAAAGACTTACTTGTATGGATCCAATTTATAATGTTATTGTATGCAGATGATGCTGTATTATTTGATTAATCACCAGAAGGTTTACAGAAAGCATTAGACTCTTTTAATGAATAGTGTGAAGAGTGGAAATTACATGTAAATGAACAAAATACAATAACTTGTGATTTTCGGTGGTGGCACATCGAAATATTCGAAACTTAATTTTCCCTGTTCTGATAAAATCCTAGATATTGTCGACACTTAAACGTATTTAGGAATTGTACTTCACAGGAATAGAAAACCAGTATCAAGTCTTAAATCCTTTATTGACAGTGCATCGAAAGCAATGTTTTGTCTGATAAAAATATCAAAACATTTAAATTTACCTTTGGACTGTGTATTATCAGCTTTTGATACGATGGTATTACCAATATTAACTTATGGTTCAGAAACCTCAAATTCCTCAGACTTATCAAAGGATAAAGAAATTCAACTCCTCTGTATATGATATATGGCGAATAAGGTAGGCTACCATTTAGAATAATAATTTGTAAACGAATGATATCTTTCTGGCACAAACTAACAAACTGGTGTGTATATCATAGCTGTTATATCAATATGTGTCACTTAATAGGAACAAGGCTATTGCATCAACAAATCCCTGGGTTAGATGTGTTGTGGATATATTAGACGGTATTAGATTATCTTATGTATTTAGCAATCCGTCAATTTGCACAACAATGTGGCTAGTGTCAGGGGGAGATCAAATACTTAAAGATCATGTTTTCTGAAATGGAGAAGTGACGCTAATTGTAGTTCTAAAAGGATTAAATTATAAACAGTTATTAACTGCCTTTTTGTCTGCTGTTTGTACATATACATAATTATTACTTGCCCGTGAAGAGATCACCCGTTTAATAAACATACAGCTGTATTAACATTGTGTAATACCAAAACGTGTACTTATGTACTCTCGGAACACGTTTCTAGAACAAATATTGAAAGCTCTCAACATCCCTTGGCTTATTCAACGACATTGCGATTAATTGGATTATGCCGTGGATCGTGTAGGTGTCATCCTATTCACACTCAACAGTATAATTCTAAAAACGTTATAAATGGCAAGTAATATATAAAATACTAAACTCGCTCCCGTGTAAAACCAATTTTATGAAACTCGTGAATAGTTGTGGTATTACACGGGAGCTCGTTTAGTATTCTATATTTATCCCCCGCCCAACGAAGTAGGTGGGGGATATAGAAACGGGCTCCGTCCATCCGTCCGTCCGTCACGTTTCATTTCCGGAGCAGAACTCAGAAACTGTTAAATATTTTTTCATGAAACTTTGCATGTCTGTCAGGTACATGCTGAACTGGTGCCTTTTGCTATTTAGAAATTTTATATAATTTTATCATTTACGTTTCCATGGCAACAAGATGGACTTAGGTTCTGTGAAGGTAGGGTTCGTTTCCGGAGCATAACTCAGAAACCGTTCAATATGTTTTCATGAAACTTTGCAGGTATGTCAGGTACATGCTCAACTGGTGCCTTTTACTATTCAAAAAAATTGGAAATTTATATTTCCATGGCAACAAGTTGAACTTTTAGAAATTTATTAATTCTTCTTTTAAATGCCAAAAAATACAACTTGATACACATTTAACCTGTTTAAGGAATCTTATAAGTCATAATAAAGTTTTTTTGTGTGCCTACATTTTGTGTTTGTCATCATTTGGAGGTATCTCCATAGTAGGGGAAACTGTGCATGCCTTCTACTAAGTGAGCATGTGCCTCAATAATGGTTGAGTGTAACTTTCTTTTAATGACTTCATTATCAATTCCATCATCCCAACTTCTGTACTTTTCAGAACATGTTGATATGAAGACGTTTGTGCTCTTGAGTTTTAACATTCACATTTATAATATCGTCTTGTTTGTTTATTCACTTTATCATATCACATGGTATGACCATATTGTTCAAAAGCCACAACATAAAATGTGTGTGGCACTCGTGGCAGTCTACTTCCTCGCAGTGAGTGCAGGTAACATGACTTGTGACGGGTTTTTTTCTTTCTCCCACCCTAATGGATTCAGTAGTAAATGTAGTAACTGGTTTTGTCAGTTTATATTTCCATCATGTTTTTGTGGAGAAGGTTTCTTTTTTTTCTTGAACTTCATAGAAATTGTGTTTTGCAGCATTTTATTTTGTTTCTTCAGGATCTTTTGCATTCATATCAAGTAGATGCTCCCCTGCTGCATTTTACTCCTAACAAAATTTTGAAAATTTTCAAATGTATTTGTGTGATCAAATGTCATTATTGTTGACATAATATACACTTCATTTGCTGGGCAGGAGACTTCTTTTTTTACAATTTTCATAACAAGTTCCACCTTGGTTAAAAAAGGTTAGGGTTTGTTTAGATTTAATTATGTCATATATTCTACAACAGGGGCGGGAGATATAGCCACGTTAATGGCAAACTCTTGTTAATTATTGTAGTATGCTCTTGTACCACCTTTCGTGGTTTCTGAGAATAAATTTGATTCTGAATATCCTCTGTGTATTTAGATCTGGTCATCTGTGTACTAGAACTGGCACGTTGCCATTATTACTGCTAGCGTGTATCCATTGAGCTGCTAATTGCTTACGTAAATATTTAGTCTTTGTTGTAGCATTGGTCTCCGGTCAATTGAGTGATCTGATTGTTCATAAATGAGTATTGTTGAATTACCTTGTGATAAGGGTTATCAGTTTATTGATGTGCTTTGTGTTTGTAAATCCTTGAACTATCGGTTGGTTTATTTTTGTCACTGAACCTAATGCAACCTTTCTGTGTAGTTAATTGTTTTTTGTATTCATGTATGTATTCATACCTTCTCTTAATCGTCTTTTCTTTACGATTCGAGGCTAAGCTTCACTCTAGCTTTGGCAGCGGAACGGTTGACTGATCATCGTGACAATGAGGTAGCTACATGTCTGGATCAATACAGTTGTCAAGGCTATACTTGTTTACTTTTGACATATTTCTTAGAGTCCGTTGAACTTGAATGGTAGAGATCCTGATTAAGAAGGGTACTTAAACACAAATACAGGGACGTATTACATTGGAATTAGAATAAGCAACACATGTTTAGCTATTACACCTGGAATCTGGGACTGTCGGACTCTGGGAAGGTCGTTTGATTTCCTTGTCACGGTGATATGCACTGTCGACTATTCCGCGACAACATGGAACAATGCATTTTCGTGAAAATCAATGATTTGTGCTTAGATCTTAACGTTCTACAATTAAGAATTCTGTAAAGACAACGATGCGAAAATGACAATTCATGCATTTGTTTGAAGTTAAGTCATAATACATTACATGGACATGTTCATCGAATCCCAAAGGAGTACATCCTTGAGCATGCAATTTTAACACATATATAATTCAAATCACTAACGTCGCCAGAATCTAGTCTTTTGTAACTAATGAGTGAGTGAGTGAGTTGGGTTTAACGCCGCTTTTTAACAGTATTCCAGTTATATCGCGGCGTGTCAGCTTAATGTGGGAGGAAAGCCCGAAGTGATGCAGGTCTCAGACGTTTACCACTTCGGTGAAACCCTCGAGCACGGGTATGGTGCTGACAAACCTAGAAACATAATTGGGGCGAACCGGGATTCGAACCCACAATCATAGGTTTCTGGCGTGCCCAAGGGACGCAACCCTGCACAGCGAATCGGGCGCCTTAGACGACTGGGCTACCCGTGCCCCCTTGTAACTAATGAGTCTTTAGACATAGTGTGGCAGATACACATTATTGTATGATAGTCATGTATATATTAGTTTGTATTATTGTATAGTACAGTCATGTATATATTAGTTTTTATCATTGTGTTCTACAGTTATGTACATATTAGTTTGTATTATTGTGTTATACAGTCATGTACATATTAGTTTTTATAATGGTGTTATACAGTTATGTACATATTAGTTTGTATTATTGTATTGAACAGTCATGTACATATTAGTTTGTATTATTGTGTTTTACAGCCATGTACATATTAGTTTGTATTGTTGTGCTATACAGTCATGTACATATTAGTTTGTATTATTGTATAATACAGTCATGTACATATTAGTTTGTATTATTGTATTATACAGTCATGTATATATTAGTTTGTATTATTGTGTTCTACAGCCATGTACATATTAGTTTGTATTATTGTATTATACAGTCATGTACATATTAGTTTGTGTTGTTGTATAATACAGCTATGTACATATTAGTTTTAAGTTCTGCGTTGATATTTGGGTACTGATATTTGCTTTAAGATTTGAGGGTATATCATTTCCTATTTTAGATAATGAATTTATTTGTTTTAACAGGTTTGATCATTTTGAAACAGACTGTTCTTATGAGGACACAGACGGTTAAAGAATTTCTTCTATTACTAGCTCTAAGTTTTTTTGTATTGTTAGTGGATGAATATAACAAGTAAATTCAACCTTCACAATGGTAAATTTCACCTAAGTGTAAATAATCAACCAGCATCAAGGCCTTTCTCTTCCAATATGCATTTTGTTGTGCATGGTTTTGCAAGCCAAGCGATCGGTGATGTCAAACTGTTTTTAAGTCGTTCAGGAAACGATGACTGACTCTACCAAAATGTCATCAATCCCGGGAGACTTCACCTACATGTCAATACTACTCAGAAATATATATAAACTGTCAATGCAAGAGAATAACTAGACAATATTTTCTGCCGAAACAGATTCCACTTGGCGAAATAGAACACAATAGCTGTGGAAATTATATGAAATCCATGTTAAATGTTGAAAGGTACTTGTCATGTCCACCCCCTACCCATTTAAGAATTGTTTTTACTAAATTCAGATGTTCAAATTTTAAAATAGCTTTAGAATCTGGCAAATATAGTAAAAAACAGACCGTTCACTCAGATTCTGTAACTATTGTAGTAGTAAGGGAGTTAATGTCATTGAGGATGAATTTCATGTACTCTTTAATTGTAATTTATATTCTGCCCTAAGACAAAAATACCTTGTTAATCTTCCTATGTCTACTCATTACAGTAATTCTCATGTAATAAATATTCTTAGTCATTATAATGAGCAAACATTATTTCTAGTTTGTAAATTCTTATATTATGCTCACAATATAATTAATGATAAATTCTGTGCCCTGTAAATGTCATGCTCACATGTCTGTATTTTGGGCCATTGGCCTTTTACTGAATAAACATGTCTGTCTGTCTGAAATTATATGAATGGGCCACTGAAAATCAGTGATGACACCAGGGGTTCGCTAAAAGGGTACATATGTCCAGTCCTAATACCATGCAAATACCATGACATTGACATTGTTTATGGGAAATAAGAATTGTCAAATATTATTATTGTTCACGTAGGCATTGTTACCGCGTGGTTACCATGGATCGATCATTTGTTGCAACTTCTGTTAACGACTGTAACTCCTTTTACCAACTATAACTTTGATCACTGCCTAAAATATTTTAGTTCAGTTCGTACAGGTTTTTGATAACTTGTTGCCAAACTGGGTTCAACGTCTGCTGACCTCCATGCGAAAATGAATCATCTTTGAGAATGGCTAGTCCAATGAAGTTTCTTCGTTCTTATTATTTGACGATGTAGGAACTTCAAAGTGAATATGGCATGTATGATGATGTCGAAGCGGTCTAAACGTCAACTCACTGATTGAAAGGTTTGACTGTTCATGCAAATTGCTGTTCGTAACAGGGCGACCAAGTTGATTGGGTGGTCATATAGCTTGTAATTAGATTTGAAGTCCGAGCAATACTGATTTTTAAATAAATTTGGAAGTTGTAAGTGTGATTCAAACTTAAAGCAGTACATATCAGCCAAAGATGGAACAAAAAGAAACCTAACTACGACTTACATATGAATGAAGAAATCAATACCGCTGCTAAACACAGTGATTGTAAACAGTTTTGGAAGAAAGTGAAAAAGGCCATACAGAGACGTCCACTGAGAAGTTATATCTCCAAGTGACTGGCTGATTTACTTCAGAGATCTTCTTAATCCCTTTCAGGGAACTGATAATAATGAGTTTGATTGTGTTGTGGGGGAGTTTCTGCTCTCTCATACATGTGATAACTGTAATGATTTACCCTTTTCGGATGAAGTCCTGTGAGGTGAGATCACTGAAAGAGAGGTCAAGGACGCTGTCATAATCTGAGTACGGGCAAGTCTGCAGGTGAGGATGGGATACCGTCTGTATTCTTTAAACTACCATCGGATCTCTTTGCACCATACTTGAAGATATTGTTCAATAAGATTTTGGACATGGGTGTGTTTCCAGAATCTTGGAATATAAGTATGATTATTTCATTATATAAATCTGGGTCAGTTGGTGAACCAAGTAATTATAGAGGCATTTCACTGCTAAATGTTATGGGAAAAATCTTCACGTCAATCAGAGAAAAACGTTTGAGAATATGGATGGAAGTATATGATTTACTGTCTGAGTCTCGAGCAGGGTTCCAACCAAACAACTCTTCTGTTGATAATTTGTTTGTTTTACAAGCTCTTTGTTCTGAATATGAGTGCAAAACCAGAGGTCGCTTTTAGTGTGTATTTATAGACTTTTAAAAAGCTTTTGACTATGTTATTAGGAAACAATTGATGTATTTACCTATTACTAAAGGATGTCATTGGAAAATGTCTGTACTTAAAAATACAGAAATGCATCAGTCAGCGCATGTAAAAAAGGTAAATAATGAACTACGGACTGCAGTGTACGACATAGTTGTGTGTTAATTATAAGTCCGTTGTTGTTTATATTATTTATAAATGAACTTGCTATAGAGCTGCAAAATAGTTGCCAACATGGGGTATTTGTAACACAAGAAACAATGGACATTATGCTCTTTCTCTTTGCTGATGATTTTGTCATTTTTTTCCTATTCTGTAAATGGCTTTCAAAAAGAGTAGTCATTTACTATAAATATTTAGGTCTTATGTTCTCCTCCAGATTGTCATGGTCTATGGCATGTAAGCAATTAGCTGTTCAGGCATCGAAAACCATAATGCCTTTTTTATAATATATTCAGGAAAAATAGTTGTTTGAACCATTTTTGAAGGCAAAATTATCCGTATACTTTTGCATGGTTCTGACATATGGGGTGCTAAGTTTTACGCTGCTCATATTTCAAATGTTTTCTAGGTGTTGGTAAGTTTGCCTGAAACAAGGCAATCCTTGGTGAAACAGGCCGTGGTAATATTTTTGTAGCCAGCCAATTAAGGGTAACTAAGTATTTGATTCAATTACTTAGAATGATGCCTGATAGATACCCACATCAGTGTTGCAAAGTGTTAAAGGTACTTGGTGATAATGGTAAAAATAATTGGATTTTAGATGTGAGAAATCTGTTATTTGCTAGTGGCTTTTCATATGTTGGAGTTATTTTTACATTCATTTAAGCAAAGACTAAAGCATATATTTTGTCAACAGTGGCACCAAAGTATTTCTGAATCACGTTATCTTAGCAATTACAGCAAAGTAAAATCATTGTTACAATCTGGAAGATATTAAACTTGTTTAAATGATAAAATTTTAATCAGAGCTTATTGTTGAAAACTTCCACTGTCATTGCACAATTTGAATGTAAATGTATGTCGCAGGTCCAAAGACGGTGATATTGTGAACTCTATTCGTACAAACTGTTCATCCGGAGGAGTAGAGGATGAATACCATGTCTTACTTATCTGTGAAACGTATTCCCATTTAAGGTATAAATTTCTCAAGGTATTTTCAAAGACCGACAGTTAATGATAAATCTGCAAACTCTGAAAATTCTGATATGATCCATACTGTTTCTGTTTTCTTAAAGCATGTCTTTATAATGAGGAATGTGTAACTTGATTTAAAAAACAATCATGTACATCACGTGACAAATGTTAATATCCAATCTGCATTGTACTATGGGCCTTGACGCCTACATTACTGAATTAGCTGTGGAAGAAGTGGAACACCCAAGCAGGTATAAACAAACGTCATGAGAATAAACCAACCATCATTGCTAGATGTTTCCCTCGCAAGGGATAATTATCATCACTCAACGGCTTTAAAGGATTTTTTTATATAATATCAATGGTCGCTTATATCTCGGTTAATTAAAAGAAAAAAAATATATGATGATTTTAGATTTTTCAGTTGTGTTTTAAATAAGTGTGATGTCATCACCAACTGAGATTATTCAAGGCGGATAAAAGTAGTGTACAATTATTGTCCCCCGAACAGTGGCACGTGAGTCCATTTAACATGAAGTATATAACATCAACGAGTGTTTGCGTTCCTTGGCTGTAGTTTGTGCATACATCCACTTGCTTCCATCCTGCGTTAAATAGGTTGGGATATATGTTTGTTGGTCTTCCAAAACACGATTCCATCTTGGGGTCAACAAAACTTTTATTCGTGCTTTATTTTGAAACACCACTGTAAAACAACAAAGGCAAGGCTGCATCTTGAAGGCGTTAGTTTGCCAACCTGACAAGCCGCTATCAGACGGCGAAGTCCTGCCTAACCCAAAACAAAAAAATATATATATATGCTTAGTAATCATACTCATGTTAACAGCTAAAGAGTGAGACTGCATGAAAGAGATAAAAAACTTGATTCGCAATAGAAACCTTTTTATTGCTAAATTTTGATACAACATTCAGACAATTAACATAGGTCTGTTGGTCAGAATAAAAAGTGTCCTCCCAGCAGAATTAAAAATAACTACTAGTCTGTTTGGCCGTAACATATTCATACATTTTTTTTATATTAGCCTTAACGTGAGTTGTGTGTTGCTCTAGGTTCTGTGCATGAGAACCAAAGAAATAACTATCAGGTAGCTGTTTCATAACAGGGTTACATTTTAATATTTGTAAATGTGGTCAGCGAAATGATGAAGTGACTCGAATTTAGTTTGTTTTAGTAAAACGGGAAAAATGACACATTGATGCACTAGACATAAGTGATGGGTGAGTCTAAGTTTCTCTAAACATGTGATGTGAACACTTCGGTTTCTGCGACCATGCTTGTCACAAGAGGAGACCAAAGATTAGCATTCAGACACCTTTTTGTCACAGTAGCATTTCAAAACAAAAGTGATGCGATTACCTGAGTATAACGTCGTCTGCAAGCAAATGCGTAAATACTTTATGTTTTTCAGGAATCAATTGTCTAACATTTGCACTTGAAGATGTGATTTCACACCCTGTACAAACAAAGACGACAATGTTCCAATTATTTGAAAGCATTTGTTTATGAAGTGAACAAAATTAAACCGCTGATATTTTTTTGCCAAATTTGCATCTACATTGTACATATGATCATACAAATGAACATTCAAAAAATAGAAGGCACCAAAAGTTAATGTAACTCGATTATTATTTACAAAAGTTAATGGATCGTTAATTGTACAACTGGTCTTACGTATACATGCAAATATAAAAAAGCAGATGCAATTAAAATATCATTAATCCAAATTATACCATTCAAATCAGACAAATAATTGTCATCGAGAAATGGCCTTTGTAAATATTTGTTTTAAATACAATTGCATGGCATGCAATGCTGTTTCTTGAGTAACAGGGTCCACACTTTGTATTGTATGGATCGTATAAGCCTTGCTCAAATCATGAGTTCATTAGTGTATAACACTCATCGTTCCCTATCATTTAGAATATAAGGATCAGAAATTTCAAACATCTCTTGACAATGAAAATTCACCATAACCCAAAAACATACCTTGGCTTAAGAGAAAACCTCTGGTTTTGACCTTAAGTGTCACTCACGTTTATGTGATACCTGTCCATACTGAACTTCAGTTCCCTTATGTACATATTTAACTCACATTAATTGCTTTGTCTACTTTCACTGTTACAACAGTATATATTCGTGTGTGCAATTTAAATCATAAGAAAAGATAAGTAAGTGGACACCGTGCACTACACAGATAACAAAATGAAAATCAACAACTACATTGTCTCGTTTTTAAAGACAGGGCTCTAACAATGTTTGATGTTTACTGGTTAATCCAAAGGAATCTTCAAAAAACATGTCAGACAACAATCAATTCATGCAATGCATTTATTAGTTTCACAATAATACTTACGTCAGAAGGGTCATTATTTATTTTGGACTTTATGGTGCCAGAAAACAAACTTTGTGATTAGAATGTTACAAAAGTGTTTCTCGGGCATTGGCGCGTCACTCAAATTCTTTGAAGTTATATAATTTCCTACTTCACATAAAGCATACTCCGTTATCTGTTATGTATGCTTATCAACTATCATTGGATCAAAGAGCCAATGTATGTCCAGTAGTGTATGTTAGTATTCTTGGTGGGGAAAATATAAGTGAAATGCTCACTCATCACATCAATAGAAAACAGGCTTGAGGCTGACATGGCATCAGTCTAGAAAGCTGTAACGTAATCAAACAATAGTTAGTGTGATATATCTGCTTCAATGACAACTGAACATACTGATAAGTGGAATTAATGGGGTGAAAAATTAACTGACACAACATTTTTCTTACGCATAATTATCAAACTAATTAAATAATATGTACAGTTTTCGAAATTTAGATATGTAAGATATATCGATTCATTTGTCATTCTCCTGTTCTGTGTTTTTCTTTCAAGGGTGTTCAGTTGTTGTTTTTTGTCATTGATTCAAATTGTGGGTTGGAGCAAAACATGTAATTCACTGATGTTTGTACCTCTAAGACTATTAAGATTCCCCCTGGTATATGGAAACAAGCACGAAATACGCTTTGCTAGCATTTCTTGTTTAAAAAGTAGTTCAAATCCCAAGGGACTTGTATTTCAGACCAAGTAAAGGTATATTGCGTACTGTACAAAGGTGTATATTTTAATCCATACAAATCAAAATCCACCTACTACCGACTCATTTGGTCTTAAATGTTGTCATCAACAGGCGAGATAGACGTCAGAAACCCGAATAACTAACCTATCTGATTGATTGAATATGTTCTCATTATATCACAACAACTGATTCTTAACTCTTCGCCTATGATGACCATAACAATAATACCTACATCCCTAGTTCAGATATACACTATGATATAAAACGTCAACGCCTGAAAAAAAACAGGTTCGATTATCCGACAAAACAGATTCGATTGGGCGTAAAAGGCATAATAGAGATGAAAATTATGTGAATGGATCACTGAAAATCAGTGAAAAGTGTAAAAATGTAGCACCCGCTTCTCACACAATTTGCACAAAAATGTATGTGTTTGTTGCCTGACGCCACACAGAATTACGCCTGCCATTCGACAACGGTAAGAAAACAAACCCAACAATCACGTGATGGGCCACAAATGCAGTCTAAGATAACATCTTGTAGCTGTTGGATTTAACTCTAACACATTTTGATAGGATAACATGTAGCATAGTGAATTAGACTTTTCTCCTCACATTTTGTATCTAAAGGGGCCGTCACACCATGACGTTCTGGTCAACGTTCTCTGAACATTTCAATCGTTCAATTTTTTAGCGTTCTAGAATGAGGATGACACATCTGGCGTGTGATTAACGTGTGCCTAACGCATGACTAGCGTGTGTCTAACGCACGAGAAGCGTGTAACAGCGACCAAGTAAGATACCCCTGAAAACCATTAGCGTGTGCTAACGTGCCACTGGCGCGCGACGAACGATCTGTCAACGTTAGACGAGCGTGTTGAGCTTGTGACTAAGGTGTGAATAACGACAGAATAGCGTCTTGCTGGCGTGTTATTTTTACGGTGCGCTAGGGGACCGTTCAGCGGTCGTTGACAGGTCGCCAGTGAGTCGTTCAATGCAAAGCAAACGATTAGTAACAACCAAGTAATGCTAGGGTAACGACTGACTAACGATAGCCGAACGCGTGCAACGCTCGGCGAACGTTAGTAAAACGTTCCACGAACGTTCTTAAACGTTCTTCAGCGTTTAAAATTAAACGTTGAAGAACGCTGGTCTCAGTGAGAACTTTTGTGCATGTTCAAAACTTTTTTTCCGGACCAGCGTTCTCCGCCGATTCCCGGCGATCACCGACGTTCACTAGCGTTCACACAACGCTCTTCTGGCGCTATCCCAGCGACCATGGGCGACTACCAACGTTTCCTCAAACGTCATAGAACGCTGACCAGAACGTCATGGTGTGACGGCCCCGTAATAAGATGAAACAGATTGAAGAAGACAGTTAAAACTTGTTAACTTGATAATACTTCACATTGGGTGTAATATGTAGTTCGGTATGCTAATGTTATACTTTGGTGTCGAGGTTTTTTCTGTCGCCATCTCAATGTGACATCATTTAATCATATACAGTTCATGATGTTAGGGTTTACGAGATCCCCGTGTATACTCTAGCTCGGGGGTATTCTTAAATACAGCATTCAAACAAATACGACCTTCTTGCATTCGTGTCTGGCATACGCTGATAAAGGGTAACAATTTAAAATTGTACAGTGAAACCCGTTAACACGGATGGTATCATTCACAGGTAAATCGCTCGCATTATCGAATTTCCGAAATTTGTTTTATCCAGACGGGTTCGATTCCCCACATGTGTACAATGTGTGAAGCCCATGTTAAGATGTAAACAGCAGAACAGTTGCAGTTGCTCCGTCTGCAATGAATAAATCAAAATGCTGCAGTTGCTGCCCGGATGATGTACAGAAGAATGAGAAGGACCAGGCGAAATCAGTATTGGCCACAGCTTGGAGACTATAAGAATTTGATGGCAGAGTTGGAGAGAGAAAGTCATGGTGATTTCGTGGGCTTCCTGAGAATGGAGCCCTTCAACACCTGATATCTCTGGCTCTCCCTCCTCATCAGGTATCAGCCTCTTCTTTTGTTGAGATGTTGTGGCTCTGGCTCAATTTTAGCAGACCTGTGCACCACAGCAGTTGTCTCTATTGTATCTTCTACAATTTCTGGTTCTTTTGTTTTGCCTTTACGGACCATAGAGATGAATGGAAGTAATTGATGTGAACTCTCTGATTATTATGACAAAAAGATGCTGTAATGCACAGACAGGTCTTTTTATAGACGGTGGCATGTTGCAAACCCAACAGCGAATGATCGACGCACGCTTGGAAACCACTTTGCAACCGATCGACAACCAGTCAGCGATGAAGCGCCGGTCGCTCACCACCTCATCACTGATCAATCACCGATAGGTCGCCACAAGGTTGCAAAGAGTCAACACCTTTGTGTTGAAGAAACCGATGGCCGCACAGGGAAAATAATTAAAATGACACTACTTCGGGACCTCTAGGCGACCAATGAAAACTCCGAGCGACCAAATCAGTCACTGCCAATCGGTTGTGCATGTTCAAAAGACTGGTTGCGACCGAATGGGTTTTGCGACCGCTCTGAAACATTGTGGCGACCTCAGTGAAACCTTTCAGACTACCATGACTAAATAAAACGCGTTGGTGTTAG
Source organism: Haliotis cracherodii (assembly GCF_022045235.1). NCBI lineage: Eukaryota > Metazoa > Mollusca > Gastropoda > Lepetellida > Haliotidae > Haliotis > Haliotis cracherodii. The sequence continues at coordinate 21,546,979 of NW_027266268.1, forward strand.
CAAATATACTGAGTGAAGCGGCATGGGTTGAGTTCAGTGTTTTGAGTGGGTTATCGATCTGAATTACGGAATCACCGAACAAAATATGGTGCTGTATATACTCAAGCAGTTTGTTTACACCGTAATACTTATATGAAAGGCATTGAAAGGATATAAGCACTGCAACTTGGTAAGCTAACATGAGGTGGGCATCCCTAAAGAAAACAAAGCAAGCTTTGAAAGGTTTTCGCGCTACATCGCACGTCACCATTATGACGTCATATCGCTTACTGTGACGCAAAAGATATGACGTCACAGTCGTACATAGAAAAGCGCCAAAATTTCAAGCTCTCTGTTGTCTCCAAAACGTAAATACATTCCCTTTGTTGATTTCTGTTGTGTTTTTCTGTATGTATTGCCACACATCCTTTGAATATTGTAGTAACCGCATCTGTGCATTTTGTAACCTGTAATTGTAGATATAGTTATTTAGATATGCCTACCGATAATGACTGAAAATAGTACTATTCTATGAATATTAGCTTCCGCGGTGATGCGGCCGTCAAACCAGCTGTTTCAATCAGAGGGGGTTTATTGTGACTTAGTAGCCTCTTATTGACCAATCAGAATCGAGTAAATTCCAAATTCATGGTAGAATATTGATTATTATACTGTCCGTTGTTGACAGGTGTTTAATTAATATGTATGTATTACTTATTCTATTCAGTATATGGCTGAGATATTACACGATCTGACTTTAAATATAACTCACAAACCCCTTCTATAGACACTGACTCTTAAAACAGCGTCTCCAGATTAACGTGGTTTCATTGTAGACCGTGAATAGGTGACATATTGCTGACCCCTAGATAGACTCTCCTCACCAGTTACACCTGCGTTGGTAATGGTCTACATAATGACTGGATCCTCGGGAGGTTCTGGGGACGTCATACCAGGTCACCGATTGTGTGTAGCAGCCGCCCTGGTATATCTCAAAGGTTTTGCATGTGTATGTGGAAGCCTGAAGACACATCTCCACACATTCTGGCACTGAGAAAGGGGTTTGATTCTCCTCATCCAAAAATAATATTGCATGATCTGCGTACAAAGTGAAGTTGTCTCTGAATGACGTACATTCTGCAATGAAGGGAAACAGCTTATAGTTGCATTGGATAGGAAGGGACGTATGCGTGTCCGATAGATGCATGCATTCGTCTAAAAAATAGTTTCGGAGGCATGGTGGCCCAGTTAAATAAGGCGCCTCAATTCGCCATTCATCTCGTAGGCGTGCCGGAACATCAAGGTTGTGAGCTCAATTCACCTCGATTGGTCTATCACCATCACACCTGTGCTCGTGGGTTTCAACAGAGTCGTAAGCTTCTAAGACATGCATCCTTTTGGGCTCTCCGTCCACAGTAAACTGACGCGCCTTGATAAAACTGTTCAAGGCGTCCTTTTTTACTAACTCAACTCCTCCATTATTAAATTAGGTGTATTTAATTTAGAGCACTTTTGAATGTATAAAGGATACATACACCAACTACATGCCCTTCGATCTCAAATAATTCGGGATATAATTTTCAGTATACCAATTTGTGAAGAGATCTGTTAAGGTTGCTAAAATCTCAGTAGATATTTCTTTACATTTTGATAGCACTAATTGTACGCAGTAGTCCCAATATATGTCAAACTTAAATCACTATCTATATAACAGTGCCTATTAACTTGTTTATTGTACTAAGACAACGTACAAGAACGAAGGTGTAAATATTGAATATGCCCATACCACGTAGATCTCTACAAAGACTTCCTGCCACGTCTAGGCCATATCCAATGCTGCATGTGCACAGACCGCCAAAACATGTTGTTCCGGGAAATATACCACAGTCAGCCTCGATCTCACAGCTGACGTCATCTGAAAAAACACACAGGTACCGTATCGAAATAAATGCTTGTTTCATTGCTGACAATTTTAGATATCCCTTGTCTTTCTATGTTAAACCGCCCCCTTGGTGAAGTATGTAGAACGCCTCCCTCGTTCCAAAAGACTTTAAAGATATTATTTAAGTCAGTATGATGTGTCTAAGTATCCATGTTTAACTGGTACATTGTATCTCAATGGGTTAGCACTATAAAACCAGCAACACCCGGATGACGAGGGAGGGGCGGGGAGGGGTGTGTATGTGTGTGTGTGTGTGGGGGGGGGGGGGGGGGGGGGGGGGGGGGAGGGGATGGGGGGGGGAGATGGGGGGGGGTTAACGTCGCGTCCATGATTATTGCACTTATATAGCGATGTGCATGCGCGCGCGTGTGTGTATGTGTGTGTGTGTGGCTGTTTGTACTAGTCCGGACTGATGCCGATTTATAGTGCTAGCCCACTGACATACCATGCCGTAGTATAACAGGAATATCCCACTCAGACCCAGTATACTGACTCCGCGCCGATCAGTCCTTGTTTTAGCCCCTTAATGCCGAGCGCCAGGCAGCGTAACAATAAATACCATCTTTTAACGTCTTTTTGGTTTGACACGCCCGGGACCTTCCGCTCCCCTATATTCTGATATCATTGCAAAGCTGTAGTGAAGAGAGCTATTTTAGGAAGCCCTATTTCGCCTTGTGCCATATCATCCCGTGTTCTTTTCAAGTGAAAACATTACATGACTTTGCATGAGTTGGTGACAGGTGCTAAGTGCCATCATCACTATTTGACTGTGATTATTAAACACTTCCTTATTATATAGTCGGAATCTTACGTTCGACTCTGCTTTAGCGGATATTTCTTATGATTATGGAAATGCTTTCGTTGCTTTTATTAACATAAATGCCTGACATGATAGTATAAATTTGATCCCCTTTTTACATGAAAATATGAGTGAAAAAAGTTCCTTTAACAGAATGGGTTTTGTGCCTCAAATATATAGGAAAAAGTTAATAGTTACATATCCTCTGAATTTTCTATTAAAACAAGTGATTAGACCATTTCAAAAAGGGAGTATTTGGTAAAAAAAATAAATTTGTGATTAAATGCGCACCTGGTCCATCGTTAGGCACCAATTATCTGTCAATCGAACGACAAAAAGCAATCTGGTAATACAAACAAACATTTCCTCCAAAATTGTGATCATATTCTCAATAAGACTATGGATGTTGTGCTGCCAGCTGTGCTGTGAGCATTGACGATTCGTAAACGTTGGTCCTGAAAGACAAAACGTCGACCAATAGGTGCCAACAAAGGGTGTCAGTTGTCACATATTATGTCCAGTGACACTTCGGTGCACAATATAGTGTGGGGTTCGGTCAGTCATAGTGATGCCATCCCACACCATAACCGATCCACCGTCAAATCTGTCATTAGGTCTCAGGTTAACATTGGCTTGACGTTCATTTCGACGTCGACCGACTCTGTTGTCTAGTGGTCAGGGTTTAATGTGATGTACATGTCTTTATCTGCTAAGTTTTCAAAAGCAGTTTGAGTGGAAATGGAAAATATCGATGCATTCATTATTCTTTACTTTTGTTAGCTGTGACACACGACAATCAAAAAGTCTTCAGGGTTTAATGTGATGTACATGTCTGATCTGGTTTTCAAAAGCAGATTGAGTGGAAATGGAAAATATCGATAAACATATCGAGATGTAATGCTAAATCTGAAGAGAACATACTTGCTGGTGTAGTGGTTGCTTCTGGTGTGGTTGTAGTTATTTCTGGTGTAGTTGTAGTTGTTTCTGGGGTAGTTGTAGTTGTTTCTGGGGTAGTTGTTTCTGGTGTAGTTGTAGTTGTTTCTGGGGTAGTTGGTTCTGGAGTTGTAGTTGCTTCTGAGGTGGTTGTAGTTGGTTCTGAGGTAGTTGTTTCTGGTGTAGTTGTAGTTGTTTCTGGGGTAGTTGTAGTTGTTTCTGGGGTAGTTGGTTCTGGAGTTGTAGTTGCTTCTGAGGTGGTTGTAGTTGGTTCTGAGGTAGTTGCTTCTGGTGTAGTTGTAGTTGTTTCTGGGGTAGTTGGTTCTGGTGTTGTAGTTGTTTCTGGTGTGGTTGTAGTTGGTTCTGAGGTAGTTGTTTCTGGTGTAGTTGTAGTTGTTTCTGGGGTAGTTGGTTCTGGTGTTGTAGTTGCTTCTGGGGTGGTTGTAGTTGGTTCTGAGGTAGTTGTTTCTGGTGTAGTTGAAGTTGTTTCTGTGGTAGTTGCTTCTGGTGTTGTAGTTGTTTCTGGTGTGGTTGTAGTTGGTTCTGAGGTAGTCGTTTCTTGTGTAGTTGTAGTTGGTTCTGGGGTAGTTGTTTCTGGTGTAGTTGTAGTTGGTTCTAGAGTAGTTGCTTCTGGTGTGGTTGTACTTTGATCATGGTTAGTTGCTTCTGGAGTTGTTGAGGGTGCTGGATTTCGGGAAGTAATGAGACTTGGAGTTGTGAGCATTGTAGTTGATCCCGATGAGGCAGTAGTCGCTGCCGATGCAGGTACAGCTTGAACACAAATGTGCGATGTTGACTTAACTACAGGGATACATAGCTGGTCACTTCTACAAGGACGACTTCCACATGTGTGAGTCTGAAAGTAAATTTGAAGACTACATTAAATGAAAATATATATTTATAGCACTGAATATGAGATAGTAATGCACCCGATTCTTTCCAATCTCTAGAGGTTATCTATACTGAAACTATGAAAGAATCGGGCGTGTCTTTAATTTTTTTTATGTAGAATATTCACAATAAGTTTAGTCTATCCGATGATATTGTGAATCCACGCAATGGAGATCTGACCCTTCAGATGTATACTTGGTGTTTGATTGACTTTCTAGTGTTGGTGAATAAATATAAATGTACAAATTCTGATGTTTATCATAACATATCTAATATTGGTATATGATATAATGTGATAAGGATCAGATTGACGCTCACAACAATTGGTAATTGATAACAAATAGCACAAAATATGTATATAAACCTCTCATCATTTGATAAATATGTACGTTTCGCAAGATTCGACTAAAGTGTTTCACACACACACACACACACACACACACACACACACACACACACACACACATATATATATATATATATATATATATATATATATATATATATATATATATCGTGTGTGTGCGTGTGTGCGTGTGTGTGTGAGAGAGAAACTGTTTAGTCGATTCTTGCGACCTTGGGGTAACAGTTCAAAAACTTCATAAAGCGTTTGTATTTGTGCAACGGCAAACTGTTTTTGACGTCAATTTTCAGTGTTTATTCAAATGCCAGCAACACCATTCGTGCATACCATTGGATTAACCAGGGCACTACCTACTACGGCCCGTAAAGGTCGGGGTTAGAACAGGCCTTCAGAAACCCATGCTTGCCTCCCATGCAGGCGACTATGCTTGTCACAAGTGGCGACTAACGGTATCAGGTGCTCAGGCTCGCTGACTTGGTCAATGCATGTCATCATATTCCAATTGCTTGGGTCGATGCTCATGATATCGATCACTGGAATATCCGGTCCAGACTATTTTCTGATCGCCGTCATATAGCTGGAATACTGCCGAGTGCGGTGTTGAAGAACAAACAAACAAACCTATTTACTACCTAAGTACATGTATCCATTGATTTCGCAATCTCCATCAGACCATTTTTGTATTTCAGGAAATGTTAATCAAGTAAACATCTTAACTGCGACGCTGACACAACCTTATTCATTATTCACACCGGTCGATCATTCGTTTATTTCTTAACAATTTATTGACCAGTCATAAAAGTAAGGTATCAGTAAAAAAACAATTAAACAACCACCAAGTCAGATTGAGTCACTGACTGTGACTTTCCTTTCGTCTTTATCACCCACCACAGTGCGGAGGCGGACAACAAGAAGGTGGTGCACATTGTGTATTCAAACAGGGGATCGAACACAGATGAGTCAATCTTTCCTTTTTAGTACGATATTGATATAAACCGTGGGCTAGATACATCAGTCTAACTAAAGTCACTTAAAAAAGTCACAGTAGCTTTTTAAGAAAAACACGTTTTCATCAGTGAACGAAGATGTCTCAGAGCCACACACTGGAACGAATGTTTTTTTCTGCTTTCCGATTTCAAAGTATCTGGATTAGGTACCAGGTCACATTTTTTGAGAGTTTGATTGAAAAATAGGATCAGAATCGTAAGGCTATATGCACTAAATTTCGAATGCTGTCCATGTCCATTAAAGGTGTATTTCTCAGGTTAATACAATCCTTATTGTTTCTAGCAAAGTTTTGGTAATAATCATTGACGTAATATTTGTTTTAGATGTAATTGAATGGAATACCTCAATAAATAATTTCGTTCTATTAAGAGTATTGCTATATCAAAAGGTTGGAGGATAATTTTTTATTTTGTTCGAATTATTATTCTTAATCACTATTTAATTGAAGTTTGAATCTTCTGGATATTTCACATTTAGACATTTTTAGGGAGCTTCATAGAACAGGAATATAATAGTCTTGTATCTGACTGAAACTCTTTCAGCGAAGTGGCTATGTCGTTCTTGTTTTCTTCACAAGGAAAACAATTATGTCTATTGGAATATTGCCATGTTATTGCAACGCATGCATGTAATATTTGGATCGTTCTCATAATTACAGAATTCGGTATTTCGATGTTCCTTTCGTCAAAAACATGTTAATAATAATACAAATTTAAAAAATAATAAGTTAATAAGTCAGGTTTGGCTTTTGATTCGCCCAAGAAAGTGGAATTCAACTAAAGTGAGATTAAAATCATTGAATAATACATCCTCTGTTGTCATTAATTATTCAAATACAAGTATGAACATGAAAACGCATCTAAACCAACGAAAGTACTTTGATGTCAAGCGACAATTTCCGTAATTATTGATCCGATTAAACCGCCTTTCATGCGTGCTCACGTTGATGATAAATCGAACTCGTACTAACACAATTGAACTTATTCTGTTGTGCGGACAAGGGTTAAAGGTTAAGCTGGAGAGTTGTATGTAGTAGTCACACGATAAGAACGCTGATGTGAAACTGACATTGTCTGACAACTACTGCAGGTATTAAATTCAAGTAAATGACAGTAACGATATATTGACAATAACGATATATCATGACGCTTAGCTTAATGGAGTAGGTGTTAGTGAAGTTTTTCAGCTCATGTGCAAATATTCCAGCAATGACAAGACGCCAGGCAAATGGAACACCAGACATGGGTTTCCTTTATTGGGAATCGAACTCGGTTCTGCGACGAGACGAGCTAAGACTTGAACTACCAAGACCAAATCCGTGGCCTAGGGATGGAGGCTCCACTCGTGGTCGGTGGCACTATCCCCGGCCGCGTCATACCAAGAGACGTAAAAAGATGGTCATTGTTGTTAACCTTCCTGGCGCTCGGCATTAAAGGAGTAAAGCAAGGACTGGTTGGCTTAGAGTCAGTATACTGAGCGCCAGTGGGTTATTCATGTGAAACTAAATATCCAAATGAATAAGACGTAAAAAGCCATGGCATCAGCCACACTGTAACAAATGTGTTCTCATTCTTATTCTAAAAACAAATCAATCCAATATTTTAAACACCTTACCAGTCCTTAACATGTTAAGAGATGTTTTAAATTCTAAAACCTTTCATGATTTTAACCTATACGGAACCAAAACAAAGAATATTTAGATTCACGCTTGTCATCTGTGGCAGTTTTATCAACACTTTTACCTTGTATGTACCATAAGTGTCGGAAGATGTTCAGATCTGACATTTTCGTTGAAGACAACATACCTAGGTACACATCTCACGTTCCACTGGGAGCTGACCGCCGCCGTTGTCCAGTGGTAGAGCTTCCGCCCTGTGAGCGAAGGTCGGGGGTTCGATCCCCGTCCGCGTCATACTAAAAGACGTTTAAAGATTAGGGGCTGGTCGGCTCGGAGTATACTGAGCCTGAGTGGGGTATTCATGTAATCTCGACATGTAATCTCAGTGTGCTTGCGCTATATAATCGGCGCTAGACCGGACTTGTACAAGCACAAACACACACAGTGCATGCTCGTCGCTATATAAGTGCAATAATCTTGGACGCGACATTTAACTCCATTTCATCTGACCTCACCCTCTAATGGGAACTAATTTTTACTGATCCCGTATACATTCCTAGCTTGAATGCAAGTACCATAACTTCAGTTCCATTAAATACAACGATGTCTCCATATATAAAATGAACACAGTATTAAGATTATAATCTTGGTGAGGTTTCATCACAGAATAAGGAGCATAGCGGGAACCAGTCCGAACTGCCACTTTGATGAAATGGTTTAAACAGAACCTACAAAGGTCAGCTACTGATGATAACCGGCCGTCCATGTATGTTATACACTCAAACAATAATTACTTAATTACCCGGATCCCTACTTATTAGATCAAAATAGTTTTGGGAGGGTGATGGAGGCATAACGAGATTTTACATACGGACTGTTAGTGTCAGAACATGAAGAACATGTCTGGTTTTGTACCCTTTGTTCGACATTAAATCCCATTTCACCTCACCTCCGCCCTACAATGACAAAGGCCGCTCTTTTGTCCAATCCGATCACTCTACTGAACGAAAAGCTACCACTGTGCATACAGTTCCCGCCTCCCACATATATATAGGATTAGGAACCAGGAACATTCCGTGTTCTTGTAATGACTTTACGATGACATGAAACACAAGAAACAATAGTGAGTGAGTAAGTGAGTATGGTTTTACGCCACTTTTAGCAATATTCCAGCAATATCACGGCGGGGGACACCAGAAATGGGCTTCACACATTGTACCCATGTCGGGAATCGAACCCGGGTCTTCGGCGTGACGAGCGAACGCTTTAACCACTAGGCTACCCGATTCACCTGTAGTATTCACCTGTCATTTTTGTAAAAGGTATCAAGTGAGAATGAAAAGAACGCATTGATAGTGATGACTATAGTAGTACAAATAGTATTATAGTATGTATAAAATTATACAAAGTTGTTTACATAATACAGGACCCGTGAAGATCCGGGGTAGAATAGGTCTTCAGCAACCCATGATTGCCGTAAAAGACGACTATGTACACGTTTGTCGTAAGAGGCGACTAACGGGATCGGGTGGTCAGGCTCGCTGACTTGGTTGATGCATGTCATCGTATCCCAATTGCGTAGATCGATGCTCATGATATCAATCACAGGATTGTCTGCTCCGGACTCGGTTATTTATAGACCGCCGTCATATAGCTCGAATATTGATGCGTACGGGGATAAACAACAAACAAACAAACATAGTGCAGACAATAATGACAATAACAACCATCCACTGCCGATGTGTAGAACACTTTTGAATTGTCAGCTTTGTCAGTTATGCACTATGCATGGTCATAATACAAATAGCAAATTGAGGTTTAATTGAATAATAAGGGTGTTCGTATGCCTATGAAACAAACCACTATCATGTATAAATGTGTGGATATTTTTATTCCAAAATCGTCCAGAAGGTGAGTGTCTATATCAATAACCTGACAGCATCAATTTAGTCTTCATGAGTGGTTTCCTCAACTACGCGCTTATGCCATATTGAAGACTTCATATACCGCCATTATACCCCTGGGAATGTTTTATGACATATGATTGGGTGACATTGAAGGTCAAGGTCATAAGAGTTAACTATATCTAAACGCCGAAAAGGCTTTATATAGAAAAATGTGTTAGCGGCTTGGTGGTGTAAAACGGCTTTACAACAAAACAAAATATTATTTGTATAGATCTATTCTGTACGTTTGCGTAGCTATATCTATTATGGCTTTAGAATCAGGAGTTACAGTGCAGTGTCTTACCTGTAGTTGAATCGGTTCAGCTGGCATGTACACGTTGTTTGGTGAAACTTGCAAATTACCAACACCGACATGCTGTATGTTGAGTTGACATTCTCTGACAGAGGATAACCAGTTGATCGATGAACAGATCGAGGAATAGATGCACAATTGGTGACACTGTAGGAATGTCGTTTTACTGAATACGTGAAACACGGATCCTTGTAAAATCATGTTTTGTTCACCATAGTTTGAAAGTCCACTTAATTGCGCACATGAGTACAACTTCGCAAACAAGCCTATCAAAAAGGGTAAATATGTCGAGCTCATTTTCCTAAATTCTTGCTTCAATGCTGACTTCAGATGTCTGTGACTTTACTGTAGGACGTCTGTATTGCCTTTAATGAAATCGTATTGGTTTGATGCTCGTAGAGTATATGATTAACAATTCACGTAGCTTGGATACAGTACAAATTTTTGAAGTAAGCTGATGCATAAACATGGTTCATAGATTCGTAGAAAAGGAATGGCCAATCAATACAACCTATGGCAACCTTGTTTTCTTGTGACAGTGAAATGTAAGGTTCCAGGTTCTATTATTGATATAATTGCTTTTTAGGAATCATTGCTCACTGAAGCTGCACGGAAATCAATGTCTTTCAAGATATTTAATCTGTCAGAAGTACATAACATTACTTAAATTCGCTGAAACCTTTCTCTGTGCCAGTAAACTCGATAAAGCAATTTCCAAAATCATAAGAAATAACTGCTAAAATCAGAGTCGATAGTAAGATACCGACTATGTCACGAGCGTGTGTTTATAAATCACTATCAAATAGTGAATGATATCAAAGAGCCTACTGATCATTGGTCTGAATCCTATATACGTCCTTATTATGATCCTAGGTCTTCCAGCACCATACTCGTCCTCAATGATTTCACAAACATTGTAAACGTCCTGTGCAACTTAAGGATTTCCTTAGATAAGACAATGACGTGAAAGGTTATCTATCAATTCGTGATGTCGAGTCTGTCCTTTATGAACATTTGAGGAATCAGTATTTTAGCGTTGTGAAAGGACTTTTTTACGTTATCAATATCAAGAAAAACCAACCTGCATGGAAACTGGAGGCACACATACATACATACATACATACATACATACATACATACATACATACATACATACATTCATACATACATACATACATACATACATACATACATACATACATACATACATACATACATACATACATACATGGACCCATAATCTTAAACTTAGAGGCCATGTTCTGTGTCAAGTACAATGAAACGTGAATGTAAGTAAAATATATTTACATGTTCACATGTACATAACAAAGTAGGGGCGATGGGAAGCCTAGTGGTTAAAGCGGTCGCTCGTCACGCCGAAGACCCGGGTACAAGGGTACAATGTGTGAAACAAGGGTACAATTTCTGGTGTCCCCCGCCGTGATTGCTGGAATATTCCTACACATTCAATCTAAACAAAGTATACATAACACAAGCAAATCAAGAAAATCACTGAGTGTACCATTTGCTGATTATAATGTCGTTACCAGGTGATATAAAAAGTGTGATAATGACATGATATAAAAAGTGTGATAATGACAAGTGATACCACAATAATAAATTAAGGTCTCAAGAAACTCCTAATCCTATGTTGCCATAATGCGTATCTTTAATTGTACTATTTGTTGTTGTTTTTAGAACTGATTATTGTCCAAATTATGTACTCTCTCGAAAGCATTCCTTCATGATACTTTCTATGCAAGACTGACAAATAAACTGTGTAATATTGCTAATCACCTCATCTGCATCCCAAATGCGTTCACACCCTCCATGCAGGAGGAAGTTCGAATTAATTTATTCACTCAAAACCAACATTAAAGTACAATATATATATACTCTTCAAAACATGAAACGCAATATGGATATCTTTGGCCATAAAAGTAAAATTAGCGGACAAAGATGTGCAAAATGAGGAGGAGGACGTCCTGTTCGATGAGCCATACGTCGTACCGGAAGTGGACAGGTTTGGTGGGGGTAGCGTGGGGGTAGCGTTATGATGTGGGCGGCTATCTGTCATCATGTTAGGACAGGTTTAGTTCTTATCGAGGGCAACCTTATGGCTCAACGATACATCAAAGAAATTCTCCTACCACACGTCTTCCAAATTGCAGCTAACGGCAACGGTGTATTCCAGCAGGACAACGATCGACCGCATACAGCACGGATCACAACAGCCTGTCTTCACAATAACAACGTTGATGTTCTCCCCTGGCCCTCCAGATCCCCGGATCTGAACCCGATAGAGCACCTGTGGGATGAATTGGATAGACGGCTACGCCAACGTCAACCACAACCCCAGACGTTGCAGCAGTTGTCTTTTACGTTGCAGGCCGAGTGGGCCACCATTCAACAGGATGTGATCGTCACGCCGAAAACCCGGGTTCGATTCCCGACATGGGTACAATGTTTGAAGCCAATTCCTGGTATCCCCCGCCGTGATATTGCTAGAATATTGCTATAAGCGGCGTAAAACCATACTCACTCTCTCACTCACTCTTCCATGGGTAGGATATGTCAGGCCGCTATCGATTCCAACAGGGGACATACGCATTATTGATGGTAGCTTACCTTCACCTTTGACTTACCTATGTACCGATAACTGAGATGACTACAATCACTACGTGTTCTCTCCACAACAGTTTGGCTCAATACCTTCAACGGTTCCTAGTATAAATATGTTGTCCTACCTTACACAAATCTGGCTTTGCGTTTCTTTTTTGAAGAGTATAATTAAAATTATTAACGGGTAATAAAGTACACACACATTTCAGTATGCATCTTTATACCGTTGTCAAGCACAACTGTGTCTTGCATGACAACCATATATAGATCTATTCCGAATTGTCGCTGCTACAATATAATACATATGTTGTTATACATTATAATATGTGTCTCCTTGGTTATCTGTTCTGTTGTCGGAAAATAGTCTTGCCAATTTATTGTTATTGGAAAACTTGATGATTATAATCAGGGATGTACAGAGATCACATTTAAATTCAATTTTGTATTCATTAGCTACGACTGAGTTAATACATATGTTCGATATTCTTCGATGTGCTCACTGAAGCCCACTGAACTAACTGACTTCTTTTTATCACCGATAATGTGTCAATATTTTGTGCAAAAAAAAAACACATTTTGAGCTATCGAACGTTTTAGGTTTGGTGTTCATAACATTTGACAGAGGAGTATCAACATATTCAGCAGATTTGACAGTGAGTTCTTCTACACAACGTTGCTTTGGATTGAACAAGGAGAGTGAGTGAGTTTGGTTTGACGCCGCTTTTAGCAATTTTCGAAGCAATATCGCGGGAACACCAGAAATGTACCCAATGTCTTCAAATCGAACCCGGGTCCTCGACGTGACGAGCGAAAGCTTTAACCACCAGGCTACCCGAACGCCCCGAACAAGGTGAAGGTGTACATCTGAAAACAAATAAGAGATATCTAAAACTTCAAATGATTTTAACAGGCGTAGGCAGGTAGAAGTAGACAGAATAAATTCAACCAACTTACATCTTTGCAGGTGTATCTACCGATATGTGTCTACTAATATCCTAGGCGGCCGTTACAAAGGAATACGTTATAATGTTTACGCATATCAATCAAATCATTTCCATAATTATTAACACTTTTGTTATCTTGGTTGATTAACGATAATGGTAACTTGAGTAGCTTTAGTACAGTGTCTGGGTTAAACAGGACAGTTCATCAATGTCTAAGTTTATTTCATCCGCAATACGCTTATCCAGATACAGAAATCAAGTAGACTACTTTTTAGGGTATTAAAATAACCCATTAAAATAACGGTGAAAATTATATGAATGGATCACTGAAAATCATGACACCAGGGTAAGCATGTCCTGTCCTTCCGGTAAACATCATAGAGTCAAGGCCTATACACCACTACTTAGTGCAAGGCACGAACCAAAGGCTTACAAGATCACACAGTAACATCGCAAATAATAATAATGATCCATTGATGATATGATGCATTTTTTCATGATTCAATAGAGCCTGTGTAGCAAATTGATTCTATACGTTAATGGCACCTCAACATTTAATAATGAATGATTCCCATTCATGACACGGCGACAATATGGCTACTAGGCTTAACATTGACATAAACTTAGGTTTATAAGTTGTATACGTGACAAAACACGAAACAAAACCATTCTTAACGGTTTCATCCTAGTTAAAACACAAAAATGCAACCTTGGGGAAATATGAGAAAATGCAGAGTGCCCCAAAGGGCTCCTGCATACATGAGTTATGCAGTATAAAAGGAATATCTTATGAAGAAGTAGTGAGCGTTCACACATTGTACCCATGTCGGGAATCGAACCCGGGTCTTCGGCGGGACGAGCGAACGCTTTAACCACTAGGTTACCCGACCCCCCCCCCCCCCCCCCCCCCCCCCCCCAAATTATGAGGATGTGAACTATGTTTATAAGTCTTATTTGGAAGACGATACCAAAAGACGCTAAATGATGGTACTTGTTGTTAACTTGTCTGGCCCTCGGCATTAAGGGTCTAAAACAAGGACTGGTCGGCTCGGAATCAGTATACTGTGTCTGAGTGGGTCATTTATGTTAAACTTCGGCATGGTATCTCAGAGAGCTAGCACTATAAATCAGCATCAGTCCACACACGTGCATGCACGTCGCTATATAAGTGCAACTATCTTGGACGCGACGTTAAACCCATTTCACCTCATCTCACCTACAGTACAATTACTAGATCAGGAGCGCCATACCTTGCGTTCTCTCCATGAACACCTCCTCTGGGTTAGGATCCTTTAATCGTGAGATTCATGAAAGGGGTGTTCGAATCACATCCAGCTCAACCGAGATACCAGGATGTAGAAATTGTCCTACATTATCTCACTCATCTCTCTTATCACCAGTGTGAAAACCTTTTTTATCATCCAAAACTGGCTCCCACAGGAGATATCGCTTGGATTAGATCAAGCGATATCTACACTGTAGATATCGCTGCAATGAAATTATTGCCCGAGCTAAGGGGTTTCACCAAACTGGTAAGCGTCTGAGACCTGTAACCCTTCAGGCCTTCCTCCCACAGTAAGCTGGCACGCCGAGATGCAACTGGAAAACTGTTCAAAGCGGCGTTAAAACTAAACTCACTCCCTCATAGGTTTGACAAAAACAGCCCATATTTTCGGGTATCTTTACATTTACTCTGCAAAAAAAGAAACGCTAAAGTGATTTTAGATGTATATGTCATATAGCATATCATTAATCAACAGATGGCGATCGATTGTTCAAAATTAGTACGCATGATTTTTATTAACCCAGGTTCCATGTGGCACACATCATTTGCAAGGAGAAGGTCATCTGTTCTTAATATCTTGTATGGCCTCCATTGGAGTCCAAAACAGACTGGCATTATCGTCCGATGGAAGCAGTCATACCCTGATTTGTGGTATGGGGAATGTTCACCCACTCTGCTTGCAGTACTTGTACACTGTCAGAGGTTCTATGGCCTGAACACACGACGGCTTCCATCCGCACGGCGACGCATGAAACGTGACTCGTCACTGAACCAAACTTGTCTCCGTCGCAGTTGTGGCCACACTGTCTGTGTTGATATCCTACGCAATCCTGGTATTGCCGTAGTTGTATAGGTGGCCGTGTTGGTTCTTTCAGGCCAAATTTCTGCAGTACCCCTCCAAACAAATTAATTCCAATCCTTGCAGAAATGACCAACTCATTTTTTATATTAATTTTCTATGGATGTCGGCAACACTGTCAGATATTTTCGTGTTTTTGCAGAGAAGGTGCTTGGATCGATTTAGATGTTAATTGTGTTCCGCTCTTTAACGTTCATGTAAAACGGTGACGTCAATAGTGAGCAATATTTACAATCAGCGACTGAACTATTTAGTACATAAATAGTTAATCTGAGATTCAGCTGATGATGGAACTAAACATTCAAGCATATTCTTCTCTTTAGGGAATCATTCCATACACGATTCATGTATTAAAGCAAATGTCTTTCAAACATTTTGACATTACACATGAGTGATTTTCATCCAACGTCTATTGAAGACTGCAGCACGCGTTCCGGTGTGTCTTGAAAACAATGGGACATGCATGATATTGAATGTGGTCATTTCACTCTCAACAATATTGTAACTGTAAACTGACAATATCCCCCCATGTCTCAGAAAGTCGTCGTAGTTCCTGTATTTTCGATGCCATTGCCTTTATAAATGTGTCGTTGCTGTCTATTTGCATATTTCATGATCACAAAGGCTTCGCTTTGGAATAAATTCTTGTCCGATATATGATTAAGTATAGTTTCATTTGATTGTCAGTGTAGAAATTACTATTGACAGCACATTGTCTACAGTAACACGTAAGCTCTGCTGCTTCTGGTGCTTTAATGCAGTATTTGTGATCAGATTGCGAATACGCCGTCTACAACGTGATGGACGCTGGCATGCTTTCAACTGGCAGGATGCAGCGAGAGGTTGCCAAACGTTCAACGTGTCTCACTCTTTGTATACGTTGGAACTGGCTTCTGAAGGCACAAACTGTAAATGATCGGCCCCTCACAGACCCAAGTCCAGGATCGATTAATTCGAAACCAGGCCCTAGGAATCGAGCCCAAACAGCCAATCAAATCAGGATTACAGACCTGACGATTCGACACCACGTGTTTTGCCACAGTTAACAAATCGAACCAGACAACTGGGGAAATGACCGATCGCCGAACGTCAACGTAAGGCAACATGACATTTTTGGTAGTGGGCCTGTAATGTTACTGGGCGAGATCATGGGTCTGTAATGTTACGGGGCGAGATCATAATGACTGCCAGAACTCCACCGTAGGTTCTCCATGGAAGGACTAATGAACAAAACTACCGAGACAACACTATAATCAGCGCGCAGTTTTACAAAGACACAAGCACAACAGACACAACCATAGGCACGCAGTCTCATTCAGACACATTACATACAGACAGTCTCATCGGTACCAGATTTTGTTTAGATACAGTCACATTCTGACAATTCCAGTGCACTCAGGCACTTACATTCAGTACATACAAACAAACCACTGACGTAGTTTTAATCAGACACCTACAATGAACATAGACAAAAACTATCATAAACACACACTTGTATTCAGGCACAAATGCATACAGCCCACATGCCTACACAAAGGGTGCAAAAGCAGCCATGTACTTCATGTGCTGGCACTAAATGTCCGTATGTAAAATGTCGTTATGCCTCCATTACCCTCCCAAAACTATGTTTATCTAATAAGTAGGGATCTGGGAATATTAAGTAATTATTGTTTGCGTTTATAACATACATGTATGCCCGGTTATCAACTGTGGGTTCCTCAGGATCTTAGAGAGAGGCAAGGTAATGTAAGCTAGTGTGGGTTTGTAGTAGGCGTGTATGTCACCATGGTAATTGTATCACACTGTAAATGATAGGTGGTACACAATGGTTTATGGGCCTTCTAGAAAACAGATGGGGGCTGCCTTTGTTTTTGCAAGTACCTGCAAGCATTTTTCTAGTTAACTTTGAAAGGTCAGAATTTTTGAATAACCGTTTGTACAATTAAAGTCATCACTATCAATGCGTTCTTTTCACATCTCACTTGATACCTTTTACAAAAATGACAGGTGAATACTATTGTTTCTTGTGTTTCATGTCTTCGTAAAGTAATTACAAGAATACGGCATGTTCCTGGTTCCTAATCCTATACATTCGTGGGAGGCGGGAACTGTATGCAAAGTGGGAGCAATTCGTTCAGTAGAGTGATCGGATTGGACGAAAGAGGGGCCTTTGTCATTGTAGGGCGATGTGTGTGTGTGTGTGTGAGGGGGGGGTGGGGGGGGGGTGGGGGGGGGGGGGGGGGGGGTGAGGGTAGGTGAAATGGGATTTAATGTCGAACAAAGGGTACAAAACCAGCCATGTTCTTCATGTGCTGGCACTAAATGTCCGTATGTAAAATCTCGTTATGCCTCCATTACCCTCCCAAAACTATTTTCATCTACTAAGTAGGGATCTGGGCATTTTAAGTAATTATTGTTTGAGTGTATAACACACATGTACCCTCGGTTATCATCAGTAGCTGACCTTGTGTTAGCCCCTTAATGCCGAACGCCAGGCAGGGTAACAACAATTACCATCTTTTAACGTCTTTTGGTATGACGCGGCCGGGGATCGAACCCACAACCTACCGGTAGACCACGGAGGCGGCCAGCTCGAAGTGGAAAGTCTAGTGGATGTGTATCTAGGTATGTTGTCTTTAACGAAAATGTCAGATCTTAACATCGTCTGACACATTTGCAACAAATACCATGTCACAAACTGCCACAGATGCAAATAGTGAATCTAAATATTCTTTGTTTTGGTTCCGTATACGTTAAGATCATGACCATCTTTAGAATCTAATCGTTTAAAAGCTTAAAAAAACAACTCTAAACATATTTAGGACGGGTAAAGCGTTTAAAATATTGGACAAGAAACGTGTTTAGATTTCTGTTTAGAATAAGAGTGAGAACACATTTGTTACAGTGTGGCTAATTTCATGGCGTTTTACGTCTTGTTCTTTTTCTATTCCAAATATTTCCGGCAAGACGACGAGGTAAGAATTGGAACATCAACCTTTCGTGCTGTGGAAGGTCGGAACTTCTGTCAGCCGTAAGTGTGGACGCAAAATTGTGTTTGCTTACGGCCTGTAACTAATCGAGTCAGACAAGCCAGTGATTGATATCATGAGCAAGATCATGAACCCGGTCACTGAACCTGATTAAACCACTCCATTTCTTACCCTGTACAAGAATACGACACTGAGGACCGAAACAAACACGGAATTCCAACAATGGAAAAGTATTTGCACAGTCAACATCTAAAATGATATGAATAGTACAGAAAGGTTTTAACTGGCGTTGACTCGGAACTCCCTTGTCACCGTATTTTAAAACGATTTAATTAACTTTAACAATTTATCCCAGCAAAATTCATATCAGAAGTAGTCGCTACTCTGCTTCTCCCCTACGACGGAAAATAGAAGAAATTCGAGTTTCGATTTAACTGTATGTAACATAGAGAATCTAAAAGGCTTGTCCTTTAAAGTCAAATATATCCAGAAAAGTCGACTTTGATATCACAGCTCCGAGACCTGCCGAGGAGGTCTTCTACTTCAATTACATTCCAGTATATTTCTAATTGAAAACATGGATATAAGCTCTCACATACAAATGCCGAGGTGGCGTCAGTTTACAATGACCATTTCAGTTATGTTGACCTTCAATAAATGTCGCTCAAAACCTCACCACTTCAGTACCCAAAGCTAGGCATCATATGTACCAAATGTCATCGCGCTGCAGTCAAAACGTCCTGTGTTATTGTGAATATAATGCCTTTTGTGACCTCAATGTCAGTTGCAAGTATTTCGGGAATATTGCAAAACGCTATAACAAAACATGCGTTTGAGAATGACTTGACCCTTGACATAATTAATATGCGTCAAAATCATTTCGCGGGGCTGTAAAAGAGGTATACAAATATGATAATAAGTTCTGAGCAGAATGGTATGGTAATCTGCTTAGGCAACATGAGAATATCAATGCCAAACGTCCATGGGAAACTCACTAAAGTTGTGTTGTTCCACAAGGACAACGCACCCTTGCAAACATCGTCCAAGACGCTGCTAAAAAAACATGTTTACTGTTTATTTATGAAGACCCGAGTTAGATCACCTTTTTGAATATTATATATACACGCCATTCCTGTTGTCCCCCGTCGTGAATTGGCTGGACTATCGCCAAATGCGGCTAAAAACCCAACTCACTATGTCACTCGCTTGTCTTCAGAGGATATTATAAATAAATGTATAAAGTACAGGTGGCATAATAAAAGTAAAATGTATTGAAGAATTCGTAAATCTATGTAATATGAAGCAAATTTATTTGAAAGGGATATAACATTTTTTTAGAGGGACCCGCTAGTTGATATGGAATTATATCCCATGATAATGTGAATGTAAAACAACTAAGAATGACCAAATTGCAATGACACCCCATCCAGACTAGCGGGGTTTGATTGTATTGAACAATTTTCAGGTTCAGTTTTGACGCACCGACCAGTTGATATCTTAAGCGTTTCGTGTTCGGGTGAACTTTTAGCAATATTCCCAGCATTTTCACGGCGGGGGACACAACCAATGGGCTTCATACGTTGTACTCATGTCGTAAATCGAACCCGGGTCATCGTCGTGACGAGCGAATGCTTTAACCACCAGGCTAAACGACCGCCCCTGTTGCAATAAAGAACAAGCAAACAATATCAACACACATCCTTGTTTTGTCATAACCGTCTCTTTGTTCGTATATTTCACCGCATTAGTTTGAACTCGGCTCCCACTTTAAGTTGACCCGCTGTTTTATATAAGTGAGATAACACTTTCAAAGCGGGATTACATCCAGCTCACAGAAAAATCCTGCCAATTTGACATAGTGGTAGTAAATAGGCACATTAGCCATGTCCGGTCGTTAATAATGGCGTAATCAGAACGTAACCCGCTTGATCCGTGTTGTTAAAGAAACATCGTCAGTTGTCATGGCTTCCACAGTGTTGGCGCTGCAGCTAGCCCTACTTCTGCCATTCCTTCACGGGGTAAGTTAGTCTGTCTTACAGACCCTGATACAAACATATATCAAATACAGCCCATGCAAGTCCATAATGTTTGGCATCGCCTAGATTACTGCAATATCTGAAAATGAAGAGAGTCACTGGGCTCCCTTTTATTATGTTTTTATAAGACAACTGAACAACTGTTTTTTTTCTGTACGATATGTTCATTTCAGAGACTAGATGTTTGTCTAGGGGTAAGTTTCAGTTTCTTATGTTCTGTAGACGTGCGTCGGTACAATGATGATAAGATACAATGGAAGTCCATAATGTAAGACTATTTTATATACTGAACGAAACAAGCTTGAGATTATGAGTATTTCGGGGTAAGTTTTTTCCAGTAAAGAGTGAGCACACAATAAAATAAAAATATCCCCAAATTATTCATGATCCCTGACATGTTTTGTTCAGAATCTATACAAACATAAGTGATGTGTATAAATATTTATCATCCAAAACTGGCTCCCACAGGAGATATCGATTGGATTGGATTAGATCAAGCGATATCTACACTGTAAACAATTGACATGGGTAATGGCTCTGCTACTAAAGCTGTTTGCAGTACTTTTTACACTGAAGAAACTGCTAATTACTGTCTACAAATTAAAAAAGTTGAAAGAATGATGTTGGATGATAAATAAAATCTCACCCGAGTGTCTTTTGATATCAAATATATCAACACTCGTTGATAAAAGTGGCAAAAATCCTCGGCAAGCCTCGGAATTTTTCCACTTTTATCAACTCGTGTTGATATATTTGATATCAAAAGACAGTCGGGTGAGATTCTCTATGTTCAAAACATCAGGGTCAGATATGTGAATCCATGAATGTTATGTATCAAGTCAAACATGTGTGACAGTCATGTGTTATGTCAAATCTGTGACAGTCAGGTATCAAGTCATATATTAGAATGACATGTATCAAGTCAAATCTTTGTGTTTCATGTATCAAGTCAAATGTGACTGTCATGTATCAAATTGAATATGTGACTCTCATGTATCACTGTCATGTATTACGTCAAATCCGTTCCCGTCAAATATGTGAATGTCGCGTATGAGTCTAATATGTGACTGTCATGTTTCGAATCAAATATTTCACTGACACAAATCAAATCAAATCTATGACAGTCATGTTTCCAGTCAAATCTATGACTATCATATATCTAGGTAAATATTTGATTATCATGAATCAAGTCAAATATGTGACAGCCACGTATCAAGTAAAATCCGTGACTTTCATGTATCAAGGTAAATAAGTGACTCCAATATATAATGTCAAATATGTGACTCTCATGAATTAAGTCATGTCAAACAATTTTGGCTTATCTTGAACATTACCCAAACTTCATGTATACCACACCTCACACAACAGCTAATTGTCATCATCGAGGCGACTGTGGTTCGTGAAAGCAGAGCGACGTTATCAGTCCACAGTGCAAATAAGCATTTTATCCTTGTTATTATGTAATGTTTGTATATTTGAAACGATGTAACTACTTAATGGTGATCAAGTTAACGAGAATTCTATGTTTATGTACAGCTGTCTTCTTCAACTTTTTAATAAAGACGTGACCCAGTTTTGATTCGACTGGCTAATTACGGTGTCGCCGTAAACGTCACCGTTAAATAATCAGCTCCCAAGCAGGTGACCTCATTATGGTGGCTCACTGGGAATCTGGTTGTGGGAATCCCTCGTCAATGTGGCTCTTTTAGCATGGAACCCATTTATTGTATCAATCATCGCCGTTATATGGTTGTTCATAGTCAAAGGCGACGTACAGTCTCACTCGAATCCCAGAGTCGATGATCATTGGCATCTTGGTATCCTGCCCGTTCCCGCAGTTTCACCAAAATGAAGCATTTACGACCTGCAGATCAAATCGGATTCCTCCTGTCCCTCAATATCATCGAACACACACGCGCATTCATAATAAATCTAGGTCCCACATGAACACACTAACATTGTGGCGGCAAGCAAGGAAACAAACAAACAAACGCTGGTTCGAACCCAGATTCACCTTAATTCTGATCTTAAGTCCTAATCTTCAGTCATTCCGCTGTCGTGGATTTTTATCAAAGTGGTTAACATCTACGACCTTTGTTCGTTAAGAAAGCACGGTGCGTCAGCACTGAAAGTCTGTTACAACATTCCTTAAACCCTACAAACTCACACACACACTTACCAGTAGTGATTTCCCAGATGCTATTGTGACCACGTTGATGCTGATGGTGACGTCGATGGATTTGCCTGCGAATTGGAGCTGAAGTGATTCCACATTGAACGCTGATGGTACCCGTATTGAAGTTGTCTTCGAGTGTCGCCGAACACCATTGTATTCCGTTGTGTAATAGATGTAATTCACGTCCGTTCTGACACCATCATCGCCATCTGGTAACAGAAAAAAAGGAAGATTTTATTACTATAACAACCACTATTAAACAGAGTACAGTGCAGTTTTAGTAGATGGCAATAAAATAGGAATCTTCTGATGAAACTTTAGTTTATGTTTGTGATTCACTCATAATGATGAAAAATATGCTAAACAGACCGTCAGGTATTTTCCGAATTTTTTAAACAGTGAAACACCTGATATGTGTCCTTTTATAAACTCATCGGAGTAACGTCCATCAGTATTTATAAGACGTTTTCAGCTGTAGCTGTCCGGAAGGAAGAATTTCTGGAATAATGTGGTCAGGACAATATTTGCAAAATTGTGCCAATCATACTGATGTCCGAGGAGGAATCCGATTTGATCTGCAGGTCGTAAAATGCTTCATTTTGGTGAAACTGCGGGCACGGGCAGGATACCAAGATGCCAATGATCATCGACTCTGGGATTCGAGTGAGACTGTATCCAAGCGATATCTCCTGTGGGAGCCAGTTTTGGGTGATAAATATTTATACACATCACTTATGTTTGAATAGATTCTGAACAAAACATGTCAGGGATCATGAATAATTTGGGGATATTTTTATTTTATTGTGTGCTCACTCTTCACTGGAAAAAACTTACCCCGAAATACTCATAATCTCAAGCTTGTTTCGTTCAGTATATAAAATAGTCTTACATTATGGACTTCCATTGTATCTTATCATCATTGTACCGACGCACGTCTACAGAACATAAGAAACTGAAACTTACCCCTAGACAAACATCTAGTCTCTGAAATGAACATATCGTACAGAAAAAAACAGTTGTTCAGTTGTCTTAATAAAAACATAATAAAAGGGAGCCCAGTGACTCTCTTCATTTTCAGATACTGCAGTAATCTAGGCGATGCCAAACATTATGGACTTGCATGGGCTGTATTTGATATATGTTTGTATCAGGGTCTGTAAGACAGACTAACTTACCCCGTGAAGGAATGGCAGAAGTAGGGCTAGCTGCAGCGCCAACACTGTGGAAGCCATGACAACTGACGATGTTTCTTTAACAACACGGATCAAGCGGGTTACGTTCTGATTACGCCATTATTAACGACCGGACATGGCTAATGTGCCTATTTACTACCACTATGTCAAATTGGCAGGATTTTTCTGTGAGCTGGATGTAACCCCGCTTTGAAAGTGTTATCTCACTTATATAAAACAGCGGGTCAACTTAAAGTGGGAGCCGAGTTCAAACTAATGCGGTGAAATATACGAACAAAGAGACGGTTATGACGAAACAAGGATGTGTGTTGATATTGTTTGCTTGTTCTTTATCGCAACAGGGGCGGTCGTTTAGCCTGGTGGTTAAAGCATTCGCTCGTCACGACGATGACCCGGGTTCGATTCACGACATGAGTACAACGTATGAAGCCAATTGGTTGTGTCCCCCGCCGTGAAAATGCTGGAATATTGCTAAAAACGGCGTAATACCTCACTCACTCACAACACTCAATATTCACCAGTAAGTGAAATTATGAGCAAAGTCCCACGCGTCCTTGGTACCATGACACACAATACATAAAGCCTGTAAAATGTATGTAAAATGGCCGAAATAAGATTTCACCCTGCTGCATGCAGTGTTACATCATGGCTGGGGAGCAGAAAAAAATATTGGGCGAGGCGTTAACCTAATATGACACCGTATACGGCAACTAAAGACACCATAACGAATTTGTTATGCCGAAAAGTTTACACATTCTTGTATCCATATCGCATGTGGAATGTCAAAATGAAAACTTGACACTTACAACCGTGCGTTGACGTGAAGGGTCAAAGGGAGACTACTCTTCAAACCTTAGAGACCAAACCTTGTTGAATATTTTAACTATAACTTTATTAATAAAGTCACGAACGTGATCTAAAAAAACTGATTAATGTCCTTGCACATCACAATTAATGATAGTAAAACACAAAACAGTGTCAAATAACGAATTTCGGTACCAGAATTTCGATGTGAAATATGTTAGGTGGGCGTTTGAAAATCCAAGATGGCTGTTACTGACGGTACACGGTCTCATATTAGGTCAGTATCAACCATCTTGGATTTTTACTGACGGTATACGGGCTCATGTTGGGCTAGCAAATATGCTCTCTGATTGGCCAGTCTCACTTTGAGGCATAATAGCGGTACATACAGAGTCAAAGGGATGTCACGACTCCTCACACAGCCAAAATATATTTTGTAATATTTCTTCCCGTCGAGTCCAACGGATTTCAGTTATGGCAAAAACTGGCGAAGGGAGGTAGCCGTCGGCAGCATTAAGTAATTAGTTCACCCGAACACGAAACGCTTAAGATATCAACTGGTCGGTGCGTCAAACTGAACCTGAAAATTGTTCAATACAATCAAACCCCGCTAGTCTGGATGGGGGTGTCATTGCAATTTGGACATTCTTAGTTGTTTTACATTCACATTATCATGGGATATAATTCCATATCAACTAGCGGGTCCCTCTAAAAAAATGTTATATCCCTTTCAAATAAATTTGCTTCATATTACATAGATTTACGAATTCTTCAATACATTTTACTTTTATTATGCCACCTGTACTTTATATATTATAATATCCTCTGAAGACAAGCGAGTGACATAGTGAGTTGGGTTTTTAGCCGCATTTGGCGATAGTCCAGTCAATTCACGACGGGGGACAACAGGAATGGCGTGTATATATAATATTCAAAAAGGTGATCTAACTCGGGTCTTCATAAATAAACAGTAAACATGTTTTTTTAGCAGCGTCTTGGACGATGTTTGCAAGGGTGCGTTGTCCTTGTGGAACAACACAACTTTAGTGAGTTTCCCATGACGTTTGGCATTGATATTCTCATGTTGCCTAAGCAGATTACCATACCATTCTGCTCAGAACTTATTATCATATTTGTATACCTCTTTTACAGCCCCGCGAAACGATTTTGACGCATATTATGTCAAGGGTCAAGTCATTCTCAAACACATGTTTTGTTATAGCGTTTTGCAATATTCCCGAAATACTTGCAACTGACATTTGAGGTCACAAAAGGCATTATGTTCACAATAACACAGGACGTTTTGACTGCAGCGCGATGACATTTGGTACATATGATGCCTAGCTTTGGGTATTGAAGTGGTGAGGTTTTGAGCGACATTTATTGAAGGTCAACATAACTGAAATGGTCATTGTAAACTGACGCCACTCGGCATTTGTATGTGAGAGCTTATATCCATGTTTTCAATTAGAAATATACTGGAATGTAATTAGCTAAACATTGAGATTTAAGGTAATTAAGACGGAAGTGCATATGAGTGTGGCATGTGACACAGGTGTGTGACTTTTTTGTGTTTCAATGCAATAGGCTTGTGTTTCCTCAAATCGTACATATTTTTCTTAAACCGAGAGGGTGTCTGGGACTACTATTAATGAAGCGTCCGATATGGACTTTTCTGTTTAAAAGTCGTACTGCACTGGCATTTTTTAAGGTCAACTGTCGTTGAAGTAGAAGACCTCCTCGGCAGGTCTCGGAGCTGTGATATCAAAGTCGACTTTCTGGATATATTTGACTTAAAGGACAAGCCTTTTAGATTCTCTATGTTACATACAGTTAAATCGAAACTCGAATTTCTTCTATTGTCCGTCGTAGGGGAGAAGCAGAGTAGCGACTACTTCTGATATGAATTTTGCTGGGATAAATTGTTAAAGTTAATTAAATCGTTTTAAAATACGGTGACAAGGGAGTTCCGAGTCAACGCCAGTTAAAACCTTTCTGTACTATTCATATCATTTTAGATGTTGACTGTGCAAATACTTTTCCATTGTTGGAATTCCGTGTTTGTTTCGGTCCTCAGTGTCGTATTCTTGTACAGGGTAAGAAATGGCTCAGGTTCAGTGACCGGGTTCATGATCTTGCTCATGATATCAATCACTGGCTTGTCTGACTCGATTAGTTACAGGCCGTAAGCAAACACAATTTTGCGTCCACACTTACGGCTGACAGAAGTTCCGACCTTCCACAGCACGAAAGGTTGATGTTCCAATTCTTACCTCGTCGTCTTGCCGGAAATATTTGGAATATTGCTGATGCGGTTTATGGCAACAATTACTCACTCACTCATACCTCACTGTAATGTTTCGCATGTCCCCCTCAACTATTGGACACCTCTACAAACAGTCTTTTGGGATGACAACAAAGAGTGAGTGAGTGCCGTTTTAGCAATATTCAAACATTATCACAACACGGACACGAGTCATAAAGGTTCACCTGTAAAAGCAACGACTGAAGTCATCAATCGCAAGGCACTTTCGTAAAGTTTTATGTTTAACTTCAGTTGAAACAGTATGGACCGAAAAAGAACAAGACGTAAAACGCCATGAAATTAGCCACACTGTAACAAATGTGTTCTCACTCTTATTCTAAACAGAAATCTAAACACGTTTCTTGTCCAATATTTTAAACGCTTTACCCGTCCTAAATATGTTTAGAGTTGTTTTTTTAAGCTTTTAAACGATTAGATTCTAAAGATGGTCATGATCTTAACGTATACGGAACCAAAACAAAGAATATTTAGATTCACTATTTGCATCTGTGGCAGTTTGTGACATGGTATTTGTTGCAAATGTGTCAGACGATGTTAAGATCTGACATTTTCGTTAAAAGACAACATACCTAGATACACATCCACTAGACTTTCCACTTCGAGCTGGCCGCCTCCGTGGTCTACCGGTAGGTTGTGGGTTCGATCCCCGGCCGCGTCATACCAAAAGACGTTAAAAGATGGTAATTGTTGTTACCCTGCCTGGCGTTCGGCATTAAGGGGCTAACACAAGGTCAGCTACTGATGATAACCGAGGGTACATGTGTGTTATACACTCAAACAATAATTACTTAAAATGCCCAGAACCCTACTTAGTAGATGAAAATAGTTTTGGGAGGGTAATGGAGGCATAACGAGATTTTACATACGGACATTTAGTGCCAGCACATGAAGAACATGGCTGGTTTTGTACCCTTTGTTCGACATTAAATCCCATTTCACCTACCCTCACCCCACCCCCCCACCCCTCACCCACCCCCCTCCCCCCCCCCCCCCCACCCCCCCACCCCCCTCACACACACACACATCGCTCTACAATGACAAAGGCCCCTCTTTCGTCCAATCCGATCACTCTACTGAACGAATTGCTCCCACTGTGCATACAGTTCCCGCCTCCCACGAATGTATAGGATTAGGAACCAGGAACATGCCGTATTCTTGTAATTACTTTACGAAGACATGAAACACAAGAAACAATAGTATTCACCTGTCATTTTTGTAAAAGGTATCAAGTGAGATGTGAAAAGAACGCATTGATAGTGATGACTTTAATTTTACAAACGGTTATTCAAAAATCCTGACCTTTCAAAGTTAACTAGAAAAATGCTTGTAAGTACTTGCAAAAACAAAGGCAGCCCCCATCTCTCCTTTTCTTCTAAGGTGTCTGATTAAAACTACGTCTGTGGTTTGTTTGTATGTACTGAATGTAAGCGCCTGGGTGCACTGGAATTGTCAGAATGTGACTGTATCTAAACCATATCTGTTACCGATGAGACTGTCTGTATGTAATGTGTTTTAAAGAGACTGCGTGCCTATGATTGTGTCTGTTGTGCATGTGTCTTTGTAAAACTGCGCGCTTATTTTAGTGGCGTTGATGACACACAGCAACGATCTATTGAAGAGATGTTGTTCTGTTAAAAGTTAATTAAAGTAAACAAATTATGTGTACAATGTTGCCATGCCAACATTGCGCATCCTCCATATCTTATTGTATTGTCATAGATCCATTCTATTAGAATAATACCCTGGATTCATTTGCAAACTTCGCTTCGTTTCGGTAGTCAATTGATTTATCACTAACATTGAACATCATTTCTCTGAACGAATTGATCCCACTGTGCATACAGTTTCCGCCTCCCACGAATGTATAGGATTAGGAACCAGAAACATCCCGTGTTCTTGTAATGACTTTACGAAGACATGAAACACAAGAAACAATAGTATTCACCTGTCATTTTTGTAAAAGGTATCAAGTGAGATGTGAAAAAAAACATTGATAGTGATGACTTTAATTGTACAAACGGTTATTCAAAAATTCTGACCTTTCAAAGTTAACTAGAAAAATGCTTGCAGGTACTTGCAAAAACAAAGGCAGCC
Source organism: Haliotis cracherodii (assembly GCF_022045235.1). Lineage (NCBI taxonomy): Eukaryota > Metazoa > Mollusca > Gastropoda > Lepetellida > Haliotidae > Haliotis > Haliotis cracherodii. The sequence goes on from NW_027266268.1 coordinate 21,576,101, forward strand.
CCCATCTGTTTTCTAGAAGGCCCATAAACCATTGTGTACCACCTATCATTTACAGTGTGATACAATTACCATGGTGACATACACGCCTACTACAAACCCACACTAGCTTACATTACCTTGCCTCTCTCTAAGATCCTGAGGAACCCACAGTTGATAACCGGGCATACATGTATGTTATAAACGCAAACAATAATTACTTAATATTCCCAGATCCCTACTTATTAGATAAACATAGTTTTGGGAGGGTAATGGAGGCATAACGACATTTTACATACGGACATTTAGTGCCAGCACATGAAGTACATGGCTGCTTTTGCACCCTTTGTGTAGGCATGTGGGCTGTATGCATTTGTGCCTGAATACAAGTGTGTGTTTATGATAGTTTTTGTCTATGTTCATTGTAGGTGTCTGATTAAAACTACGTCAGTGGTTTGTTTGTATGTACTGAATGTAAGTGCCTGAGTGCACTGGAATTGTCAGAATGTGACTGTATCTAAACAAAATCTGGTACCGATGAGACTGTCTGTATGTAATGTGTCTGAATGAGACTGCGTGCCTATGGTTGTGTCTGTTGTGCTTGTGTCTTTGTCTGGTTCGATTTGTTAACTGTGGCAAAACACGTGGTGTCGAATCGTCAGGTCTGTAATCCTGATTTGATTGGCTGTTTGGGCTCGATTCCTAGAGCCTGGTTTCGAATTAATCGATCCTGGACTTGGGTCTGTGAGGGGCCGATCATTTACAGTTTGTGCCTTCAGAAGCCAGTTCCAACGTATACAAAGAGTGAGACACGTTGAACGTTTGGCAACCTCTCGCTGCATCCTGCCAGTTGAAAGCATGCCAGCGTCCATCACGTTGTAGACGACGTATTCCCAATCTGATCACAAATACTGCATTAAAGCACCAGCAGCAGCAGAGCTTACGTGTTACTGTAGACAATGTGCTGTCAATAGTAATTTCTACACTGACAATCAAATGAAACTATATCGGACAAGAAGTTATTCCAAAGCGAAGCCTTTGTGATCATGAAATATGCAAATAGACAGCAACGACACAGATATTAGGCAATGGCATCAAAATTACAGGAACTACAACGACTTTCTGAGACATGGGGGAATATTGTCAGTTTACAGTCACAATATTGTTGAAAGTGAATGCATGTCCCATTGTCTTCAAGACACGCCGGAACGCGTGCTGCAGTCTTCAATAGACGTTGGATGAAAATCACTTATGTGTAATGTCAAAATGTTTGAAAGACATTTGCTTTAATACATGAATCGTGTATGGTATGATTCCCTAAAGAGAAGAATATGCTTGAATGTTTAGTTCCATCATCAGCTGAAGGTAACTCTCAGATTAACTATTTATGTACAAAATAGTTCAGTCTCTGATTGTAAATATTGCTCACTATTGACGTCACCGTTTCACATGAACGTTAAAGAGCGGAACACAATTAACATCTAAATCGATCCAAGCACCTTCTCTGCAAAAACACGAAAATATCTGACAGTATGGTCGACATCCATAGAAATTTAATATAAAAAATGAGTTGGTCATTTCTGCAAGGATTGGAATTAATTTGTTTGGAGGGGTACTGCAGAAATTTGGCCTGAAAGAACCAACACGGCCACCTATACAACTACGGCAATACAAGGATTGTGTAGGATATCAACACAGACAGTGTGGCCACAACTGCGACGGTGACAAGTTTGGTTCAGTGACGAGTCACGTTTCATGCGTCGCCGTGCGGATGGAAGCCGTCGTGTGTTCAGGCCATAGAACCTCTGACAGTGTACAAGTACTGCAAGCAGAGTGGGTGAACATTCCCCATACCACAAATCAGGGTATGATTGCTTCCATCGGACGATAATGCCAGTCTGTTTTGGACTCCAATGGAGGCCATACAAGATATTAAGAACAGATGACCTTCTCCTTGCAAATGATATGTGCCACATGAAACCTGGGTTAATAAAAATCATGCGTACTAATTTTGAACAATCGATCGCCATCTGTTGACTAATGATATGCTATATGAAATATACATCTAAAATCACTTTTGCGTTTCTTTTTTTGCAGAGTAAATGTAAAGATACCCGAAAATATGGGCTGTTTTTGTCAAACCTATGAGGGAGTGAGTTTAGTTTTAACGCCGCTTTGAACAGTTTTCCAGTTGCATCTCGGCGTGCCAGCTTACTCTGGGAGGAAGGCCTGAAGGGTTACAGGTCTCAGACGCTTACCAGTTTGGTGAAACCCCTTAGCTCGGGTATTGTGCTGACAAACATAGAACATAATCAGCGCGAACCGGGTTTCGAAGTCACAATTAGAGGTTTCTTCCCAACGAATTGTGGCGGCGCAGAAGGTACCTATTATGTAATCTACAAAATAGTGCCATCCTTCGTCTCCCTCTTAGGCAGAGAAAGAGAGATATAGAAATAAAGACAAAAGTGGGCCACAACATAAATCTGGGAGTCCTGGCCGAAATAAGGCAGACGGAATACCTTCTACAAGTAAGAAGCCGGATACGGTTTCCCCATATAAATCCAGTTGACATGAAGACATGCTCGCAGAGTTGCGCGAAATGATTATGGTAGAACCACAGTGACTCAGTCAGTGATGTACAATTTCTCACAATTACATTCACAAACTGATCCAAATTATGAGTGAGTGCGAGTGAGTATGGTTTTACGCCGCTTTTAGCAATATTCCAGCAATATCACGGCGGGGGACACCAGAAATGGGCTTCACACATTGTACCCATGTCTTCGGCGTGACGAGCGAACGCTGTAAACACGAGGCTACACGACCGCCCCTTAAAAAGAAGTAAGTGTCCATGGGAAGAATATAATCCATACCTTGTCACGGCAACGGCAAGCGTTGGTTTATTATTGATAATTGATCTACCTGCACAAATAGTCATATACATTCACAATGGGGTATGCTATCGACTGATCCTTCATGCTTGTGGATCGATATACGTATAAATAAAATCGAAGGCTTTCGTGTGGACGCAAACAATATGATTGTGTTTGTTTGTTGTTTAAAGCCGCACTCAACAGTATTCCGACGCTCTGTGAATAATCAAACCTGGACGGGACAATTCAGTGACTGACATCATGAACATCGATGTACGCAATTTCAAAAGATGACATGCAGCAATTAAATGAGCGAGCTTGACATAGCGCCCCGAGTTAGCGAGCCAGATGCCGTTAGTCGCCTCTTTCGACAAGTACCTCTGACGACAACCATGGGTGCTGAAGACCAATTCTAACCCGGATATTCACGGGTTGCATGTGTTTGTGAATGGTACAACCGAATGCACAGGGTGCGCTTACCTTTTCGCGAACACCTGGTATCATCACTATTTCATATCGATTCATATTAACACAAGCTAATGATATAGTCGGAACAGTACAATGATTTCGTATGATTTTGTAAATGGTTCTTGTTGCTGTTACTTATTCACAAAGATGATATTGGCTGAAGAGAACCGTCTCTTGAAAATAAAGCGAAGTCGATCCTGTCTTAAATAGAAATCTTATATAGAACCTGTATTATGTATTCTGTCAGTATTAAGGACCTGGGGAAGATGTTTTGTAATTTAAAAAGTCGGAAACAATAAAAAATTCCTCTCTTACCGACTGGATGATACGGAAAGACTGCACGTGGAGGTTGCCGAAGCAGTGTTTTACAACATGTGGCTGCCAACCACCTTTTCGTACGCGGGATTCGGGGGTCTATTTGGAGGGTCTTCGGGACTCAGCAGTGGGGTAAGCCTGACGAAATAGAATCGTGTTCAAAACATAAACAAATCTTTATGTATTGTATTTCCCTCCAGTAATTTAACCTCAATTCGCACCCTTTTCTCATTGCTTTTTTTTGCGTTAAGTGGTATTCGTGATTAAGGAGAGGAGGAGTTTGTCACCCTCAAAAACTAAAGACCTGACTGAAACTGAACAGAGTTAGACTTTGTAATTTTGAAAAAAGACTATCTGTTCGATTAGATTACAACTTTCTTTCTTGCATAAGGTTTTCACAGATCCTGTTTGTGAGTTCGAATCCAGGTTCGCTCCGATTTTGTTTCTACTTTTGTCAGCATCATACCCGTGCTTCGTGGAATTCACCAAAGTGGTAAACGTGTTGGACCATAGGTCTTCCCTACATTAAGCTGAAACGTTGTATTATAACTGGAATACTGTTAAAAGCGGCGTTAAACCAAACCCACTCACTCACTCACATGGATCCCTTGCATTCCATGCGTTCTCAATGAAATGTCACCAAACATTGCGTTCTGATGTTGACAATGAATTGGCCACTTTAGTCGTCGCCATAAATTATAAAGAAACGTTGCCTCACATATCGAAGATCAAGTAGACAACAACTTCAACTGATCTTGACAATGCCTGCTTCACTCTGCTCATTACCGTGTACTGTATCTAAATATCTAAATAAACACAACATTTACCCCCCTCTCCGGGTTGTAGTTAACAGGCAAAGTTTAACAGACAGTTGCAAATAGAGAATCTCACCCAAGTGTCTTTTGATATCAAATATATCAACACGAGTTGATAAAAGTGGTTAAAAATTCCGAGGCTTGCCGAGGATTTTTGCCACTTTTGTCAACGAATGTTGATATATTTGATATCAAAAGACACGAGGGTGAGATTTTATTTATCATCCAACATCATTCTTCCTTCAATTTGTAGGCAGTAATTAGCAGTGTCTTCAGTGTAAAAAGTACTGCTAACAGCTTCAGTAGCCGAGCCATTAGTGATGTCATTTGATTGTGACATCATGGTAACCAGTGACGTCACAATGGTCTGCAAAGCAATAATTTCATTGCAGCGATATCTACAGTGTAGATATCGCTTGATCTGATCCATAGCGATATCTCCTGCGGGAGCCAGTTTTGGATGATAAAAAAGGTTTTCACACTGGTGATAAGAGAGATGAGTGAGATAATGTAGGACAATTTCTACATCCTGGTATCTTGGTTGAAGCTGGATGTGATTCGAACATCCCTTTCATGAATCTCACGATTAAAGGATCCTAGCCCAGAGGAGGTGTTCGTGGAGAGAACACGAGGTATGGCGCTCCTGGTCTAGTAATTGTACTGTAGGTGAGGTGAGGTGAAATGGGTTTAACGTCGCGTCCAAGATAGTTGCACTTATATAGCGACGTGCATGCACGTGTGTGGACTGATGCCGATTTATAGTGCTAGCACTCTGAGATACGATGCCACAGTTTAACATGAATAACCCACTCAGACACAGTATACTGATTCCGAGCCGACCAGTCCTTGTTTTAGACCCTTAATGCCGAGCGCCAGACATGTTAACAATCAGTACCATCATTTAGCGTATTCTGGTATCGTCCTTCCAAATAAGACTCATAAACATAGTTCACATCCTCATAATTTTTTTTTTTTTTTTTTTTTGGGGGGGGGGGGGGGGGGGGGGGGGGGGGCGGTCGGGGTAACCTAGTGGTTAAAGCGTTCGCTCGTCACGCCGAAGACCCGGGTTCGATTCCCGACATGGGTACAATGTGTGAACACTCACTACTTCTTCATAAGATATTCCTTTCATATTGCATAACTCATGTATGCAGGAGCCCTTTCGGGCACTCTGCATTTTCTCATATTTCCCCAAGGTTGCATTTTTGTGTTTTAACTAGGAGACCCTGTGGATGAAACCGTTAAGGATGGTTTTGTTTCGTGTTTTGTCACGTATACAACTTATAAACCTAAGTTTATGTCAATGTTAAACTGAAGCCTAGTAGCCATATTGTCGCCGTGTCATGAATGGGAATCGTTCATTATGAAATGTTGAGGTGCCATTAACGTATAGAATCAATTTGCTGCACAGGCTCTATTGAATCATGAAAAAATGCATCATATCATCAATGGATCATTATTATTATTTGCGATGTTACTGTGTGATCTTGTAAGCCTTTGGTTCGTGCCTTGCACTAAGTAGTGGTGTATAGGCCTTGACTCTATGATGTTTACCGGAAGGACAGGACATGCTTACCCTGGTGTCATGATTTTCAGTGATCCATTCATATAATTTTCACCGTTATTTTAATGGGTTATTTTAATACCCTAAAAAGTAGTCTACTTGATTACTGTATCTGGATAAGCGTATTGCGGATGAAATAAACTTAGACATTGATGAACTGTCCTGTTTAACCCAGACACTGTACTAAAGCAACTCAAGTTACCATTATCGTTAATCAACCAAGATAACAAAAGTGTTAATAATTATGGAAATGATTTGATTGATATGCGTAAACATTATAACGTATTCCTTTGTAACGGCCGCCTAGGATATTAGTAGACACATATCGGTAGATACACCTGCAAAGATGTAAGTTGGTTGAATTTATTCTGTACACTTCTACCTGCCTACGCCTGTTAAAATCATTTGAAGTTTTAGATATCTCTTATTTGTTTTCAGATGTACATCTTCACCTTGTTCGGGGCGTTCGGGTAGCCTGGTGGTTAAAGCTTTCGCTCGTCACGTCGAGGACCCGGGTTCGATTTGAAGACATTGGGTACATTTCTGGTGTTCCCGCGATATTGCTGGAAAATTGCTAAAAGCGGCGTCAAACCAAACTCACTCACTCTCCTTGTTCAATCCAAAGCAACGTTGTGTAGAAGAACTCACTGTCAAATCTGCTGAATATGTTGATACTCCTCTGTCAAATGTTATGAGCACCAAACCTAAAACGTTCGATAGCTCAAAATGTGTTTTTTTTGGCACAAAATATTGACACATTATCGGTGATAAAAAGAAGTCAGTTAGTTCAGTGAGCTTCAGTGAGCACATCGAAGAATATCGAACATATGTATTAACTCAGTCGTAGCTAATGAATACAAAATTGAATTTAAATGTGATCTCTGTACATCCCTGATTATTACCTCAAGTTTTCCAATAACAATAAATTGGCAAGACTATTTCCCGACAACAGAACAGATAACCAAGGAGACACACGTTATAATGTATAACAACATATGTATTATATTGTAACAGCGACAATTCGGAATAGATCTATATATGGTTGTCATGCAAGACACAGTTGTGCTTGACAACGGTATAAAGATGCATACTGAAATGTGTGTGTACTTTATTACCCGTTAATAATTTTAATTATACTCTTCAAAAAAAACCGCAAAGCCAGATTTGTGTAAGGTAGGACAACATATTTATACTAGAAACCGTAGAAGGTATTGAGCCAAACTGTTGTGGAGAGAACACGTAGTGATTGTAGTCATTTCAGTGATCGGTACATAGGTAAGTCAAAGGTGAAGGTCAGCTACCATCAATAACGCGTATGTCCCCTGTTGGAATCGATAGCGGCCTGACATATCCTACCCATGGAAGAGTGAGTGAGGGAGTGAGTATGGTTTTACGCCGCTTATGGCAATATTCTAGCAATATCACGGCGGGGGATACCAGGAATCGGCTTCACACATTGTACCCATGTCGGGAATCGAACCCGGGTTTTCGGCGTGACGATCACATCCTGTTGAATGGTGGCCCACTCGGCCTGCAATGTAAAAGACAACTGCTGCAACGTCTGGGGTTGTGGTTGACGTTGGCGTAGCCGTCTATCCAATTCATCCCACAGGTGCTCTATCGGATTCAGATCCGGGGATCTGGAGGGCCAGGGGAGAACATCAACGTTGTTATTGTGAAGACAGGATGTTGTGATCCGTGCTGTATGCGGTCGATCGTTGTCCTGCTGGAATACACCGTTGCCGTTAGCTGCAATTTGGAAGACGTGTGGTAGGAGAATTTCTTTGATGTATCGTTGAGCCACAAGGTTGCCCTGGATAAGGACTAAACCTGTCCTAACATGATGACAGATAGCTGCCCACATCATAACGCTACCCCCACCAAACCTGTCCACTTCCGGTACGACGTTTCCGGCGTAACATTCTCCCCGACGTCTGTTAACCCGTTCTCTTCTATCCCCTAGACGGCGGAGAAATATTGATGTTGTTGACTCGTATGACTCATCGAACAGGACGTCCTCCTCCTCATTTTGCACATCTTTGTCCGCTAATTTTACTTTTATGGCCAAAGATATCAATATTGCGTTTCATGTTTTGAAGAGTATATATATATATATTGTACTTTAATGTTGGTTTTGAGTGAATAAATTAATTCGAACTTCCTCCTGCATGGAGGGTGTGAACGCATTTGGGATGCAGATGAGTTGATTAGCAATATTACACAGTTTATTTGTCAGTCTTGCATAGAAAGTATCATGAAGGAATGCTTTCGAGAGAGTACATAATTTGGACAATAATCAGTTCTAAAAACAACAACAAATAGTACAATTAAAGATACGCATTATGGCAACATAGGATTTGGAGTTTCTTGAGACCTTAATTTATTATTGTGGTATCACTTGTCATTATCACACTATTCGGCGTGACGAGCGAACGCTTTAACAACTAGGCTTCCCACCGCCCCTACTTTGTTATGTACATGTGAACATGTAAATATATTTTACTTACATTCACGTTTCATTGTACTTGACACAGAACATGGCCTCTAAGTTTAAGATTATGGGTCCATGTATGTATGTATGTATGTATGTATGTATGTATGTATGTATGTATGTATGTATGTATGTATGAATGTATGTATGTATGTATGTATGTATGTATGTATGTATGTATGTATGAATGTATGTATGTATGTATGTATGTATGTATGTATGTATGTATGTATGTATGTATGCCTCCAGTTTCCATGCAAGTTGGTTTTTCTTGATATTGATAACGTAAAAATGTCCTTTACAACGCTAAAATACTGATGCCTCAAATGTTCATAAAGGACAGACTCGACATCACGAATTGATAGATAACCTTTCACGTCATTGTCTTATCTAAGGAAATCCTTAAGTTGCACAGGACGTTTACAATGTTTGTGAAATCATTGAGGACGAGTATGGTTCTGGAAGACCTAGGATCATAATAAGGACGTATATGGGATTCAGACCAATGATCAGTAGGCTCTTTGATATCATTCACTATTTGATAGTGATTTATAAACACACGCTTATGACATAGTCGGTATCTTACTATCGACTCTGATTTTAGCAGTTATTTCTTATGATTTTGGAAATTGCTTTATCGAGTTTACTGGCACAGAGAAAGGTTTCAGCGAATTTAAGTAATGTTATGTACTTCTGACAGATCAAATATCTTGAAAGACATTGATTTCCGTGCAGCTTCAGTGAGCAATGATTCCTAAAAAGCAATTATATCAATAATAGAACCTGGAACTTTACATTTCACTGTCACAAGAAAACAAGGTTGCCATAGGTTATATTGATTGGCCATTCCTTTTCTACGAATCTATGTATCATGTTTATGCATCAGCTTACTTCAAAAGTTTGTACTGTATCCAAGCTACGTGAATTGTTAATCATATACTCTACGAGCATCAAACCAATACGATTTCATTAAAGGCAATACAGACGTCCTACAGTAAATTCACAGACATCTGAAGTCAGTATTGAAGCAAGAATTTAGGAAAATGAGTTCGACATATTTACCCTTTTTGATAGGCTTGTTTGCGAAGTTGTACTCATGTGCGCAATTAAGTGGACTTTCAAACTATGGTGAACAAAACATGATTTTACAAGGATCCGTGTTTCACGTATTCAGTAAAACGACATTCCTACAGTGTCACCAATTGTGCATCTATTCCTCGATCTGTTCATCGATCAACTGGTTATCCTCTGTCAGAGAATGTCAACTCAACATACAGCATGTCGGTGTTGGTAATTTGCAAGTTTCACCAAACAACGTGTACATGCCAGTTGAACCAATTCAACTACAGGTAAGACACTGCACTGTAACTCCTGATTCTAAAGCCATAATAGATATAGCTACGCAAACGTACAGAATAGATCTATAAAAATAATATTTTGTTTTGTTTTAAAGCCGTTTTACACCACCAAGCCGCTAACACATTTTTCTATATAAAGCCTTTTCGGCGTTTAGATATAGTTAACTCTTATGACCTTGACCTTCAATGTCACCCAATCATATGTCATAAAACATTCCCAGGGGTATAATGGTGGTATATGAAGTCTTCAATATATGGCATAAGCGCGTAGTTGAGGAAACCACTCATGAAGACTAAATTGATGCTGTCAAGTTATTAATATAGACACTCGCCTTCTGGACGATTTTGGAATAAAAATATCCACACATTTATACATGATAGTGGTTTGTTTCATAGGCATACGAACACCCTTATTATTCAATTAAACCTCAATTTGCTATTTGTATTATGACCATGCATAGTGCATAACTGACAAAGCTGACAATTCAAAAGTGTTCTACACATCGGCAGAGGATGGTTGTTATTGTCATTATTGTCTGCACTATGTTTGTTTGTTTGTTTGTTTGTTGTTTATCCCCGTACGCATCAATATTCGAGCTGTATGACGGCGGTCTATAAATAACCGAGTCCGGAACAGACAATCCTGTGATTGATATAATGAGCATCGATCTACGCTATTGGGATACGATGACATGCATCAACCAAGTCAGTGAGCCTGACCACCCAAACAACTTTGTATAATTTTAGAGATAACCACTTTGTATTGTTGATTCCATTACTTATGTTTTGCTCAAGTTCAAGCAGTTCACATATGGCCTCGGCAGGGAAGGCTGACTTGGCTTTTCGCGTGTCACCGTACTTTACTTTTAGATTCGCCTTGTCGAGGTTCAATTATTTGCAGAAATATTTGCAGACTGCGGCGTAAACAACATTCACTCATTCACTTGAGTGTTGTAATCCCTAAAAAGACACTCGTTTCTTGCTTTAAGGTTTTCCATAGAACACGAATTATAACACGAATGTAAAAATATGAACATACACGTACAAATTAGACCAAAGGCTGTGGCATACCGGTTGTATTATCGATATTCTCCGAAGTAAGAAGTGCTTTCTTCGTGGACTAATTTACATACGCTGTTCATATTTAAATCCATGTAATGGAGACATAACTACGTTCCAGGAATAAGGCAAGCTCACGGAGTTCTAAAGTCATGTCGCCGCACTTTGTTACATGCATGTCTAATAGATATTATCTCACATATAATTCCTTTACAGCCATAGTCAATTCTTTTGAAACATTATGCAATCATGTCAAGGGTCAAAGTCATCCTGAAGGTCATAGCAAGAAAAGGAGAATACCAGAACAATTACTCAAGAAGCATTAACAGTAGGTCAATGAAACTTTGTTAATGTCGGTTTTGGGGCGGGGCTCTCACCTACATATATGGTCAAGGTCATGCTCACGATGGTCATTCGGAAAGTATGTTTGACATTTTAATCAATATATTTTTCAACATATGTATGTTTGTTCTTAAATACGTGTCTTATATGACAAGGGATGGCAATCGTACAATATCTAAGTCCTAAGGACCCACGATCAATCAGTAGAAAGGCTAAACTTTCGTTGCTACATCGAATTTCGCCTAGACACATCATATTTGTTTTAATGCTGGATCGCCCTTGGGAATGGTATCATATTCCCTCTCCAGATCATACACTCAAACATACATGTATATAATATTCATGAAAACTCAAGGAGTCTTTCTGTGGTGGTCTGAAATGTGGTGCATTTCTTTCCCTAAGGGTAGGACATTGAAGTGGTAAGGTTCCCAATTACCTTCATTGAAGGCCAAGGTTACTGGAATGGTCATTCGCAATGTAGTTCTGCTCCTGTGTACTGAACTGAGTCTGGTTGGTATCACTATTTGTAATAACTAGCACCCATTATTAGAAATCTAGAAATAAGCAAGCATTTAAGAGAAAGTGAATACAACTTTGGGTTCTTCAGGATCTTAGAGAGAGGCAAGGTAATGTAAGCTAGTGTGGGTCTGCAGTAGGTGTGTATGTCACCAAGTCATTATTGTATCACATTGTACATGTAAATGATAGGTGGTAGACAATAGTTTATGGGCCTTCTAGAAAAGGAGAGATGGGACCTGCCTTTGTTTTGCAAGTACCTGCAAGCATTTTTCTAGTTAACTTTGAAATATCAGGACTTTTGAATAACCGTTTGTACTATTATAGTCATCACTATCAATGCGTTCTTTTCATTCTCACTTGATACCTTTTACAAAAATGACAGGTGAATACTATTGTTTCTGGGGCGGTCGGGTAGCCTTGTGGTTAAAGCGTTCGCTCGTCACGCCGAAGACCCGGGTTCGATTCCCGACATGGGTACAATGTGTGAAGCCCATTTTTGGTGTCCCCCGCCGTGATATTGATTGAATATTGCTAAAAGCGGCGTAAAACCATACTCACTCACTTACTTTTGTTTCTTGTGTTTCATGTCTTCGTAAAGTCATTACAAGAACACGGAATGTTCCTGGTTCCTAATCCTATATATATGTGGGAGGCGGGAACTGTATGCACAGTGGTAGCTATTCGTTCAGTAGAGTGATCGGATTGGACAAAAGAGCGGCCTTTGTCATTGTAGGGCGGAGGTGAGGTGAAATGGGATTAATGTCGCACAAAGGGTACAAAACCAGACATGTTCTTCATGTTCTGACACTAACAGTCCGTATGTAAAATCTCGTTATGCCTCCATCACCCTCCCAAAACTATTTTGATCTAATAAGTAGGGATCCGGGAATAATAAATAATTATTGTTTGAGTGTATAACACACATGTACGCCCGGTTATCATCAGTAGCTGACCTTTGCAGGTTCTGTTTAAACCATTTCATCAAAGTGGCGGTTCGGACTGGTTCCCGCTATGCTCCTTATTCTGTGATGAACCTCACCAAGATTATAATCTTAATACTGTGTTCATTTTATAAATGGAGACATCGTTGTATTTAATGGAACTGAAGTTATGGTACTTGCATACAAGCTACAAGTAGGAATGTATACGGGATCAGTAAAAATTAGTTCCCATTAGAGGGTGAGGTCAGATGAAATGGAGTTTAATGTCGCGTCCAAGATTATTGCACTTATATAGCGACGAGCATACACTGTGTGTGTGTGCTTGTACTAGTCCGGACTAGCGCCGATTATATAGCGCGAGCAGACTGAGTTTACATGTCGAGATTACATGAATACCCCACTCAGGCTCAGTATACTCCGAGCCGACCAGCCCCTAAATGGCGAGCGCCAGACAGGGTAACAACAAGTACCATCTTTTAACGTCTTTTAGTATGACGCGGCCGGGGATCGAACCCCCGACCTTCGCTCACAGGGCGGAAGCTCTACCACTGGACAACGGCGGCGGTCAGCTCCCAGTAGAACGTGTAGTGGATGTGTATCTAGGTATGTTGACTTCAACGAAAATGTCCTACACTTATGGTACATACAAGGTAAAAGTGTTGATAAAACTGCCACAGATGACAAGCGTGAATCTAAATATTCTTTGTTTTGGTTCCGTATAGGTTAAAATCATGAAAGGTTTTAGAATTTAAAACATCTCTTAACATGTTAAGGACTGGTAAGGCGTTTAAATATTGGATTGATTTGTTTTTAGAATAAGAATGAGAACACATTTGTGACAGTGTGGCTGATGACATTGCTTTTTACGTCTTATTCATTTTGATATTTAGTTTCACATGAATAACCCACTGTCGCTCAGTATCCTGACACAAAGCCAACCAGTCCTTGCTTTACTCCTTTAATGCCGAGCGCCAGGAAGGTTAACAACAATGACCATCTTTTTACGTCTCTTGGTATGACGCGGCCGGGGATAGTGCCACCGACCACGAGCGGAGCCTCCACCCCTAGGCCACGTATTCGGTCTTGGTAGTTCAAGTCTTAGCTCGTCTCGCCACAGAACCGAGTTTGATTCCCAATAAAGGAAACCCATGTCTGGTGTTCCATTTGCCTGGCGTCTTGTCATTGCTGGAATATTTGCACATGAGCTGAAAAACTTCACTAACACCTACTGCATTAAGCTGAACATCATGATATATCGTCACTGTCAATATATCGTTACTGTCAATTACTTGACTTTAATACCTGCAGTAGTTGTCAGACACTGTCAGTTTCACATCAGCGTTCTTATCGTGTGACTACTACATACAACTTTCCAACTTAACCTTTAAACCTTGTCCGCACAACAGAATAAGTTCAATTGTGTTAGTACGAGTTCGATTTATCATCAACGTGAGCACGCATGAAAGGCGGTTTAATCGGATCAATAATTACGGAAATTGTCGCTTGACATCAAAGTACTTTCGTTGGTTTAGATGCGTTTTCATGTTTATACTTGTATTTGAATAATTAAAGAACTATATCAGTGCTTTAATGACAACAGAGGATGTATTAGTCAATGATTTTAATCTCACTTTAGTTGTATTCAACTTTCTTGGGCGAATTAAAAGCCAAACCTGACTTATTAACTTCTTTTTTTATAATTATTATTATTAACATGTTTTTGACGAAAGGAACATCGAAATACCGAATTCTGTAATTATGAGAACGATCCAAATATTACATGCATGCGTTGCTATAACATGGCAATATAAAAGACATAATTGTTTTCCTTGTGAAGAAAACAAGAACGACATCGCCACTTCACCGAAACAGTTTCAGTCAGATACAAAACTACAGTTTTCCTGTGCTATGAAGCTCCGTAAAAAAATGTCTAAATGTGAAATATCCAGAAGATTCAAACTTCAATTAAATAGTGATTAAGAATAATAATTCATACCAAATAAAGTTTATCCTCGAACCAAACTAAATTATTTATTGATTCCATTCAATTATATCTAAAACAAATATTACGTTGATGATTATTACCTAAAATTTGCAAGAAACAATAAGGATTGTATTTACCTGAGAAATACACCTTTAATGGACATGAACAGCATTCGAAATTTAGTGCATATAGCCTTACAATATTGATCCTATTTTTCAATCAAACTCTCAAAAAATGTGATCTGATACCTTATACAGATACTTTGAAATCGAAAAGCATAAAAACCATTCGTTCCAGTGTGTGGCTCTGAAACATCTTCGTTCACTGATGAAAACCCATTGTTCTTAAACAGCAACTGCGACTTTTTTAAGTGAGTTAGACTGACATATCTAGCCAACGGTTTATATCAATATCGTACTAATAAGGAAAGAAATGACTCATCTGTGTTCGATTCTCTATTCGGATATCCATATGGTCTGATGGAGATTGCGAAATCAATGGATACATGTAGTAAATAGGTTTGTTTGTTGCTGGCATTAGAATAAACACTTAAAAGTGACGTCACAAACAGTCTGCCGTTGCACAAATACAAACGCATTATGAAGTTTTTGATACCATGTATTACCCGTACCCCGAGCCCGCTAATGTTGGCAGATCAAAGAGTAAAACGCAACAAAGGTCGCAAGATTCGACTAAACTAAACACACACACACACACACACACACACACACACACACACACACACACAGACACACACACACACACACACACACACACACACACACAGACACAGACACACACACACACACACACACACACACACACATATATATATATATATATATATAATAAAACGTACATATTTATCAAATGATGAGAGGTATATATGCATATTTTGTGCTATTTGTTATCAATTACCTCTGTGCTATTTATTATCAATTACCTATTGTTATGAGCATCAGTCTGATCCTTTTCACAACATATCATATACTTATTGAAATTATTGTAATTGCATACCTCAAAATAGGTTAAAGAAACACCCGATTCTTTCATATAGTGTCAATATTCCTTACATACAGAAATAAGAAAGAATCGAGTGCTCTTTAACTTCTTTTGGCTACTCAAGCATTACTCTCCCATCTTTCAGTGCTGAAAATATATATTTTCATTTAATGTAGTTTCCAAATTTACTTTCAGACTCACACATGTGGAAGTCGTCCTTGTAGAAGTGACCAGCTATGTATCCCTGTAGTGAAGTCAACATCGCACATTTGTGTTCAAACTCTACCTGCATCGGCAGCGACTACTGCCTCATCAGGATCAACTACAGTGCTGGCAACTCCAAGTCTCATTACTTCCCAAAATCCAGCACCCTCAACAACTCCAGAAGCAACTAACCATGACCAAAGTACAACCACACCAGAAGCAACTACTCTAGAACCAACTACAACTACACCAGAAACAACTACCCCAGAACCAACTACAACTACACCAGAAACAACTACCTCAGAACCAACTACAACCACACCAGAGGCAACCACTCTAGAACCAACTACAACTACACCAGAAACAACTACCCCAGAAACAACTACAGCCACTCCAGAAACAACTACAACTAGACCAGAAACAACTACAACTACACCAGAAACAACTACCCCAGAACCAACTACAACTACACCAGAAACAACTACCTCAGAACCAACTACAACCACCCCAGAAACAACTACAACACCAGAAACAACTACCCCAGAAACAACTACAACTACACCAGAAACAACTACAACTACCCCAGAAACAACTACAACTACACCAGAAACAACTACCTCAGAACCAACTACAACCACCCCAGAAACAACTACAACACCAGAACCAACTATCCCAGAAACAACTACAACTACACCAGAAACAGCTACAACTATCCCAGAACAAACTACAACACCAGAAACAACTACAACACCAGAACAAACTACCCCAGAAACAACTACAACTACACCAGAAACAACTACCCCAGAAACAACTACAACTCCAGAACCAACTACCCCAGAAACAACTACAACACCAGAACCAACTACCCCAGAAACAACTACAACACCAGAAGCAACTACCTCAGAACCAACTACAACCACCTCAGAAGCAACTACAACTCCAGAAGCAACTACCCCAGAAACAACTACAACTACACCAGAAGCAACTACAACTACCCAAGAAACAACTGCAACTACACCAGAAATAACTACAACCACACCAGAAGCAACCACTACACCAGCAAGTATGTTCTCTTCAGATTTAGCATTACATCTCGACATGTTTATCGATATTTTCCATTTCCACTCAGTCTGCTTTTGAAAACAGAGCAGATATGTACATCACATTAAACCCTGAAATTTTTTTGATTGTCGTGTGTCACAGCTAACAAAATTAAAGAATAATGAATGCATCGATATTTTCCATTTCAACTCAAACCGCTTTTGAAAACTGAGCAGATAAAGACATGTACGTCACATTGAACCCTGACCACTAGACCACGGAGTCGGTCGACGTCGAAATGAACGTCAAGCCAATGTCAACCTGAGACCTAATGACAGATTTGACGGTGGATCGATTATGGTGTGGGGTGGCATCACTATGACTGACCGAACCCCACACTATATTGTTCACCGAAGTGTCACTGGACATAATATGGGACAACTGACACCCTTTGTTGGCACGTCTGCAAGGCCTATGGGTCGACGTTTTGTCTTTCAGGAGCAACGTTTACGAATCGTCAATGCTCACAGCACAGCTTGCAGCACAAAACCATAGTCTTATTGAGAATATGATCACAATTTTGGAGGAAATGTTTGTTTGTATTACTATTGCTTTTGTTCGTTCGATTGACAGATAATTGGTGCCTAACGGTGGACCAGGTGCGCATTTAATCACAAATTATTTTTTTTTTACCAAATACTCCTTTTTTTAAATGGTCTAATCACTTGTTTTAATAGAAAATTCAGAGGATATGTAACTATTTACTTTTTCCTATATGTTTGAGGCACCAAACCCATTCTGTTAAAGGAACTTTTTTCACTCATATTTTCATGTAAAAAGGGGATCAAATTTATACTATCATGTCAGGCATTTATGTTAATAAAAGCAACGAAAGCATTTCCATAATCATAAGAAATATCCGCTAAAGCAGAGTCGAACGTACGATTCCGACTATATAATAAGGAAGTGTTTAATAATCACAGTCAAATAGTGATGATGGCACTTAGCACCTGTCACCAACTCATGCAAAGTCATGTAATGTTTTCACTTGAAAAGAACACGGGATGATATGGCACAAGGCGAAATAGGGCTTCCTAAAATAGCTCTCTTCACTACAGCTTTGCAATGATATCAGAATATAGGGGAGCGGAAGGTCCGGGGTTCGATCCCCGTGCGCGTCAAACCATAAAGACGTTAAAAGATGGTATTTATTGTTACGCTGCCTAGCGCTCGGCATTAAGGGGCTAAAACAAGGACTGATCGGCTCGGAGTCAGTATACTGTGTCTGAGTGGGATATTCCTGTTATACTACGGCATGGTATGTCAGTGGGCTAGCACTATAAATCGGCATCAGTCCGGACTAGTACAAACAGCCACACACACACATACACACGCGCGCGCGCGCATGTACATCGCTATATAAGTGCAATAATCATGGACGCGACGTTAAACCCCCCACCCCAATCCCCCCTCCCCCCACCCACCCCCCACACACACATACACACCCCTCCCCACCCCTCCCTCGTCATCCGGGTGTTGCTGGTTTTATAGTGCTAACCCACTGAGATACCATGTTAGACATGGATACTTAGACACATCATACTGACTTAAATAATATCTTTAAAGTCTTTTGGAACGAGGGAGGCGTTCTACATACTTCACCAAGGGGGCGGTTTAACATAGAAAGACAAGGGATGTCTAAAATTGTCAGCAATGAAACAAGCATTTATTTCGATACGGTACCTGTGTGTTTTTTCAGATGACGTCAGCTGTGAGATCGAGGCTGACTGTGGTATATTTCCCGGAACAACATGTTTTGGCGGTCTGTGTACATGCAGCATTGGATACGGCCTAGACGTGGCAGGAAGTCTTTGTAGAGATCTACGTGGTATGGGCATATTCAATATTTACACCTTCGTTCTTGTACGTTGTCTTAGTAAAATAAACAAGTTAATAGGCACTGTTATATAGATAGTGATTTAAGTTTGACATATATTGGGACTACTGCGTACAATTAGTGCTATCAAAACGTAAAGAAATATCTACTGAGATTTTAGCATCCTAAACAGATCTCTTCACAAATTGGTAAACTGAAAATTATATCCCGAATTATTTGAGATCGAAGGACATGTAGTTGGTGTATTTATCCTTTATACATTCAAAATTACTCTAAGTTAAATACACCTAATTTAATAATTGAGGAGTTGAGTTAGTAAAAAGGATGCCTTGAACAGTTTTATCAAGGCGCGTCAGTTTACTGTGGGCGGAGAGCCCAAAAGGATGCATGTCTTAGAAGCTTACGACTCTGTTGAAACCCACGAGCACGGGTGTGATAGTGATAGACCAATCGAGGTGAATCGAGCTCACAACCTTGATGTTCCGGCACGCCTACGAGATGAATGGCGAATTGAGCCGCCTTATTTAACTGGGCCACCATGCCTCCGAAACTATTTTTAGACGAATGTATGCATCTAACGGACATGCATACGTCCCTTCCGACCCAATCCTTTTTGTACATGCATACTACATTTCCCCATGACAACTATAAGCTGTTTCCTTTCATTGCAGAATGTACGTCTTTCAGTGACAACTTCACTTTGTACGCAGATCATGCAATAATCAGTTATGATGAGGATCACACCCCCTTCTCAGTGGCAGAATGTGTGGAGATGTGTCTTCAGGCTTCCACTTACACATGCAAAACCTTTGAGATGTATATCGGCCGCTGCTACACACAATCGGTGACCTGGTATGACGCCCCCAAAACTTCTCGATCATCCGGTTTCCCAGCAGACCATTACCAACGAATGTGTAACTGGTGAGGAGTGTCTTGTCACCAACCAGTCCCCAATTCAGTTGCAACAAGACACTGAAGATTCGCTAACTAGTCACCGATCGGTCAC
Organism: Haliotis cracherodii; assembly: GCF_022045235.1. Classification (NCBI taxonomy): domain Eukaryota; kingdom Metazoa; phylum Mollusca; class Gastropoda; order Lepetellida; family Haliotidae; genus Haliotis; species Haliotis cracherodii. The sequence goes on from NW_027266268.1 coordinate 21,595,956, forward strand.
AACCAGTTGCAAACATTTCGCCGTATCTGCGGTTAACAGTTGCCGATCAATCACTGACTGGTTGCAAAACCTATCGCTGATTGATCGGCGATCATACGCTAATTCCAAATATGGGAAGAAGCAGTTGCACCGGTCAAAGGAATTCAGTCGCCAAGTGGTTGCATCGCGGTCGCATTGTCTGTGTGTGACATATTTAACAGTATACTATCATACGCACCTGGACTATGACGATGACTTGTTGAACAAGGAAATTCCAACATAAGTGTGTGGAAAATGGGAATATGTACTTAACCAAAACTTCAATTGGAACGATATCTTCCCTCGAATCATAAAATGCACAATGAATGCAAATAACTAGATTTTCAATACATATTTATACACAGAATTATTTACACTTTGAGGGAATTGATTACACTTTGAGGGAATTGATGGATAAAACTATATGTTTTCTTGAGATTTAATGCATGTATATTTTTTATGTGATCAGGTCTGTAGTTTTTGGTCCCAATTTGAACATGTTTTGAATGAAAATGATACTGATAAGATGGATTTACTGCTAGTAACAACTTTTGCGTCAAATAATTACTGCCACCAAGAAAAAAAGACATGTAACTAATATCAAGAACAACAAACGTTTACTTGAATATTTTAGGAGAACATTACCCGATAGCTTAGAAACAGTGTGAGTGAGAGAGTATGGTCTCACGCAGTATCATGGCGGGGGACACCCGATATGGGCTTCATACATCGTACACATGTGGGGAATCGAACCCGGCGTAACGAGTGAACGCTGAAACCATTCAGCTACCCAATCGCCCCTTTCAAATTGAGAAATGTATCACACAATCAAACGAATAAGTTAAAAAAAAGAAATAGAGAAAAATAAGAAACATGCTGACATAGTAAGACTACTTACTAGACATTTATGTTGGTGGTTATTACAGCTATCTGCTGGGAACTGATAACTGACCTGCTCAAAATATCCTAATGTGAGGAAGCGGTTATAAAATATTTTACACCTTTACTGAAGTATCACAGTCCATATACATCATAACGTTGCCTGAATGTACAACTGAAACGAAGAAATAAAATCTGGATAAAACAAATTTCGGAAATTCGATAATCCGGGCGATTTACCTGGGACTGATACCATCCGTGTTAATGGGTTTTACTGTAAAATTGTAAATTGTTACCCTTTGTCAGCAATTGACAGACACGAATGCAAGAAGAACGTATTTGTTTGAATGCTGTATTTTAGAATACCCCCGAGCTAGAGTATACACTGGGATCTCGTAAACCCTAACATCATGAACTGTATATGATTTAATGATGTCACATTGAGATGGTGACAGAAAAAAACCTCGGCACTAAAGTATATTATAGCTAAAATGCATAGTGAGTGCGAGTGAGTATGGTTTTACGCCGCTTTTAGCAATATTCCAGCAATATCACGGCGGGGGACACCAGAAATGGGCTTCACACATTGTACCCATATCGGAATTCGAACCCGGGTCTTCGGCATGACGAGCGAACGCTTTAATCACTAGGCTACCCGACCGCCCCTAAAATGGATAGAATAATCATAAAACCGCCCGCATGTTATCAGAAATGAGCGGGCCACTGTAACTTGATAATGCCCTCATATTGCTTGACGACGGGCCATTATCAAGCCCGTTGTTAGGTGACGTCATAGGATAGGGATAGGTGACGTCAAGTTCAATAGTGACGTCATCTGGTTTGTTCTATGACGTTTCCATACTTGTAAAACTGGGTCAGTGACATTCGTGTTGATTGCAGTAAATGTTTCAAAACCGATATTGTTGTTTCTTTTTATTTGATAACAAATTCCATCCATTTTAGCTATAATAACGGTAACACTATTTTTCAGGGCATTATCATTTGCAGAAGACCTCGGGCTTCTGAAATGATAATGCCCTGAAAAATAGCGTTACAGTTATAACATGAGCATACCGCTTGTCTCGAACTACATGTTACACCCAATGTGAAGTATTATCAAGTTCTTCAATCTGTTTCATCTCATTAGATACTAAATGTGAGGAGAATAGTCCAATTCACTATGCTACATGTTATCCTGCAATCAAAATGTGTCAGAGTTAAATCAAACAGCTGCAAGATGTTATCTTAGACTGGATTTGTGGCCCATCACGTGATTGTTGGGTTTGTTTTCTTACCGTTGTCGAATGGCAGGCGTACTTCTGTGTGGCGTCAGGCAACAAACACATACCTTTTTGTGCAAATTGTGTGAGAAGCGGGTGCTACATTCTTACACTTTTTGCTGATTTTCAGTGATCCATTCACATAATTTTAATCTCTATTATGCCTTTTACGCCCAATCGATAATCGAACCTGTTTTTGTTCTGGCGTTGACGTTATATATTGTGGTGTATATCAGAAATGGGGATGTAGGTATTATTGTTATGGTCATCATAGGCGAAGAGTTAGGAATCAATTGTTGTGATATAATGAGAACATATTCAATCAATCAGATAGGCTAGTTATTCGGGTTTCTGACGTCAATCTCGCGTGTGGATGACAACGTTTAGGACCAAATGAGTCGGTGGTAGGTGGATTTTGATTTGTATGGATTAAAATACCCCTTTATACAGTACGCAATATACCTTTACTTGGTCTGAAAATACAAGTCCCTTGGGATTTGAACTACTTTTTAAACAAAGAAATGCTAGCAAAAGCGTATTTCGTGCTTGTTTCCATATACCAGGGGAAATCTTAATAGTCTTAGAGGTACAAACATCAGTGAACGATATAACATGTTTTGCTCCATCCCACAATTTGAATCGATGACAAAAAACAACAACTGGACAACATTAAAGGAAAAACACAGAACAGGAGATTGACAAATGAAACGATATATCTTACATATCTAAATTTCGAAAACTGTACATATTATTTCATTAGTTTAATAATTATGTGTAAGAAAGATGTGTGTCAGTTAATTTTTCACCCTATCAATATCACTTATCAGTATGTTCAGTTGTCATGGAAGCCGATATATCACATTAACTATAATTGTTAGATTACGTTACAGCATTCTAGACTGATGCCATGTCAGCCTCACGCCTGTTTTCTATTGATGTGATGAGTGAGCATTTCACTTTTATTTTCCCCACCAAGAATACTAACATACACAACTGGACATACACACACACGCACGCACACACACACGCAGGCACGCGCACGCACACGCACAGGCACAGAACAAGAAAGAAATAGGTAGAAAGTGAATCTGACCGGTTAGACAACCTCGTTAAATAAGAGTTGATTCCCATGAATGTTCTCGATTAGGCATGGCATATGAAACGTTTATGGTAGATTTAACAAATGCTGTTTTTAAAATATGTACATTTTATATATTCAGTTTAAAATAACGTTTGTCTATGAGCAAAGTTGTAAAAATGTAATGCAGAATGTTTGATGCTTTTGGCGGCTTAATTACAAATAAGTAATTACTAATTGTAACTTGGGATATTATCATTTAGGATTGTTATACATACATCTATTCTTTCGTGCAATTGATTTTTTTAATGTTTCATATTAATTGCACTTATTATCTTATTTATTATAAACCATTTTATGAAACAAATGCCAAATACATTGAATTGAAACAAAAAGACAAACGTAATTTCTAATTAGGAATATAAGATGAAATTAGGTCACCATCGATGAATTACGACCATATAAAACATAATAATTTCACCTTTGCACTGAGACAATGGTCATTCGCCATCTTAAAATGTATTCTGGGATATTTATACACATTCCCTGACAAAGCTGTAAATTTGCATACATTTTCCTTCTAATGATTCCACAATGTGTTTGTTTTTTAAATCATTTGCTTTCTTCTTCACTGTTTGATCGTGATTCATACACAAAAATTTATGATGAAGTCGGAATAGTACAACATACTCTCTGCTTTTAGTGCGGAGTGAGTAAATGAGTGTAGTTCTATGTCGCTTGTAGCAATATTTCAGAAAACGGGCTTCACACGACGCTTTTAGCACTATTTTAGAAATGGACTTCACACATTGTACCCAGCTAGCGCAGATGACATGATGATCACAAGTGTTTTGCAGGTTTTATTTACTAATATGAGTTCCTCAGAGTATGTCCACCTAACGTTTTAGAAAACAGCATGAACGTGTGGAAATGTATTAAAAATATGAATTTACTTCTTTTCTTTACTGATTATAAATTTGTACGGAAACTAAGGAAACCATTTTCTTCATGTACTGTAATTAATAATTTCAGGATATAGGGACCTTGCGGCAATATTGTGAACATGTATTAAAAATATGAATTTCCTTTTTTTCTTTACTGATTATGAATTTGTACGGAAACTAAGGAAACCATTTTCTTCATGTACTGTAATCAATTCTTTCAGCATATAGGGACCTTGCGGCAATATTTGTTCTTGGAAAACGCTGCCATTTGCAGATACATCGATTTGTATGTTGGCAACATTTTCAGAAAGATTCATTTTAGAAAGTATCTAAAGGAGAGGACAGGGTCTTGCAGTATATTTATAAGTCATTACTATTACCGAATAATTGCTAATCACCTATAAGAGCTAATTAACTGTTGACTGTTGGCTTCCATTTGTCCATTGCAAATCATCTGTGAGCACCTATAAACTGTTGGCTTCCGTTGTTAGGTCCCCACTTAATAATAGTTTATGTGTTTATGTCTAGTGGCATTGCACAGTCCACATGTAGTCAGCAGTGAATGGATCACTTCATACCTGCCTGTCTGTCGAACCAGTTATTGTATTTCCACCTGATGTTGATGCTAATTTGCTTCCTTTTACAGAAAGATCCACTGATCAACACGTTTTATTTAATATAATAATTGCTGCAAATAACAAATCACCAGGACAAGATGGTGTGGCTACTGAATTTTTAAAAGTGTCTCGTCATCATACTGTACCGTATCTTACAATTTTGATCACATTTGTGATGGTAGTAGATTCACCAGTTGCTGGGGTAAGGGTATCAATATGTCGTCTCTTCAAGTCATTCAACCTGTAAAGTATTTACGTCTAGTTTGAACTGCCGTCTACGGAATTGGCGTGAGAGTCATAATATCATAAATGAACAACGAGTTGATGTTAGAGTTCATAACTCCACCATTGACAATATGTTTCTTCATTACAGGCTAGAGTCTAAAAATACATTGGTTAGAAAACAGGCAGAGCTTAATTCCTTTCACTGATTTTTCGAAGGCATTAGACACTCTCAGATAAGATGTTCTTCTGCACTCTTTGTGTGAAGATGGTATTAAGGGCGAATGTTTGGATATAATCAAATCTTTGTATAAAAATGTTTATGCTTGTGTTAGAACCTGTAAAGATATATCTAAGTTTTTTACCTGTAACATTGGCATCCGCCAAAGATGTTTAAGTCCACAAATATTTATCATATTCATAAGCAAGCTATGTAGCCTTATGGAAAGTGAGGGTGGTCAATGTATTATTGTTACCTCTTCTATTAAGGAGTCGTGATCCTTCATGTTTGCTGATGATGTCTTAGCAATGTCCGAGACTCGTTCCCATTGCAGAGAAAGACTAATGTACAAGAACGTTTTAGTCAACCTAAGTTAATCTGGAGCAAAGCTGAGACCTGTCTTGTATCTGAAGCAAATAAGGCAACATTTTCAGTTCATAATAACCAACGGAAATTTGGTAACATCAGCTATGAAGATCTATTTAATATATTTGATTGTATGATCACACCTATTCTATGTTATTGTTCTGAAATATTGGGCACTATTCTACTGAATCTGTACATATTAAATTTGGCAAATCTAATTTAAAGGTTGGTAAATCAACTTGTAATATGGTTCTAGGGGAATGTGGAAGAGGACCTTTGCAGGTTGTATATATCACAAAGGCAAGTAAGTATTAGTGTAGAATATTATATTTAGCAAACAATGTTATGTTATGTTAAAATTATTGGATCATGTCCGCCGTAATACATTGGCAACGCAATAAAAAATATTTTGTTTAAATTTCGATTTGCCTGGATTACATGATCATCTCTTTCAGTTATGGCAAGCATCCTTACATGCAAATCATAAGTGTTTTTACTATAAACTAATTCAAATCACTTTTAAATATCGAAAAGTATTTAAGCATTAAGACCTTTGTCAACATTTGATAAATCTTATTCAAGATTTAGGTGCTGCAATCATCTTCCCGAAGTAAGAGAGTTAACTGACTATAAAAGTCAAGTTTCCACCCTTCCCGAACTAGGCTGGTATTATGGAGTTAAATTTTGGCCGGACTAACGAGTCTATGCATAGTCCAATCAAAATCGCGCACCGAAATCAAAATCCGGTTCGTAAACTGTCATGCAGATTTAGGTCGACTGCAGGATTTGCAAAACATGTGCACCGCTTACTCGTTGTCAGCAGATATTTTCTACATCTTTTCATGCTTTTAATCAAGGTGCTCACGTGATTTGATGCACTTCGCGATGTAAGACTCGTTTTATCACAATATAGATCCTGATTATCAATCAGATTGTCTTGACTGGGCGCCACCGTTTTGTTTGAAGCAAATGCAAGTGATACGAGAGGTTGAATCTGATTGGTCAATAATTGGTGGCGCTACGATCGAACCCGGGAATTCCAGCCTAGTCCGGCAAGGGTGGAAACTGGACTTTTAAAGTCAGTTAACTCTCTTGCCTCGGGAAGATGCGTTGAGACTGGCAGACATGAAGCTATAATGTACCATGTAACAAACTGTATGTCATGCAAGCTTATTTTGCTGTTGAAGATGAATTGCAATTATATTTATATATGTCACTCCTACTCTGAACTGAGAAACAAGTTCATTGTAAAATATTTTTGAAAATATGCCACAGTGAACAATTTTTATTTCTATCGTGCAGAGTAAGAACACTGGTGTTATCAGAAATGTATTTTTATTGCTATATCATGTTGATATAAAAAGAAACACTTCATTGTAACATGATATGAAATGTGCATACATGATCATGCTTTTGTATGTCTGTCTGTTTTATCATGAAATAAACCACGCTTCATACTTTGTTCTTTGCGATTTATATATGTTTGTCTTTATACCTGCAAGAAATTATTCCCGGTTACCCAAATAAAATCAATGTCTTCGCAGACATGTTTTTGTTTGCAACATTGGCATCGCCGTAGTAGTCATTATGGAGGGTCATTAAGAGACAGAAGAACAATTAATAGGCACGTTTAGTTTGATTTTCCGACTTTAGCCGTATCTGGAGCACCACCATCAGTTTACTATTTAACAGAGGTGGTCCAGTGATGGTATGGGCTGGCATCAACCTTCAGCTTTAACACATTTCTCAACTGACCCGTAGAGATCCAGGGTAGAATAGGTCCTCAGCAACCCATGCTTGCGGTAAAAGGCGACTATGCTTGTCGTAAGAGGCGACTAACGGAATCGGGTGGTCAGGCTCGATGACTTGGTTGATGCACATCATCGTATCCCAATTGCGTGGATCGATGCTCATGACGTCAATCTCTGGATTGTCTGGTCCAGACCCGATTATTTACAGACCGCCATCTCATAGCTGAAATATTGATGAGTGCGGCGTTAAACAAATAAAAACAACAACAACAACGAAAACCAAAAAAACAAAAACAAAAATAAACCTCGACTACCTTTCTGCATATCTTCTGTTGTTATTTGTTTAATGGCGCACCTAACAGTACTCAAGCAGTATGACAGCGGGATGATACCGCACTCTGTATTTTGCTGTTTTGATTTTAAGTGAAACGGTATCACACACTACTGGAAGAATTGTGATGAGCTGTTTATTATAGGGTAAAACAGTTGGGTTTTTATCAGCGTGAAAATTACGTTGATTACATAAATAGTGTTTTTCATCAACAGTGCAGAGTTCATAGTTAATAAAACAATGTCAACAAATGTGTTTGCATAAAGGTGTTTGCGTGAGTGTTCGAGTTTCCTGCCTCACCGGTGGCACATGGCACAAACACATGCAAAGGCAAGGATATCGTTCACCTGAAAAAGAACAAAGGCACATTTTGGACAAAATAATGATTCGTCAAAATCGGAAAAGATACTATTTTTACTGATGTTTGTGGATACTGTACTAAATACACTGTATCGTCAACAGAAATATCAAAATATTTAAAGTTGTATGTAAATGGCAGATAACAGGCATTGTGGAGGCGAAGTGAAGGGATAAATACAGTTTCATTCCATCGACTTATTAAGGGCACTAAGCTGTTGAATTTCGGCAAGGAATATACGATGACATTGTGTTGTATGGAGGTAGAAAATACTAAATGATTTGTTTATTATATACAATGCATATAAACACTTTGTTGCAGCTGCACATCTGAGTCAAATGTATATTAATACAATATTCATTGAATGTAGGTATTGAGGTCAACAGTAAAGGTCCAGAATGGTGACATGAACATTATCAATGTGCTTCATATTTCCCAGATGTTAATGTTACAGAACAATTCGATCTTTTAACAAGCTTTTACGGGAACATACAGTGTTGCATTGTTAAGATTGCATTACCCTGGATATACTTCAGCGCCTGATACAGATAATTAAACGAACAAAGCACAAATTCATTAAATTCCAGTTTATAAATGTACACATTGCATTCCTTATTTAGATAAAAATATATACTGTTCCGAATCGGGGTAAATAAATTGGTTTGATAGTCTCTATAAACACTTTTACCCGTTATATTTGTGGTTACTCTAAACTTACTCTTAATAGTGATATTTCGTTTATTGAAATTAGGTCGGTACCACGACTTTCCATACAGCGTGTATTTGTTTGAGGAAAGGCTTTCTTTCTAAAATCCACAAATGTTTCACTTCCAAAATTGCAATGTTGGAGCTGGAAATAATTGATGGAAACACTAACTTATGTTATGTTAGAATCTATAAACACAATGTAAGTTTGTTTTATATACTTATCTTGATCACAAAGACCTTCATGTATTTGAGTAATTCTAGCTGTAAGTCAAGTGACAAAATTACCACACGTTTGCATTCAGAAACGTTACAATAATAATAATACTACTACTACTACTAATAATAATAATAATAATAATATTATGTGTATAATGCGCATTTTGTTGAGAAGATATACTTCACCAAAGAATATCTTCTCCAGCAAATATATTTGAGGAAAAGATTACATGTCCCCAAGAATCTATGTCTGCCGGAACAGGCGACTGCATGGATCATTTGGTCAGACTCGTTGACGAGGTTTATTGCATGCCATCGTATTCCAACTGCGTACATATATGCTCATTATGTCAATCACTGGATTGTCTGGTCAAAACTCGATTATTTTACAAATTGCCGTCATAAAGCTGGAATATTGCTGAATGTGGTACGTCCAACACACATGCTTGTTGAGGAGAACTGTCATCGATTCACATTTCACATATCTCTTTGTATGGTGGGAAGTACGTCCAGCGACTCATTGGTTACAATAGACTAGATTCTGACGCTGCTTAGTCATTTAAATTAAAGACGTGTTTAAATTGCATGCTCCCACATATAGGATTCGATATAATGTACAAACTGTTACAATACACATGAGCTGCAAAGAAATAAATGCATAATTTGTTCAAGTCACGATATGGCTGAAATATTGCCGATGTGACTTTAGATTAAATCACTCACTCATTTTAGCTCCAAAGCTGTCTGCATTGTGAAACTGTTAGCTACTAAAAGCTTTATTCTTCTATCCACATTATTATTCCTGGAGGTCGGTGTGTGTTGGATCAAAACACGGTGTAGTTAGCTATACAGTGAAATGTTCCTGTATCTATGTTTCAATGACTCTTTGTCAATAATATTTAGACCATTCAAATTTACGTAAACCGACACAAAGAAATACATAAGTTGTAACACTATCTTTGAACCCTGCATTGTTCCAGGCATGTAGTGACCTCCACATGTCTTCATTTGTAACAGTGATATAGAGATTACGAGTGCTTGTCACGTATTTTACGAGCGAATACGACGCATCGTAACAAAATTGATACACGACAGGCACGATTGCAGTAATCTGATTCTTACACACCCTAAAATCGCATCTTTCGAATAACGTGGTGACACATATCTTTCGTGACATTGTCATATCAGTAAGGAAAATGGTGCGGGTAAAAAAGAAGTTCCGTCAGTGCAAACCGCTGCTTCACAATTCATTTAATTAATTAAGACAAAGGATACATGGTTTTAAATACTGGTAATCAATTCGTCACTTGTATTCCACTTGGTAAATGTGCGTTTACGCACAGTTTTGACCCGTTGCTTACACATATATGAATCAACGTATTTATTTACTCAGAGCGAAAAAGTATAAAACAGAATACGGAGGTTACAAAATATCGTTACAAAACAGAAGTGTTACGTTCACAGTATATGTTTCAAATGGGACACCGAATGGTAACGCCTCACAACTGATGCTACAGCAGCCCTGGCAGGATCAATCATCCTGTCTGGTTTGGACTATTGTAATAGCCTACTTGTGGGAATATCAGGGGATCGGAGGAATAGAGCTGCCCAAAAAATGACAAGAACAAAGCTTCGGTCACATATCACCCCGATCTTGAAGTCACTATACAAAGGCTGCGAATCCGCGAGAGGATTGATTATAAACTCCTCTCTTGTCTACCAGTCTCTTCATAACACTGGCCCTTTCTATCTTCAAGAAATCTTTCTCCAATACAAATCTACCAGAAATATCCGATCAAATGACCAAATTCTTCTGTCTGTACCAAAATACAGAATAAATCCTTTGGTGCTCGATCCTTTTCTCATGCCGGTGCCTCTCTATGGAACTCCCTAGTGCAACTAGTATCTCTGTGTTTAAGTTAAAACATACCTTTTTGAACACTACAACTGAATGTGTATATGTTTACTCTGTCCTCTCTGTGTAGTATATATGTACATATGCTGAATTTGCGCATTGAGCATTTCCCTCAGTGATGTGGATTTTGCGCTTTATAAATAACATTAATATTATGTACAGATTAAAATAGAAAATGCAGCAAAGAGGGTTTGGGTGATCCTGGCACAGTCAGACTGGTTAGGCACATCATCAGCTCAGGGCCCTTGTCCCCTCTACACGCAGCCCAGACAGCGAATAGGACTTGTTTCAGGAAGCGCTGCCAAGTCAAACCCACCCAGAGCTTTTCGGAGAATGTGAAGACTCCCCAACACTGCAGCCTTCTGCATTACCCAGATTGTCAGTTACCAAACCTAAGGCACCCACATTTTGACATCAATCACCAGAACCAAAGCATTTATATATTTATAAGTCTGATGAAATGTTACCAGGCAAGAATACTAAATCAATTATATTGCTGACATATGCAGGTATTAAAAAGAAAATAGAAAAATGAGTTGATCGTAAACTCCGATCGAGAATTCGGGGAAACCCCGGAAAATAGTTCCGACAAAAGGTCACACGATCAATTTCACAAAAAAATTGTTCACATCGTGTGAACTATTTTTGTCCTTTCACAGGTGTGTGAACTCCAACTATCAGATCAGGTGACTACCCCTTCAGCCAATCAGCATGAAAGAAACAGTGTAATCTTCCAAGTATGAAATGACTAACTTTTGAATTTAAGATGTGGTTAACCATGATTATGCAAATGTGTTTTTGCGTTTTTATTTAATTAAAATCACCCCCTCCTGTGATGATGTAGGTCACTGGAATTTAAGCTTCTTAATAAATAAGTGAGTTAATTCAATCCATTTGTTTTCATTGGTCATGATATTTGGAGTAGTCAAGATTGGTATCTGGCATATTGTGTCTGTGTTCTGTTGTTTGCCGCTTTTAGAAGTTCAAGCTTTACCTTTGTACTTTGCGGTTCTGCTCGTGGATGTGCGATTGTGAATTTGGGCGTGTGTCTCTGTGACAAAAATGTATTGGCATTTGATTATTTAATTGTGTGGTCTCTTTATTCGTCATTGGCCTTCAGGATCCTAGCCAACAGTTATTGTGTTAATACATGTTATATGATTAAGTAAGCATATGTGAGAGTCATAGCCTAACATTAGCCAAAGCAAGAGATTGGGATTGCCATTCATAGTTACAATATTCTAATATGTTTTGTAAAATTTGATGTCTCAGTAAAATAAGTGCTTGTTTCAGTTTCAAAGAGAGAAATTTGCCAATTTGCCAATAAGCGTAGACTTACAATGTGTATTATACATGCGTTGGCGAGAATAGTGGGGAAAGCAGATATAGTCTCCATACTTTGTTTGTTCAGATCTTTTGACATGTGTCGAAATAAATGCTTATTGCAGACCGTCTTGTGGTTTAATGTCGGCAGTAATGAGCGTATTTCCGATAATACTGAAGCTCATTACCAGCGTTGATGTAACTGGTGATACACACAGACTCACCGTCATCAGAAAAAAGTCTCTCATTCATTCCAAACACAAATCCAATTTTTGTTCCAAAAATCCCAATGAATATTCAAGAATATTTCCAAATAAGAATTCCTTAAAATTCATTTGGGTTGTTATCTAATTACTTTGATTCTATAGTCTGACATTTTCTGTATACTATCTAATTTTTTTGTCATACATTGTTTTGAAAGATATTGTTCCAATAGAATCTTTTGGCTCACAGTACTAATGTAAAAATATATCTGGTTCTGCAGATGTAGCTGAAAAAAAAACTGGTGTCCACACAAAAATCCGCCAAAGCAAACCCGAATATAAATGGTCGGTCCACACCGTCAAATGCTCCTGGTCATCGTGGTCCAGCAGAAGCTACAGACTATAACTGCTTTATCAAATACGCTTGGGAATGTGACAGAGAAGATGTCTATTTTTGTCAACAGTACTGCAATCAAAAGATGAACTTGAGATCGTTGTTGAATCAGATACTGAACAAATATCAACCTGTTTACATAGATCCTGGGTTAGTCGGCAGATTATATGAAACGTTATATTACTAATAGGGTTCCTTGTATGGTTTTATGATACCGACGAAACCCTTTCCATGATCATAAGAAATCTCTGCCAAAAGCAGAGTCCATTGTACGATTCCGACTATATCATGAGGATTTGTTTCTGAATTGTTATAAAATAGTGTTTTCACATAAAGGTGAAACAACACATCTAAAACCTTTGATAGTCCACTTAGATTACTTCAAGGCTGTGTTTTCTGTTTGGTGCCCTCTCTGTTTCCTTCAACATTAATGAACTGGTGTGTGAAACCACATCTTCAAGTGCAAATGTTAGACAATTGATTCCTGAAAAACATAAAGTATTTACGCATTTGCTTGCAGACGACGTTATACTCATGTAACCGCATCACTTTTGTTTTGAAATGCTACTGTGACAAAAAGGTGTCTGAATGCTAATCTTTGTCTCCTCTTGTGACAAGCATGGTCGGAGAAACCGAAGTGTTCACATCACATGTTTAGAGAAACTTAGTCTCACATATCACTTATGTCTAGTGCATCAATGTGTCATTTTTCTCGTTTTACTGAAACACACTAAATTCGAGTCACTTCATCATTTCGCTGACCACATTTACAAAGAATAAAATGTAACCCTGTTATGAAACAGCTACCTGCTAATTATTTCTTTGGTTCTCATGCACAGAACCTAGAGCAACACACAACTCACGTTAAGGCTAATATATAAAAAAATGTATGAATATGTTACGGCCGAACAGACTAGTAGTTATTTTTAATTCTGCTGGGAGAACACTTTTTATTCTGACCAACAGACCTATGTTAATTGTCTGAATGTTGTATCAAAATTTAGCAATAAAAAGGTTTCTATTGCGAATCAAGTTTTTTTTAGCTCTTTCATGCAGTCTCACTCTTTAGCTGTTAACATGAGTATGATTACTAAGCATATATATATATATTTTTGTTTGGGGTTAGACAGGACTTCGCCGTCTGATAGCGGCTTGTCAGGTTGGCAAACTAACGCCTTCAAGATGCAGCCTTGCCTTTGTTGTTTTACAGTGGTGTTTCAAAATAAAGCACGAATAAAAGTTTTGTTGACCCCAAGATGGAATCGTGTTTTGGAAGACCAACAAACATATATCCCAACCTATTTAACGCAGGATGGAAGCAAGTGGATGTGTGCGCAAACTACAGCCAAGGAACGCAAACACTCGTTGATGTTATATACTGCATGTTAAATGGACTCACGTGCCACTGTTCGGGGGACAATAATTATACACTACTTTTATCCGCCTTGAATAATCTCAGTTGGTGATGACATCACACTTATTTAAAACACAACTGAAAAATCTAAAATCATCATATAATTTTTTTTCTTTTAATTAACCGAGATATAAGCGAGCATTGATATTATATAAAAAAATCCTTTAAAGCCGTTGAGTGATAATAATTATCCCTTGCGAGGGAAACATCTAACAACGACGGTTGGTTTATTCTCATGACGTTTGTTTATACCTGCTTGGGTGTTCCACTTCTTCCACAGCTAATTCAGTAATGTAGGCGTCAAGGCCCATAGTACAATGCAGATTGGATAATAACATTTGTCACGTGATGTACATGATTGTTTTTTAAATCAAGTTACACATTCCTCATTATAAAGACATGTTTTAAGAAAACAGAAACAGTATGAATCATATGAGAATTTTCAGAGTTTGCAGATTTATCATTAACTGTCGGTCTTTAAAAATACCTTGCAACATGGTGAGAAATTTATACCTTAAATGGGAATACGTTTCACAGATAAGTAAGACATGGTATTCATCCTCTACTGCTCCGGATGAACAGTTTGTACGAATAGAGTTCACAATATCACCGTCTTTGGACCTGCGACATACATTTACATTCAAATTGTGCAATGACACTGGAAGTTTTCAACAATAAGCTCTGATTAAAATTTTATCATTTAAACAAGTTTAATATCTTTCAGTTTGTAACAATGATTTTACTTTGCTGTAATTGCTAAGATATAGTGATTCAGAAATACTTTGGTGCCACTGTTGACAAAATATATGCTTTAGTCTTTGCTTAAATGAATGTAAAAATAACTCCAACATATGAAAAGTCACTAGCAAATAACAGATCTGAAATCCAATTATTTTTACCATTATCACCAAGTACCTTTAACACTTTGCAACACTGATGTGGGTATCTATCAGGCATCATTCTAAGTAATTGAATCAAATACTTAGTTACCCTTAATTGGCTGGCTACAAAAATATTATCACGGCCTGTTTCACCAAGGATTGCCTTGTTTAAGGCAAACTTACCAACACCTAGAAAATATTTGAAATATGAGCAGCGTAAAACTTAGCACCCCATATGTCAGGACCATGCAAAAGTATACGGATAATTTTGCCTTCAAAAATGGTTCACACAACTATTTTTCCTGAATAAATTACAAAAAGGCATTATGGTTTTCGACGCCTGAACAGCTAATTGCTTACATGCCATAGACCATGACAATCTGAAGGAGAACATAAGACCTACATATTTATAGTAAGTGACTACTCTTTTTGAAAGCCATTTACAAAATAGGAAAAAATGACAACATCATCAGCAAAGAGAAAGAGCATAATGTCCATTGTTTCTTGTGTTACAAATACCCCATGTTGGCAACTATTTTGCAGCTCTATAGCAAGTTCATTTATAAATAATATAAACAACAACGGACTTATAATCAACACACGACTATGTCGTACACTGCAGTCCGTAGTTCATTATTTACCTTTTTTACATGCGCTGACTGATACATTGATGTATTTTTAAGTACAGACATTTTACCATGACATCCTTTATTAATAGGTAAATACATCAATTGTTTCCTATTAACATAGTCAAAAGCTTTTTAAAACTCTATAAATACACACTAAAAGCGACCTCTGGTTTTGCACACATATTCAGAACAAAGAGCTTGTAAAACAAACAAATTATCAACAGAAGAGTTGTTTGGTCGGAACCCTGCTCGAGACTCAGACAGTAAATCATATACTTCCATCCATATTCTCAAACGTTTTTCTATGATTGACGTGAAGATTTTCCCCATAACATTTAGTAGTGAAATGCCTCTATAATTACTTGGTTCACCAACTGACCCAGATTTATATAATGAAATAATCATACACCCATGTCCAAAATCTTATTGAACAATATCTTCAAGTATGGTGCAAAGAGATCCGATGGTAGTTTAAAGAATACAGGGGGTATCCCATCCTCACCTGCAGACTTGCCCGTACTCAGATTATGACAGCGTCCTTGACCGCTCTTTCAGTGATCTCACCTCACAGGACTTCATCCGAAAAGGGTAAATCATTACAGTTATCACATGTATGAGAGAGCAGATACTCCCCCACAACACAATCAAACTCATTATTATCAGTTCCCTGTAAGGGATTAAGAAGATCTCTGAAGTAAATCAGCCAGTCACTTGGAGATATAACTTCTCAGTGGACGTCTCTGTATGGCCTTTTTCACTTTCTTCCAAAACTGTTTACAATCACTGTGTTTAGCAGCGGTGTTGATTTCTTCATTCATATGTAAGTCGTAGTTAGGTTTTTTCTTTTCCATCTTTGTCTGATATGTACTGCTTTAAGTTTGAATCACACTTACAACTTCCAAATTTATTCAAAATTCAGTATTGCTCGGACTTAAAATCTAATTACAAGCTATATGACCACCAAATCCACTTGGTCGCCCTTTTACGAACAGCAATTTGCATGAACAGTCAAACCTTTCAATCAGTGAGTTGGCGTTTTGACCGCTTCGACATGATCATACATGCCATATTCACTTTGAAGTTTTTAGGCAGTGATCAAAGCTATAGTTGGTAAAAGGTGTTACAGTCATTAACAGAAGTTGCAACAAGTGATCGATCCATGGTAACCACGCGGTAACAATGCCTACGTGAACAATAATAATATTTGACAATTCTTATTTCCCATAAACAATGTCAATGTCATGGTATTTGCATGGTATTAGGACTGGACATATGTACCCTTTTAACGAACCCCTGGTGTCATCACTGATTTTCAGTGGCCCATTCATATAATTTCAGACAGACAGACATGTTTATTCAGTAAAAGGCCAATGGCCCAAAATACAGACATGTGAGCATGACATTTACAGGGCACAGAATTTATCATTAATTATATTGTGAGCATAATATAAGAATTTACAAACTAGAAATAATGTTTGCTCATTATAATGACTAAGAATATTTATTACATGGGAATTACTGTAATGAGTAGGCATAGGAAGATTAACAAGGTATTTTTGTCTTAGGGCAGAATATAAATTACAATTAAAGAGTACATGAAATTCATCCTCAATGACATTAACTCCCTTACTACTACAGTAGTTACAGAATCTGAGTGAACGGTCTGTTTTAATATATTTGCCTGTTTCTAAAGCTATTTTAAAATTTGAACATCTGAATTTAGTAAAAACAATTCTTAAATGGGTAGGGAGTGGACATGACAAGTACCTTTCAACATTTAACATGGATTTCATATAATTTCCACAGCTATTGTGTTCTATTTCGCCAAGTGGAATCTGTTTCGGCAGAAAATATTGTCTAGTTATTCTCTTGCATTGACAGTTTATATATATTTCTGAGTAGTATTGACATGTAGGTGAAGTCTCCCGGGATTGATGACATTTTGGTAGAGTCAGTCATCGTTTACTGAACGACTTAAAAACAGTTTGACATCACCGATCGCTTGGCTTGCAAAACCATGCACAACAAAATGCATATTGGAAGAGAAAGATCTTGATGTTGGTTGATTATTTACACTTAGGTGAAATTTACCATTGTGAAGGTTGAATTTACTTGTTATATTCATCCACTAACAATACAAAAAATCTTAGAGCTAGTAATAGACGAAACTCTTTAACCGTCTGTGTCCTCATAAGAACAGTCTGTTTCAAAATGATCAAACCTGTTAGAACAAATACATTCATTATCTAAAATAGGAAATGATATACCCTCAAATCTTAAAGCAAATATCAGTACCCAAATATCAACGCAGAACTTAAAACTAATATGTACATAGCTGTATTATACAACAACACAAACTAATATGTACATGACTGCATAATACAATAATACAAACTAATATGTACATGGCTGTAGAACACAATAATACAAACTAATATGTACATGACTGTATAATACAATAATACAAACTAATATGTACATGACTGTATTATACAATAATACAAACTAATATGTACATGACAGTATAGCACAACAATACAAACTAATATGTACATGACTGTAGAACACAATAATACAAACTAATATGTACATGACTGTATAATACAATAATACAAACTAATATGCACATAACTGTATAACACAATAATAAAAACTAATATGTACATGACTGTATAACGCAATAATACAAACTAATATGTACATGACTGTATTATACAATAATACAAACTAATATGTACATGACTGTATAACACAATAATACAAACTAATATGTACATGACTGTATAATACAATAATACAAACTAATATGTACATAACTGTATAACACAATAATACAAACTAATATGTACATGACTGTATAACACAATAATACAAACTAATATGTACATAACTGTATAACAAAATAATAAAAACTAATATGTACATGACTGTACAATACAATAATACAAACTAATATGTACATGACTATCATACAATAATGTGTGTCTGCCACACTATGTCTAAAGACTCATTAGTTACAAGGGGGCACGGGTAGCCCAGTCGTCGAAGGCGCCGCGATTCGCTGTGCAGAGTTGCGTCCCTTGGGCACGCCAGAAACCTATGATTGTGGGTTCGAATCCCGGTTCGCCCCAATAATGTTTCTAGGTTTGTCAGCACCATACCCGTGCTCGTGGGTTTCACCGAAGTGGTAAATGTCTGAGACCTGCATCACTTCGGGCTTTCCTCCCACATTAAGCTGACACGCCGCGATATAACTGGAATAATGTTAAAAGCGGCGTTAAACCCAACTCACTCACTCATTAGTTACAAAAGACTAGATTCTGGCGACGTTAGTGATTTGAATTAAATATGTGTTAAAATTGCATGCTCAAGGATGTACTCCTTTGGGATTCGATGAACATGTCCATGTAATGTATTATGACTGAACTTCAAACAAATGTATGAATTGTCATTTTCGCATCGTTGTCTTCACAGAATTCTTAATTGTAGAACGTTAAGATCTAAGCACAAATCATGGATTTTCACGAAAAAATGCATAGTTCCATGTTTTCGCGGAATAGTCGACAGTGCATATCACCGTGCCAAGGAAATCAAACGACCTTCCCAGAGTCCGACAGTCCCAGATTCCCAGGTGTAATAACTAAACATGTGTTGCTAATTCTAATTCCAATGTAATACGTCCCTGTATTTGTGTTTAAGTACCCTTCTTAATCAGGATCTCTACCATTCAAGTTCAACGGACTCTAAGAAATATGTCAAAAGTAAACAAGTATAGCCTTGACAACTGTATTGATCCAGACATGTAGCTACCTCATTGTCACGATGATCAGTCACCCGTTCCGCTGCCAAAGCTAGAGTGAAGCTTAGCCTCGAATCGTAAAGAAAAGACGATTAAGAGCTAGTATGAACACACACATGAATACGAAAAACAATTGAATGCACAGAACGGTTGCATTAGGTTCAGTGACAAAAATAAAACAACCGATAGTTTAAGGATTTACAAACACAAAGCACGTCAATAAACTGATAACCCTTATCACAAGGTAATTCAACAATACTCATTTATGAACAATCAGATCACTCAATTGATCGGAGACCAATGCTACAACATAGATTAAATATTAACGTAAGCAATAAGCAGCTCAATGGATACATGCTAGCAGTAATAATGGCAACTGTCCAGTTCTAGTACACAGATGACCAGATCTAAATACACAGAGGATATTCAGAATCAAATTTATTCTCAGAAACCACGAAAGGTGGTACAGGAGCATACTACAATAATTAACAAGGGTTTGCCACTAACGTGGCTATATCTCCCGCCCCTGTTGCAGAATATATGACAAAATTAAATCTAAACAAACCCTAACCTTTTTTAACCAAGGTGGAACTTGTTGTCATGGAAATTGTAAAAACAGACGAGTTGGCCACTAAAGTGGCCAAGTCTCCTGCCCAGCAAATAAAGTGTATATTATGTCAACACTAGTGTCATTTGATCACACAAACACATACATTTGAAAATATTCAAATTTTGTAAGGAGTTTAATGCAGCAGGGGAGCATCTACTTGATATGAATGCAAAAGATCCCGAGGAAACAAAATAAAATGCTGCAAAACACAATTTCTATGAAGTTCAAGAAAAACATGAAACCTTCTCCACAGAAACATGATGGAAATACAAACTGACAAAACCAGTTACTACATTTACTACTGAATTCATTAGGGTTGGAGAAAGAAAAAACCCGTTACAAGTCATGTTGCCTGCACTCACTGCGAGGAAGTAGGCTGCCACGAGTGCCACACACATTTTATGTTGTGGCTTTGTAACAATATGGTCATACCATGCGATATGATAAAGTAAAAAACCAAAACAAGACAATATTATAAATGTGAATGTTAAAACTCTACAGCACAAAAGTCTTCATATCAACATGTTCTGAAAACTGTAAAAAGTTTCAAAGAGAAGTAAGCCATCTTATCGCACACTCATCTGTCATTATCAATGCAGAAGTAGGGATGATGGAATTGATAATGAAGTCATTAAACGAAAGTTATACTCAACCATTATTGAGGCACATACTGACAACTTGGTAGAAGGCATGCACAGTTTCCCCTGCTATGGAGATACCTTCAAATGATGACAAACACAAAATGTAGGCACACAAAAAAACTTTATTATGACTTAAACAGGTTAAATGGGTATCAAGTTGTATTTTTTGGCATTTAAAAGAAGAATTCATAAATTTCTAAAAGTTCAACTTGTTGCCATGGAAAAATAAAAAAATATAAATTTCCAAATTTTTTAAATATTAAAAGGCACCAGTTGAGCATGTACCTGACAGACCTGCAAAGTGTCATGAAAAAATATTGAACGGTTTCTGAGTTATGCTCCGGAAATTAAACGTGACGGACGGACGGAGCCCGTTTCTATATCCCCCGCCAACTTCGTTGGGCGGGGGATAATTATGTTTATGTACAAACAGTGGACAAAAAGGCAGTTAATAACAACAAGTGATTACCTAGTATTTTGAATACTGATTGACATTTTTACAATAAATCCTGATAAATTCTTTAGATCCTGTGGGTTCGTTGTTGATAAGAGTTTTACAAATTTTATAATATTTGGCCATTCAGTACAATGTGGAAATGTTTGCCTCTCTCTTGTAAAAAAATACATCTGAATTAGTATTGAAATTCATCAGCAATAGATGGAGAATTACATTATTTATAGGTTTATTTTCCTTTGGAATATTTTTCCATCGGCTAGTCTCATTAGGTAAATCATGATTACAGGTTCGAAATCGTAGTATTGGACATGATATTCGTTTTGGCAATAGAAGATATTTATCGAGAACCGGAGCGTCCTTTAACTGTTTATAATATAATCTTTTTAGAACTACAATTAGCGTCACTTCTCTAATTCAGAAAACATGATCTTTAAGTATTTGATCTCCTCCTGACACTAGCCACTTTGTTGTGCAAATTGACGGATAGCTAAATACATAAGATAATCCAATACTGTCTAATATATCGATAACACATCTAACCTAGGGATTTATTAATGCAATAGCCTTGTTCCTATTAAGTGACAAATATTGGTATAACAGCTGTGAAGGTTTATAAACACCAGTTTCTTAATTTGTGCCAGAAAGATATCATTCGTTTACAAATTATTATTCTTAATGGTAGCCTACCTAATTCGCCATATATCATATAAAGAGTAGTTGAATTTCTTAATCCTTTGATAAGTCTGAGGAATTTGAGGTGTGTAATAATATAATTATAATTTCTAAATTTTCAAAGCCCGAGATTTTTTAACCATAAGTTTATATTGGTAATACCATCGTATCAAAAGCTGATAATACACAGTCAAAAGGTAAATTAAATTTCTTGATATTTTTATCAGACAAAACCTTGCTTTCGAGGCACAGTCACTAAAGGACTTAGGACTTGATACTGGTCTTTTATTTCTGTGAAGTACAATTCCTAAATACGTTTAAGTGTCGACAATATCTAGGATTTTATCAGAATAGGGAAAATTAAGTTTCGAATTTTTCGATGTGCCACCACCGAAAATTACAAGTTATTTTATTTACATTTACATGTAATTTCCACTCTTCACACTATTCATTAAAAGAGTCTAATGCTTTCTGTAAACATTCTGTGGATTCATCAAATAATACAGCATCATCTGCATACAATAAAATTATAAATTTGATCCATACAAGTAAGTCTTTGTATTCATCATAGTTGAGATTAAATCTCCTCCACAACCAGATGAAAGCAAAAAGGTTTCCACGTCGTTTATGAAAATTGAGAATAATAGAGGGGATAAGTTTTCTCCCTGTCTAACACCTATATTACAAGGAAAGAAACCAGACATTTTATCATCACACTGTATCAAAGATTTAATATTTTTATACATATTTGGAACTAATTATAACGTAAGAAATTTACCTTTGATGCCAATAGTCTGCATTTTCCTACATAATCCCACCAGCCAAACAGTGTCAAAAGCTTTAGTAAAATCTATGAAAGCGCAGTATAATTTTTGTTTACTATTTCTTAATATTTGCATAAGCATATAAATTACAAATATATTGTCAGCAGTTGAGAAAGATTTTCTGAATCTTGCTTGAGCAGGTGTTAGAATATTATTTTTCTCTGAGAATTTAGTCAAACGGTTGTGTAAAATTCTGGTGAATAGTTTTCCAAAACAACTAAGGATAGTGATAGGCCTATACGAGTTAGGATCAAGTGGGTAACCTTTTTTCTTGTAAGTCGGTTTAATTATTCCGACTAACCCATAGATTCTGGAAGTATGTCCTTTTCATATATCAGGTTAAATAATTCAACTAACAAAGGGGTTAATAAACCAATACTATCAATAAAATAATCATTTTCTATAAAATCAATACCAGATGCTTTATTTCTCATTAGTTCTCTTACTGCTATCATAACTTCATCAGATGTGATATCTCCATTTAAAGTCATATTGAGTATCCATGGTACATTCCTCCATTTCCGTGTCTTCTGAAGTTGTCTCATTTAGCGATTTAAAAAACTCGTAAAATACTTCAATTTCAGGACAAATATTATCATCCTTTTTATCTCCATTTAACATTTTCCAAAACTCTTTTCGACAGTGTTTGTGTTTTTCTCTTAACATTTTACCTAAGTTATCTTTATATTGTTGTATATGTTTATCCATACATTTCTTATACGCCTTAGATTCATATTTTAACAGGCGTTTATTATAAATAGAATTAAATCTTTTCAAGCGTCGTTTTGCTTTCTAAAAACCTTTTCTAGCATTTATATATTCCTTTCCAAACCATGATTTGTTCATCTTATATTTCTTACCGACACCCTGCCTCCGGGCCTCGAATGCAGCACATGCAGCGTCTATCAGCACGAGCCCGGCTTCTTCAATAATGCCATTGATCAAATGTGGGTCAGCTAGGACTTGTCTAGCCACATGTGCTTTCCGAGTGAGAACGTTTACCTTTTCAGCTTTTACATTTTGTAGAAACCTGTCAGTTTTATCGACATTATAACGTTTTGGTCAAGGATGAGTATTGTTACTATATTTACTTAACACTGGATACTGTTTGTCCTTGGAGTACAGTAGTGGCTAAAGAAAAAGATACTGGACAGTGCACATCTTAATACAGGGGTGAGAAGTCTAAAATGGCTAAGTCAGTAAACAGAGGTAACACATGGGAGAGGCTATACCATAGTCAACTACACTAACATCATTACATGTTGTTTTACCTACATGTTTACATGTCCCAGTCTACCATTACAGATAAATAAGTTAGGATTTTTACATATCTCTATTATTTTATTACCTGAATTATTAACCCTTGCATTATCTTGATTAGCCCTGACCTGTGGTATATTAAGTTTATATAATAATTTATCAGGCTCAAGTTCATTACCCATATCATTTCTATCAATATCAAATTCTTTGAGTACTTAATATTGAATATGGTATAATCACAAAGCTGTTCAGTGCTTGCATTGAAGTCACCCATCAAGATAACATACTCACTTAAAGAGAGAAAATGACGTAAATTCTTTTCAATTTCATTAAATGTCTCACTTGTAAAGTAAACTGAATTTTCTGGAGGTAGATATACTGTTCCTAAAACCAAATCTTGTTTGGTGTCACATAGTGTCTTTGATATTTGTATCCACAGTACATATTCACAATCTTCTTCTATTATAACTGATATGTAATTTTCAAAATCACATCTTATTGCTACCCCAAGCCACCTGAACGGCTAATTGCTCCATTCCTATGCTGAAAGTACAGTTTATAACCTGGTAATTGTAGACCATTTAGAGAATCAGTTGTGGTTTCTTGAAATCATATGATATCCATGTTTTTAATCAAATCGGTCAATTCCTGATATTCTAACCGCTTTTTAAGGCCACATACATTTAATAAAAGTAGTCTTAGATGATTGTGGTTATTTGCATTACAAACATTATCATTGTCATCATCAGCATCATCATTATCACCATCACCATCATCAACAATTTCACTGTTATCATCTATACATTCATTAAAAACATCAACATTATCAGCATCGACAGTCATGCCATCATTTTCTTGTACACTTTCAGTATGAACATTGGCACCAGAAGAGTGGATTTCACTTAATTCACAAGCAATCCACGTAATTAGTAATCCACGCTGTTATAAACTGCTACGACCTCAGTTTAAACTAGAAAGTGTTTTTACTCGTAAAAACATATGTCTCCCCCCACTCCCCTAACCCCCATTCATTCGTTTACTTCACGTTAAACCCCATCTCTTCATTCCCACCCTCCATTACTAAATAACAGAGACAAAAATAGAACTCCTAGAAATTTCAAACAACTAATGGGCACCACTTCAGGACTTGGTTAATATGTTACAACTTCATGAAATAATATTGAACAGTTTTTGAGTTATGGTCAGGAAACAAAGCTAACCCCCATTCAGAGTCTATGTTCAAGTTATCTCCATGGAAACGAGAAAAAATAAAAATGTCAAAAATCTCTAAATAGCAAAAGGCACCACTTCAGTGATGGGTTAATGTGTATACAAAGTTTCGCGAAAAAATATTAAATGGTTTCTGAGTTATGGTCAGGAAACCAAGTTTACCCCCATTCAGAGCCTATGTTCAACTTATCTCCATGGAAACGAGAAAAAATAAAAATGTCAAAAATCTCTAAATAGCAAAAGGCACCACTTCAGTGCTGGGTTAATGTGTATACAAAGTTTCGCGAAAAAATATTAAACGGTTTCCGAGTTATGGTCAGGAAACCAAGCTTACCCCCATTCAGAGTCTATGTTCAAGTTATCTCCATGGAAACGAGAAAAAATAAAAATGTCAAAAATCTCTAAATAGCAAAAGGCACCACTTCAGTGATGGGTTAATGTGTATACAAAGTTTCGCGAAAAAATATTAAACGGTTTGCGAGTTATGGTCAGGAAACCAAGCTTACCCCCATCTAGAGTCTATGTTCAACTTATCTCCATGGAAACGAGAAAAAATAAAAATGTCAAAAATCTCTAAATAGCAAAAGGCACCACTTCAGTGATGGGTTAATGTGTATACAAAGTTTCGCGAAAAAATATTAAACGGTTTGCGAGTTATGGTCAGGAAACCAAGCTTACCCCCATCTAGAGTCTATGTTCAACTTATCTCCATGGAAACGAGAAAAAATAAAAATGTCAAAAATCTCTAAATAGCAAAAGTCACCACTTCAGTGCTAGGTTAATGTGTATACAAAATTTCGCGAAAAAATATTAAACGGTTTCTGAGTTATGGTCCGGAAACGGTGGGAACGCCGACGCCGACGCCGACGGGAACCGTGCCAAAAACAATATGTCTCCCACCATTCTGGGGGAGACATAATACTTCTAGGTGACATTGGAACACACAACCTGTTGCATTACAAGTTGGCTGTGAGCACAGATGGACAGCATCTCGGCTCTGTAAAATGAAGGCGCGGACCATGAAGGAGACCCGTGAAGATCCGGGGTAGAATCCCCTGATTGCTGTAAAAGGCAACTATGCTTGTCGTTAGAGGCGACTATCGGGATCGGTTTGGTCAGACTCCCTGACTTGGATGATGCATGTCATTGATACCAATTGCGTGGATCGATGCTCATTATATCAATCTCTGGATTGTCTGGTCCAGACTCGATTATTTACAGACCGCCGTCATAAAGCTAGAATATTGCTGAGTGTGGCTTTAAACAATAAACCAAACCAACCATGAAGGAGACATTGCCATTTGGGTAGTCTTTCACCCTAAGCAGCTTGCCAGGGTTTGGGAACTCGGGTTATGAAATGCATGTTCCTGGACATGTATACAATTCATATAAGACCAACTTGTGCACATTTATCAATCACCTAAATATCACATGCCCATGTTGATGGGCCTATTATGAGCACACGTAGCCCTGATCAATAAAAATAAATATATTTTCCTTTCTTTGAACAGAAATATACCAAATCACACGTATATGCAATACATAGAATGGAATCAAATGTTCTGCATAAAATACATTTCTCCGTTTATAAACCATTAGTCCTGATGTAAGTCCTGATAGAGTGTCTTCCTAAAATTTCTTGTGGCCACATTCGTTAACCCTTCGTGCAATTCCACTCCCTAAATGTGCGTTTAGGCGAGGGTCACTATTTTTAACCAACTTGTGTGAATACTGAGAGCAGAATAGTATTATTCAGATTACAGAGGTATCATAATGTATGTATGCGTTCATTCACGAATCGTTCACAAAACATTGGTCTTAAATCCGCAGTATGTGCTTCAAATGGGACGTCAAATGGTCATAGTATCACAAATAATTACTTTGCTGACGTGTGACTATCCCGCAACCATTTTTCGAAAAATAAAAAAGTAAACGCCAGAGAAAAATCAATCTCAGTCATCTTCCGCGACATGATATAGTAAAACGTTATTATATCGTTGACTCTGTCCAGGGAACTGTTACCAATACAAATATAAGCCATGACATAGGTATGACATCAATGGTTTCGCTGCTCCAGACTTGATCACTGACAGACCACCACCATACAGCTGGATTATTATAGTTGACTGCCGGGTTACAAAACAAACAAACAAAAAGCCACTGTGGTATCGATTTTTGAAATGACTTGTCAATTTTGCATCATTATCTTCTGGTTCAGGAGACGAGCTCGGTCTGTCTTCAGTGCTTCAACTGTATATGCGTGAAGTAATCGGGAGCAAATGGATACAAATACCATATTTGTAGCTGCTCTCATTCTACACTTTTCTTTAAGTGTGGCATCAAAGGGACAATTTGATGGAATACAGGACATGATTTTGTCCGGGTCTGTGTTCCAGATATTTCGAAGAACAACGTTACAGCAGTGTCGCCGACTGTGTGGCTATTCATCCAGATGTCTCTCGGTCAACTGGTCGTCGTTGGCCAAGGAATGTCAGCTGAATTCAAAGACCGGGAACAGGGAAAGTTTGCAAGTATCTCACAATAACATCTACCTACAAGTCCAACAGATGACACAGCAGGTAAGAAGGCGGGATTTGTTTGGAAAAAATAGTTCCAGAAAATCCTTGTAAAATATAATTTTACTCAGGATTTACAAACGACAATTTCACTGGCCAGGCTGGAAGGAATCACAGACTGACTTAATGGTGTTACGTCCCTTTCGGTAGTGTTGTAAGGCACGGCCGGAGACACAACACGAACATTGTATTTTACTTTGAATCGAATATTGTTCAGCTATATTATCAACATATGACATATGATATTATGGTATGTCATGGTAGTCTTCATGTTGAAATAATACTATATTTACTGAATTTGCAGTGAAGGCCCAAATGTGCAATAGAAAGATACAAGTACATTTAGGCTGATATCGAGTGATAATGTAAGTCACCCACCTTGCAATTACATAAATATATCTAGAACCCTGCTACTTATATGCAAGTGCATGTGGTTTTATCGCATGCAGTTTCTTTTGGTGCCTAGTATATATTAGGTTCCACAACAGAACATTGGCACATTGATGTATGCGTGACTTCTGTTTTTTTTGTTTTGGTATAGCTGCCACTAGGAACAACAAGAGTCATCATAAGTTGACGAACCCCCACAAATTCGAAAGAACAAATCGTTTGACTGTTACTCTAAGTCCAACATGATGAGAGAATTCGTATTCAATCTATCTTTTCTGTTTATGGAATTGGGGATCGGATCTTTGTATTTCTATATCAGGTACACACCACTATGAACAGAGTCAAAATCAAACTTGTTCCCATGGAAAGAGGATTTAAAAAAAAAATCCTAAATAGCAAAAAACACCACTTCAGCCCTTGAGTAACAAGTACCAAGTTTGAAAAGATTTTAGCTCTTCTCCAGAAACGTCACCTACCTCCATTTCAGCTAAGTCTAACTTGTTTCGATGGAAAGATGGAAAAATCAAATTTTGAAAAATATCCTAAATTGCAAGAGGCACTACTTCAGCACTTGGTGCATACATGTACCAGGTTTGGAAGAAACGTCTTTCACAGTTTTCAAGTTGTGCTACGGAAACAACACCTACCCAACCCTTTTGAGACTAAATCCATTTTTTTATGGAAATCAGGAAAAATAATAATACCAAATATCTCCAAATAGCAAAAGACACCACTTCTAGGTCTGTTTGACATATCTGCCAAGTTTTGTTAAAATAGATTAAACGTTTTCTTTAGTTGTGCTGCGAAAATAAATCCACCCCATCTTTAGAGACTAAGTCAAGATTGTTTCCAAAGAAATCGAGTAAAACAAAAATGAAAAAAAAAATGCTTACAAAATGCTGTTGATGGTGATTATATGTGGACAAATAATATACAAGAACCCGTCAAGATTGATAAACAGAAGAGCAAATGAACGTCTAAAATATTCTTTCTGGGGTCGTCCCGTATGCACATCGGCTCATGTTTCATGTCAACTCGGTTTTGGATCCATCCGCCATGGTGTCGTCAGGTCAGACCCTCATTACACTGCCATCACCACACTTCCGTATGGGCATTTATTCTTCTTTTTTTAACAATTTCGCCTTGATACACCTGTTTAGACTCGATCTAGTTTCGTCAGGCCAGAACACCATTACACTGCCGTCACCACTCTTCCAGGGGTTGTTGGTTGGTTGGTTGCTTTGTTGTTCAACGCCGCACTCAGCAATATTCCAGCTGCAACTCGAAAATTTATACTTGCTTTCAGCAATATCTCATTTGTGCAACCTGCCAAGAATCGATCTCGTTTCGCGAGGCCAGACATCTCGCTGTGCCCAGGCCGATTATATGTTGCACATTCATTTATTTTCTTTTTGAGTTCTGCTCATGACCGCCTGTTATTATTTGAGAAACCAGCGGGTTACTCACGCAATTACACACGCAGTCAACACGGCCACCAACTACTCGACCCTGCTCGAGGTCGGGACGCTCCCAGTATGCAACACGTTCAGCGTCCGTGTTCTCGACCTCAGTTTTGTTTGTTTGTGTGTGTTTATTGCCGCATTCAGCAATATTCCAGCTATATGGCGGCGGTCTGAAAATAATCGGGTCTGGACCAGACAATCCAGTGATTGACATCATGAGCATCGCTCTTCGTAATTGGGATCGATGACATGTATCAACCAAGTCAGCGACTCTGACCAACCGATCCCTTTAGTCGGCTCTTACCACAAGCAATGTCGTCATTTACGGCAAGCATGGGTTCCTGAAGACCAATTCTACCCCGGTTCTTCCCGGGTCTCTGGATCCCAGTAAGCAGGCGTAGCCGATCGCACGCATCGCCGTGCCGGGGAAGAATATATAGGTACAAGTTAAATCTGATAAATCAACCCCGTAACCGCATCCATAGGGGTTTCTAATAATGAAAAATAGATGTGGCTTCAGATAAAGGAAGTGAATAATTGCCTCCGTTATAAGTCCCATTTCAAAATAGTCCCCCCCCCCCATCCCGAACAAAAGAGTTTGAATTACCAGAAATATTGTGATATACTGTGATCACGGATACTTAAAGCTGTTGGAATATCGCCGTTGTAAAGTTTCGTTATGAAAACAATACGTATATTCATACCTGTATTCCTCGACTATCTGACGCGCCGCATTGCCGTTGTTTACAGTGCCTGAAACATATCGTTTTACAGTGCCTGAAACATATCGTCACCGAATTTCTTACGGACTTTAGATATAGGTTGGTTGGTTTGGGTGGTTGGTTGGTTTGGGTGGTTGGTTGGTTTGTTGTTTGACACCGCACTCAGCAATATTCCAGCTATATGACGGCGGTCTGTAAATAATCGAGTCTGGACCAGACAATCCAGTGATTGATATCATGAGCATCGATCCATGCAACAGGGATCGATGACATGCATCAAACAAGTCTGACCACCCGATCCCGTTAGTCGCCACTTACGACAAGCATAGTCACCTTTTATGACAAGCATGGGTTGCTGAAGACCCCGGAATCTACGAGTTATAGATTTAGGTATTCTCATAATATACTATAACTGTGAAACTATCGTCGCTAGATCGTCGCCGTTCTTAGTTCAGGCGGTATATACACTCTGTCTTCGATCTTCGAACGTTATATTCGGACGAAGACAATACGCATATTGCCAGAACCGATTTTCCAAGGGCTTTATAACTGAACATGAATATAGATGTTCTCATCATAAGAGCATAAATATTTTTACAAAACAAACGACATGCAAAAATGTATTTTCTGTAGCTGACAATTCTTTTCTTCAACAGCTAGAACAACACTTAGTTTTTGAAGCTATTTCTGGAAAGATTTAGTTCTTTCGATAACCCATCTCCCTATCAAATTGTTAGTCCCTGCTTTATATCATAATATGCTATATAAAATGTTATATGCTATGTTCTTTGTCGTCACGGTGTCACCTGATATGATTGAGTGTAAGCCAGCAAATGCAGTATGCAATGTGTGTCCATGTCGTTTGATTTAGATGGTGAAACACACTGCTTAAAGTGCCTTAACAAGATATGTCTGAATGTATCTCGGTGTTTTATCTGGTCTCTGTTCCCATACGCAGACATACATTTACATATTGAGAAAAAACGATTCATGAGCTCTCGAGAGATGAGTGAGTGAGTTGGGTTTAACTCTGCACAGCGAGTCGCGGCGCCTTAGACGACTGGGCCACCCGTGCCCCTTCTCGAGAAATGAATTACAGACATACACGCACATGACAGACAACATCGCGACAGAATGCATTGACAAATTTTCTCCCACTGCTGTCTACGTGTCGGAAAAAAAAGAATCAGGCACTTGCTCAACTACAGAAGCAGCTAGAAACAAATGGAATAATTTCTCGCGCATCGCTGTCCTTTTTTGTTGATCATTGGTGCAGTTTGTGAAGTATTCTCCTTTACATCGATTTCTTGTAACTGCTGACGTCTGTTGTGCTCTTAAACCTGAAATGGTCTTAAGTTTACAATATTCATCAGTGGGCGGAGCTTATGTGAGCACGTCACGCTTGTTTGGTACGCACTGCATCTCACCTGAACACGGTAGTGCATCGTACCTCTGTCGATTTGTGACACCATACTGCGTCTATGCCGTCACTCCATTGTTTGCGGTACGATCACTATAACCTAACCAACCTGTAACTTCTTTGTTACATAAGAAAACGATCATATCAATGAATCCATGTGAAATGAACAACGCGAACTCTATATTACAAAGTGGTGTTGAAAGAGTGTGTATTTTATTAGGCAAGAATGTTACGGTAGGACATGTAATCTCTTAGATAGTCACTTTTCTTTTTGTCATGTGGTCCTAGAAATTAAATAATGGCAACATGTGTTAAATATATTAAAAATAAAATCAAAAGTAAAAG
Source organism: Haliotis cracherodii (assembly GCF_022045235.1). Classification (NCBI taxonomy): domain Eukaryota; kingdom Metazoa; phylum Mollusca; class Gastropoda; order Lepetellida; family Haliotidae; genus Haliotis; species Haliotis cracherodii. Next base: position 21,628,112 of record NW_027266268.1, read on the forward strand.
GTTTATGAAAATAATTTTTTCATGATTTTCTCACACCAGTACGTCATTAGAACACTGTTGTTGAGGTGCTGTATGTTGAAGCATCTTGCGAAAACGAACACAAAACCTCAATCTGATCGAAGATATATGAAAGTAGCGTTTTATTTAGGCATCCCAAATAGTAATGATTTATGTTTGTTTACTAGTTTTGCGGAGCTCTCAGCAATATTCAAGCTGCATAACGGCGGCCTGTAAATAATAGACGATGGGACAGACAATCCAGTGATCACCATCAGGAACATGTATCTGACCCATTGGGTTACGATGTCAACTATCAGCCAAAACAGCGAGCCTGATAGCCCGATCCTTCTGGTCGTCTCTTACCAAAAGTAGATATACCGTATTCGACGTAATAAGCGCCCTGCTCTAATAAGCGCCCACGGCGACATTTGCTAAGATATTGGCTAGTGAACAATCCCAATTAGCACCCCTTCCGATTGATCAATGTACACAAGACTAATTTATTGGCGTAAAATACGCACTCGTGTGTTATATGCACCCTTTATTATGGGCAAAAAAATTCTGGAAAAATATATCTGTTGTACATAAACATTTCAGGCTGTCAGCACAACCATGAAATTTATCTTTCAACTCTGTTTTTCTCCACCAAAATAATATTTTAATAAGAGCCCCCTATTTCTAATTTTGAGAGCGCCCTGGGCGCTTATTACGTCGAATATTGTAGTTGCCTCCTACGATAAGCTTGGGATGCTGAATATTCTCACCAGAAATGTTTACTTGGGCTGAATACAAATCCTAAAGGCAATATAAATAGTAGTGAATATAGACCCCATCTGGGCATAATATAGAGAACTGATGTTTTATTAGGAATGAAAATGGAGCCCATAGGCAGTATAAATAGTACTAATGTTTTATTAGGTATGAAGATAGACACCATAGGCATTATAAATAGCAGTAGTGTTTTATCAGGCCGAAGAAAGACCCTCATATGCATTATAAACAGTAGCAATGTTTTGTTGAGGATGAAGAGGGACCCCCACAGGCATATATAGCGGTTATGTTTTATTGGTAATGAAGTTAGACCCCATAGGCATTATAATTTGTAGTTATGTTTTATTGGGCACGAAGATAGGCCCAGTAGGCATTATCAAAGGTTAGTAGAAATGGTTAAATGGGCTCGAAGGCATTATACAAATTAGTTTTGTTGGGATGAAGATACCCACATACATGTAGGCATTAGAAAAAACACTGATGTTTTATTTGGGATGAAGATAGACCCCACACTCATTTTATATGATAGTGATGTTTTATTGGACATGAATATAGACCCAATAGACATTATAAATAGTAACGATGTTTTATTGGGATACAACTATACACCATAGGCATTATAAATAGTCCTGATGTTTCATTGATGATGACGGTAGACCCCATAGGCATTATAGATAGCAATGTCGTTTCATTGGAGATGACGATAGACCCCACAGGCGTTATAAATATACTGAACCGCAAAAGAAACGTCACCATGGATAGATATATGAAAAACCTTATTTGTCCAAACACTGTAAACATACTTTGATACATATTAAAAATATGAAACTTGGCAAAACTGATCATCAAGGTTTAAATTAAAGTGTCAAATAAATGTTCTTAAAGTGAAACACAACTCTAATATCTGAGAAAATGACATCACAAGTTAATATCTGGTGTGTCCGCATGTGCATTTATGACTGCCGTGCAACGTCGATACACGGAATGGATGAGGCAGTTGATGAAGGCCATATGCACTTGAGCCCACACTCTGAGGAACGCCTCAGTTCAGCTGCAGTTGTCGGCCTTGGTCGGACGTCATTCAGCCGTCTTTGAATCTCGTCCCACAGGTGCTCAGTGGGATTTAAATCGGGACTAAGGACAGGCCACTGCATGGTTCTGATGTCATTCTGCTGGAGGAAGTCTCTTGTAGCTCTCGCGGTGTGGGTACGGGCGTTATCATGCTGAAACTCGTGGTTGCGGCGACGTGCCAAATTAGGTATGGCGTGTGGTCTCAAGACTTGATCAATGTATCGAGCTGCTGTGACACCATTGTCTCTCCCTGGACCGATGTTCTGGAAGACCACAGGGCCGACCCAACTGTGCAAGTCCAATTCCACCCCACACCATGATGGTCGGACCACCCCACGAATCTCTCTCAACAACACTAGCATCCTAATAACGTTCCCCACGGCGTCGCCAAACTCTCTGCCATTTGCTGTTGAGATACAGTCACGGTTGTCGTCTGAGAAGAGGACTCTTCTCCACTGCTGGTGGCGCCAATGCTGGTGCTGTGTTGCCCACTGAAGACGGTCCCGGCGATGACGTGGTGTCAGAATGGGTCCTCGGTGTGGCCTGTGACAGTGGAGGTGTCTACTCGTCAATCGTCGACGCACGCTGTCCGCTCTAATGTGTCGCTGGTGTGTCCCCATGGTCTGTCGAGCAGTTTCCGCAGCAGTAACAAAGCTATCTTGAAGATGCTGTCTCACAATCTGACGATCCTGACGTCGGGTGATGACCCTTGGTCTTCCACTTCGTGGTCGGTCATTTGTAGTGTTGGTGGCATGGTACCGTTGCTGGAGCCTGTGTATGGTCCTTTCGTGGACTTGAAATGCATTGGCTACTTGCCGCGCGGTTTGTCCAGCTTGCAATCGTCCAAGGGCTTGGTGTCAATCTTGGCATGTGGTAGCATTTCAATAATGCATGAATGTTATCCGATCTGGGTGGATTTTTATAGGGCAAGAAATGGGGGAACGCATGTGCATTTCCATTTGCACGGAACTCACATGCATCGGGTTACCATGGCCGTTGCCGTGATGCGCTTGGGCGATCGGTTTTGTCATCTGCTTTGTTTATTTGTCATCAAATTTCATTTTTTGCGGATAAGGTAATGTTAAATTTTAGAAACTTTGACAAAAATTACCCAGATATTTAAATGACAACTTTTCATGCAATGTTACTTGGGGTGCGTTTCTTTTGCGGTTCAGTATAGCACTTCTGATTTGAGGGGATGAAGATTTACCCCACAGATATTATAGATAGTAGTGATGTTTTATTGGGATGAAGGGAGACCCCCATAGGCATTATTAATAACAGTGATGTTGTATTAGGGATGAAGATGGACCCAATAGGCATGATAAATAGAATTGATGTTATATTTTTGGATGAAGGTGGACCACGCAGGCGTAGTGATTGTTTATTAGGATGAAGGGATACCCCATTGGCAATATAAATAGTAGTGGTGTTTTGTTAGATAGACCACATGGGAATTAGAAAAAGCACTGAACCCCACACGCAATATACATACTAGTGATGTTAGGGATGAAGAGAGATCCCACAGACATTATAAGTAGCACTGATGTTTTATTCGTGATGAAGATAGACCCTCATGGGCATTTAAAATAGTCCTGATGTTTCATTGGTGATGAAGATAGATCACATAGTCATTATAAATAGCTCTGATGTTTTAGTTGGGATGAAGATAGACCCCGCAGGCTTATATATAATCGTAATGTTTTTGGGGGGATGAAGATTGACCCAGTGGGCATTATAAATAGTAGTGATGGTTTTTTTTCTGATGAATGTAGATCCCACAGGCAATATAAATAGTTGTTTTATTTGGCTGACGATAGATCATATAAGCGTAGTAGGTATGTTTTATTGACTGACGATTGACCCAAATAGGCATCATTAATAGTGTTGATGTTTTATTGGTGATAAAGATAGACCCCGTAGGCATTATAAATAGTAGTCATGTTTTATAAGGATGAAGATAGACCCACGGGCATTATGGATAGTAGTGATGTTTTATGGGTGATGAAAATAGACCCCACAGGCATTATTAATAACAGTGATGTTTTATCGACATGAATATAGACCCCATAGGCATCTTAAAAAATAGTAATGTTTTATTCAGGGGAAGATAAACCCCACAGGCATAAATAACAGCAGTGTTATGTATAATAGTAATGTTTTATTGGGATGAAGATTGACCCCACAGGCATTTTAGATAATAGTACTGTTTTATTGGAAAACATAAAACTCACTTGGAATTTCCAAGAGCAAAGATGATCTATTGGACATTCATGCAGTGTTAATGTATCTGCCCATATATACACATGGTCATGGTTATCATGACAAGTTGAAAACTTTCTGTTTTTGCCAGATTGTAGACATCCATTGACTCAAGGTGTGAGTTGTTCCTGTATTCAGATAAGTTGTAGAGCACAGGGAAACTTATGCAGATATTTGAGTTTAAAATGACTATAAAGAAATTGTTTTCAGTTAGAACATTTTATTCTTTAAACAAAATGAAACCCTTTTATACATTGTGTACAAGAAATTATCATACAGGCTGTAAATAATCAAGTCTCGACCAGACAAAACAATTATTTTATGATGAGATGTTATGGTCCTACAGATCAAGGTACAAAGACACGTAATGAATCAAGTCACTGAGTCTAATCCACTGGATCAATTTAATTATCTCTTACATCATGCATTGGTTCCTGGGGACCTATTCTAAACCAGGTAACATACCACAATATTCAGTATTAGTGCGAGACGTTTGGTAATCACAATCCATTGATTTCTGTAGGAAACAAATAGTCAATTAAAAAATCTTACATAATCCCAATGTAATGCCAACTAACTTGACTGACTAGTCATTGGCTACCAAACACTGAATGATAACATAACATGATAATCTACATAATACCCATCATTAATAATGATTCTGGGAAGTAAACCAATATAAACTAAAAGACAAAATACCTCTGTGAACAATTGTAACTATCATACAATTAAGACCACATAGACCATGTGTATTAACTTCCATGTCTGCTAGGTAAATGAGACTGACAGTAAACATTGTTTTTCTAAAAAAGACGGTGTAGAGAAAATAAACTTTGAAAATATTTGATTAGTGTATCAAAGGTTACATACATGCCAACATCTGGGGTTGGATAAAGGTTTCCTTGGGCAACTAAACCTTGCACTGATTTTGGTAGAGCACATTTAGCAAGAGTCATCAGAAGATGACAAATCCACCAGGCCCACACAAATGAAAAAGAACGAATCATCCGACTGTTACTTTAAGTACAACATGATGAGAGAACTATCTAATCTGTATCTCTGTATACACGTTATTGAACTATCAAAACAATACCATGGAAATGGGATTCTATTTCAGGTATACATCACTATGAACAGAGTCAAAATCAAACTTTTGATATGGAAACAGAAAAAATATAAATTCAAAACATTCCTAAATAGCAAAAGCAACCAGTTGACAACCTCATCTTTCTGCAAGCATAGTTTCAAGAAAGAGTACCAATAGTTTTAGATATATGGTCCAGACAAACACACCACTATAAACAGTTAAAGTCAAACTTGTTGCCATGGAAACATGAAAAAAAATTCTAAATAGCAAAAGGGGTCAGCCCTTGAAAAGAATGTTGAATAGTATTTTAGTTCTATGCCGGAAACGACACCACCCTCCATTTCAGCTAAGTCTAACTTGATTCCGTGGAAACAGAAGAAAATCAAATTTTGAAAATTCAGCCATAGGTTCATATATGCATCAGGTTTGGATGGAAAGTCTTTCACAGATTTCAAGCTGTGCTCCGGAAATGACACTTACCACACCTATTTGAGACTAAGTAGAAAATGTCTCCATGGATATCGAGAAAATGAAAAATCCCAAAATATGCAAGAAGCAAAATGCACAACTTCAGTGTGTGTTTGATATATTTGCCAAGTTTAGTTGAAAGATATTGAACCTTTTTTAGTTGTGCTCTCAAAAAGAAATCCACCCGCTTATGAAGTACAAATTGTTTCCATGGAAATCGAGAAAAATATAAAAAGCCAAAAATCTGCAAATAGCAAAAGGCACAACTTCAATATCTGTTTGATATATATACCAATTTTAAAAAAAAATATTGAACGGTTTTCAAGTAAGGCTCCAGAAGCAAAAGACAACAAGGCTTCAAGGCATCAACTACATCCACAAAAAGTGAAACAAGGCTTTGTAGAATCGACCACAAGACACACAAGACATACTCACTGCCTGATGAATTACACATAAAGAAGTTTCTGAGTTGTGAGCTAAAGCAACAGCACCCACAGATTTGGTGTGCATTTCTGTGCAGTGATAATAATTCACTTACTGTGAACACAAACACAAAATTCATGAGGTTAATGAAATGGAGCAATTATAAGACAATGAAGCATTGCTATATACACTCAATTGTCTTAATATCGTAAAATATCCACATGTACAAATATATATACCACCTTAACACACACACAGGTAACTCAATGTATATCATGTGTCAAAATGGTATGACAATATGGCTGAAAAGGCAAGCAGATTGGAATGTGATCATTGATTCGATTATCCATAGAGGGGTTTTTCATTAGTTAAAAGGGCTCTATGAATTAGGTAAGAAGAAGGTTTCACTACAATCTGTCAACTGGAATGACTTACTGTGAGTGAGTGAGTGAGTTAATGCTTTACGTCACATCGGCAGTATTTCAGGCACATCGTGACGAGAAATTATACATTTTCAAATACATATATTTTAACTAAATTAAAATCTGTCATCGATGGACAGTAAAATCACAAGAATATTACAGATTAATATTTAAAACTAGCATACAACTATAAAAAGATATCACTATAAATAACGATACAATATATAAATGGGCTACAGATCGGCAGCAGCTGAAGGTAGATCACCATGCTGGGGTCGATGGAGACTTACAGTACTTTTGCTACCTGCATGGACCCCAGCCGGATTTTCATCATCCCTTCCGCAGTTGGTGATTATGACAAATTTAGCCAGGTGAAATGAACATATATACTATGATTAATATTGTGGAGGAAAAAACATTACTTTGAATGACTTAGTCTGACATACCCTCTCTGGGAGACAATCATTTTGAACTACTTCAACCCCCATCAAGGGTAAAGCCACTAACAATCTCAGTTAACAAGTTTTCTTCTACTAATTCTAAAATATTTAAAAATTACAAAACATATATTCAAAATTTATTTAATAATTCTATTTCTTTTAAAAAATCAATAATTCAATTAGAACTTCCTTGATAAAAAAGATCCTTGAGCGATGAAACTTTGAAATATTTATCCCTTGCGATGGAAAAATCAATGCAATCATGCAGGACATGCTTGACCGTGATTCTTTCATCACAAGGGATATAGAATGAAGGATCCTCATCTTTTAATAAATATTATATCTAGAATGGCCAATCTGACATCGTCTTAATACGACCTCTTCAAATCTGGACTGACAACCCAAGTAAATATAGGTATAACCGATATTTGCTTTTATTGCATGTAATTTTATATGGACCCACTTGGGTGTCCCACTTCTTCTGCATTAGATCTCTGATTAAACATCTAATAACAGGTTTATAATCACTATAGAGTATCAAAAGTGGTGTCACAGATTTGTTGAGTGCTGCCTTAGCAGCAGCAGCAGCCATTGTGTTACAAGCGATCCCTACATGGCTGTGTAACCAACAAAAGACGATGTCGTATTGGCCAGTTGCAAGATTATTGTGTAACTCAATTATTTCAAGTAAAACTGGATGCTGACATGACAAACTTTTTATTGCGTGAAGACAGGACAATGAGACTGAATAAATGATAAATTCCTTATGTTTGGACTGGCTATTTATATAGTTTAGAGCAGTTGATATGGCCTTTGATTCTGCTGTAAAAATTGAAGAGTCATCTGGTAATCTGTTTGATATAGTTCTGGATCCAATTACGGTTGCGCTGGCAACAGCACCTCCATCCTTGGATCCATCTGTAAATATTGATTTGTAAGTGTTATATTCGCTTCTTAACTGATTATATTCTTGTTGATATTGTAGTTGGTTAACGTCAGATTTCTTTAGTTGATATAATGTAGGATCACCTTGGGGGACAACTTGATCTTGATCGTAAAATTTAGACAAAGTGGATCCCACACGTACCTGGAAATTTCTATCTGTTAAAAACTGAGATATAAAAGAAGGCAAACGGCCTCTCAATCCAATCTCGTGAAGATCTTTTAAAATACCATGTTCCAGGTTGTCTCACAGGTGACCACAACCTATCAGGTTGAAGCCATTAAGGACATCACTTAACAAAACAAAAGTGGTTGACAAAGCCATTAAGGACATGCTGGATGCGAAGATCTTTAACAGATCAAGGTCACCATGGAGTTTCCCCAATGTTGAAGTTGACAAGAAAGATGGCAGCAAACGTCTCGGTGTCGACTTCCGGGCACTGAACAAAATATTCATGGAACTCATGAACGACGTACTACAAGACATAGAAGCTTTTGTCATAGCATATCTAGTTGACATTTTGATCTTTTCAAAAAACATCAATGATCATAGGTCTCATATTCAAAGTGTATTTGATCGAATAAGACAATACTCACTGAAACTTAAACTTTCTAAGTGTTGCTTTGTCCAATCTGAAACAAACTACTTAGTATTAGTGAACAACCAGAATGGAATCAAGCCTGAGGAGCAGAAAGTGGAAGCCATACGGTCGATGGGAGCCCCAACATCTGTCAAAGTGGTCAGGAGTTTCACTGGTATGTGCAAATACTATCGTCGCTTCATTCCTAATTTCTCAAAGATTGCTGAACTGATTCTCCAGTTAGATTTTCTTGGACAGAAGAATGCCAATGGTGTTTTGATTTCCTGAAATAAAGTCTTACGGTGATACTACCACTGACGTTTTCTGACCCAAAGAAACCCTACATCCTATATACGGATGTGAGTGACAGCTGCATTGGTGCTTGTTTAGACCAAATATGTGATGACGGGACTGAGAAGCCAATTATCTTCCTGTCACACAAACTGAGTGACACACAGACACGCTTGACAGACATTGAGAAAGAAGCAATACACTTTGGCCTACAGAAGCTTGACCATTACTTTCATAATGTGGAGTTAGAGATCAAAACTTATAAACCATCAAAGTACCTATTGGAGTCTCCAATGCAAAACAAGAAGGTTCAACTCTTGGCCCTGGAAATAGCAGGATATAACTGTCAGGTATACAGTAAATACCTGTGTGGATCCACTATCCAGAGTTCCAACTGATGGGAATACACCTCGAGCAGACAATGAGGAAAGTGAACATTTCGCGAATGACAACAATCTGGAAATCAATGTGCTAGACTCATCGAAGTTTGATCCTGAGACGTATGCTCGTCCAGAACCAGAAGATCTTGCTGAGACAATGCTGCAGGACTCAAATCTAGATATGAATAAAGAACAGTCAAAGGATGAAGAGAAACAGAAGATAAAAACCTCACTGGAGAATGGACAGGAAGGTTGCTATTGCCTCAAGGAATTCCTTGAAATGGTCGGTCTCCTATACTGCATTAAAGATGTTGATGATGAGCCAGTCACCAGATTGTATGTACCTGTATCATTGAAAGGACAGTGAGTGAGTGAGTATCGTTTTATGCCGCTTCTAGCTATATTCCAGCAATATCACAGCGGGGGACACCAGAAATAGGCTTCACACATTGTACCTATGTCGGGAATCGAACATGGGTCTTCGGCTTGATGAGCGAACGCTTTAACCACTAGGCTACCTGACCGCCCCCATTGAAAGGACAACTAATCAATCAATACCATGATGAGAATGGGCATATGGGTATGACAAGACGTTTGATGCCGTGAAGACAAAGTAATAATGGTCAAATGTGTACAAAGACTTACACGAGTATATATCCAGTTGTGTAACCCGTCAAGCCTGGTCTCTACACAAACAAAGAACTGATGTGAAACCTTTGCGAAGATAAGCATGGATCCATCAGGACCATACCCAACTACTCTGTCAAGAAACAAGTATATTGTCGATTTTGTGGATCTCTACAGTGGTTGGCCTGAGGCTTTTGCAGTCCCAGACAAGACTGCCGAAACCATCGCCCACATGTTAATAGAGGAGATAATAATTCGATACGGCTCCCTGCTGGAGATTGTCACAGGCAACAGGACAGAGAATGTGAATAGTGTAATAAGAGAAACCCTCGCATCATTAGGCACTCATCATATGACAACTTCCTTTTACTACCCACAGGCCAATGGTAGAGTAGAATGCTTCTACGGGACATTACACGATATCCTTGCAAAGAAACTTGATGACAACCTAATGACATGGGATTTACACCTGAACCGGACATTAGCAGCAATTCGGTTCAATATCTGTGAGTCATTCTTCCTCTTGTACAACAGAGATGTAGTACTGCCATTGGACACTCTTCTAAAACCAAGGAAGAAGTACCATGGGGAAAAGGAGCATAAGATTGCCTTACAACAACAACACAAGTCATTTGTGTTAGTACACTGGCATGTGAGGATGGCAAAGAAAAGGCAATCCAAGTACATGTATGCTGACAGGACCAGCAAGCCAAATGAAAGCCATACTACTCATCATCGAGCAGACAGTCACTTTCATCATCCGGAGCCAGCTAGACGGCACTGTGACAAAAGTACATGCAGAACATTTGCGAATAGCAAAACTAGATGACTGGAAATTCCGAAGGACACAACCGACAGGCCCAGAAGGAAGGCATACCACATTGTTCCGCCAGACAGGTCAAGTAGTGAAGACTCAGTTCCAGAAACTGCTAATCCCATATCTCAGATGACTAAGCGATACCGCCATGAGAGATTTGACTTGGAAGAAGAAGATTACATATCACTAGTGGAGTTACAAAAGAGACTAAATGCAAGGAACAGGTCCTCTGAGACGCATCAGGAAAATGATCAAAAGTCAGCCGAAATTTATGGAAAGGCCGACAAACAAGCAGAGCCCCAAAGCTCCGTTGCAGATTGTGACGAAGAAGACATCTGTATAGAGTTCATTGAACTAAAACTAACAAGGGCTTCTACTGAAAACGCACATCCCAATAAAAATAAAAGGTTAAACAGTTGCTCCAGGCAATTGCTTGTATATTATAGTTTTGTATGGTTTGGGTGTAGAACCAGTATGTACTCTTATGTTTCAGAGAGAATATGTTTCTTCTGGGTTTACTCTTCCTTGTGGGGTTAACACAGGTTTCGGTAATGTATGAAAAACATTGTATTTCGTAAACTGAAGTATATTACCACGACTAGGTCGAAATGACTCGTAACCTTCGTTATTGATTTAGAATCATATAATCAGTTTATTGGGAAGTGCAGGTATTTTATTGATCAAGTTGCAAGGATTGTTAGACAGTTCTTGAGCCGCTACCACTCCGATAAATCTACAGGCATCTTAAGCATGTATATCAAATTAGACGAGGAAATTACAAGACTGAATTCAACCTTAAATAGCCGAGCAGACAATTTCTTAGAAAACGGTAGGTTGCGCACACGACCCAAGCTTTCACTATTGCCATTTGTTGGAAGTGCCTTGAATTTCTTATTTGGCACTGTGTCTGACGCTGACCTAAGCGCTATTAAGCAAAATGTATGTATGCTTGCAGAGAATCAAGTAGGTATGGCACATGTCATTCAAGAAGAGCTCTCTATTATTCATATGACAAGGATTTAAGTATCGGAGAATTGACATGCCATTAATGAAGTCATTACTGATCTGGATACAAATCCTTTTAGTCATATTAAGAACACCTTGTGTGTGTAAGTTTCTAAATGAATTTGAGCACCCAATATAATTTCTTTGCCTCGTCAAGAAACATACTATATTGAAGACGTTTTAAGATTGACGTATGTATTCTGCTAAAATCGAAATGTTGTACTCCTTGTATCTTAACTTGAATTACAATATGTGACATAACACAACCTTTCATCCACAGTGTATATTGAGACGTCTTCTTTATTATAAATGCAATCATAATGACACCCTCTATGCAGCAGCAGCTATGACCAGTAAGAAATTCGGTTTTAAATTACTCATAATAAAAGTGGCCTAGCTCTTGAATCAGGAGGGTAGATTCATCAAAAGTACACAACTTTCCAGAACAAAAGCAAAGTTAATCATCGTTAATGGATCATCCTTTTTTTCTCTCCAATTCTAGGATGCGCTCGTAAAATCGCTACTTTTCAAGCACTGTCGCCACGGATTTGAATTCATAAAAAGTCTGTCATGAAGGAAATACTACTATAAGCTCAAAGGCAAAGTTATTGAGACAAACCAAAAATATAGGGATTCGTTTAAAAATGTTAGTGTCGTGAATGGAACTATTTTACATGGAAAGAATACTGCTTTAAGTATTGTTAACGAGCACACGAGGGTGTGCAGTCAGTATCCAGCTTGTTCAGTAAAGCAGTCGTGATGCCTCCAAGCGAGTTTCGAATCAATAATGGTCCAAAGATACTTAAATTGTTCAACCAAATCAATATTTTCGTTATCAACAACAGCAAGCAGAACTTCGGTCTTCTTATATTTCTGAAATCTATAATCATCTCCTTTGTCTTTTTGACCATTAGAGTAAGAAAGTTAATCATGCAAAATTGGACAAATTTTGAAATTTGAGAGCGATAAATCATTTTCAGACTGCTTTATGAATCCGACCAGCGCAAGCTAAACGGTTAAACAAATGTGAAAACTAATGATATAGTCATTTGTGTATAAACTAAATACAACAGGAGAGGGGACACAACATGGATGTTAAAGTCACAGTTGTTTTGATACCATTTACAGTCACAAACTGTGGTCTGTTAACAAGAAAATTATCATTTTATCATTGTTGAATTAACAGACATGTCAGATAATTTTTGCATAAGCAGACGAGGCTGGTAGTAAAAGCAAAGAAACTTTTGAAAGCTACCTAAAACATAGATGCCAACGGGTTGTTATCATTGGGACGACCAGTTACGGCCTGAGTTCCACAAGGGTCAGTTTTAGGACAGCTAATGTTTCTTATTTTCATAAACGACATTATAGACGATATTGATAGTAATATAAGATTGTTTGCCGATGACACATCCCTATATGTCGTGGTAAATGACCCGAATACAGCAGCACATTGTCTGAATAACGATCTAAGTAGAATAACAGGCAGGTCGATTTCAACCCTAATGAAACAGTATCTATCCAATTTTCCCGGAAGATTCTTCCAAATGTAAAACTAATTTTGAAAATGAGTAACACTACTGTTCAGGAAGTTCATTCTCATAAACATCTAGGACTTATTCTCCAAGAAGATTGTACGTGGAACGATCACATTGATAGCCTAGTCAAGAAAGTCAGTCCAACGATTTTGTCTCAGGAGTTTCAAGTATCGTTTAAATAGAAAAACACTGGAAACTATGTATAACTCTTTCATATTACCGATATTTGATTATTGTTGCCACATATGGGACAACTGCACAAAAGAGCAGGCGTTACTACTTGAAAAACTAAATCTAGATGCACTCAGAACTATTTGGGGGGTTGTTCGTGGCACAAGTCACAGTAAACTTTATAAAGAAACAAATCTTACGTCATAAGAAGAAAGAAGGCATTTTCAAAAGTTAAATATTTTTTTTATAAAATGGTTAACAATCTAGTACCGGACTATCTCACATCCGTAGTTCCAAATAGAGTGTAGGATGCAAGTGATTATAAATTGAGAAACTGCTCACAGCTGCAAACCACAAAGTGTAAATCAAATAATTATGCCAAATCATTTATTCCAGATTCAGTTAATATTTGGAGCTCACTACCTATTGAATACACCAATGCCAGTAGCTTAGGAAGTTTTGAAAGTTTTATAAAAAGCAATGATAGGAATGGTTTATACTTTGATACAAATTATGGAACAAGATTCTGTCAGTTTATACACTCCCGTCTCAGGCTTGGCTGCAGTGATCTTAACGCTGACAAATTTGCCAGATTTATATCCGACAGCTCGAGATGTTGTTGTGGCTATCATACGGAAGATGCACTTCATTTCTTTCTTACGTGTCCCTTAAACAGTACATTAAGGCAAAACATGTATTATTTCGTAAAAGGCTACGATTTAAAGTCAATTCTAAATGGTAATTCAAATTTAACGACAGTAACAAATCTTGAAATTCTGAAATCGGTGCACAGTTTTATTTTAGTCGATTTAGAGGTTTTGTCTGAGATGTTGGCTTTGCTATATGAAACTGCGATGTTGTTGTGCTGAATGTAAATAATAATGTAACGGTAGTTATGGAAGATAATCCGGTAATTACACACTTACAGAACAATACTTATCTTTAATGCCAATTATACAATGTATGCTATTTCTCATGTCTCTTTCAATACATTGCTATTTGTATATGTATCATGTTTGGGAGAGGCATTCAGATTTGCTCGTTTGCCAATCCCTCCAATTTATGGAAATAAATATGTTTGTATCAAAGCAGAGAAGACAACAAACAAGATTCGTACAAATAATTTGGAAGTTTGTATATATTGTTCAACAGTGTAAGAGTGACATCCTCTACTCCTCTCCCGGCTCTGTAGGCATACTGACGTGGGTCAAGTAAATGTTCTATCTGTCTATAAAAGTAAATATTGAACAATACGTTCCACGCATTTCATAGTTATCGGTGTCAAAGCAACGGGTCAGTAATCATTCTTAACATAATGATATGTAAATGTTGGAAGAACGATAACACTAGATGTCCCCAAAAGTAAAGGAATAACATTACTAGTGACGATAGAAGTTTGGAATATATACTTGAAAATATAAGTTGATCACGACATTCCTTCAACACTATACCGCATAGATTATCAGGACCTGTAGCTTTGCGGACATTTATTTTCTTCCAAACTTCTTCAGTTAAAAACAAACTATATCAAAGCTGTTTTCTTTTATATCCAACATAAAGTGTGTATTCAGACAGAGGTGTTCTTAACTTGAGTACATAAAATCGACACTGGCCAGGCCAACCAGTATTTCATACTGTAAGCAACGATCCACGCCGTCGGGATAAATTGGCACGCCATCAACCTATTCACTGAATTTTACAACCCCACCCATAATGACGAGCAAAGGCTATTTGGGAATAACCATAGGGTTTGAATAATAAAATAGTCTTACTATGTTGTTTGTATGTATTTTAAAATACTTTTATAATCTCTAGACATAGTGGATGTATGTGACATTCCTGCCTAAAAGTATGGTAATGAACACATAAAATGTGTATAATATTTGCTAACGTTGTCTATGAAAGACTTATTCAGTCATGACAGCCAAGAATGAATGAGTATTATTGCTAGCCAAATAAATATATATATATTCAAAACTAAATAATCCATTTTTCTTTCAGAGATGTTAAGTACTTTTAAAACAATAACAGTTAGTGAGTGAGTATGGTTTTACGCCGCGTTTAGCAATATTGCAGCAATATCACAGCGGGGGACACTAAAAATGGGCTTCACACGTTGTTATCATATGCGGAATCGAACCCGCGTCTTTAGCGTGACGAGCGAACGCTTTAACCAATAGGCTACCCCACCTCTCCAACAACAATAAGAAGCAAGCACTGCAATCAGAGCACAAATTCCGATTCATATGCATAAAGTGAGTGAGCGAGTATGGTTTTACGCCGCTTTTAGCAATATTCCAGTAATATCACGGCGGGGGACACCAGAAATGGGCTTCACACATTGTACCCATGTCGGGAATCGAACCCGGGTCTTCGGCGTGACGAGCGAACGCTTCAACCACTACGCTACCCGACCGCCCCATATGCATTAAAAGACTGATCAGCGAGAAAGAGCACAATTGTTGCCCATGGGGATGACTACTTCTTGCCTAAATGGCTGAGCCCCCATATTTGACATGGTGGTTATCAATGAGAAAGTCCAACATTTTCTCAGCACACTTCGGATGGCGTAAACCTCTATGACCATATAATAAAAATTATTTATTCCCACATAATTAGGCTTACGATATTCAGTTTCCTTTCCTATTAACTGTTATACACTCGCCAGAATGAATGCGCCATAAGATACTGCCCACGCTTCCTTGTATTATATAATTATATAAACATTTCCTTTTAATGTAGTTAGAGGCATGCATATGGGTATATGTCTGCCTCTGTTTGTTCATGTAATTGCAAACACATTTCAGATCTTTTACTCTGAAATTATACCTGCCGTTTCCGAGGAACATGGCATCTACATCATAACTTGTTTACTATCAAGGCAAAATGCGTGTTCAGTCTGGATTTACTGTTTAATTAAGATCGAAATGTACTTATCAAGATAGTGTATCATTTTAGAAAACTGCCATCTGACTGATTCAAGAACCAACACATCCTTTATTTAGTTTGGGCGGTTAAAGATTGTTCAGGAATTACCTGCCGCGACATCCCACGGAGAGTTTCTCAGATCTTCGTGCAGATGTATTGCTTCGGAGTGAAAGATCTACTTCAAATGAAATAGCTTTGAAAGATGTAGAATACACAATTTGACCAGACCCATTCCCTCTTGCAAAGCATACCTGTAAATCGTAGGTGGGTCGTAACACCTACCGAATGTGATCGTGACGGTTTTCAATTATTCATTAATACAATCAAAGACAGCGAATTGCGAAAACAAAGTCACACTCTCGTGTTCAGTCCTTTAGGTTTGATTTGTATTTATTAACAAATACAGAAGTGTTCATGATTTAAGAATTCACACCTTTAAGGTCGCCTATAGTACGAGGGGCGTTCAATAATTTTGCATTTTATATATAAGACCAAGTCGCAGAATATATTTTGCCCTTTTATTTTTTAGTATAATCCCAATTCACCTCAATACACTTATTCCATTTGTCCTTCAAGCTTTCAATACCACTTTCATAAAATCCGCAGATTGGCCCTCCAACCACGCCTCTGTGGCAGCCTTTATGTCCTCGTCACCCTGGAAGCGTCTTCCACGTAGGGCAGATTTCATTTGCCGGAACAGGAAATAGTCACTGGGGGCTAAGTCTGGGCTGTAGGGTGGGTGATTTAACTGTTCGAATCCACATTCACATATGGCGGCCTGTGCAATTCTCGACTTGTGAACCGGAGCGTTGTCATGCAAAAGTAAGATACCACGTGGTAACATCCCACGGCGTTTCTGGCGAATAGATGTTCGCAATTTTAGCATAATACTGTCCATTTATTGTAGTTTTTGGTGGCATGTAATCAATCAGTAATATGCCTCTTGCATCCCCAAATATGGTGGCCATTACCTTGCCAGCCAATGGTTGAGTGCGAAACTTCCTCGGAGGTGGAGGATTGGGGTGCTTCCATTGCATGGATTCCAAGTTAGTTACTGGGTCCCAGTGGTGGATCCATGTTTCATCACCTGGCACTAGACGAGAAAGAAATGCAGCTTCATAGAGATCCAGGAAGTCTCGACAACTTTCAGTTCTCTGATGGCGATCTTGAGCTCTGAGGTTTCTAAAAATTTAGGTACCCATCTTGCAGATACCTTGGACATACCAAGATGCTCATGAATTATGGTACCAACAGTTCCAACTGATATTTGGAATTCCCTAGAAAGTTCAGATACTTTCACTCGTCGGTCAGACAACATTCTTCTTTCTATAGCAGCAATGGTTTCCGGTTTGGTGGCATCTGAAGGCCTGCCTGACTTTGGGTCATCGTCTATGGACTCCCTACTCCTTTTAAACTGTAGAGACCAACGGCAAACTGTGGAATAGTGAGGAGCATCTTTACCCATCACTTTACACATGCGATAATGGATTTTTTTTACTGATAGTTTTTGTTGGTGAGATCAAGGCAGTTGTCACGTCTATCTGAAGATGTTGATATTCCAGGATTTGCTGATGTATAAACTTCATTTGTCTGCTGTCTATTTAGTGTAGTTGTCACATGGGCGTCTTTATTGGGTTTGTCATTATTGTCTTTATGTTGGGAACATGCATTGGGATCCGGTAAAGTTTCTCTAGTTCTTGGTAAACAGCTGACATGTCAGGCTATTTTTGTTTTATCAAATTGTAACGATATTTTAGTATGATATTTTAGCTTGTATCAATTTGTTAAATATACTGTAACAAAAATGTAGGGTATAGTGGAACTCATCAAGACATGTCTTTTGGTCTAAATGATGTTGACAAATGATATGATCACATCTGCTGGGGAGTAGGCGATCAGATCAAATAGGTTCTTATGGTTGGTGTGATGAGATGGTGGCGCACAAGGTCTTTAAGGAGGTCGGGGGTCAAACTCAAAATTTGTCTTTTGTAGCAAATTTCACTAATATCGAGTAAAACAACCTCTGACATGCATGAAAGGCATGCTTCAATGTCAGCTTGACTCATGCTGTTCCCCTCATCAGTGAAAGCAACACCGAGGCCATTGAGGTGGGTGGACGTTGACGTTGACGTCTACGAATGACGTCCAAGGCATGTTCATTTGGGAAAAGTCAGGACTGAGTGCTGGTAATTGATGACATGAATGTTTTGGTGTTGGAAGTATTGCGTACATACTGCTGATGACGTATTGAGACGCATGCAGTGTTTGGGTAACACTATTCTGACGTGTATCCAACTGCAACATGCCAACGGCATGTAAACGTCGAGCGCGTTGAAAACGTCGTATGATCAAAGATGTTGCTTCCTTAATGATTAAATGTGTTCAATAATGTGTCTTTGAGCTTTTGGTGTCCCAAGAAAACAATATGCGTTTCCCCACAACCGGCAGTGATAAATCTGGCATACCACCCCTGAGGTCACGTGTTTCATGACTCTCACAAGTTTGAGTTTGGGAGCTTGATTTCTGCGGAAATGTTCTTGTCACATAAATAACTTACTTTCATTGCCAGACATTGGTGTATATTCCTGTAGTTTCACCTTAAAACAAAATATCACCTACTTGTTTTGCATAGTATATAAAACATCGATGCAAGACTATAACCAGTCTGGTTTATATGACGAAACAGATTCCATTTGCCTTCAAGGGCAAAATAGATGTAAAAAAATTATATGAATGGAGCACCGAAAATCAGTGATGACACCAGGTGTTCAAAAAAAGATTAACTTCCTTCCCCGTAAAACCTTATCATATATATTGTTCCCAAGAGCGATTTCTTACCCTATTGTAAGATACAGAACTACATATCATAATCAACAGGCCTTTGTTGATGGAGTCTAAAGAGAACATAGATGTTACACTACTGCCTAGAAGTTCATTCCCCTTACACGCATGGGCAACGCGTTACGCAACCAGTGTGCATCGGGTTGGTCACGCGTGTCTGTAACCGTCTGTAGTACGACTTTCAGTGATAATATGTATGAGGTTTGGCGGCGCATTGTTTTTATTGGACCCTAATTACTTTATGATGACTTGGACTCTTTATCACAGCTCCATAGCCGTGAGGCTGGAAAAGAGCAGCATGTAATTAATGAGGGTGGGTTATATCATTGAGGATACACTTGAGGGAGAGAATACTAATTACCGTAGTACAGGAAGAGACCTGTAGACGTAAGCGCGGGGTTGTGTTTTAGCTGGCCGTTCGATAATGGCCGCCAGGAGAAGTGAGCTTTGATTGCGTCATCTAAAATAAATAATAAGATACAGCAGTGTTATTTTCACGGTCTGTTGAATAAACTCCCAGTGCAACGGTCAATGTATCTTCTACTTGATCCTTGATACATCATTTTGGCATTCACAATATATAGTATTTCAACGTACAAAAGAGCACTGATCTAAAGCAATTCCGCGGGAGTAGTTGTTACCTGTGCATTACTGTATTTTCCCAGTGAGTACCCGGATGATATAGCAGAAATCTAGACTTGTTCGCGACCTGTGCTCGCCATTCGTAAGCGCATTTTTATTGAAAGTAGAAGGACATATGGTCACACTGATCAACAAAAATTAAATACAGTTTTTGAAATGTAGGTATATTTGTGGGGAGCATCGGTAATGGTGATGCAGTTTTGATAAGTCACTTGCTTGGTAATTGTGCAATCTTCGTGTACACTATTTTGACTTGCAACACAAAGTAAATATTTCATCTGCACATTGCTTATTTTACCGTGTGTATATGTTTACATTCAAAATGTAAACAGATTTCACTAAGGAAATGTATTAAACGCCTAAATATTCAGTTTATTTTACAAATTAACTGAAAAATATGTCCATCTATATTAATATGATAACGAATTCCAAATATTTGTTTATGTTTAATATCATCACCAAGTACAGTTCTGTATTGTTTGGCTTCTTTTCTTAGCATAATTAATATATTGTGATGTGTTTAAGCTCTTTTGATCGTCTTTATCATTTTTAGTCAGTCGGTTAAATAAATGAATGGACTATTCAGTCAATTTGTAAAATGACTGAAATATTTAGATATTTAATAAATTGCCTGAGTGAATCATATTTTACACATTGACTGGAACATACACACGCTTACAAAAGAAAATACTTGTGAAAACAACGTCTATCGCGCATCGAAAAACTTCCCAACCAAACGGAAAGGAACAAGAATGATTCTGTTCAAAGCTGCAGCGAATGAATGAAAACAAAATGCAAATATCATTATTACAACCTACCAAAGTTATAATGTATCCGGGAATATCAACATAAAGGAACAATATCCATTGCGTTTGCAGCTGTACAAAAATACTTATTCGATGTCAAATGTCTATGTGAGAATCAAATACTTTAATAATAATTATTTGGAAACAATATTTGGAATATATATGAAATATATTAAAATATTTAAATATATCGTTTTTAAACGTTATTTAAATGTATCGAATATTATAACCCGTGTCTGTTTCTTAACTGATCACTTAGTTTGTTTCAATTGTTTCACATAGGTGCCAAGTTAGCTGAGAAAGCCCACGTGACAACTATTTTTATAATGTCCACGGTTCTTAAAAACATACATTGAGTTAGATAACAATGAACAACCAGTCAGTGTATTATCGGTTATCCTTTGAACAAAGTATGTTGTTTTTACATCTGTACTTCACGCCATGATATGAGTGTATTCCCTAGGTTTAGTAACCCTACCTTCACATGTAAACACTTACTTTTGACATATCCACTGTGCAAGATAACTGTAATTAATCAATCAACGTATTTCCTGTTGATCCTTTGATGTCTCGGAATGATCAGTTGATTTACAAAAAAAGTAAATCAACTGATCATACATCTCTTGCTGGGCTGCCACGTGCATAATTCACATTCCACCTCACTTCAAACCTGGATTTAGATTAAATAATTACCCCAGGTACAAGAAAGACCAAATTTGAACCTTTATCCGGTAATCTGAGTGGTGCTACAACTGAGTATACATAATATAAATTCATTAACTGAGCAGCATGTGAATTACGACAAATACACAAGTGTAGGGTTATACCAGAAAATGTGGATGACAACAAGGGAGTAGTAATTGTATCATCCACGCAATCCGAAGTCCGCAAATGCTTTCACTCAGGGATACTTTTTTTATTATCAAACTGTAACAATCAGGGGTATTTCCAAATAACGACATCCGATGAGCTTTCGCCGTTATTTGTCTGTTTGTTTAGGCTGAAGAAATTAATTACCATGCGCCCTTTGTTGAAATCTTCATAGATCACGGGTAACCAATCAGATTTCAAAAATGCGTAAGTTTATTTAGCTGTCCTTGCAGACTGGTACCCCAGTCTCTTGTCACGCTCGGTTGCGTTAACGAGCAAATTGACTCACGGCAGCTAGTAAGCCCAAGCGGAAATCCAAAGGTCGTATTACCTGAAGAATCAACCTTCATTTGCGAAATATCTACTGCTCTTAAAATCAATATTTCTCCCAATACTAAAATTCAGAACTTCCTAACCAAGGATTACCAGTTGAAACTGGTCGATGGCTGAACATTCCCAGGGAGGACAGCCAGTGTCCACTCTGTGATTCTATCGGTGTGGGAGATGAATTGCATTATTCATTCCGATGTGAAGCTTTACACCAACGGCGATATGAACTCTTAAATAAGCAATATCTTAAGTTTCCAAACATTTAAGAAAATTATGACCACTAACAGTGTAAGAAATCTAAAAGGCCTATCCAAATTCCTTAACAATGTGTACAATACAATTGGTAAATTGTATTAGTATCCCCGTATCCTATTTTTATTATTTTTGTTAAATTGTACATAATAAAAATTGTAGATAATTGTATGTCATGTTATTCTAAGAATAAATAAGTTTGAGTTTGAGTTCGACACCCGAGAAGAAGCCAGAGATTAGTGCTCCTTTTTTAATAGTTTACAATCATGTGTTTTAGGGTTAGCTGTGTTGGCTTAAACGTATTTTTATTTCAAATGAAATCTGGATCGGTAAACAAGCAAAACTTGCTTATGTAATACCTCTCCAGGTAACAACTTAACAACAGCTGGATATATATATATATATATGAGAGTGATGAACATAAACATACAAAATGCACAAATGAAATACACGAAGCCAGTACACTGAAGCAAGTGGTGTCTGTGAAATAAGGTAATGCAGTTTTCCTTTACTACATGCATAAAATTAAGCTACTCAAACCTTTTGCTTTTGACAATGATGTCATGAACTGATTTAAGAAGAGTCATGTTTGTAGAACTGCTTAACTACTGCCATGTAATATCATGTTTAGACCATACCCATGTGTGTAGAAATACACAGTGTTTCTGATATTATCGTATTTTTTAACAGATATAGAAAAAGTGAATTGCATCTTCAAGGTGATATCCACAAGTGCAGTCTGGTATGTCTGATACATGTCGTCTAAACTTATCAGCGTTTAAGTCACTGCAGCCGAGCCTAAGGCGACAGTGGACAATTTGGCATGATCTATGAAAATATTTGAAGTCAAAATTATTAATAATTGCATCAGAACGATTAATTAAGGATTTGATTTCTTTTAATGAGCGAGCGTTAGTTACTTCATCGGATAGAGGGTTCCGCAGGTTGATCATATCCAGAAGAAATGATAATAAGCATAGGTCTGTGTTCTACATTTGATTGTTTGTATGTTGAATCTTTTTCTAAGGTTATATTTGCTGTTATCAGAGAATTGAATATACACTTTTCAAATATTTTGGCTAAGCAACTTGTGAGTGCTACAGGTCTATGATTTGGGCATTCATGTTCATCGCTGACACTGACACCGCATCAGCCCGGCAGTGGACTTGACACAGTTATTTGCGCACTGATTATATAACTCCTACAGACAGGTGGGGTGGTTGTTCAAAGCGAAACGGACGACCCCGTCTGTTATCTAATAAATGCTGTGCGGCGCCTTTGATCTTGCCCCCAACCATACACCTTATAGTAGTAAACGACGATCAGGATGGCCTGGAAATAAACACAATTCTGTCTGCCCAGTGTATCCACAATTAACTAGAATGCTTCATATCTACAAATATATATATAGAAAATTGCATCAGTGTGGTTTATCATGTACAATGCTTTCTTACGCTTGGTGAGGCAGACTGAAATTGAACATTAGGATAACGTCAGCAGGGATAAAAGAGGTCATACCAAAGAACTTTATTTACTAGTGGAAAAATCAGACATTCCGATCAACCACTACAAGCCCCGGCCGGATCTCAAGGTTGACCAGATCAACACCCCAAAGGAATATCTCTACGCCAAACAAGGAGTCCCTTTCGTCATGGTGCACAAGAAGGGGGGACAGGACATCGAGTAAGACATCACAAACTACACAGACTTGTACCACTTCTTCCAGAGTAGTGGCGTACAGACCTCAAACCACTTCGTCGCCAATACCGCCGCCCTCCTTGCCAAGAGTCTCTACCAGAATCCCGACCCCCAGGATGAGAAGCTGACCAAGAGACTACTACAAGGACTTTTTTACCCTAATAGTATGAGTGCTTCCCCGTGTGCGAGATAGGCTAAAGTCGGAAAGCGCACGTTAAATCTCCGAGGTACCTATCTACCAGAACTTTATTTGCTGTTCTGGTCATACCTAAATATATGTAAGTTACGTACATGGGGAGGCTAGATAATTTACAGCTTACAGCAATATAGTGCAAATATTATGTTCAATAAAAGAAAACGTTGATAGATCTATAACACACTTTTTGTACTTTTAAACAAACTGTGGACTTTTCAGACATTTTCGCTTATTGTAATAACATCTAGCTAACCAATCATGTCTATCTATGAAATCTACAAGCATAGTTGCTGTCAAACCTAAAAAACATATACAGGGAGGTAAGTTTTGACTTGCCAAGCACCTTAAGGTGAGTTTACTTTTAAACTGTCAAAAGCTATTGTCCCTTCAATACTAGTATATGTCTAGAAGCTGTCTCTCGGACTATTATGAGTTATGATGTATTTTATGATATAACTGGGGAATGTTCAAATTAGTTACTGTAATTTAATCCAACGTTCTAACTGTCAACTGTCTCAACAGGATCATAGGTTTGCTTATATATCGCCTCCCTGTCTCTATGTCTTAAGTTGTTAATCAGTAACTGCGGTCCAAATGTATCAACTTATTCATCTATTGTTGCAAACTTGACTGATTTAAACATATCTTATTGATCATGAACTACTCAGTCAGTCAAGCACCTGTATCAGAAATGTAAAACCAGCCATGTTTCATGTAGTCCCAATATCACTGAAAAATGCCGATGTAACGTGACATATAAATTTACTCACAGACAATATATTTTTCGTGAGAGTGAAGCACAATTTTATTAAAGTTTTATTAACAATTTCATAAACTATAATAATATTAATATTAAAATTCATTATCACTTGCCAAGTTTATGAAAATGTCCCCACATATAAACAAGGATTTGAACTAAATTTGATCGTCTTTGACACTGAGGTTTATCCCCACTTTGCCAGCAAACTGCAGAAGATTAACAGTGAGTGAGTGAGCATCGTTTCTATGTTTATACAAGAAAAGATGTCATGCCAGAAACGCTCACAGTAGTTAGTGAGTAAACTCACGACCTGTCATGACCTGGTTGAGTGACTTCCTCCAATCAACATGAAAGGATTACCCACAGAGAAAGAAAGTATTAAAGTCATCCATAAATCTTCTCCTAACGTAGTACTCCAAATTCTAAATGCCTCTCAAAGAAGGATTAAAATCCTAAAGATATCCTATCTACGTGGTATAGGTACTCACAACCTCTAATAATAAACTGTTACGTTTGGTATCCCCAGCAATACTCACCATGGTCATTGGGCAAATGTAAAAATCACAAACCCTAACGAGATTCTGTCAACATGGTCACACCCGGTGATTGTGAAGATCTCAAATTCTATCAACTGTCAGACAGCATGGCTGTTCATATTCATTTACAACATCCTCTTATAATTAGTATAAAAGTGTCCCACACAAAACCTTCTTTTATTTATTCTTTCAAAATACAACACAGAAAGTGGGGTGTGGGGAAATGGGACATATTCCTACGTGAAATAATGAGACATTAGTAGTGGTGACGGCTATATCATAACTGTACTGTCTAAAGCATAAATTTGGCGAACGAAAAATGTTATATTTGCAATCAAATGGAATGACTCGTGTGGGCAAATGAATATGTTCGCAATCCACAAACAATCATTTTATTAATGGCGAACATTTACCAACCCGCGACAATCGTGTCAACACGGGGGTTCCCCTAGCAATAAACTCGCATCTAAATTCACTACTGTTCTACTGTCGGCTAGCCACAATGGCTAGACTGGACCCTAGTGGAATGGTTCATGCCATAAAAGTCTAGCAACCGAACACTAATTAAGATGGGCCGACCTTGTATTTACGGTCTGGTGAGCACAGCTCAATGGCCGCTCATTAACTCAAATTTCACATCTCACTGTTTTGTTATCTCACTATTCATTTGATAAATTTGTCAACTTCAACTGGAACCCGGTCCCGTGTTACACGCGTGGCACACGCGTGTGCAACGGGTTGCACACGCGACGCACACACGTTGCACACCCGTGTCCAACGGGTGCTCACCCCGTGTGCAACCCGTTGAGCACCCGTGTCACATGCGTGTTACACGCGTTCTCAACGCGTGTTAGGGGAATGAACTTTTAGGCAGTAGTGTATGTAGTGTGTACATTATGTAATTTACCAGCTATTGCCGGCGAATTCCATTATATTTTTCCTTGTGAGGTTTTCAAAGTAAACAGACATTTGTTCATATCTAATAAGTACTTAATTTGGCAAGGTATGCTCTCTTTCCAACGCCCAGATCGTTCATCTAATTTGAAAGAAATGAAATCTTTTTCTCCGTTTAAATCAATTATATACTCGATAATGAGATCTACGAAATTGTGGCCATCTTATTGACTGTCAATATCAAATGTAAAATATGTGATGCATTGCTCCTGTTCCACCAGCGTTGGTTAAAGGAGAAAACCACTAGCAGTGGTTTATGGAGAAATAGAAACTACTGAAGTTCTGTAGCTAATGTCAAGCCAAATCGTTCATTTTGAAGAAGGTTGCATTTGTAAACTCATTTCAAGTTCAAAAACTGGTCGAACTGGTAAATATATCCGCATTAATATTTCATGACAATAAACATTTTGCTGGGGAGACTTCTCAGCATTATCTTTAACAAATTGATTCATTTAGACGAAAGAATGCAGGTTAATTTGGATACTCAGTCAGCATGTCCTCAGAAACAAGGATCCAAACAAAGAATGATCGACCAGTGCCAATCCAATTGATTATATGTCAGATAAAAACACGTTTCGGTAAACAAGACTATATTGAAGAAATACTGGTTCTTCCTGGTCATAATTAAAGTGTAGACGCACGTGGTGGGTGCCAGGATAATAGCTGAATTAACCTATGCTTTCTTTCAAAGATGATCTGTAATACATATTGATTAATAATAATAGTTCAGGGAAATCTCCTACATACCAGACTATATTAATAATGAAGTGTGAATATTGAACTATTTACCTAGAAGTTGACGGATGACAGAGTAGACACAATTTATGGACAACAACTTATCTTGGACCATATCAGCAACTGTCCTAATCACAACATCAACTGGGGCAACGTCCAAATCCTCTCCAACGACCTCTTTGAATTTACTAAAAGAAACCTAACAGTAGCAGTCCACATTCGCCGCCACAAGCCAACAGAGATCAAGGCTATTTCATCCCATCAGCCTACTATGAAAAAGATTTTAAAAAAATATCCTGTTAAATTGGCTTCATGTCCCTTTGGCTTCGATCGATGTGTTCTCTGTCCCTAATGTCCTTCTGTTGTCATTACTTACTCATGTTATCCCACTCATGTATGCAATTGTTGTTACTGTTAATCTTCCACCTAATGTATATATTCTGTACAATGTTCCTCATCCAGTCTTGCTTGACAACGGTATAATGATCTATACCGAAACGTCGCCTTTACAGTATGAAAGAAGTTGTTATCAATAAACAACTGGTGGCCAAATCGTCTAAGGTGCCGCGTTTTGCTGTGCAGAGTTGTGTTCCTCCAAAAACCAATGATTCTGTGTTCGAATCTCGGTTCTCCCCGATTATTTTTTTATGTTTGTCAGCACCATGCTCGTGGGTTTCACCGAAGTGGTAAACGTCTGAGTCCTGCATCACTTCGGGCTTTCCTCCAACATTAAGCTGACACGCCGTGATATAACTGGAATACTGTTAAAAGCGGCGTTAAACCCAACTCACTCACTCATTTTAATGGGTAGACGTTATGACTGCAAATAATCACACAACCACATTGCCTTTTAACATCGCACATTTATATGTTTATTATATTTGAATATTTTAAGACTTGTGATTTATGCTGATCGGAAGTAGTTGGGGAGCGCCAGATTATTTCATGCGACTATGGTTTATCTGTCTTGCCATGACAGACTGACTTTGGTTATTTTGGGAAGTCGGGTTTTTGTTGGGTTTTTGTTTTGAGTAGTAATAGCACGTATACAGGTATATATTAAATTATGGTATATAAAGTGATATGGGATACAGAAGACGGCATAACCATGGCGAACGTTCAAGTAGATGTACTATTTATTCAGAATTCTAAAGGTGGGTGGCATTTGCTATTTGCTGGACACAAGTTCATGATAAAGTCACGACGACAGACATCAATACACTGGAAATGTGCGTAAAGAGGATGTCCAGCTACCATCAACACCAAAGATGATCTCGTGACCAAATACAGTAATGTTCACAATCATTTACCTGATGAAGATAAGATTACTGTTGACAAATTTCTGGCAAATTTGAAGAATACAGAGCGCACAGAATCCCCAGATTATTCCCAGATTGTTCAAAGAGGAATTGTCAAGTAAGTACACCATACATTGTACAATTTTGTATATTTAGTTATTACATTGTACAGTTGAGTTATTTATCTAAGTATGCAAGTAAAACTGTCCTTTTGTGTAAGAATGATCCAAACCGAGGATTCACAGGTAAGATTCACATTGTTATACTTTGTTGGTCATTGTATAATTGTTATTTTGCTTCTGTTTCAGAACTGAGATCAGATGAAACTGACGAGGTAGTGCGGTCTGTCCCCAGCTACCAAAGTATTTTTTGTGCATTTTTGTCTAATAAAAGTATATTTTGAAATATATACAAATGTAGTTTGTAAATGTGTATGTATGTGATATTCCACAATTTGTATATGGATATACTTGAATCTTTATTTTTAAAACAACATCAATGGAAATAAAATGTTGAGCAAAAACACTTTCTTAGTTTCTATGACTGAGGCCGGACTACTGGGGACCATTACTGACAGACTTATATTTGAGACGACCCATCTTCTTTAACACACATGGTGGGGATTAACTGTTTGCCGGCTGCCTGACAAGTAGGATATCACCGTGACTTGTCCTGTAGTATTTTCTAAAACCTTTTGACCGTAACAGGGTTATTAGTGTATAGTAGCCCCAAGTCGGCCGGGCGATGTATACTATTACATAACACGTTTACACCGCTGGACACTTGAAAAAAATATTTTCTGCTTCTTTTGGAAAGTTTACAATTGCAATAAATGATATGATAAAATGCATGTTTACAACAAAAATGTGACCGATCCGTATTACGGGAACATTTTTGCGAATTGCTGTCAAATATAATATGTTTTTATTGGATTACTCGAGACGATTTATTGTAAATAAAAGCGACAACAACTTTTCCATATTGTAAGGAATGACTGCTATGAAGAAATGACAGCATTGGGAACCATTCTGCTTTTCAAAGTGTTTCCAAACATGTAATCGTTTTTTCAGGGCGCTCAATGTACTAAAGTATATTCAGATCAGGTATATTTCACATGGTAATATCAGTTGTTCTAGCTCACAGAGAAAAAAAAATTGGTAAACTTTCAAAACATCAGTTTTAAAATTCTTCCCAGGATCACCCATGCGCAGATAAACCCTGTGGAGATGACCACGTGTGTGTCCCTGTCACCAAGTCTACCAACTATGTATGTGTACACGTCGACACACATACAAACCAAGCAACCGGTACGAATCCTACTGTAGCAACTACTACACCGGCACCAACTTCAACACTGGCACAAACAACCAGGCCGACACTAACTACTACAACACCTGAACCAACTACAACACCAGAACCAACGACTTCAACACCTGCACCAACGACTTCAACATCTGCACCAACGACTACAACACCTGCGCCAACGACTACAACACCTGCGCCCACTACAACACCAACTACTACAACACCTCCATCTACTACAACACCAACTTCTACAACACCCGTCCCAACAACAACAACAACAGCACCCACTTCCACTACAACTGTACCAACTACCACTACACCTACAACTACTACACGTAAGTACACAAGAGTAAATCCTTGAAATGGGTTCCATAGGCAATATGTGCTCTGGGCAGTTCTTGGTCATGTCAGGTAGACAAATGACATGGAGATTCCGGGGCAGAAGAGATCCGAGCTTGCCGAGGATCGAGATCGTAGGACATGTGAGGAATGTCGGGTGGCCAAATAGGATAAGCGTTTGCGGATACCTGGGTTCGATTCCCCACATGGGTACCGTGCAGTGTTTTAAGCCCATGGCTGTTGTCCCCCGCAACGATATGGCTTGAATGGACCCGACATTAGCGGGGAACTCTTCACCCTCATTCGTGAAGAAAAGATATTTGATTCTACTTTGGTTTGCGTCAGTGACGAAAAACATGATGTGATGTTATCGGTAAGCCCGAGTACCCTTTCAGTTTACCAACTTTGTTACATGTTTCCTATCCGATGAATTAACATTACAACCTCAAGTTCCTAAATCGTTCGCTCATCTGGTCTGGGGAGCAATTATGTCGTAAAGAATCTTATTTCGGTTCTCTGATTTTTTTTGTAAATTGTTGTACGGCTGTTAAACAGGATGTAAGAAACCCTTGGCTTAATTACTGTTCTTTTCACCCAGATGATGGAACGTGCGTTGATAACAGTGACTGCAGTTCCCTTCCCTTCACAGAGTGTTCAGACAGTCTCTGCGTATGCACCGTTGGAAGTGACATGGATGATGCCACTGGCATGTGCAGATCATTAGCAGGTATATTGACACATCTTTTAATAGTAAGAGAACATCATCAATGTTAAAATCGCTTCAGTAGAATATTGAAATGATTAGGTAAATATTGAACACTATGACATTCTAAAGATAACATGACACTGATTGCTGTCGAAACTATTTGACTATTTAACGAGATTTCTCTCATTAAATTAAATGCGTCCTTACATGAAACAAACTTAAAGACATCAACGGCGGACAACCGGACAGAGAGCACTCAGTTTACAGATCAATCCAGTCAAAAGACACGAACAAAACAATTATGATTAAAAGTTTGCCGGTGGTCGGTGGTATCATCAGTGGGTTAAGACTTGGTTTTGTTCCTACAACTAAACAATGGAACCATGAAAAATGCAGCCACGTGTACCATATTCTTTACCTACCAATTCCGATTTGTTCACTTTCGATCATCTTTGTTGTAAAGCCACCATTTGGTCACTTTGTAATTCCCTTCATTCTTTTGAATGTTTTATAGTGAGTGAGTTATGTTTAACGCCGCTTTTAACAGTATTCCAGTTACATCGCGGCGTGTCAGCTTAATGTGGGAGGAAAGCCTGAAGTGATGCAGGTCTCAGACGTTTACCACTTTGGTGAAACCCACGAGCACGGATATGGTGCTGACAAACCTAGAAGCATAATCGGGGCGAACCGGGATTCGAACCCACAATCACAGGTTTCTGGAGTGCCCAAGGGACGCAACTCTGCACAGCGAGTCGCGGCGCCTTAGACGACTGGGCCACCCGTGCCCCCGAATGTTTTATAGGTAAAAGCGATAACATCGGGTAGCAAGTAATTTTAAGTGACATAAGAATAATGGTTGTCAGGCATTAGCAACATATTACCCATTAGCAAAATTATTTCAAGATATATTTTTAAAAATGCATCCTACACAGTTGAGCGTGTATTGAACAAAGTTAATCCCTGTATTGAACACAGTGAAAGCTGTATTAACACATCAAGTTTATAATTCCTCTTAAACAAGGAAACACCGTTGGCCCGGTGGTATTGCGGTGCAGAGTTGTATACTTTAACAGTATCAGGATCCGCTGATCTTTGGGGTCATATCCAGATTTGCCCTGATATGATTCCTTGTGTTTTCATAATCATACCCGCGCTGGTGGGTTTCACCAAAGTGATTTACACCAGTGACGTACATCACATCGGGCGTTCCGCCCACACGAAGCTAAGACGCCGCAACTCAAATCAAAATCTGTTTAAACCTATTTCAACAATTTACCACTATCCGTCAACTGGTTAAGCTATTTCTTTGAAAACGCTAATAAATTGTATTGTTACTGGCTCCTTCACCAGCGTGTCTGTTATCATTCAGCTTATAAAGGGCAATAAGTAAATACATAATTTGGAGATAAACTCTGTCTTCATTGTAGAATTTAATTAACTGTCGATTTAACCGCGCTAAATGAAAATTGGAACCGAATATTAGGCATAAATCGGCAGTAACTGGCGACACGTTTTCTTACACGTGTAAAATTAGCATCGATCGCTGTATATACATACACAATTATGTTAAGGGAATCATTGTTCCTGTCTGAACAATAGGTACACGTTTCGTTCCAACCCTTTAACACTGCATTAATCTTTGTATGTGTCCAGAGAATACTGTCAACCAAGAACAGGATATCGAACAGCATATACTATTTTGTCGGAAACGAAAGTGTTGCAGTCAAGAAATATGAAAAACTACTCAAAAGAAGTTATAGACCACCCGACTCTCTCAAATTACTATAGTCATTATGGTAATATGAGGGGCGGTGGGGTAGCCTTGTGATTAAAGCGTTTGCTCCTCATGCGGTGGGCCCGGTTTCAATTCCCAACATGGGCCGGGTGCAAAGTGTGAAGCCCATTTCTGGTGTTCCTCGGGTGATATTGCTGGAATGTTGCTAAAAGCGGCGTAAAATCAAAATCACTCACTCACTATTTTAATATGAAAGAATCGGGTGCTCTTTCACTTCTATCGAGTTGTATTATGCCACTGGATGCACGGTCAGATGGCTCCAAAACAAGAACATCCACATCGTCCAAGTGCAGTGGCTGACGTTTGATGAACAGATTATGGTTAAGTGTTTGCATTTGTTATTTCATTTTGCACGATGCATTAATACAGCTGTGTTGTTTCATTAATTGGTAATCCTTTCACACAATTGCAGAGTGCTCGTCCTTTGGATCTACCTTCACAACCTTCACGGATACTGCCATCTTGGAATATAATCTTGAGACCCATACATCGAAGACGTCAGCACAATGTGAACAATTGTGTCTAGAGGCCTCATTCGTATGTAAATCGTTTGAAATATATCACATCTACTGTGTCTTGCAGGAAGTCTCCTGGTATGACGTTACAGAAAGTGAACGTGGATATAAGAAAAATGTCTATCATAGCCAACGCAAATGTAATTGGTGAGCTAAGGTATTATGTCTAATGTCATTCTATGCTACTGGTTGGGGTAACAATCCAGAAGCTGAACATATGGTCTGTATATCGGTGAACGCAGAAGCACAGACATACCCAATGATTTCAAATGATATTTTCTGGGGTTTGCTGCTGGTTTTTATAATAATAATAATAATAAATCGTTTTATTTGGAACTACCTAATTTGGTCCAGATAACAGGGCAGAAATTAATTTATCCTCATGTTTGCTAGCCATGGTTGGTGTCCTGTATATAAAGTACCTGTGAATTAAAATCTTCGAACGGTTTGTTTGGGTCTTGTGTTGAAAACTATCAAATGGTGGGTCCCTTGAGCATCATAAACAATAATACATAATGAAGCGATATTACGTCATTCAGTCGTGGTCTGCATCATTTACTGTAACGTCACAGGATACACTGAAATATTAAACTTAAGGAGTTTGATAAGCATCTGCCTCGGAATCCTTACATAGACATTTTGGTTAACCCCTTGTTTAGCTTTACTGTATCGACCCGCTGACAGCCAGTTCGAATCACTTACTAACACAATACTGTGGGTTTCATCACTTGTGTAGCCCCTTCGATGAATTAGTGTGCACTGTATAACATGTTTGAATTTTGTGCCACATGTAGGTGCCACAAATATGTTTCAATGGTTAATTGATATGTGTCATTACGCGTGTTATAATTTCCTAATGACCAGTGTACTGACGGTGTTGTTTCAAATGTAACAACACCGGCCCAGTCGCTGAGACGCTGTAAATTCGCTGTGCAGAGTTGCGTCCCTTGGGTTTGCCTGAAACCTATAATCGTGGGTTCCAAATCCAGATTCACCAGGATTATGTTTCTAGGTTTGTCAGCAATATGCCGATGCTCGGTGTTTTACAAGTGCTGAAGACCTGCATCACTGATGCCAGTGATCATGCAAAGCTGTTCACAGCTGTGCTTAACCAACTAACTCACTTTCTTCTACTATATTCTTAATGAAAATTGACATCATCTTTGACAGTCTTTATGTGTTTCTACTTACGTGTTTACCTTACTTTATTACTATTGCATGTGAAATATGTGTCAAGCTGCTACGTTTTTCACGCACTGTTAATATTTACACTTCAATATGTGTATATGTTCATTATAAATTACTTCAATAGTTGAACACGCCGTTATAACCTCTTCACTAACACAAAATACAGTGATGTTAAATAAAACACTTAGTTGGAAACTGTTCCTTTGTTACGTTATGATACTACTACTAAACAGAAGACCCCTGGAGATTCCGGGATAGAATAGGTCTTCAGCAACCCATGCCATATTTGCCGTAAAAGGTGACTATGCTTGTCGTAAAAGGCGACTAACGGGATCAGGTGGTCAGGCTCACTGACTTGGTTGATAGATGTCATCGATCCCAATTGCGTGGATCGATGCTCATGATGTCAATCACTGGATTGTCTGGTCCAGACTCGATAATTTTACAGACCGCCGTCATATAGTTGGACTATTGCTGAGTGCGGCGTTAAACAACAAACAAACAAACAAAGAAACTAAAAAGAAAAAAGTATACACCCATGTCGGATCTCAGAATTAATTCACTTGGAGCATGTATTCACCCATAATCTTAATATTACCTATTGTCTTTTTGTGAGAACATGTAGACACATGTGGATGTCCTGATTTCCAATACAGACATCAACTCAATTAATCTATTGTTGGAAAGCACGTGAATAAATTCGTCCTACACGACAATGCGTCCATATGTCGTGACGTTGTTAGGTCAGAACATATAAACTCTTCAAAAGAAGAAACGCACAGGTAGTGTGCAGTTCATTGAAACTGACTACACAAAAAATCCGGTATATGAATTGGATATATGTTATTGGAAAATGTTGGTGGCCTGATATTCGACAAACGGTGGCTATAAAAGGCAAGCCTAAGCCAATAATTTGTCATTCAATTGTCAAAAAATTTAAGTTTGAAAATGGCGAGACTCATCTCTGCCGATCGGAACATCGCCATAGGACGTATCGGAAGAGGGGAATCGCAGTCTTCTGTTGCACGCCACTTCAACGTCCACCACAGCACCATTTGTCGCCTTTGGGACCGATACAAACAGTTCAATTTTACTGCAGACCGTCCGAGAACCGGCCGAAAAAGAGTTATCACCCCTGCACAGGATCGCTACATTCGACTATTCCACCTACGTCATCGCAATGCCACAGCCACGGAGACTGCAGGACGCATCACTGGTTTGAGGAGGATATCGGACCAGACTGTCAGGAACCAACCTTCGCGAGGCATGAATCAGACCCAGAAGACCAGTTATCGTTCCTGGTTTGCAACAGATCCATTGACAGCGACGCCTGCGTTGGTGCCATACCTTACAGCCTTGGAATCAATGAAACTGGAGTCGAGTGTGGTTTAGCGATGAATCACGATTGCTTCTTCTCCGGCGAGATGGAAGACAAAGTGTTTATTGTCGTCGAAATGAGCGGTTTGCCCCACATTGTGTACGAGAATTCGCCAATTTCGGTGGTGGTAGCGCCATGGTTTGTGGGGCCATTTCCTACACCACGAGATCTGACTTGTGGTTCAGGGAAATCGCTACATGAATCAAATTCTTCAACCTCACCTTCTTCCAATAATTGGGGCTGTTTCAACAGGACAATGCTCCACCGCACACAACACATGTCACGGTAGACTACCTTCATAATGCCAACATCAACGGCTTGCCCTTGCTGTCGAGATCTCCAGATGTCAAGCCAATCGAACACCTCTGGGATGAACTCGATCAACGTGTACGTCAACGTCAGAACACGCCGCAGACACTCCAACAACTGGTTATAAACAGAATGGCGCAGAATTTCGCAGGGCAGAATTCGTACACTTATCCAGTCACTGCCGAAGAGATGCAGAGCCGTGATTGCTGCCTCGGGCGGTCACAATAGATACTGAGTTCAGCGCAACCTTGTGACCTTATGTGACATGACATTGAACAGTTTTCAATGCCTTTGTACAACGACAACATGTTACTATCGAGCTCCAAAATTTCATATTTTTATCTATGATATGAAATTAAATATATCGACTTTCTATTTTTGAACAGTGTATGTTAAAACAATATATATGACTTCGCAAACAACGGAAACAATGGAAAAATTGTTATAATGGCTCGGAAAGAACTTCTTACATATTTTCAACTATATGCATGCCCGTATGGGTAATATATAGAATAATCTACCTGTGCTCGAAACTCGGAATTACAGATTATCTACCCCGAGTAAATGAATGGTGTTAATCCCGATCCATAGGCTGCGGACTTCATCCTTCATAAACGAGGGGGTTTCGAGTAGGTTATTTTACAAATTTTCATTGACAGTTTAAGAAGAAAGACAAAGAAAAACGTATGGAATGTCAACCCTACAGAGAAATGTCACTATGGGCAGCCTATTGTTCAGATGACGTAATATCAATTTTTGACGTCATGAACACTGAATGACGTCATATCGTATTTTCTCAACAGCAAAGCACTGTGCCATATGGCTTCAATTGACCAGTCAGCTTTGCGAATCGCTAAGATGCACATACCGGAATGTTATTACACCCATCTCATTCTACCCTTACGGGTAATAATAAAAAAATACGTGAGTGCCAGGATCCAATATTTATGGGTGAGAATTTCAACATCGTCATGTTAATGATCCTTCGTCTGTTAGCATTGAACTTACACTCTTGGGTTTCACCCAGGTGTTAATAGGTTACGGGTATTCCAGTCGGCTAAGATGTGGCTGTACGATCCTAGAGTGTACCAGAAACCTAAATGATCGTAAGTTCTTATCCCGGTTCACCCTGATACTGTTTCTAGGTTTGTCAGCACCATAGTCAACATAATCAAGGCAAATCATGGATTCAATCAAACGATGACCGAGTCCTCTTTCTCTGGCCATGGTTCTTGGTAGAGAGGATCTTGGTCTAATCCAAGCCAATGGGTGAGTGAGTGGCTTAAAATTTAAAGTCACATCGGCAGTAGTTCAGCCATATCGTGGCTAGAATAAGTTTTGCCTTAGAATATATCAATCATGGACAGTATAATAACCAGATTATCACAGATTTGTATATGTAAAACAGGGATTAGAGCATTGCAGAGTGAATGATGTGGTCTGACATACCCTCCACCCAATGATCAGACTTATCCAATCCACTGCTGGAGAAAGAGGAAGCTGAAGAAACCATCCACATTACACCATCATACATTCAACATGAACAACATTCTCCGATTCTGACCTCATGTCAACACCATTCAAATCAAATAATTACCAGGATTACTGGGATTTTATCGAAAAATATATATTGTCTCAGACATTTCTTAAAAAATGATTATGCTTCAGACTGCTAAAGAAAAAGAAAGTGTCTGTCACATAACATTCAAGTGTTTTTTCCAACAAAATATTTACCGTCATAGTTTTAATAAAAAAGCGATCTGGTTTTGCAGCTGTAGCTGAAAAATATCTAATCTCCAGACACGATTCCAGCTCCCCCAGAATATAAAATGATCGGTCCTTTATTTATGTTTCCATGTTGAGAGGAGCATCATTGTTGTACATTATGCAGCTCTCCTGCTGTGAAAAACGGATTTCAATCCTGCTTTATGTACACAGAACATTAGTAGTCAAATTTGCCATTTTTTACAAGAAAACACCCCTTCCTTCAATGGCGGATTAAGTTGAATGTTTTATAAAATATAGATTTGATAAAACTATAGCAATTAAGACAGAGTCAATACAAACGCCAAAAGAAACGCTAACCATAGCAACATATAAAGAAGTATGTACGTTAAGAAGAGATGTTTCCAATGTGTACCACTTAATGACAAAACTAACAAGCCATCAAGTATTACAACAGAGTGTCTTATTCTTATCACGAAACTGTACACGCTGATCCTGCATGAGACAAATGATGCATTTCGAGTTTTGAATCTATGACGTCACATGTCAGAAGGGAAAATTCCAATATATACAAAATATACAATTTTATATATTTGGTATTTCCAAAAATATACAATTTTGTATATGTAGGTAGATTTTACCTCTACTTCATTCAGTTTCATTCCACTGCAGACATTAATTCTCACAATATGTGGTTGCTATTGAAAATATAACTAATAATACCGTACATTATTACTGTATGTGACAATAATATTTTAAAACTATTTTCATTATGACAAATCTATTTGGAGTGTTATGAAAACATTTGTATTTATTTATGTTGACAGCGTCTTACATAATAAAGAAATAGAACATTTGAGCAGACTTTTGTAACAGTTAGATCAATAATATATATAACAAGTGCGCCACCTGTTTACAAATAAGAGGATCTATACATACAAGTAGTTCAGAGTAGTTTTAATCAATGACGGTGAAATAAATATATCATGAATACCGGCAAATATGAATGTATACAATGTAATATATATGTTATGGTATGGTGATTCTAAATCTAAAATAATGCGTGATATTGTTTTGACGAACAGTTGTATGCACTGTCCAATGTGATATTCCTACTTAAGTGTATAAAAAGGATGTTCGTTTAGTCAATTGACATGTGTTCATTTTAAACAAGGATAACTGTGACAGGACTACTAAGTTTGTCATCTGGTATAATGCACGTCCTCGATTAGCATAATTAGAACAGAGTATATGCGGATTCCAGTTAGCCAAGGCAGCCAGCATCAGTGGAGACTGTGAGCAGCTGGAGAAGAGGCGAGCAACTCAATGTGATTCATGAATTTGTGGAATTTTAATAAATAACCGAACGCCTGTCAAAAAAATGCATTCGAACAAAGAACACACAGAATCGCAGATTTTTCTATCGTACATTTGAGGGTGAACGCGTGTGATGCGTTCATGAGCATCTGTTCACACAACATACCAGTATGTTCGTTTGTGCATCGAAGCAATCTAATATCTCTTGAATATGAGTAATTCTTCATATATTATCAACATGTATGGTATTCGCGATTCTTTTGGCTGTGAGTATATTTAAAATTAACCTTACCTTGAATCTAGACTGGCACAAAATGGAAACTTTACAGTTACAATGAATTATATCTAATTCAAAGATAAACGACCTTTTGATAAACGTGATCTAACACTGATGGTTTTTGTCAATGTTAGTACATGTGTTTTCCTGCCTTTTTTTACTCCAGAGGATTCATAATATGATTGTGAAACGCTTACACATTTCAATGTTGATTGATAAATTAGATAACTTCAAACGTTTTACACTCGTGCGAAACATATGCAGAAGGAATATCTAGAATGATAGACATGACATCTTTGTAGAATATCTTACATTATCATATTTGAGCCACCTGCAACAGAAATAATATAGAGTCTCAGTAAACCTATAAATGAAAGATACTGCACGCGACGTTAAATATTAAAAGGCCATAGGCCTATAGTACATATCTTTAGGGATAGTGGATGGACATATTCATTACTATTTCTTTAAGTCACTCATCTTATCATTTCTAAATTTCATTGCATTTCATTATATACGCAGTCAAAGGCTTCAGTACATTGATATTTGTAGAAGACATTAATTCATTAAACTTATATATATTGGAAATTGGTACATTGATGGGTGTAGGTATATGATTCGTTAATCTGGTAAAATGGACAAATGATGAGAACAAAATGATACTCATTCTCTATCAGCTGTAGATTACACATTTTACATAATCTAATTTCTTTTGGAATTTTGAAATATCTTCCCCTTTCAATATTTAGTTCATGTGATGAACATCTGTATCTAGAAAATGCAATTCTATATTTGTACAAGAGTGGTTTCAAAAGATATTCTGCAGTTATAAAATGTATTTTATACAAATTAAAGAAGTGACATTTTGACGATAAAGCTAACAAACAATACCACTTTTGTATGTCAAATCTATGAGCCTTTGTGTACACAATTTCACCAAATGTTAAGGACAATCTACATTTTGACATTGCCAAGCATAACCAAAGCCTAAATCATTAATGAGCTTTTTAACTGAAGAAACTCAGTTTTGCTTTCCATTTTTGTCATACAATACCATCATTTCATAAGACTTTTTTGGGTTCCTAATCATTTGGCATCCGCCTTAACAAGTACCTTATGACTTTGATTTGTGCATTTATATAAAATGGAAACCTACCACATTCACCATATACAACTACATTGGGGGTGTTTATCTTTACTCCTACATATCTTTTGCATGCATGTACATGCATCCTTTTAATCAATTCTAGCTGATGTACTCACCAAACCTCAGCCCCATACAGTAGAATTGGCTTTATTTTCGTGTCAATAATTTAAAAAAAATAGATTAAAATTTACACCTTCAATAGACCTGACCAATAGTATCCCGTAGAGAATTTTCTTTGCTTGTGTTGCAGCCTGCATTGAATGAAACTTCCAAGATAATGTGATAGAAAAATGTACTCCAAAATATTTATAACTACGTCCAGATAACTGTCTTTGTTCAACCATTTCGCCCTTTTCTGATAACATACCGCCGTTTTTAAATACAATAACATTGGTCTTTTTGTGTTGATACTAACACCAAATTGTTCACAAAATCCAGCACATTTATCTGACTTTGAAGTCCGGGTACAGTACTCGAAAGCATTACGACATCATCGGCAAACAGAAGCAAAAATATTTTAACAATATCCATTACTTCTTACACAAGCCTTTACTTGTTTATAGATACTTGAAAATAGTTTCAACATCTTGCTGTTTACTCTTCGTAATTTAAGCAAGGCACAAATTCTATCACGGTTAACTGAGTCAAATGCTTTAGAAAAATCTGCAAAAAGCGCATAAAGTTTCCCTCCTTTACTCGATAAATAATGTTGAATTAAGGAATGCAACACAAAAATGTTGTCTATAGTTGAGTACCCCTCTCTAAAACCAGCTTGTGCCTCAATGATTCAGCCCAAAATACTAATCTTCTATTAATGATACCTAAGAATGTTTTACTCAGTATGCTTAATAATGTGATGCCTATGTAGTTATTGGTATCATTTACATTAACTTGTTTGTGAAGAGGAATAATAATGCCCACTGAACAATCTTTGGGAAAATTGGAGTTTTCAAAAATAGCATTAAACAACTTCTAAATATCGGAAAATTATATCTGATGAGTTTTTAAAAAACTCGGGTATTACGTTGTCAATGCCAGGCGACTTTTCATTTTTCAATCTTTGTATACTTGAAGTGATTTCTTCTCTTGAAATAGGAAAATCTAATATATCAGCTACTAAAATAGCCTCCTCACTGTCTATTTCGATGTCGTCCTGCAAATCTTCACTGTTGTTGTCAAATGAAAATAAGTCTCTAAAATATTTATACCAGGTATCTATCTATGTTTATGTTTCGTATATAAACCTGTCTTTTAACATTCAAGTATTTCCAGCCTGATTGTAAATTGATAAGGGTACTGCATCTTTAGTTTTCCTAAATATATTTAAGCACCTATATCTTTTTGAGGAATTCACACTCAATATCAAACCATTTCTTATCTGTTATACTTTGACCAACTTTCCTTCTCATATACATACCAATGCTTCAACCAAACATTGCACACTTTCATTGATGTCGGTTAATGCCACTTCCATTGATCTGTGAAGTAATTCTTGCACAGTATCAGAGTAAAATACATCATAAAATTGCTCGTTCTTATCATTGTCCCATACATACTTGAAACAATCACCTGCATTATTAGGTATTGCGTATCATGGAGTGCTAACAATATCCCTATCAAAAGTTGAGTAGTGTCGACCATCATCTCATAAGTGAGGGTATGACTGAGCCATTGTGACTGA
Source organism: Haliotis cracherodii (assembly GCF_022045235.1). NCBI lineage: Eukaryota > Metazoa > Mollusca > Gastropoda > Lepetellida > Haliotidae > Haliotis > Haliotis cracherodii. The sequence continues at coordinate 21,669,936 of NW_027266268.1, forward strand.
ACCATCAATTTTCATGGGACGAAATATTATAAAACGTTGATCCGGTAAAGGAGTACGGTTTATTTGGAATCCATGTAACACAAAAGGATGCATGCACTTTAGTTAGTGATTTAGAATAAATCACAAATAATGTATTATATTCAAATGAGAAACAATACTTCTTTACACATATAAAAAGTACATTTTAAGCTGTAGCTGTAGGATCACGAGGAGTACATGTGGGTTAATGCGTCCCGCGTTAGGTTTTATACCAGGTATAAAACCTAAAACCCAACTAGGGACGCAAAAATCCCTCTGTGACCCTCATGGTCCTGCTGCATCGAACTTAGTTTAATATGGTATTGTAAAATACTTCAAACAAATTCAAAATTGATAGGAAACAAATGTTCGATTGATCTGAGGATAACTTACGCTTTTCTACGTGATTTCCATTGACTCGGAAAAAGCGTGTGACTTTTTGCTTTGAAACGGGGTATAAGGGATTCATTCTGCTTGTCAGAAACCCACGTGCAACCTGACTTACACGTGGCGGGGTATAATAGGCGGGATACACAATGTTTTATCAAGATCACGTGGACCAATCAGATCCCATCATTCTGACATGGAGGTATGACAATGAAAGGTATCTATGAAACAGAAGGGTCAAAGAAGAGTAGAAAAAATTACAGCCTCGTCTAACATTCCAAAGACTAAAATATTTTTTGTTCCAATATCGATCATGTACCAAATATACCAAAATGTCAGACTACCAATATATATTTCTACACACAATACCATGTAATAAAAACAAAGGAGATATGGTTGCAGAGAAGCTAATATACGACAATATCTGTGGGATCTGTGCGACTGAAAGCGAATGACTCCACAGATCTATCTAAAATATCTGTTACAGATTCTTCAAATAAATTTCGATTAATTCAAAGGAGCTAAACAAATTGGATTAATAATTTACATGATACTTGCATGTTCACACATGTAATATTTGGGGGCAATCATTATTACTCGGACATTTTATAAAATGTCTTACAGATATTGTTAAGATCAAGAATTATATCCCTTAAATAATATAGTATTTTGAGACATTACTGCGAAAGAGGACCGTTTTAGAGGTTCACATTTGATATTCAGGGGTGGATGGAGAAAAAACGATTTGTTCCTGATGCTTGAAAAAAATGTGTTCTCAGGTTTAAAAGACAAATTGTCCACTTGCTGCATGTTCTGGTAAATAATATGTTGTGGGTAAATAATTAATAGTCCGTCTCTAGCTAGTTCTTAAGATATTGGGTAAACCTATATTGAGAAAGTGTTGCTGATTGTGTGTGCTCGTGTACGCTTTCCGTAATGATGATTGAGGAAAAATTGATGATGGAAGAAGAAATGATGAGGAGTAAACTACTGCCACGGAAGCAGTCGTATAATATTCACGTTAGTAAGGAATTGCTTTTCTTGATTACTTACAGACAAAAAAGTTTTGCAATTTAAATGTTGTAGTATTGTAAATATAATAATGTATATATACATAAAAAAAATCTACAGATGTTAATATATCGCCTAATATGATAATGTATAATGTGGTTACTTATATTTTGTGTGTGATTTAGGTGAGAGCATGAGGACACACCAAAGGGACTTGGTGTGTTGCACGTGCGAGCGTGTGCGCACGTGTATATGCGTTTATTACTTAGGGGGCATCTCAAGCTGGCAGGAAGTCTTGTCGATCATTCAACTCTGTTATTAGTCCCTATGCTTGTGATGGTGTATGGTTATTGTGATAACAGCCCAACATTTGTTTCTATGTGAGTGAGTGAGTGAGTGAGTGAGTTGGGTTTAACGCCGCTTTTAACAGTATTCCAGTTTTATCACGGCGTGTCAGCTGAATGTTGGATGAAAGCCCGAAGTGATGCAGGTCTCAGACGTTTACCACTTCGATGAAACCCACGAGCACGGACATGGTGCTGACAAACCTAGAAACATAATTGGGGCGAACCGGGATTCGAACCCATTGTTTCTATATAACAATACTCAAAAGTACTATCAAGTTTTTATCATATATGACGTTAGAGAGTTTCACCTGAGCACATGCAGTTCACCTACATGTTATTCCTCACACCAGCATCTGATTCCTTTTTCTTCGCGGGTGTTCTTGACAAAGAGGAGAGAAATTACTATGCTGAAAATGGCGGCGAAGTCGATGTATTGCTCAAGGCTATAGGGGGCAGTGAGGTGAGCGAAATATGGGATGAACCGTTGTATGAATATCCAGACATCCGGCTGTCAAGGAGGAATCAGACTATAGAACCAGTTGCTGATATTCAACGTTTCTTCGAAAGAAAGGTTTACTTCCGCTTCCGGCCTGTGACGCCAGAGCAAGCCGGCAGATATTTAGTAGTAGCCACGATGAGGTCTCCAAACGGCACGGGCACGGCAAAAGCTAATTTTAACATCAATGTCCTCAATGTCTGTTGAATTATAACGTTTATCAGGCTAATAAATCTTACTGATTATCAGTTTCCTTAATGAAGGACTGTCCTTTTAGTTGTTACTAAAAACTGCTGTATAAATCGAAGTCATACATTACGTTAATGTACAGAACACCTAATGACAGCAACTGATACGGAAATAATGTTTTAACATATAATTTGTAAGTGCCATATTAATTCTATTATCGTATCAAAATATTGAACATTGTACAATGTTACACCCTGACATAATTTTTATGTACTCAGATTATGATTTTGAATCACGTGATACCTCATAATGCATAAATGTGGCAGCTATTTTGGATTTCAATTGTGAAAACTTCCTCCTTGTAAACCTTGTGGATAGGAATGGTTACGAGGCTGAAGTTTATATAAACGATAACCTTTGCTGTATATTTCTTTCTGGAACTAACGTTTAATGAACACACTCAAACACATGGCTTGTTTTCAGGAAAACCATATTTATACTCAACCATGTGACAGAATGCACACATAAAAGCTGCATTTCGTGTTTAAAATATAAATAGATCGATCAAGACAAGGCATAACTGATAACGGTCTAAAACATACGTGCCAAGACGCTGTTGGGATAAGTTCCCTGTGTCACAAACTTGTCATGAGATCCGACTAAAATATATACGAGGACTGGTCATCGTATCCCTTCGATCTGAATTGGTGATCATACTATCTGGTTTGCCGGCCCCAGAGTATGAGCCGTATGTATTTATAAACAGAGTAGGGTGACTGTTTTCTCCTCTTTTAGCAATACTTTAGCTGCATCACAGTCCGGAAGATCCCGAATGGACTTCGCACAAAATATGTGGCTTCGAACCAGGACCTTTGGTATGACACGTGAACGAATGTCACTTAACGTGAATGAATGCCACTTAACGTGAACGAATGCCACTTAAAGAAGTGACACGTTAACGCTTCAATCACGTAACATTGCAGTTCATATGAACTGCATGTGCTCAGGTGAAACTCTCTAACGTCATATATGATAAAAACTTTTTGTTTGTCAGCACCATGTCCGTGCTCGTGGGTTTCATCGAAGTGGTAAACGTCTGAGACCTGCATCACTTCGGGCTTTCATCCAACATTCAGCTGACACGCCGTGATAAAACTGGAATACTGTTAAAAGCGGCGTTAAACCCAACTCACTCACTCACTCACTCACTCACTCACATAGAAACAAATGTTGGGCTGTTATCACAATAACCATACACCATCACAAGCATAGGGACTAATAACAGAGTTGAATGATCGACAAGACTTCCTGCCAGCTTGAGATGCCCCCTAAGTAATAAACGCATATACACGTGCGCACACGCTCGCACGTGCAACACACCAAGTCCCTTTGGTGTGTCCTCATGCTCTCACCTAAATCACACACAAAATATAAGTAACCACATTATACATTATCATATTAGGCGATATATTAACATCTGTAGATTTTTTTTATGTATATATACATTATTATATTTACAATACTACAACATTTAAATTGCAAAACTTTTTTGTCTGTAAGTAATCAAGAAAAGCAATTCCTTACTAACGTGAATATTATACGACTGCTTCCGTGGCAGTAGTTTACTCCTCATCATTTCTTCTTCCATCATCAATTTTTCCTCAATCATCATTACGGAAAGCGTACACGAGCACACACAATCAGCAACACTTTCTCAATATAGGTTTACCCAATATCTTAAGAACTAGCTAGAGACGGACTATTAATTATTTACCCACAACATATTATTTACCAGAACATGCAGCAAGTGGACAATTTGTCTTTTAAACCTGAGAACACATTTTTTTCAAGCATCAGGAACAAATCGTTTTTTCTCCATCCACCCCTGAATATCAAATGTGAACCTCTAAAACGGTCCTCTTTCGCAGTAATGTCTCAAAATACTATATTATTTAAGGGATATAATTCTTGATCTTAACAATATCTGTAAGACATTTTATAAAATGTCCGAGTAATAATGATTGCCCCCAAATATTACATGTGTGAACATGCAAGTATCATGTAAATTATTAATCCAATTTGTTTAGCTCCTTTGAATTAATCGAAATTTATTTGAAGAATCTGTAACAGATATTTTAGATAGATCTGTGGAGTCATTCGCTTTCAGTCGCACAGATCCCACAGATATTGTCGTATATTAGCTTCTCTGCAACCATATCTCCTTTGTTTTTATTACATGGTATTGTGTGTAGAAATATATATTGGTAGTCTGACATTTTGGTATATTTGGTACATGATCGATATTGGAACAAAAAATATTTTAGTCTTTGGAATGTTAGACGAGGCTGTAATTTTTTCTACTCTTCTTTGACCCTTCTGTTTCATAGATACCTTTCATTGTCATACCTCCATGTCAGAATGATGGGATCTGATTGGTCCACGTGATCTTGATAAAACATTGTGTATCCCGCCTATTATACCCCGCCACGTGTAAGTCAGGTTGCACGTGGGTTTCTGACAAGCAGAATGAATCCCTTATACCCCGTTTCAAAGCAAAAAGTCACACGCTTTTTCCGAGTCAATGGAAATCACGTAGAAAAGCGTAAGTTATCCTCAGATCAATCGAACATTTGTTTCCTATCAATTTTGAATTTGTTTGAAGTATTTTACAATACCATATTAAACTAAGTTCGATGCAGCAGGACCATGAGGGTCACAGAGGGATTTTTGCGTCCCTAGTTGGGTTTTAGGTTTTATACCTGGTATAAAACCTAACGCGGGACGCATTAACCCACATGTACTCCTCGTGATCCTACAGCTACAGCTTAAAATGTACTTTTTATATGTGTAAAGAAGTATTGTTTCTCATTTGAATATAATACATTATTTGTGATTTATTCTAAATCACTAACTAAAGTGCATGCATCCTTTTGTGTTACATGGATTCCAAATAAACCGTACTCCTTTACCGGATCAACGTTTTATAATATTTCGTCCCATGAAAATTGATGGTTCAGTCACAATGGCTCAGTCATACCCTCACTTATGAGATGATGGTCGACACTACTCAACTTTTGATAGGGATATTGTTAGCACTCCATGATACGCAATACCTAATAATGCAGGTGATTGTTTCAAGTATGTATGGGACAATGATAAGAACGAGCAATTTTATGATGTATTTTACTCTGATACTGTGCAAGAATTACTTCACAGATCAATGGAAGTGGCATTAAACGACATCAATGAAAGTGTGCAATGTTTGGTTGAAGCATTGGTATGTATATGAGAAGGAAAGTTGGTCAAAGTATAACAGATAAGAAATGGTTTGATATTGAGTGTGAATTCCTCAAAAAGATATAGGTGCTTAAATATATTTAGGAAAACTAAAGATGCAGTACCCTTATCAATTTACAATCAGGCTGGAAATACTTGAATGTTAAAAGACAGGTTTATATACGAAACATAAACATAGATAGATACCTGGTATAAATATTTTAGAGACTTATTTTCATTTGACAACAACAGTGAAGATTTGCAGGACGACATCGAAATAGACAGTGAGGAGGCTATTTTAGTAGCTGATATATTAGATTTTCCTATTTCAAGAGAAGAAATCACTTCAAGTATACAAAGATTGAAAAATGAAAAGTCGCCTGGCATTGACAACGTAATACCCGAGTTTTTTAAAAACTCATCAGATATAATTTTCCGATATTTAGAAGTTGTTTAATGCTATTTTTGAAAACTCCAATTTTCCCAAAGATTGTTCAGTGGGCATTATTATTCCTCTTCACAAACAAGTTAATGTAAATGATACCAATAACTACATAGGCATCACATTATTAAGCATACTGAGTAAAACATTCTTAGGTATCATTAATAGAAGATTAGTATTTTGGGCTGAATCATTGAGGCACAAGCTGGTTTTAGAGAGGGGTACTCAACTATAGACAACATTTTTGTGTTGCATTCCTTAATTCAACATTATTTATCGAGTAAAGGAGGGAAACTTTATGCGCTTTTTGCAGATTTTTCTAAAGCATTTGACTCAGTTAACCGTGATAGAATTTGTGCCTTGCTTAAATTACGAAGAGTAAACAGCAAGATGTTGAAACTGTTTTCAAGTATCTATAAACAAGTAAAGGCTTGTGTAAGAAGTAATGGATATTGTTAAAATATTTTTGCTTCTGTTTGCCGATGATGTCGTAATGCTTTCGAGTACTGTACCCGGACTTCAAAGTCAGATAAATGTGCTGGATTTTGTGAACAATTTGGTGTTAGTATCAACACAAAAAGACCAATGTTATTGTATTTAAAAACGGCGGTATGTTATCAGAAAAGGGCGAAATGGTTGAACAAAGACAGTTATCTGGACGTAGTTATAAATATTTTGGAGTACATTTTTCTATCACATTATCTTGGAAGTTTCATTCAATGCAGGCTGCAACACAAGCAAAGAAAATTCTCTACGGGATACTATTGGTCAGGTCTATTGAAGGTGTAAATTTTAATCTATTTTTTTTAAATTATTGACACGAAAATAAAGCCAATTCTACTGTATGGGGCTGAGGTTTGGTGAGTACATCAGCTAGAATTGATTAAAAGGATGCATGTACATGCATGCAAAAGATATGTAGGAGTAAAGATAAACACCCCCAATGTAGTTGTATATGGTGAATGTGGTAGGTTTCCATTTTATATAAATGCACAAATCAAAGTCATAAGGTACTTGTTAAGGCGGATGCCAAATGATTAGGAACCCAAAAAAGTCTTATGAAATGATGGTATTGTATGACAAAAATGGAAAGCAAAACTGAGTTTCTTCAGTTAAAAAGCTCATTAATGATTTAGGCTTTGGTTATGCTTGGCAATGTCAAAATGTAGATTGTCCTTAACATTTGGTGAAATTGTGTACACAAAGGCTCATAGATTTGACATACAAAAGTGGTATTGTTTGTTAGCTTTATCGTCAAAATGTCACTTCTTTAATTTGTATAAAATACATTTTATAACTGCAGAATATCTTTTGAAACCACTCTTGTACAAATATAGAATTGCATTTTCTAGATACAGATGTTCATCACATGAACTAAATATTGAAAGGGGAAGATATTTCAAAATTCCAAAAGAAATTAGATTATGTAAAATGTGTAATCTACAGCTGATAGAGAATGAGTATCATTTTGTTCTCATCATTTGTCCATTTTACCAGATTAACGAATCATATACCTACACCCATCAATGTACCAATTTCCAATATATATAAGTTTAATGAATTAATGTCTTCTACAAATATCAATGTACTGAAGCCTTTGACTGCGTATATAATGAAATGCAATGAAATTTAGAAATGATAAGATGAGTGACTTAAAGAAATAGTAATGAATATGTCCATCCACTATCCCTAAAGATATGTACTATAGGCCTATGGCCTTTTAATATTTAACGTCGCGTGCAGTATCTTTCATTTATAGGTTTACTGAGACTCTATATTATTTCTGTTGCAGGTGGCTCAAATATGATAATGTAAGATATTCTACAAAGATGTCATGTCTATCATTCTAGATATTCCTTCTGCATATGTTTCGCACGAGTGTAAAACGTTTGAAGTTATCTAATTTATCAATCAACATTGAAATGTGTAAGCGTTTCACAATCATATTATGAATCCTCTGGAGTAAAAAAAGGCAGGAAAACACATGTACTAACATTGACAAAAACCATCAGTGTTAGATCACGTTTATCAAAAGGTCGTTTATCTTTGAATTAGATATAATTCATTGTAACTGTAAAGTTTCCATTTTGTGCCAGTCTAGATTCAAGGTAAGGTTAATTTTAAATATACTCACAGCCAAAAGAATCGCGAATACCATACATGTTGATAATATATGAAGAATTACTCATATTCAAGAGATATTAGATTGCTTCGATGCACAAACGAACATACTGGTATGTTGTGTGAACAGATGCTCATGAACGCATCACACGCGTTCACCCTCAAATGTACGATAGAAAAATCTGCGATTCTGTGTGTTCTTTGTTCGAATGCATTTTTTTGACAGGCGTTCGGTTATTTATTAAAATTCCACAAATTCATGAATCACATTGAGTTGCTCGCCTCTTCTCCAGCTGCTCACAGTCTCCACTGATGCTGGCTGCCTTGGCTAACTGGAATCCGCATATACTCTGTTCTAATTATGCTAATCGAGGACGTGCATTATACCAGATGACAAACTTAGTAGTCCTGTCACAGTTATCCTTGTTTAAAATGAACACATGTCAATTGACTAAACGAACATCCTTTTTATACACTTAAGTAGGAATATCACATTGGACAGTGCATACAACTGTTCGTCAAAACAATATCACGCATTATTTTAGATTTAGAATCACCATACCATAACATATATATTACATTGTATACATTCATATTTGCCGGTATTCATGATATATTTATTTCACCGTCATTGATTAAAACTACTCTGAACTACTTGTATGTATAGATCCTCTTATTTGTAAACAGGTGGCGCACTTGTTATATATATTATTGATCTAACTGTTACAAAAGTCTGCTCAAATGTTCTATTTCTTTATTATGTAAGACGCTGTCAACATAAATAAATACAAATGTTTTCATAACACTCCAAATAGATTTGTCATAATGAAAATAGTTTTAAAATATTATTGTCACATACAGTAATAATGTACGGTATTATTAGTTATATTTTCAATAGCAACCACATATTGTGAGAATTAATGTCTGCAGTGGAATGAAACTGAATGAAGTAGAGGTAAAATCTACCTACATATACAAAATTGTATATTTTTGGAAATACCAAATATATAAAATTGTATATTTTGTATATATTGGAATTTTCCCTTCTGACATGTGACGTCATAGATTCAAAACTCGAAATGCATCATTTGTCTCATGCAGGATCAGCGTGTACAGTTTCGTGATAAGAATAAGACACTCTGTTGTAATACTTGATGGCTTGTTAGTTTTGTCATTAAGTGGTACACATTGGAAACATCTCTTCTTAACGTACATACTTCTTTATATGTTGCTATGGTTAGCGTTTCTTTTGGCGTTTGTATTGACTCTGTCTTAATTGCTATAGTTTTATCAAATCTATATTTTATAAAACATTCAACTTAATCCGCCATTGAAGGAAGGGGTGTTTTCTTGTAAAAAATGGCAAATTTGACTACTAATGTTCTGTGTACATAAAGCAGGATTGAAATCCGTTTTTCACAGCAGGAGAGCTGCATAATGTACAACAATGATGCTCCTCTCAACATGGAAACATAAATAAAGGACCGATCATTTTATATTCTGGGGGAGCTGGAATCGTGTCTGGAGATTAGATATTTTTCAGCTACAGCTGCAAAACCAGATCGCTTTTTTATTAAAACTATGACGGTAAATATTTTGTTGGAAAAAACACTTGAATGTTATGTGACAGACACTTTCTTTTTCTTTAGCAGTCTGAAGCATAATCATTTTTTAAGAAATGTCTGAGACAATATATATTTTTCGATAAAATCCCAGTAATCCTGGTAATTATTTGATTTGAATGGTGTTGACATGAGGTCAGAATCGGAGAATGTTGTTCATGTTGAATGTATGATGGTGTAATGTGGATGGTTTCTTCAGCTTCCTCTTTCTCCAGCAGTGGATTGGATAAGTCTGATCATTGGGTGGAGGGTATGTCAGACCACATCATTCACTCTGCAATGCTCTAATCCCTGTTTTACATATACAAATCTGTGATAATCTGGTTATTATACTGTCCATGATTGATATATTCTAAGGCAAAACTTATTCTAGCCACGATATGGCTGAACTACTGCCGATGTGACTTTAAATTTTAAGCCACTCACTCACCCATTGGCTTGGATTAGACCAAGATCCTCTCTACCAAGAACCATGGCCAGAGAAAGAGGACTCGGTCATCGTTTGATTGAATCCATGATTTGCCTTGATTATGTTGACTATGGTGCTGACAAACCTAGAAACAGTATCAGGGTGAACCGGGATAAGAACTTACGATCATTTAGGTTTCTGGTACACTCTAGGATCGTACAGCCACATCTTAGCCGACTGGAATACCCGTAACCTATTAACACCTGGGTGAAACCCAAGAGTGTAAGTTCAATGCTAACAGACGAAGGATCATTAACATGACGATGTTGAAATTCTCACCCATAAATATTGGATCCTGGCACTCACGTATTTTTTTATTATTACCCGTAAGGGTAGAATGAGATGGGTGTAATAACATTCCGGTATGTGCATCTTAGCGATTCGCAAAGCTGACTGGTCAATTGAAGCCATATGGCACAGTGCTTTGCTGTTGAGAAAATACGATATGACGTCATTCAGTGTTCATGACGTCAAAAATTGATATTACGTCATCTGAACAATAGGCTGCCCATTGTGACATTTCTCTGTAGGGTTGACATTCCATACGTTTTTCTTTGTCTTTCTTCTTAAAATGTAAATGAAAATTTGTAAAATAACCTACTCGAAACTCCCTCGTTTATGAAGGATGAAGTCCGCAGCCTATGGATCGGGATTAACACCATTCATTTACTCGGGGTAGATAATCTGTAATTCCGAGTTTCGAGTACAGGTAGATTATTCTAAATATTACCCATACGGGCATGCATAAAGTTGAAAATATGTAAGTAGTTCTTTCCGAGCCATTATAACAATTTTTCCATTGTTTCCGTTGTTTGCGAAGTCATATGTATTGTTTTAACATACACTGTTCAAAAATAGAAAGTCGATATATTTAATTTCATATCATAGATACAAATATGAAATTTTGGAGCTCGATAGTAACATGTTGTCGTTGTACAAAGGCATTGAAAACTGTTCAATGTCATGTCACATAAGGTCACAAGGTTGCGCTGAACTCAGTATCTATTGTGACCGCCCCAGGCAGCAATCACGGCTCTGCATCTCCTCGGCACTGACTGGATAAGTGTACGAATTCTGCCCTGCGGAATTCTGCGCCATTCTGCTTATAACCAGTTGTTGGAGTGTCTGCGGCGTGTTCTGACGTTGACGTACACGTTGATCGAGTTCATCCCAGAGGTGTTCGATTGGCTTGACATCTGGAGATCTCGACGGCAAGGGCAAGCCGTTGATGTTGGCATTATGAAGGTAGTCTACCGTGACATGTGTTGTGTGCGGTGGAGCATTGTGTGCGGTCCTGTTGAAACAGCTCCAATTATTGGAAGAAGGTGAGGTTGAAGAATTTGATTCATGTAGCGATTTCCCTGAACCACAAGTCAGATCTCGTGGTGTAGGAAATGGCCCCACAAACCATGGCGCTACCACCACCGAAATTGGCGAATTCTCGTACACAATGTGGGGCAAACCGCTCATTTCGACGACAATAAACGCTTTGTCTTCCATCTCGCCGGAGAAGAAGCAATCGTGATTCATCGCTAAACCACACTCGACTCCAGTTTCATTAATTCCAAGGCTGTAAGGTATGGCACCAACGCAGGCGTCGCTGTCAATGGATCTGTTGCAAAACAGGAACGATAACTGGTCTTCTGGGTCTGATTCATGCCTCGCGAAGGTTGGTTCCTGACAGTCTGGTCCGATATCCTCCTCAAACCAGTGATGCGTCCTGCAGTCTCCGTGGCTGTGGCATTGCGATGACGTAGGTGGAATAGTCGAATGTAGCGATCCTGTGCAGGGGTGATAACTCTTTGTCGGCCGGTTCTCGGACGGTCTGCTGTAAAATTGAACTGTTTGTATCGGTCCCAAAGGCAATCAAATGGTGCTGTGGTGGACGTTGAAGTGGCGTGCAACAGAAGACTGCGATTCCCCTCTTTCGATACGTCCTATGGCGATGTTCCGATCGGCAGAGATGAGTCTCGCCATTTTCAAACTTAAAATTTTTTGACAATTGAATGACAAATTATTGGCTTAGGCTTGCCTTTTTATAGCCACCGTTTGTCGAATATCAGGCCACCAACATTTTCCAATAACATATATCCAATTCATATACCGGATTTTTTGTGTAGTCAGTTTCAATGAACTGCACACTACCTGTGCGTTTCTTCTTTTGAAGAGTTTATATGTTCTGACCTAACAACGTCACGACATATGGACGCATTGTCGTGTAGGACGAATTTATTCACGTGCTTTCCAACAATAGATTAATTGAGTTGATGTCTGTATTGGAAATCAGGACACCCACATGTGTCTACATGTTCTCACAAAAAGACAATGGGTAATATTAAGATTATGGGTGAATACATGCTCCAAGTGAATTAATTCTGAGATCCGACATGGGTGTATACTTTTTTCTTTTTAGTTTGTTTGTTTGTTTGTTTGTTGTTTAACGCCGCACTCAGCAATAGTCCAACTATATGACGGCGGTCTGTAAAATTATCGAGTCTGGACCAGACAATCCAGTGATTGACATCATGAGCATCGATCCACGCAATTGGGATCGATGACATCTATCAACCAAGTCAGTGAGCCTGACCACCTGATTCCGTTAGTCGCCTTTTACGACAAGCATAGTCACCTTTTGCGGCAAATATGGCATGGGTTGCTGAAGACCTATTCTACCCCGGAATCTTCAGGGGTCTTCTGTTTAGTAGTAGTATCATAACGTAACAAAGGAACAGTTTCCAACTAAGTGTTTTATTTAACATCACTGTATTTTGTGTTAGTGAAGAAGTTATAACGGCGTGTTCAACTATTGAAGTAATTTATAATGAACATATACACATATTGAAGTGTAAATATTAACAGTGCGTGAAAAACGTAGCAGCTTGACACATATTTCACATGCAATAGTAATAAAGTAAGGTAAACACGTAAGTAGAAACACATAAAGACTGTCAAAGATGATGTCAATTTTCATAAAGAATATAGTAGAAGAAAGTGAGTTAGTTGGTTAAGCACAGCTGTGAACAGCTTTGCATGATCACTGGCATCAGAGCTTGGTGCTGGAGGAAAGCCAGCAGTGATGCAGGTCTACAGCACTTGTAAAACACCGAGCATCGGCATATTGCTGACAAACCTAGAAACATAATCCTGGTGAATCTGGATTTGGAACCCACAATTATAGGTTTCAGGCAAACCCAAGGGACGCAACTCTGCACAGCGAATTTACAGCGTCTCAGCGACTGGGCCGGTGTTGTTACATTTGAAACAACACCGTCAGTACACTGGTCATTAGGAAATTATAACACGCTTAATGACACATATCAATTAACCATTGAAACATATTTGTGGCACCTACATGTGGCACAAAATTCAAACATGTTATACAGTGCACACTAATTCATCGAAGGGGCTACACAAGTGATGAAACCCACAGTATCGTGTTAGTAAGTGATTCGAACTGGCTGTCAGCGGGTCGATACAGTAAAGCTAAACAAGGTGTTAACCAAAATGTCTATGTAAGGATTCCGAGGCAGATGCTTATCAAACTCCTTAAGTTTAATATTTCAGTGTATCCTGTGACGTTACAGTAAATGATGCAGACCACGACTGAATGACGTAATATCGCTTCATTATGTATTATTGTTTATGATGCTCAAGGGACCCACCATTTGATAGTTTTCAACACAAGACCCAAACAAACCGTTCGAAGATTTTAATTCACAGGTACTTTATATACAGGACACCAACCATGGCTAGCAAACATGAGGATAAATTAATTTCTGCCCTGTTATCTGGACCAAATTAGGTAGTTCCAAATAAAACGATTTATTATTATTATTATTATAAAAACCAGCAGCAAACCCCAGAAAATATCATTTGAAATCATTGGGTATGTCTGTGCTTCTGCGTTCACCGATATACAGACCATATGTTCAGCTTCTGGATTGTTACCCCAACCAGTAGCATAGAATGACATTAGACATAATACCTTAGCTCACCAATTACATTTGCGTTGGCTATGATAGACATTTTTCTTATATCCACGTTCACTTTCTGTAACGTCATACCAGGAGACTTCCTGCAAGACACAGTACGGGTAATACATTTCAAACGATTTACATATGAATGAGGCGTCTAGACACAATTGTTCACATTGTGCTGACGTCTTCGATGTACGGGGCTCAAGATTATATTCAAAGATAGCAGTATCCGTGAAGGTGGTGAAGGTAGATCCAAAGGACGAGCACTCTGCAATTGTGTGAAAGGATTACCAATTAATGAAACAACACAGCTGTATTAATGCATCGTGCAAAATGAAATAACAAATGCAAACACTTAACCATAATCTTTTCATCAAACGTCAGCCACTGCACTTGGACGATGTGGATGTTCTTGTTTTGGAGCCATCTGACCGTGCATCCAGTGGCATAATACAACTCGATAGAAGTGAAGGTGCACCCGATTCTTTCATATTAAAATAGTGAAGTGAGTGATTTTGATTTTACGCCGCTTTTAGCAACATTCCAGCAATATCACCCGAGGAACACCAGAAATGGGCTTCACACTTTGCACCCGGCCCATGTTGGGAATTGAAACCGGGCCCACCGCATGAGGAGCAAACGCTTTAATCACAAGGCTACCCCACCGCCCCTCATATTACCATAATGACTATAGTAATTTGAGAGAGTCGGGTGGTCTATAACTTCTTTTGAGTAGTTTTTCATATTTCTTGACTGCAACACTTTCGTTTCCGACAAAAAAGTATATGCTGTTCGATATCCTGTTCTTGGTTGACAGTATTCTCTGGACACATACAAAGATTAATGCAGCGTTAAAGGGGTGGAACGAAACGTGTACCTATTGTTCAGACAGGAACAATGATTCCCTTAACATAATTGTGTATGTATATACAGCGATCGATGCTAATTTTACACGTGTAAGAAAACGTGTCGCCAGTTACTGCCGATTTATGCCTGCTCGGTGTGTGTGCCCTAATATTCGGTTCCAATTTTCATTTAGCGCGGTTAAATCGACAGTTAATTTAATTCTACAATGAAGACAGAGTTTATCTCCAAATTATGTATTTACTTATTGCCCTTTATAAGCTGAATGATAACAGACACGCTGGTGAAGGAGCCAGTAACAATACAATTTATTAGCGTTTTCAAAGAAATAGCTTAACCAGTTGACGGATAGTGGAAAATTGTTGAAATAGGTTTAAACAGGTTTTGATTTGAGTTGCGGCGTCTTAGCTTCGTGTGGGCGGAACGCCCGATGTGATGTACGTCACTGGTGTAAATCACTTTGGTGAAACCCACCAGCGCGGGTATGATTATGAAAACACAAGGAATCATATCAGGGCAAATCTGGATATGACCCCAAAGATCAGCGGATCCTGATACTGTTAAAGTATACAACTCTGCACCGCAATACCACCGGGCCAACGGTGTTTCCTTGTTAAAGAGGAATTATAAACTTGATGTATTAATACAGCTTTCACTGTGTTCAATACAGGGATTAACTTTGTTCAATACACGCTCAACTGTGTAGGATGCATTTTTAAAAATATATCTTGAAATAATGTTGCTAATGGGTAATATGTTGCTAATGCCTGACAACCATTATTCTTATGTCACTTAAAATTACTTGCTACCCGATGTTATCGCTTTTACCTATAAAACATTCGGGGGCACGGGTGGCCCAGTCGTCTAAGGCCCCGCGATTCGCTGTGCAGGGTTGCGTCCCTTGGGCACGCCAGAAACCTGTGATTGTGGGTTCGAATCCCGGTTCGCCCCGATTATGTTTCTAGGTTTGTCAGCACCATATCCGTGCTCGTGGGTTTCACCGAAGTGGTAAACGTCTGAGACCTGCATCACTTCAGGCTTTCCTCCCACATTAAGCTGACACGCCGCGATGTAACTGGAATACTGTTAAAAGCGGCGTTAAACATAACTCACTCACTATAAAACATTCAAAAGAATGAAGGGAATTACAAAGTGACCAAATGGTGGCTTTACAACAAAGATGATCGAAAGTGAACAAATCGGAATTGGTAGGTAAAGAATATGGTACACGTGGCTGCATTTTTCATGGTTCCATTGTTTAGTTGTAGGAACAAAACCAAGTCTTAACCCACTGATGATACCACCGACCACCGGCAAACTTTTAATCATAATTGTTTTGTTCGTGTCTTTTGACTGGATTGATCTGTAAACTGAGTGCTCTCTGTCCGGTTGTCCGCCGTTGATGTCTTTAAGTTTGTTTCATGTAAGGACGCATTTAATTTAATGAGAGAAATCTCGTTAAATAGTCAAATCGTTTCGACAGCAATCAGTGTCATGTTATCTTTAGAATGTCATAGTGTTCAATATTTACCTAATCATTTCAATATTCTACTGAAGCGATTGTAACATTGATGATGCTCTCTTACTATTAAAAGATGTGTCAATATACCTGCTAATGATCTGCACATTCCAGTGGCATCATCCATGTCACTTCCCACGGTGCATACGCAGAGACTGTCTGAACACTCTGTGAAGGGAAGGGAACTGCAGTCACTGTTATCAACGCACGTGCCATCATCTGGGTGAAAATAACAGTAATTAAGCCAAGGGTTTCTTACATCCTGTTTAACAGCCGTACAACAATTTACAAAAAAAATCAGAGAACCGAAATAAGATTCTTTACGACATAATTGCTCCCCAGACCAGATGAGCAAACGATTTAGGAACTTGAGGTTGTAATGTTAATTCATCGGATAGGAAACATGTAACAAAGTTGGTAAACTGAAAGGGTACTCGGGCTTACCGATAACATCACATCATGTTTTTCGTCACTGACGCAAACCAAAGTAGAATCAAATATCTTTTCTTCACGAATGAGGGTGAAGAGTTCCCCGCTAATGTCGGGTCCATTCAAGCCATATCGTTGCGGGGGACAACAGCCATGGGCTTAAAACACTGCACGGTACCCATGTGGGGAATCGAACCCAGGTATCCGCAAACGCTTATCCTATTTGGCCACCCGACATTCCTCACACGTCCTACGATCTCGATCCTCGGCAAGCTCGGATCTCTTCTGCCCCGGAATCTCCATGTCATTTGTCTACCTGACATGACCAAGAACTGCCCAGAGCACATATTGCCTATGGAACCCATTTCAAGGATTTACTCTTGTGTACTTACGTGTAGTAGTTGTAGGTGTAGTGGTAGTTGGTACAGTTGTAGTGGAAGTGGGTGCTGGTGTTGTTGTTGTTGGGACGGGTGTTGTAGAAGTTGGTGTTGTAGTAGATGGAGGTGTTGTAGTAGTTGGTGTTGTAGTGGGCGCAGGTGTTGTAGTCGTTGGCGCAGGTGTTGTAGTCGTTGGCGCAGGTGTTGAAGTCGTTGGCGCAGGTGTTGTAGTCGTTGGCGCAGATGTTGTAGTCGTTGGTGCAGATGTTGAAGTCGTTGCTGCAGGTGTTGAAGTCGTTGGTTCTGGTGTTGTAGTTGGTTCAGGTGTTGTCATCTGTGTCGGCGTTGAAGTTGGCGCAGGTGTTGTAGTTGGTTCAGGTGTTGACGTCTGTGACGGCGTTGTAGTTGGCGCAGGTGTTGTAGTCGTTGGTGCAGGTGTTAAAGTCGTTGTTTCAGATGTTGTAGTCGTTGGTGCAGATGTTGAAGTCGTTGGTGCAGGTGTTGAAGTCGTTGGTTCTGGTGTTGTAGTTGGTTCAGGTGTTGTCATCTGTGTCGGCGTTGTAGTTGGCGCAGGTGTTGTAGTAGTTAGTGTCGGCCTGGTAGTTTGTGCCAGTGTTGAAGTTGGTGCCGGTGTAGTAGTTGCTACAGTAGGATTCGTACCGCTTGCTTGGTTTGTATGTGTGTCGACGTGTACACATACATAGTTGGTAGACTTGGTGACAGGGACACACACGTGGTCATCTCCACAGGGTTTATCTGCGCATGGGTGATCCTGGGAAGAATTTTAAAACTGATGTTTCGAAAGTTTACCAATTTTTTTTCCTCGGTGAGCTAGAACAACTGATATTACCATGTGAAATATACCTGATCTGAATATACTTTAGTACATTGAGCGCCCTGAAAAAAAACGATTACATGTTTGGAAAAAACTTTGAAAAGCAGAATGGTTCCCAATGCTGTCATTTCTTCAAAGCAGTCATTCCTTACGAATATGGAAAAGTTGTTGTCGCTTTTATTTACAATAAATCGTCTCGAGTAATCCAATAAAAACATATTATATTTGACAGCAATTTGCAAAAATGTTCCCGTAATACGGATCGGTCACATTTTTGTTGTAAACATGCATTTTATCATATCATTTATTGCAATTGTAAACTTTCCAAAAGAAGCAGAAAATATGTTTTTCAAGTGTCCAGCGGTGTAAACGTGTTATGTAATAGTATACATCGCCCGGCCGACTTGGGGCTACTATACACTAATAACCCTGTTACGGTCAAAAGGTTTTAGAAAATACTACAGGACAAGTCACGGTGATATCCTACTTGTCAGGCAGCCGGCAAACAGTTAATCACCACCATGTGTGTTAAAGAAGAGGGGTCGTCTCAAATATAAGTCTGTCAGTAATGGTCCCCAGTAGTCCGGCCTCAGTCATAGAAACTAAGAAAGTGTTTTTGATCAACATTTTATTTCCATTGACATTGTTTTAAAAATAAAGATTCAAGTATATCCATATACAAATTGTGGAATATCACATACATACACATTTACAAACTACATTTGTATATATTTCAAATTATACTTTTATTAGACAAAAATGCACAAAAAATACTTTGGTAGCTGGGGACAGACCGCACTACCTCGTCAGTTTCATCTGATCTCAGTTCTGAAACAGAAGCAAAATAATAATTATACAATGATCAACAAAGTATAACAATGTGAATCTTATCTGTGAATCCTCGTTTTGGATCATTCTTCCACAAAAGGACAGTTTTACTTGCATACTTAGATAAATAACTCAACTGTACAATGTAATAACTAAATATACAAAATTGTACAATGTATGGTGTACTTACTTGACAATTCCTCTTTGTACAATCTGGGAATAATCTGGGGATTCTGTGCGCTCTGTATTCTTCAAATTTGCCAGAAATTTGTCAACAGTAATCTTATCTTCATCAGGTAAATGATTGTGAACATTACTGTATTTGGTCACGAGATCATCTTTGGTGTTGATGGTAGCTGGACATCCTCATTACGCACATTTCCAGTGTATTGATGTCTGTCGTCGTGACTTTATCATGAACTTGTGTCCAGCAAATACCAAATGCCGCCCACCTTTAGAATTCTGAATAAATAGTACATCTACTTGAACGTTCGCCATGGTTATTCCGTCTTCTGTATCCCATATCACTTTATATACCATAATTTAATATATACCTGTATACGTGCTATTACTACTCAAAACAAAAACCCAACAAAAACCCGACTTCCCAAAATAACCAAAGTCAGTCTGTCATGGCAAGACAGATAAACCATAGTCGCATGAAATAATCTGGCGCTCCCCAACTACTCCCGATCAGCATAAATCACAAGTCTTAAAATATTCAAATATAATAAACATATAAATGTGCGATGTTAAAAGGCAATGTGGTTGTGTGATTATTTGCAGTCATAACGTCTACCCATTAAAATGAGTGAGTGAGTTGGGTTTAACGCCGCTTTTAACAGTATTCCAGTTATATCACGGCGTGTCAGCTTAATGTTGGAGGAAAGCCCGAAGTGATGCAGGACTCAGACGTTTACCACTTCGGTGAAACCCACGAGCATGGTGCTGACAAACATAAAAAAATAATCGGGGAGAACCGAGATTCGAACACAGAATCATTGGTTTTTGGAGGAACACAACTCTGTACAGCAAAACGCGGCACCTTAGACGATTTGGCCACCAGTCGTGTGGACACAATTTATTGATAACAACTTCTTTCATACTGTAAAGGCGACGTTTCGGTATAGATCATTATACCGTTGTCAAGCAAGACTGGATGAGGAACATTGTACAGAATATATACATTAGGTGGAAGATTAACAGTAACAACAATTGCATACATGAGTGGGATAACATGAGTAAGTAATGACAACAGAAGGACATTAGGGACAGAGAACACATCGATCGAAGCCAAAGGGACATGAAGCCAATTTAACAGGATAATTTTTTTTAATCTTTTTCATAGTAGGCTGATGGGATGAAATAGCCTTGATCACTGTTGGCTTGTGGTGGCGAATGTGGACTGCTACTGTTAGGTTTCTTTTAGTAAATTCAAAGAGGTCGTTGGAGAGGATTTGGACGTTGTCCCAGTTGATGTTGTGATTAGGACAGTTGCTGATATGGTCCAAGATAAGTTGTTGTCCATAAATTGTGTCTACTCTGTCATCCGTCAACTTCTAGGTAAATAGTTCAATATTCACACTTCATTATGAATATAGTCTGGTATGTAGGAGATTTCCCTGAACTATTATTATTAATCAATATGTATTACAGATCATCTTTTGAAAGAAAGCATAGGTTAATTCAGCTATAATCCTGGCACCCACCACGTGCGTCTACACTTTAATTATGACCAGGAAGAACCAGTATTTCTTTAATATAGTCTTGTTTACCGAAACGTGTTTTTATCTGACATATAATCAATTGGATTGGCACTGATCGATCATTCTTTGTTTGGATCCTTGTTTCTGAGGACATGCTGACTGAGTATCCAAATTAACCTGCATTCTTTCGTCTAAATGAATCAATTTGTTAAAGATAATGCTGAATAGTCTCCCCAGCAAAATGTTTATTGTCATGAAATATTAATGCGGATATATTTACCAGTTCGACCAGTTTTTGAACTTGAAATGAGTTTACAAATGCAACCTTCTTCAAAATGAACGATTTGGCTTGACATTAGCTACAGAACTTCAGTAGTTTCTATTTCTCCATAAACCACTGCTGGTGGTTTTCTCCTTTAACCAACGCTGGTGGAACAGGAGCAATGCATCACATATTTTACATTTGATATTGACAGTCAATAAGATGGCCACAATTTCGTAGATCTCATTATCGAGTATATAATTGATTTAAACGGAGAAAAAGATTTCATTTCTTACAAATTAGATGAACGATCTGGGCGTTGGAAAGAGAGCATACTCTGCCAAATTAAGTACTTATTAGGTATGAACAAATGTCTGTTTACTTTGAAAACCTCACAAGGAAAAATATAATGGAATTCGCCGGCAATAGCTGGTAAATTACATAATGTACACACTACATAACATCTATGTTCTCTTTAGACTCCATAAACAAAGGCCTGTTGATTATGATATGTAGTTCTGTATCTTACAATAGGGTAAGAAATCGCTCTTGGGAACAATATATATGATAAGGTTTTACAGGGAAGGAAGTTAATCTTTTTTTGAACACCTGGTGTCATCACTGATTTTCGGTGCTCCATTCATATAATTTTTTTACATCTATTTTGCCCTTGAAGGCAAATGGAATCTGTTTCGTCATATAAACCAGACTGGTTATAGTCTTGCATCGATGTTTTATATACTATGCAAAACAAGTAGGGGATATTTTGTTTTAAGGTGAAACTACAGGAATATACACCAATGTCTGGCAATGAAAGTAAGTTATTTATGTGACAAGAACATTTCCCGCAGAAATCAAGCTCCCAAACTCAAACTTGTGAGAGTCATGAAACACGTGACCTCAGGGGTGGTATGCCAGATTTATCACTGCCGGTTGTGGGGAAACGCATATTGTTTTCTTGGGACACCAAAAGCTCAAAGACACATTATTGAACACATTTAATCATTAAGGAAGCAACATCTTTGATCATACGACGTTTTCAACGCGCTCAACGTTTACATGCCGTTGGCATGTTGCAGTTGGATACACGTCAGAATAGTGTTACCCAAACACTGCATGCGTCTCAATACGTCATCAGCAGTATGTACGCAATACTTCCAACACCAAAACATTCATGTCATCAATTACCAGCACTCAGTCCTGACTTTTTCCCAAATGAACATGCCTTGGACGTCATTCGTAGACGTCAACGTCAACGTCCACCCACCTCAATGGCCTCGGTGTTGCTTTCACTGATGAGGGGAACAGCATGAGTCAAGCTGACATTGAAGCATGCCTTTCATGCATGTCAGAGGTTGTTTTACTCGATATTAGTGACATTTGCTACAAAAGACAAATTTTGAGTTTGACCCCCGACCTCCTTAACGACCTTGTGCGCCACCATCTCATCACACCAACCATAAGAACCTATTAGATCTGATCGCCTACTCCCCAGCAGATGTGATCATATCATTTGTCAACATCATTTAGACCAAAAGACATGTCTTGATGAGTTCCACTATACCCTACATTTTTGTTACAGTATATTTAACAAATTGATAGTGATTACCTTTCGAACAAGCTAAAATATCATACTAAAATATCGTTACAATTTGATAAAACAAAAATAGCCTGACATGTCAGCTGTTTACCAAGAACTAGAGAAACTTTACCGGATCCCAATGCATGTTCCCAACATAAAGACAATAATGACAAACCCAATAAAGACGCCCATGTGACAACTACACAAAATAAACAGCAGACAAATGAAGTTTATATATCAGTAAATCTTGGAATATCAACATCTTCAGTTAGAGGTGACAACTGCCTTGATCTCACCAACAAAAACTATCAGTACGACTTTACTTATAATGGTGAACACAGTGATTATGATTCCTTGAAATCTGTGAGACGAAGACAACGAAGCAAAGCCAATGGTGCACGTGAATCTGGAAGTAAACAAGCTGGATATGAATCCTATCCTATTAAATCCTTATCTGAAACCTATCGAACTCTTGAAGAATGCGTTCCAAACGGATTGTGCTATATAACATTAGAGCAGATGAACATTTTGAGACTGTGAAGGATCTGATATACAACAATGCCCAGGACAAACATGTTTGCGTCACATTTGTGCGACTCATGAAGAAGAGAATGAACTATAACCATCCGGATACCTATACTGTGCAAGTTAACATGCACTTTGATGACTATGAAAATGACGTGGCTGGTAAGTCAGATTTTTGGCCCCCTGACATCAGAAGTAGAGACTATGTACCTAAACACAGATTGGGCTATGACCAGACTGACTCGTACAAATAATAGAGGTTGCGATATTATATTCAGAATGCTTAATCTCATGTCTCTATTCACATTTGTTCAAATGACTCTGTCCTTATTAACATGGAATGTACGTGGGGTCCTCTATGATACAGATTATATTTGTAACACCTTATCAATGCCAGTTGACCTAGTTGCCTTACAAGAGCACGAGCTATCGTCTGATGTGGTAGACTATTTAAGATTATTTCAAAACTTAATTTAATCACATACAGAGCTTTACCCCAAAATGTGAGTTATGCACGAGGGTCAGATGGGTTAACTATCTTATCTAACACCCACACCAAGTGGAAAGTTATTTCAATAGCTATAAGCTCGGATTATACAATAAGTGTTATATTGTCACAAATAGGCTACAGTAATGATTATGTAATAGCCAGTCGACTACCATCTACAAATGTGTTAATGCTGTAATGCCCTTGATGAACTGATGGATATATATGATAATCTGTGTCAGTTAGGAACAGTTTTTATCTTTGGTGATTTAAATGCTCATGTTTGTAAGGTTAATATAACAGCACGGGATAAGCTACTTAGAAATGTTATAGAAAATAGACATCTATTACATGCAGTAAATATGGTACAATTCGGAGGACCAGGATATACATGCAGATCAAAAGATGACACGTCACGAAGCCTTATAGACTATACTCTTGTACCGTCATGGCTACGGAACTTCATTACAGACTGTTACATTATAGCAAGCTGTCCTTATTAAATATCTGACCACTTTCCTTGTCATATTTCTATATCACAAGAAGGGCTAACTAGCCACGATCAAAATATAAAGCGAGTTATCCCTAAGTGTGAAAAAGCAAATAAGACTAATATTTCTATGTTTCAAGCGGAAGTTAATAGATATATCAAGTGTGCATATGATGGCAATTCAGATCCCCACTCCTTAGATCCACAAAATTTAAAAAACCAATGTGACATCATAAATGAAATTCTTATACATGCAGGTAACAAATGCATCTCACAAAGTGTGTTTAAGCCCTGTTTTAAACCTTTTTGGAGACAAGATGGTCTTGATAACGCGCACTATCGTATGAGGGTGGCTCGAAGAGCTTGGATTCAATATGGTAAATCGAGAGATAAAGATTCAAACGAACGTATATCTTACAAAAATGAAAAAAGGCAAAAGGAAGGAAGTCTTTACAGAAATTGAAAAATCATCTGAACTTGATATACATTCCTTTTACAAAACTGTAAGAAAGCAAAGGTCACAAACTACAGATATACAAAACTCAACAATGAGGGAGAGAGTGTCACAACACCCTCGGACATTTGTAGATTGTGGGGAAAATATTACTCAGATCTAGCTCAGCCATATTGCTCAGACACTTTTGATGAAAATCTTCGAAAAGAAATATCTTCTTCCCTAGAACGTATTCGCGAAGAGATAGGGGCACATGATGAGGAACTAGAAAGACAATGTTCTACTGTAGAAATAAATGAAACTGTAAAAACACTGAGTAGAAACTAGTCCCCTGGGCCTGATAAAGTTACAAACGAGCATATAATTCACGGGGGTGAATCCTTGATAAGATATCTGTGTGCCCTGTTTAATGCTATGTTAAAACTACAATACA
This sequence comes from Haliotis cracherodii, assembly GCF_022045235.1. Classification (NCBI taxonomy): domain Eukaryota; kingdom Metazoa; phylum Mollusca; class Gastropoda; order Lepetellida; family Haliotidae; genus Haliotis; species Haliotis cracherodii. The sequence continues at coordinate 21,695,082 of NW_027266268.1, forward strand.
TTCCTTTTAATTATAGACTAGGAATGGTCATTCCTATAAACAAGGGTAAGAATGACAAATCGGATCCCCGAAACTATAGACGTATGATCTTAACTTCATGCATTGGAAAGCTGTTTGAAAAACTTATTGTTAGGCGCATTGAACTAAAAATGATAAAGACAAATCCTGATTTCCCTGACATGCTCCAGTTCGGCTTTAGGAAAGAACATGGGGCAATAATATCCGTTTTTACCCTTATTGAAAGTATTCAATTTTACATACAGCGATATTCTACAGTATATGCTGCTTTCTTAAACAATGAAAAGGTTTTCGACAGAATATGGCAGGACGGCCTTTTTTTATAAATGACACCAAATAGGTATCAGAGGAAATACATGGAAGTTATTACACCATAGCTATACAAATAGCCATGTTTTTTTTTACTTATCAGGGTGAACAGTCAGATATATACCATGTAAGACAAGGTGTCGGACAAGGAAGAGTTCTCCCTGATTTGTTCTTTTAAGGCTTTATTAATGACCTTATAACAGCCCTTAGACAAGCAAACAGTGGTATTTGTGTACTTGGTCTAGATATTCCAACTCTTTTGCTTGAAGGCGACACAACGCTTGTTAGCACCTCACCACGAGGGCTACAAAAGGCACTCGATACAGTACATTCATATGCCTCAAAGTGGCGACTAACGTATAATCCTTCAAAAAGTAATGTTGTTGTCTTCTCCAAGACAAAAACAAAATGGGTTAGATATTAACTGCAAACTTGTTGATATAAATATAACAACCTCTGACTCTTTATGGTGGCATACTACTAACACATAACCTGTCATGTAAATCAAGTATTGAAAAATGTTGTCAAAAAGCAAGACAAAGTAATAATTCGCTCAAATTTGTGGGACAAGTTTTTATGGCTGCGAACAGCTCTTTGATATTAAGGGTCAAAACATTAATGCAAGGGTGCTTGGCCGCTTATGTAACTTAACCTGTAATACTTTTGCTAAACATCTTTTTTGTGCATACATTGCAAATCCAACTAATCCTTAATCTGTATGCGGAGAGTTATTATCAGTTCTTAACAAGTATAACCTACTAAACAACCTTTGTACACATGTAAGCTTTGGTGTATTTCCTACAAGCAACTGGTTAATAAAACCATTTTTGAATTTGAAGAAAATATGTGGCGCAGAAAAGTTTCTGTCAATACAGGTCTTTCACGCTTCATGCTAATACACACAAAGCTTACTCACCATATATTATGGCAACTAGCATATCTGTACCCAGAACAGAGGTCAAGTTTCACATTTTGTGTTAGAGTTTCATCACGAAACACAACTTCCAGGGACTGTTTATTGTGTAACAAGCATGCCTTTGATTATGATAATCACATCATATTACATTGTGAAGCACAACTGCAGGAAAGAAATGAACTGTTTTCAACTTTTATTGATCTGCTTGATGTTGAAACCTATGTCCAGTTGGAATTACAAGATGAAGAGGATATGTTGTCATTTTTCTTTGGTGCTGATACTCACTTCTCACAATGTATTGATATAAGTTACATGGGAATCTGTTCTACTGATATTTTCTGCTTATTTACTTACACTAAAGCCTTACTTTGATTATCTGATCTAACTTTTGTACTGTGTGAATGGAATGACACTGGCGCTACTTGTAATGTATATATGTACAGGTAATATGAGTTTGTGTAAATACGTTTGATTAAATATGTATAATCTTCGGATTAACTTCTGGAGGAAATAAATACTCTCTCTCTCTCTCTCTCTCTCTCTCTCTCTCTCTCTCTCTCTCTCTCTCTCCTGAACAATGATTGCTGTTAATGAATTCATGCGTGAATACCTATGCCACATTCTAGATGTTCGATTTTCTGATTGAGGCTGCTTCAAAGTAAAACCTCATTATACGTTTTAATTGACTGTGTGTTTTTGGAGAACAAATCTGTACAAAGACAAACATCCTCTGCCGCTATATTATTAATTAATCTAAAACAAACTTTGGCGTACTTTTGCCACATACTAGTATTATTGAAAAGTAGATTGATAAACATTGTGAAATTTCTGCCTTTGTTACACTTTCCCAGAGCATATTGGTGAAATATATACACTGAACAGCATTGAAAACGCACCACCATGAAAATGGATGTATTTTTATCCGGGCTTATGTCATATGAAAATATATAATTGAATGAGTAATATACGACGTTCTGGACGAAGCATGAAGAAGAACAGCTCGTCAAAACACATTCCTAATTTTTTTGTGAGCGACAACGCCAAAACACAACAAATTGCGTGCGCATCATGGAAAACGTGTTTTGTTTCACGGGAAGCATGCAGAATAGGTCTATAAAAGACAAACTTTTAAAAGCGACATCATTTGTTGCTGCAGACGTAAAGGGTACTGACACAAGAAATACCAACGGTTTCAATGCCATCATTCAACAGTCCTCAGGCTACTGAGCAGACACCAGCCGACAGGAACCACCAGAGATCGACCACGTCCGGGTTAACGTCGTGTAACTACATCACGTCAGGTTCGCCATATTGTTCGTCGGCATCTTTGTGATCGTACACTTCCGGCTACCAGGACTGCAGCAGCCGTACAAGGCCGACGGGGTTTGTTCAACGCTGACACCGTACATCGACGTCTCCGCTCAGCTGGGCTACGTGTTCGACGTCAATATGTTGGACCCATACTTACTGATCGACATCGAAATGAACGTCTGCGTTGGGCCGAAAGGCATCGTCATTGAAGATTGCGGCAGTGGCATGGTGTGCTGTTCCCTGATGAGTCCCGTTTTCATTTACGGAATGCTGACGGTCGACTGCGAGTGTGGCGTCGACGTGGAGAACGTTACCACAATGACTGCGTTGTACAGACAGATCGATGGGGGGTGGGGGAGGGAGTGTCATGGTGTGGGACGGCATCAGTCATAACCATCGAACAGAGCTCCATGTTTGTCGTGGAAAAGTTAATGCCTTTTACTACAGGAATAACATATTGGCAAATCACGTCATCCCATTCTTTCATCAGCACCAGCATATGCACACCTTCCAGCAAGATAATGCATGAGCGCACACGGCGCGTGTTTCAACACAGTACCTAGCGAACAATAATGTGCCTCTGCTTCCATGGCCACCCGTGTCACCCATCTATCGCCAATTAAACATCTATGGGATTACCTGGGTCAACGCCTCTCACATCGTCCGCAAGTACGGAACCTGAGAGAACCTCGAAGATACACTACTTCAAGAGTGGAATGCTATCCCACAGAACACTATTCGCAGACTTATTCGATCAATGAAAAGACGCTGCATGACCTGTGTTGCTGCCAATGGCGGACATACCAGATAGTGACTTTTCATTTTAACACCATGTGTCTTCCTCACACTGATGCTGTAAATGTAATTACTGTTTGGTATTCCTGTTTCCTTTGTCGTCTTTCTTAATAATCCGTCTATGTCTGTTCTAATTAAAATCAATCATTGCTCAAGTTGTTTTTGTAATAGTTCAAGATTTATTGCTGGTGCGTATCAGTGAGTTGCACTTTTTTGAATGAACGATAACACATACTCATTCAGGTTACACGTTGTGACAACCAGACCCCAGTTTTGGGTACTCTTAAACTAAGCAGTGGCCACCCGGTTTTATTGTGTCGCTAGATAACCACGATGCCACAAAGGTAGATATGTTTTATGACTGAGATTGAATGCATCGTCACCCTTGAATACATTTCGCCAATATGCGGTAATAGAGGTGACGTGTGTAACTCACAGAAGTGAGATGATTGATATTCTGTGATGAACTTTGTGCAAACCCTACCATTGCCTGACACTAAAGCAATGTGTAGAGCACATATCACAAGGTTATGGCAGATGCTGGAGGAAAATTGTGATGAAAACTGAGTTTGCTTCGTCAGTGAGTTACTGCGACTTATCGCAAAACGGCCGTTTATGTTCACGAGTGGCAAAGGTATGGGTCAGTGAGTATGGTTTATGCCACTTTTAGCACTATTGCAGAAATATCACGGCGGGGGACCCCAGAAATGGGATTCCCCATTGTACCCATGGGATGATTTCAACGCGTATAATTCACATGTTGTCATTTACTCTGATTATCTTGATTTTCAATCGACTTGTATGTTGAACAAGTGACGTACACACGTATACTTTGTATTAGTGAATGTGTTTTTACGCAGATGCAATTGGCGAAGTGGTAAGTATGATGCCACATAGGAGAATACTTTGCCCTGTGCATTTTAAGGAGCAAAACACAAGTGCTCGTTTTGAACTTCATCAGTTAAGTAAGGCCACACACTAATTTTGGTCATTTTGTGTTTGAATGAATAGTGGTTCAAATATTTACAGTGGACCTGGAAATGTTATGTGTCATTTCAGGTACAGTCTCTGGCTCAAAAAGGCTTAACATATTTACATCAAATGTGCCCAAGAAAAAAATCGACAAATACATCTGTTCAGAGCTTATGTGCCCATAATTTGGTTGTAGAGATTTTTCGTGGGGTAGGCGGAGGGGTCTAAACAAATCCAGCCCCAGTTTTACATATTACATACATATGCCTCGCATTGTATGAAAAAGATCATGTACCATTCTCTGGCTGACAGTGTGTATTTAAATATTATTATACTCTATGTTTTTAATAAACAATGACCTGACAAAGGACTGTTAAAGCTGGGATGGCATTGGGGACAAGCTGCAATCTGGCACCTCAAAATCCGAAGCTTCAGATAAAGGGGTCTCGTGAGCCTTGAATGGTTGCTCATTTTCTAGGAAAAGGAATTAAAACTCTCATTCCAAAGCCCTGCTGCCTTGCGCCTGTATCCATCCATGGGAACGCATGGGGATAATTCGGAATGGGAGTCCCTAAGTCAGAATGCTGTTGTCTTCAAAACCCTTCACGCAGCTCTTCAGGCAGTATTGGACTTTGCCTTTCCTTTGTATCTTGAGTGAAAAGTGAAGAGGAATCTCTTATATGGGCATCAAGCTGTCCAGGCATGCGGCACCACCTCAGTAACGTCTTTATCACATCTTTGTATCACTGCGACACAAAGCATTCCTTTGTCCGCAGAAAGATGAGATTCCAGCAAAGAGGACCCACCACACAAAGCTAGAGGGAATGACGCGTATCGACGTCAGCAACATCTCATTGTTGCCCTATGTAATTATATGGTTACAAAAACTCAACAGGGAGATGACAAGCAAAGATGAGGCCGTCTCTCCACACTGTTTCATTCTCGGCCTTTGGGGAGAAGCAGGGAAACACTCATGACTGGCTCAAAGCAAACTCATCCCAGTCACTTCAACCAGAAGATCCTTCAGGCTCTCAAAACAGACATGTGCAAACGACTACTTGCGCATATCTGCGAGTGAAATCAATTATACACTGACATCATCCAAGGTATGTACGACATCATCAGAAAAGACATTGATCCAACTCAAAGCAAGATGGTGCCCCTCAAAGTGAAGAAGTAGGAGAGGTGGGATGAGCACTATTCAGCTCTACTCCAGTGCAGAGCAGGCAATCTATGTCGCATTCATCGACCTCGAATAAGCCTTCGAACTAGTATGCCGAGTTTTGCTCCTCCGAATTATCCAGTCAATCCACACTGACATGAAAGGCATCGTGCAGTTAGTCGGCTCGTCCTCTGATGGTTTCAAATGTCACAGTTTTGAGTAAAGCAGGGCTGTGTACTTGCCCCTATTCTGTGTAGAATTTTCTTCGCAGTCATGCTGAAGCACGCTTTGAACCATCAATCGACTGAGTCTATCTCTACACAGGATCGGATGGAAAGCTGTTCAATCTAGCTCGCCTGAAGGCAAAAACTAAAGTACGTGAAACACCCTGCTTTTTACAGACGACACGGCTGTAACACACTCAACAAAGATAAACATGATAAATGACCACGACATCGAGCAGCGATCTCCATCAACGTCTACGAGCTGGAGGTGTCGAGCTAGTTAACATCACTCGGCGCCACAGTGAATGCGTGTGAATGTGTTAAAATTGTACATCGCATCTGCAATATTCCAGCCATATCGCGATGAGAACAAGTTAGTTATATTTAAAGACCTGTCGACAAAGGACAGCCAGGCAAATATCACAGTTTAGGTATAAAACAAACCAGGTCAAAATTAAATCAAATACTTTAAATACTTGTTCATATTAACCAGGATATAGACCAGTAGTATCCAAAGCAAGACCACCGTGCTTCTGCTTCCTGAATGCTTACCTAGCAGGATTTATGCCATCACTTTCGACACCAGTGGTTTTATGAAATGCTAACCAATATTAAAATTGCATCACAATGCTTTGCAGATCATTCATTTTTTTTTGTGACGCCATTTGTTACCGTGACGACACAAACAAATGACATCGCTAATGGCTCTGCTACTGAAGCAAATAGCAGTACGTTTTACACTTAAGACACTCCTTATTACTGTCTACAAACTGAAAACGTTGGGAAAATGATGTATGGTAAATTAAATCTCGTCCTCGTGTCTGTTCATATCAAATATATCAACACTCTTTGATAAAACCGGAAAAACTAATTGACAAGCCTCGGAGTTTCTCCACTTTTATCAACTCGTAATTAAAATTAATATTATTCTTCTGTTGTTTTCCGATATTTTTTAAATTCGGGACATAATTGGACGTCCTACATTTCCGTGCCTGTTTGCATTCATAAGTATATCTGAATTTGAATACACAAATATGTTGATTTGCAGAGGACTTAGGCATTGTTTGATCAGCTATTTCTTTAAGCTGATCTGAAAACAATTTAATCGGATCTTCATTATCTTTGAATTGTTCAGGGGTTAATTTTGTCGTACATAATTCTTCATTTGCCTTTGTAAAATTCCATCGAGATGAAGATGGATCAGCCGCTGGGTTGATGGCTTTAAGAATGGTAGGAGAGTGATCGCTTCGACAGAGGTCATCATGGACCGACCATTCAAATTTGTTAAATGGCTTTGAATCTGTGAGAGATAAATCAAGTGCTGCAAAAGTTTCATTGGCAGGATGTAAATAGGTGGTTGAATCATTGTTGTAAATACAAACAATATTGTCAGAAATGAATTCTTCAAGTATCTTCCCTTTATTGTTGGTGTCACTTTCACAGAGTTGGCTGTACCCATGCTTATACATGGTTTGGGGAGCTGATCATATAGATTTTGAAGATCAGATTGTCGAAGCGTAGAGGACAGAGTAAATACTATTTGTAAGGTTAAACGAACGGCAGCAGCTTGAAGATATGTATTAGGAGGAACAGAGCTGTAAATGACATCCTCCAATTAGTTTTATCCACCGGTGGAGGAAAGGAATGATGGAGGCTGTACTGCCTTAAATCAAGTTTATCGGTATGTTTAAGGTATGTCTCTTGGAGACATAGTGTTGGTGGTTGAAAATCTTGTACCAACAATTTCCTGATTACTCTGCAATTCCAATGAATCAATTTCAGGGAGCCACCCATGGAGGCTCAACTGTGGATCTAGAACTTGTGGAATCGCTCCAATGTACAGGGTGTGATGAAGTTCATGGAGTTGGGGAGCAATACAGGGGTTTCCAAAGAATCCGACTGATTCTTGCCTTAATAGGTATTTTAAAATAATGAACATGAACATGATGGACTGTCTTCAAAAATCATGTTTAAAAAAACCGCTCCTCCTTTCAGGGTTGAGTATTTTGTCTCTGACAAAAGCCCAGACTCTCAGGAATATTAAATGGTTGGTCCAAATAGTAACAGTTTGACACACGTGTGATGTAACATCCTCCCAAACAATACCCACGTTACAGGAAGTCGAGTTCCGCACATCGAAATGTCTCTTGTGTAGACATTTTCACATGTAGAGAATCTCAATAAAAGTGTCTTTATCCGTGAAGATTCCAGGGTAGAATAGGTCTTCACCAACCCATGCTTGTCGTAAAAGGCGACTAACGGGATCGGGTGGTCAGGAGCGCTGACTTGGTTGATGCATGTCATCGATCCAAATTGCGTGGATCGATGCTCATGATGTCAATCGCTGGATTGTCTGGTCCAGACTTGATTATTTACAGACCGCCGTCATATAGCTGGAATATTGCTGAGTGCGGCGTTAAACAACCATCCAACCAACCAACCAACCAACCAACAGTGACTTTAGATATCAAATATACCAACACGAGTCGACAAAAGTTAACAACTTCGAGGTTTGCAGAGGAGGGTTTAACTTCAGTCGACACGTGTTGATGTATATGATGTCAAAAGACAAGAAGGGTAGGATTGTATTTGTCATCCAAAACTGTCTTTTAACTAATTCAATTTGTAAACAGTAATTAGTAAAGTCTTGTCTTTAAATGTACCGTACACAGATAACCAGCTTCGTTGGCAGAGGTTAGTGATGTCATTCGATTGTAACGTCATGGTAATCGATGACATCACACTGGTCTGGAAATCACTTTGATATGATTTCATTGTGTCGATTTCTCCTGCGAGACATGGATTAAACTCACCCTGTAGAAGCCGTTTTGGATGATAACAGCGCACCAATGTACACCTATATACACCTAATATTTTCCAACAGTTGTTAAATTTTCTTTGTCTTAAAACTTTCTTACCTCTCTATGACGGCGGTCTGTAAATAATCGATTCTGGACCAAACAAACCAGTGATTGACATCATGAGCATCGATCTACACAATTGGTATACGATGACATGTATCAACCGTCAGCGAGCTATACCACCCGATTTCGTTAGTCGCCTCTTACGACAAGCGTAGTGGCGTCTTACTACAAATTCTAACCCGGATCTTCATGTGTAAAAAGTAGATCTATCGAGCCCATGATGCTAGGAAACCATGCAGTCAATCACGCTGTTAAATATATTTTTTTATCACCACGGAACGGGTACTGGATGATAGATATAAATATATAATTACACCCTAAAGTTCATACACACAGCACATCTACACTGAAGCAACAATCTATGGGTATACACAATGTATACATCCAGTTTAACGTGTTGTGCAACCCTCCCTAATGTCGGCTTTCCCGACTTAAGTTACTTATTAGTTACACAATTTATTCAGTTACATTGACGTCGAAAATTCCCGGATGACATCGCGCAAATCTAAACTCTCTCAGTTCAGGTGAGCTAGGGGCGGTCGGGCAGCCTATTGGTTAAAGCGTTCGCTCGTCACGCCGAAGACCCGGGTTCGATTCCCGACATGGGTACATTGTGTGAAGCCCATTGAATATTGCTAAAAAGCGGCGTAAAACCATACTCACTCCCCCAGGTGAGCTAAATATCAAACGGTTGCCATAACAGCTGCCTTGTAGTATTCACAATGTTAAGATATTTAACGTGCACTGATAGTTCATGACTGTTGGTCTTCCATGGGAATTGCGCAGTGGAAGAGACTCTGAGATCAGTTTGAATGTGCATAGATAATTACAGAGTGTGCCAAGATAAGGCTCAATTGAATTTCAGATACTGTACGCCCATGAACATCGCTGAAAGTTTGTGAAAATCTAATACACTCTGCCTTAGCGATGCCTATCACAGCCCATTAGACAGCAGGTCCATACTGACCAGATTTTTCAAGGGATTACAATACGTTTGTGGTGCAAACTTACTCTTATATTGGCTAGACACCACATTTGTTTGTTTACAGTTACGAGATACTGCCTTGTGTCCGCTCAGCAATCAGTGTGAATCTTTCGGATGTGTGCTGATGACAGGCTACTGTTTGCAGTGTTATCATTAAACAAGATCTTCCAGATACTGTCATTTCCACGCATTGCACTAGCGTGAGGTATTGGATGCGTAATGTCGCATTAAACATTATGTCAGTTACATCACAGCGTGTCAGTGTAATGTTGGAAGAAAGCCTGTTTGCAGTGTTATCATGAAACAAGATCTTCCAGATACTGTCTTTTCTGCGCATTGCACTGGTGTAAGGTATTGGATGCGTAATGTCGCATTAAACATTATGTCAGTTACATCACAGCGTGTCAGTGTAATGTGGGAGGAAAGTGAGTAGCTCTTAGACGTTTACCATGATCACAGGTATAGTACTGACACACCACGAATCATAAACAGGGCAAATGTTGGATTTACACCCACCTTCAAAGAATTATGGCATGCATAAGGGCTGCAGCTGTGTACAGAGGGTTGAAGGCTTGGCGCAATAGAGAGGCTGTCAACTAACCCCCTTTTTGGCATGCGGGATTCGGGGGTCTATTTTGAGGGTATTCGGGACTCTCCAGTGGCATACATGGGACGCAAATAAAATCGTATTTGGTATGCAGATTCAACAATAAAAATTATAATTGTGTACCTTATATATTTTTTCACTGATATAACTTCCAACGGCACCCTTTTATTACATATGAACGTGATTTATTGGTTTGGGTCTATGATCGACATTCTGTCTTTGTTGATTGAATTCTGACATGTGCTTTTGAGATTTGTTGTTAGTAGTATTCGGGATTCAAGGGTTATCACCTTCATTAGTCATTAGACTAGGCTATCCGTACCCCTAATAAACTGTTATGATGCTGTCCGAACACGGACCAACATTCACCCATTCTCATGACACTACCTACCTGTGGAGGAAATTGATGAACCGGAAGGTACACGTTGTTCGCTGACACTTGTAAACTACCGCCACCTACAGCACTGGTACTAAGCTGACATTCCCTAGTAGACAAGATCCAGTTGGCCGAAAAGCACTTTCCCGTATATCCACAGAGTCGGTGACACTGTCGAACTGTTGCTGTCTGAAATACCTGAAACACATGTCCGGGTAAAACTCTGTCCTGCTCTCCACCTATCTCTGACAGCCAATCTGATGAAACACATGAAAACATCAACATTAACATGATGGTCTTCATTTTGATTTTATCCCGTAGGATGCCCTTTGTCCTTAACGTGTCGACGGTAATGAAGACTGGCGTACACTGAGGCTCAGATTTCCCGTGACGCTCCCTTTAGGTCACCAAAGCGTGAATGTGGTTATTGATCTTTTGAATGTGTTTTTCAAAGAGTTAAAGGGGCAGGTTGTTTTATTATTGAATTCAATATCAGTACCACTTTAATTATCAGTATATGCAAAACTATTGATTAATCGCACAATGAATATTATACAGATCAATAACTAATGTTTTGAGCTTGCGAATAAGACATAGTACGACGGAATCAATCTTTCAAACCTCGGTGACGATGGGATACTATAACAGTACACAAAGGTGTTTGCAGCCGTAATCCTGTAATCGGAGTGCGATGGCTTAGTGTATAGTGCCGTAGGCTGCATCAGAGAGTTTGCATTAACAACACTTCAGATATTTCAGCTTGTATCACCGCTTGTTAGTTCAGTGTGGGAGGAAATCCCAAAGTCATGTGGGTCGTAGACGCCAAATGGCGACGCAAAGAATAGCAAATCGTGTTAGGTACAATTTCCGTTGAGCTATTGTGTTTGGTTGCAGTGAGATCGAAAGTTGAGTGATGTATGTCCAACGACGAATCAATCTTTGACATCCTGGTCGGCAAAAATAAGTGATCGATATATATGATTACCCCGTCTTCATTGTAGAAACTACAGAGAGCTTCTGCCAGCATCAGGTGTATCGATAGTAATGATAAGGAGAACATTTGCGTTACACTTAAGAGCTTTCCACGCATGGACTGGTACGTGTATGTTCCCTACTTTAACACATCGCTACTTTCTAAAAAAGTAAAATAAAAGCGACAAAACCCTTTCCATATTAATAGGAAATAGGAATTAATAGGAAATCTAATAGGAGTCCATTAAATGATTCTGACTTACATGAACATGTGTTTAGGAATCACTATCAAAATGGTGATGACAGCAGATGATCGCAAAAACGCCCCTCCGCTGGCAGCCGTCACAAACACACGGAAAGGTAAGTCAATTGTTCGCCTGGAAAAAGCCACGGGAACATATGGTACATCCCAAACTCTACACCTTGACATAACATTCTTTTGTGGCAAATATTTAAACAGACCTCTTCGAGTGTGGTTTAGCAATATTCCAGCGGGGTACACCAGAAATAGGCTTCACACATTGTCGGGAATCGAACCTGGGTCTTCGGCGTGACGAGCGAACGCTTTAACCACTAGGCCGACCGCCCCCACCATACATGTACATATGTTCTCCAATTTATTATTTTTTTCTTATTGATGGGTTGTCTAATGCCTTTAACATTAACATCGTCACAGGTGTGTATACACATATTTCTAAATCCGTATTGATAATATAAATATTTTAAAATATTGAATAATTGAGTTCACACCATTCTATCATTCTATAACACGCCCTGGGGTCATACGATACGGGTTCGAGCCTCGCTGGCGTCATATGTTTTACGAAAAAAATGGAAATAATTTCCTCAAGTGTCAAAACAAAATACAATCCGACATAATCATATGCAACCAACAATGTGGGATCAACGGGACTTGATTGTAATAGCTCCGTCATTTCCATGTTTACATTAACTGAAATGTGGGGTCAAGGTCTTATGGCCACGGATAATTGAGTAATAGACAAACACTAGCTAGAGTGACATTACAGATTTGTTTTAATGGGATCTGAATTCTACATGAATATACTATATATCACCAAAGCCAGAGAATACCCAATCTCGATCATCTGCCTAAACAGACTCTACAGGCCGTAAAAGGCAACACAGTGTCGAAAACCATATGAATCGCTCATGATTGACAATCAATGATGACCCCCAAATGAAACTTTGCCTTTGATACATATAGGGTGAGTGAGTGAGTTTGGTTCAACGCCGCTTTTAACGACGGTATGCTAGATATAGTTTTAAAGATGAATCACCGTGGCTCTGATCTGTGATCAACGCGAATTGGACATGTGATATACATTCTGGATAATCACCATGTATTTCATAGGTGATCTACGCAGGTTAAAAGAGAATCGACGTACACTACTGCCTAGTAGTTAATTCCCCTTACACGTGTTGAGAACGCGTGTAACACGCATGTGACACGGATGCTCAATGGGTTGCACACGGGTTGAGCACCCGTTGAGCACGTGTGGGTCACTCGCTCGTTGCACACGCGTGTAACACGGGGCCGGGTTTCAGTTGAATTTGACAAATAGATGAAATGAATAGGGAGACCATTCCACGAGGGTCCAGTCTGGCCATTGTGGCAAGCCGACAGAAGAACAGTAGTGAATTTAGATGCCCGTTGCTAGGGGAACCCCCGAGTTGAATTGTTTGTGGATTGCGGACATTTTCGTTTGAAGTTTTGTTTTGAGTCATTCCAGTTTTGAGTCATTCCAGGTGATTGCAAATGAAACTTTGAATGTAATCCAAAAGCATATTTATTATAGCATGGATTAGTAGAGAAAACTTGAGCCTAAAGTTGAAAATTAACATTTTTGAAAGGAATTATTGGTATCTAGAGACAATCTGCAGCGGTATTGTTACATCTGGAATGACAATGGAAAAGTTAATGGCAACAATTTAAGACCCTTCAGACTGTTTAAGTTCCAGTGCTATCCTAGCTCATGTGTGAAAAAGGTTAAACGAAGAGATGAAAGAACTGTACAAGCCAAGTATAGGTGTGGATCACTTCCTATAGAAGAAGGAGAAGAAGAATTATTGGTATATAGAGACAATCTGCAGCGGTATTGTTACATCTGGAATGACAATGGAAAAGTTAAGTGCAACATTTTAAGACCCTTCAGACTGTTTAAGTTCCAGTGCTATCCTAGCTCATGTGTGAAAAAGGTTAAACGAAGAGATGAAAGAACTGTACAAGCCAAGTATAGGTGTGGATCACTTCCTATAGCAGAAGAAGAAGAAGAAAAAGATTTTATTAAGGTATCACTTGTATACCACATTTTTGTTAAAACAAATTAAAAATATAGTTACATTAAAGTTGTATACAACCAATTGCACAGCGATTTATGAGAGACGTTACATTGTAAACAGGCACATAGTAAAGAAACGCAAAAGCTAAATATTAAAATATACATACATTAATATACAATACAATGTTTAAGACTCAATGATATAAAGTATTCCTCCGGGTATATAAAATGTCATGGCAGGTTCTGGCACAGTCAAAGGTGAGGTCATCAGTTGATAGAATCCTAATATATTTATCTTGCTCTGTCAAAGAGGTAAAATCTATCCATAAACTATTGCACTTGTTGATGAGGCTAAAACTTATATCGTCGTATAGGGACAGAATAAAAGGACATGCTTTTCATCTTCTATGACATTTTTGCAGTTAAGACACAAAAATATATATTAAAAGAGTCGTTCAGGCAGATATTCCATGCCCGCCATTCCTTTATCTGAAAGGACTTTTTGTGCATCGTTGATTCCTCCTATTGAACATGTTGAATTTATTAATTTTTATTATTTTTGTTGTCGTCGTTGTTGTTTTTTTGTCTTTTGATGTTGTTGTTTTTTTCCGGAGGGTGTTAAGGCTGTGTGTTATGTTTCGGTTGTATAGTTTGGTGTGGTTTAAGTGGTGTGCTGTGACATGTATATATGACCTTGTCATATAGTTGGGACTTGTAACCCGTGATGTTTTTTATTGTGATATATGTGTTTTGTTGTCTCTGATAGCCCTCGGGGCGGCCACTATAGTGGGTGAGACAAAAATACAATATTTTAGTGAACATTTTCACATCTCATGTCTTTATTCAAGACATTTATTTCTCTTTGATAGGTATAGACTGGACAGGGTACTGTAGGAGGTCGGAAGAAATTCGTCAATAAGACAACTTGGCATCATCCTTTAGATGAGTATGATTGTCAGAAAACTTGCTGATAACATCATTAATTGTGATCACTTGTGCTGGACAGCCAGCCTTACAGCACTTCCAATATATTCTGATATCATGGGTAGTCGGGTTATTGCTGCTTACAGGTGCTTGACTGACTCAGTGGTTCATTATTCATTAGATGTTTAATTGTGTAAGCAAATTAGTCAAGTTTGCAACAAAGGATGAATAAGGTGATATATTTGGACCACAGTTACCGATTAACAACTGAATACATAGAGTCGATATATAACCAAAGCTATGGCCCTGTTGAGACGATTGACAGTTAGAACGTTGGAGTAAATGAAAGTAACTAATTTGAACATTCCCCAGTAATATTATCACATACACCATCACCCATGTATCACCGAGTTATATATTGTAGGGCCAATCGCTTTTGGCATGATTAAGAATAAACTCACTTTAAGGCACTTGGCAAGACAAAACTGGCCATCCTGATTATGTTTTTAGGTTTGACAGCAACATAACTAAGCTCATGGATTTCAGAGAGAGATACGAATTGTTACCTAGATGTTATTACAATGAGCGAAAATGTCTTCAAAGTCACAGTCTGTTTAATTGTACAAAAAGTGTAAATTGTAAATAATCTAGCCTGTTGCCCATGTAGCTTTGAATATGGATGTATGATCTTCATATGTCATGGTCCGTGGACAGAAAAGCAAATAAAGTTTTGTCATATGACCTTCATAATCCCTGCTGACGCTATCATAATGTTCAATTTCGGTCTGCCACACCTAGCGGGAATAAGCGTCATACATGTGTTGATAAACCACACTGACGCAATACCCTTTGGGCAAATATCTGGCTTGTATATATTATAATAGATATGAAACATTCTAGTTAATTGTGGATACACTGGGCACACACATATAACAAAAACTCATGACAGATGAATTAGTGCATTGATATATGCAACAAGAAAGAATCTTGTTTATTTCCAGGCCATACAGATCATCGTTTACTTCTATTAGATGTATGGTGAGAGACAAGATTAAAGGCATGCATTACACAACAAACAGGGTTGTCAGTTTCGCTTTGAATGACCACCACCCTATCCTGTCGGTTGGAGTTATCTAATCGGCAGGCAAATAAATGTGTCCAGTCCACCAAGGGGTTTGATGCGGTATAGTGTCGAATTATTTTGTGATAGTTGTGAAAACATTCGTTGTATATCGTATATGTGTGTTACTAACTATCCTCTTATTTGCTGAAAGAAAACGGATATTACCAACAGTATGTCAGCTAACTGGAAGATCCACTGACTGAATACCATATATGATTTAAACATATTTTTCTTCAATAAATGAATCAGGATTGGTAAACAAGTTTTCTGACTTATGTTAATACCGCTTCACTACAAAGTAATAGAAGCAAAATGAATATTTATCAAGTAATATTGATACAAGTGGTTAACAGTTTCGTGCAGTTGATTAAAAGGTATCCAATTACTAAGAAAAGCAAGTCTTTAACTATCAAATAATTAGTACTTATATTAAAATATGAATTAAGTCTTAAGTTATTACATCTGTGCAAACCTACCAGAACACAGGATGTACATATGGACCGAGTTCAAAACATCTAAACTGACAGGATTTGTTTTATTTCGATTCCAATAAAGCATTGAATTTAAACCGTAGCCTTTCAAAAAGAAAACAAATCGTTTCTTAAAATATCGTAGTTAGGGCATGTGAAAAAATAATGCAGTTTATCTTCAAAGGGATATAAAGCCACAAGAGCATGATGCGTTGTCTGAGATGTGTCTTTCAAGCCGATGGAAGTTTAAATCGCTACGACCGTGTCAGAAGCGAGAATGGATAATCTGACAGAATCTGGTACCATGGTTTAAGTCAAAATATATATTTGTAACGTTGTCAAAGTTAAATAATCCTTTGAATTTCCCAATCATTTCTACTTTAGTTATTCTTTAAGGTAGCGTATGCCGATGATTAATGGTATCTGGAAGGAATAACTTTGCATAGTTTTCTGTTCTACATCTTAAAGCCTGTATATTGGACTGATTTCGTAACAAGTAATCACTAACAGCAGAGACGTTTTGTGGAATAAGACCAGAAAGATAATCAGGTGTTAACCGATTTACCATATTGTAAAATAGTATTACTTTTGAATTTAATCTTCGTTTGGCTAATGATGAAAAGTGAGGATCTCTATGAAGTTTATCATGGCTTGTACCCCTTGTGGCCCCACAAATCATCCTTAATGCATCTAAATGTAGACTTTCTTGAGTTGATTCTTGTTCTTTGGTACATTTACCCCAAATAAGGGAGCAATAATCAAATATGTGCAATATATAACGTCTAACGATTTCCGTGGAAGGCGGTATTTAAGACTTCTAAATTAATCATAGGGCTAACTTGTTTAACAATATCGTCAATGTGAGAATGCCATAAACAATCTGACTGAAATGTTAATCCCAAAAGTTTATGATTTTGTACTTCTTGATATCAATTCCTTTCATTCACTATGTTTTGCAATTGGGCAGAGCGTACGTGAGAATTGAATACTTTCTGTTTTCTCTGGATTACATTTTACTTGCCATTCATCTGGCCAATTGGTGATTTTCTCTAAATTAGCATTAATATACGCAGTAGTATATGGATCTTCTACAATTACATATACCGAAGTGTCATCCGCAAACAGTCGAATATTGCTATCAATGCCATCAACGATACCATTAATGTATACAAGAAATAGCAGCAGCCCCACATACCTTATTTTGACTAAACGGTCCTGTTTGTGTGTACTTGACGTATTTTACATTCGATTACTAATAACGTCAATTTAAGACAGTACAGGCTATGGAACCGAAGGATAATATGTCCATCTTTTGTTCATAAGATGATGGCTGTGCCCTGAAAAGTCATAACGTTAGATCACGAGGGCGAAACATTACAGTAAATACACGAGAGATTCACACACGAAAGCAAATTAAAGTAGAAAAGTATATGTTTTAATTAATCTGAACACATGTACATCATCAAAAAACAAATATACAAGTCTATGGAAAATGCTTTGTTGCACGTTGTTTTTTGTTTTCACTTTGACATAATATTTCATAACAGAGTAAGAGAAGGTTTGGGATTTCTTTAGACAAGTACTAAAATAACAACTGTTGTTAACTGAACAGAGTACTTTTTATGATAAAAAAATCACAGTTAATTTCTGCTCTCATTTTCCTATGTAGTTCACTTCAATTTGCTCCTCTTCTTCTAAACTGTTAAGAAAAAACTTTACATTATCACAAGATCGAATGCTACCCAGTGGGATCTGTCCCATCTATCACGGATTTGATGTTTTCTACAGGTTCAGCCATTTCCAAATTCCTCCACGAGTTAAAAAAAAACTGGTAAGAAAATATTTCCTTTCTCCCTTAACCCCATCTTTCATGCATGCAAAATGTCAAACGTATGCTTAGTGAGATCTATATGTAATCCATACAATAAATTAATGTTCATTCATTAAGATATTGATGTGTGTAGGGAATAGTTCCTTTGAATATTTAAGATTAAAAACACAATTTTTATGTACAATTTGACAGATTAAAATAATAAGAATATCGACATTCTTCACCACTTGCCAAGATCACTAAAATTTCACCAATGGGAAGTTGTCACAGATAAACGCGGATATATTCTAACCAAGTCTGACCTTATTTCACATAGAATGCATTAACTGGTTTAGCGACTTCTTTCCAACAGAATTACCCACAGAGAAAGAAAAGGGCTAAAAGTCCTGTTGTTGTTGTTGCATTAAGTGTTTAAGAGGTCGTCTTCTGCCAAGGCAATTTCGGCTGACCTGTCCCTCTTTGGACACCTGTGTGTGAGTAGGGTACACATATCTATTGTGAGTTTGGTATTCACATAATTTCTGTTTTTGTATTGATATGATTTCATTTTTTATCCTTTGGTGCCCTGTTTATATACGTTCGAGTAGCTCTCCATCTCTCAGAAATAGAGTTAGTTTGGTCTTCGCTATTGCATCTCTTGGCTTTAGGAGATCTACGACAGATAGCGGATCTAACTGCAATTCTTGTTTTAACAAAGCCCGGGATTGGGCATGGTCTTGACATTCTAGTAACACGTGAGCAATGGTTTCAGCCTGACAGCAAGGTGAACAAACCTTGTCATAGTGCTTTCTGTGACCGAGTCTGAGGCGTGAGATGCCAAGTTCAATTTTCCTTTCATTTGAGTATGAGTTTGGCTTTTGTTGGACCTTGGGTTGAATTTTGTATAGCTATCTTCCGATCTTACTTGCGTCCCATTGGGCTTGCCTTCTTTCTGCTATAGAGGCTTTGATTTTGATTTTGATCTTTAGTTTACTAAAGGGAATAGGCTGTATATCCGCTTTGTCTAGAGCTAGTCTCGCCAGGGATTCCATGAATATCTATGTGAGAGGGGATCTAACACAGCTCCACCTGTCTCCCTTGGTCCGATAGTTTTATATAAAATATTGCAAGCACTTGATAAAGGTGTTAGGATCTACACCTAAACGTCGCACAAATTGTAATAAAGAAGTTGTTCACCCATAGAACTTGTCCTACTTCATCACACCAACTTCTAAATGCCACTTAAAGAAATGTAGCAAATACTTGCAATATTTTATTCAAGCTAAGCGTTACCTTAGTCATTCTGTCATCCACACAAACTATCTCGTTTAGGGTTTATCATCACACACATTTTTTCAAATTTATCAACGGAGACATTACAATCAAGTTTTGAAATCTGTAATTCCTCATGGATTAGGTTTCTCTGGACAGTGAGTGAGTCGGGTTTAACGCCGCTTTTAACAGTATTATAGTTATATCGCGACGTGTCAGCTTAATGTGGGAGGAAATCCCCAAGTGATGTAGGTCTCAGACGTTTACTACTTCAGTGAAACCCACGAGCACAGGTATGGTGCTGACAAACCAAGAAACATAATCGGTTCTCTAGACAGCAACTTCGACAACGAATATACGTTTCTGAGATTTAGCTGGTTGGTTGTTTGTTTGTTTAATATTCCAGCTGAAAGTAATCATGTCTGGACCAGACAATGCAGTGATTAATATCATGAGCATCGATCCATGAATTTGGGATCGATAACATGCATCAACTAAGTCAGCGAGTCTGACCACCCTATCATTCCGACACCTTAGGATTGTATAGTGAATACGTTCAAGTTTTACATCGCATCAGCAATCTTTCACTTTATAGTCACGACATCATATATTTTAGCATTGTGAAAAATGAGCTTTAATATTTCTGCATATTATTGTATTTTGTAATCAAAGTACCGTTGTGTTACACATAAATACAGTACGTATATTTTACGATGATGTGTCATTCCTTTTCAGTTTGATGTTCTAGTATTAGTATATACACTTAAAAGTAGACACATGTTAACGTTAATAATGACTGAGCGATAAATAAACGCAGGTTGGCCTAGTATTATTTCTTTGGTTACTTTAAGGTGCCATTTTTAAACAGTTTTTCATAATATGAAAGAAACGATGTTGCAGAAACAGACAAGCAACTAACACAATAACCGTGATGCAATCGCGTTACTTATTGAAATTTTATATCAATAATTCATTTATGGATACCAAAGAGTGAATTGACCCGTGAAGATCCGGGGTAGAATAGATCTTCAGCAACCCATGCTTACCGTAAAAGGCGACTATGCTTGTCGTAAAAGGCGACTAACGGGATCGGGTGGTCAGGCTATATGACTTGGTTGATGCATGTCATCGATCCCAATTGCGTGGATCGATGCTCATGATATCAATCACTGGATTGTCTGGTCCAGGCTCGAATATTTACAGATCGCCGTCATATAGCTGGAATATTGCTCAGTGCGGCGTTAAAGAACAAACAAACAAATAGTGAATAAATATCACAAATTTGATTTTATTACATCTTGAAATGTTTATTGTTATCGCAAAATCGAGTTTTAGATATCAATCACTGAAATTAGTATGTAAAAAAAATGCATTTTATCATATAAAATCGAATTTGAGATATTTTAAGTATCAAAAATAGGTTTTGGTATAGAAAATTGTGAGAATTACATTCACTAGGTTGTGTTGTTGTTTTATTTTATTTTTACATGTCACCATTGATTACAAATATTGCTTATAAGCTCAACACAATTGACTATTACTCTAAAACACATTATTGCAAACGATCAATGTGCGTTGAAGAAATATAAATTGTAAAAGATAAAATAATTAATATGCATCAAGGAACAAAATAGTTATGTACCAAGGAACAAGTAGAAGACCACTGGGAGCACTTACAGTAGCTGGGAGTTTATTCAAAAGACCCCTGAAAACAACACTGCATGATCTCCATAAAATGACGCAGTCAAAGCTCAATTTTTATCTCTCCTGGCAGCCATTATGCAACAATACCGCGCTCACGTCTTCAGGTCTCCTGTGGTACGGTAATTGGTAAAACCCTCTCCCGCAAATGTATCCTCCGTGATATAACCTACTCTCATCACTTAAATGCCGCTCTTTCCCAGCGTCACGGCCGCGGAGACAAAGAGACCCAACCATCATTAAGTAATTATGGTCCAAGAAAACCAGTCACTGACAGTCGTACTACAGACGTTTCATGTCAAATCACAAAGAACAACATTTCAACGGATTACGTATTCTCTTAACACCATCGCAAAAGATCACGTAGACGCCAATGGATGGATCTAATTGATAACAACAGTACTCATATTTTCCAACAAAATCACATCTAAAAAGGAGACATCAGCAAGTACATATTATAAGATGTGTATGAGGATTTATCGTTAGGATAAAAAAAATAGATCTTCCCTTACCATCTCTAAGTTCAGCTTAACATGGGTCCTCCTTTCGTCACTTGTCGTAAGAGGTGACTAACGGGATCGGCTCGCTGACTTGCAATTGGTTGATGCATGTCATCGATCCCAATTGCGTGGATCGATGCTCATGATATTAATCACTGGATTGTCTGGTCCAGATCAATTGTGTGATCTAAAGGGGTTTCAAGGTGAATCACCGTAAATCTGATGATTGATCAACACGGAAATGGTGCAAGCGTGAAAGGACTTGAGTAAATATATCACAGGTTTGTTTATCTGTAAACAAAAAATCTATTTTGATACCAAATATACCAATACAAATCGACTGAGGTTGCACTTATCCCTGACTTGCCAAGGTGATTTCTAATTTTAAGGAATGTGACATTTTATTTATTTTCAAAAATCATTCTCAATCATAAAGTCCGAAAATATAACATAAAATTCATGACCATGGTGACGTTGGAGACAATCTTGAAATAATAAAGATATATCTTCTCGCAAAATAATATAAATAGAAAAAGCAGCCAACTCAATATGACGGTACGATAGCTATGTGAAAGCACGTCACAATTGTCAGTTTCACGTGCGTTCATTCAAGTTACGGGCGGTCGGGTAGCCTTGTGGAAAAAGCGTTCGCTCGTCACGCCGAAGACCCGGGTTCCATTCTCGACATGGGTATAATGTGTGAAGCCCATTTCTGGTGTCCCCCGCCGTGATACTGCTGGAATATTGCTAAAAGCGGCGTAAAACCATACTCACTCACTCATTCAAGTAACAATGCAATGTTGAGTGAAACGCCTATCATTTGTACAAAATAGTACACGCGTTAAGAAAATGCAGCTTTTCTACAGATGTGGTATCATTGCATTATGAAGTCACATTCGAAACGAGAGATCACATTATAATGCTAAAATGTCATAACGTAACCGTAAAATGCTATAACGTAACCGTAAAATGCTATAACGTAACCGTAAAATGCTATAACGTAATCGTAAAATGCTCTAACGTAACCGTACAATGGTATAAGGTAACCGTAAAATGCTATAACGTAACCGTAAAATGCTCTAACGTCACACCTAGGGAATAATGTGTGTATCAGCAACTGCATCTGTTTTGGAAACCCGTGGGGATTCCGGGTAAAATATATTCACCAGCGACATGATGATACTTGTCGCAAGAGCCTACTAAATAGATCGATGCTCATGATTCCAATAACTGACTTGTTTGGACTCGATTGTTCACAGCTGGAAAATTCAGCGCAGCGTTAAAAACAAACATACAAACAAAACATCTGTGTTGATTACACATTACAGTACTCACGGGTCTATGATCAACATTCTGCTAAAATAGTGGCACTGTATGAAGGATAAAATGTCAGGACAGACACTTACGAACAATAGCTAATTATCCTAATACCACATTCATGAACAAATTAGTGGACATGAATCGATTTCTCACTATGGCTGTAGTGGAGGTAACATTTAAAATGCGTTTTCAAACCTCAAGCCCTTCCACAATTTCAGGTGCCATCATCGGTAGAAACTAGCATGTGATGTTTCGGCTTCCTTTGGTCCAGTGGTATCTAGGGAGATGTTCGTGACGGACAAAAGAGAAACAGACCATGACATAAATTCACTTCCGTCAGATGAGCTAAATGTGAAATAAGAGTTGATGCACTGGTAGTTTGGGTCGAAACATTGATGGTGATGTAGGACAAAAGTGTTTGAACTGTGTCAAAATAATGTCGGAATATGTTTGGACCTAAAACGAAATCAGGTAATCAATATTCTTGTTGTTTTAGGATAAACATAGGATTTTCACTCCTGATGAGGAGATGATATACTGGTACACATTTAGCTACCGAAACACCTTCTGGCCCCCAAAACCTAATGTCTTGTATAGTGATTGCAAAAATACTAATATCTTTTGGTTTAAACTTATATGAACAAAAATACAATATCGAGCTGTATTCAGCAGTCTAGTTAGTGAGCTAAGTTTATTGTGACATGTTAGGAAATATTATATCACTATCAAAAAGTAATGATACCATGGCCAAGTGTTCGCGAAACGGCGAACGTATCCGGCACTGCTTGTGGCATCCGTCACAAACACATGCAAAGGGAAGCCAATAGTTCACCTGATGAAACAAAATCAGTCAAAACAGGGGATTGCAGTTGACATCAGTTTTTGTCACTGCTGCGTCAACCAAAGCCACTTTGAAGAAGTTCTTTCTTTTAACCTTTGAAATGCTCATCTGAAGACAGAACGTTAAGAAACACTCAAATGTATAGTATCAGGAATGGTTATAAGCTACAGCGCTATCATTTTCATAAGAAGGTAGTTTATTGATTAAAGACACAACCTTGACAGCACAGAGATAAGAGGATTATAAATTTGGTGAGACTGAGATTTCACTGTAACTGTAGCTAAACAGGTACATTTTGAGTGATTTATCTATACTAAGGATTCCAGTGCGTCGTGCTGTATGAACTGTGTTTGTTCAAATATCGAATAGTGTCTGTCATGGGAATGGTACACAAATGTCCATGATATCATTTATTCACATTAGCCTCACGTTTACCCCCAGGCGGTTTTATTGATTACGAACCTACAACAGGTATCCGTTATTTGGCTGTAGAGAGTTCGTTATATACGTAAATTGTATATGATATTAGGAGATAAATAGGAGATATTTTACGTTATATACGTTTGTTCGCTCTATCCGTGTTCGTTATATCCGTGATCTACTGTACTTCGAAAGACGACACTTTTGGCAAACGTCAACGTTTGAAGTCGAAACAAACAATTGGCGTGCCGAAATGTGATTCTGTCATGTAAAAGCGACTGAACCATTTCTACAATCCATTGTAGAAATCCGACTATATCATAAACACTAATGCCTTGCTTCTGAATCACTATCAAATTGTTAATTCATGGCTAACTGAGATGCCACAGGCTCAAAGTTCAACACAGTTGCAAAATACGCGTGTTTCATCTCATGAACAGCGCATGCTGTATGAGAAATGTGATATGTTGTTATACTGTAATGAGATTGACGTCAATATTCGCAACAAATTGGTATTTGGAAAATATGAAAACATCTTTAGAATATATTTGTTTCCTAATTGAAGATAGAGTTTAAAAACACGAATACAATGATACTAATTTTCTACAATATTAAGGTTACACGATGTTTTTAGACGTTTTAATGATGCCTTTATAGATCTTAAAATCATACATGTAGGAGACTGCTCTGAATTGAGCTGCTGACACTAGATATTCTTCAAGTATAAATTGTTTTTAAGAGAGAATTGATACATGCACATTTGCTATTATTTACAGACCGCCGTCATATAGCTTGGATATTGCTGAGTGCGGCATTATACAACAAACAAACAAACAAAAAAACGAACGAACATGTTGGATGTACTAATGACAAGGACACTAGAACGGCGTTAGCATCACAAACAAAAACAGAAGTAGCCTCATCCCCACAATGAATATCCCCAAACTTTTTCAATCAAAAACATACTTGTATATCAAAAATCATTGACTTTACCAAAGCATGTCATGCATCTTCAAAAGCGAAATGTCATACCTCTGCCTACACCAGTAAGACATGTATATGTACTTCTTATTTATCATTTGATTTATTGACCGTAACCCTAAATTTCAACCAACTATATATTTAATCATGTATAACCTTGAGAGTGAATTCGATCGTCAATATGTTTCAGGGACATTCCGTAGGGTTATCCAGTAAATAATCCATATGATGTCCTGAGCTTGAATTCAAGACAACAAAAATGTATTAGCATTCACTACGCACTGACCGTAGGTCACAGTGACCTACGACCAACATAGGTTGCTGACGACCCTTTCTAATCGGGATTCCCCTAGGGGATTAATCTTACACGTAGGTCTCTCACGACCTTTACAGATCGAAGCCCCCACCCAAAATGACATGTACCAAACTTCATTGACATACAGTATATTGTCCAAGTGAGTGAGTGGGTATGGTTTAACGCTCTTTTAGCAATATTCAAGCAATAATACGACGGTGGTCACCAGAAATGGGCCTGACACATTGTACCCATGTCGGGAATTGAACCTGGGTCTTCGGCGTGACGAGCGAACGCTTTAAACACAAGGCTACCCGACAATCCCACCCGCACACCACCCCTTCACAAAACTGGTCAATGTGTTCAACAAATTTCCCGGGCCACTGAGGAGATACACATGATGATATCCCCAGGATATCCCCAAGATATCCCCAAGAGCAAAGTGCGGCGGGGGTCTAAACCATGACACATCTTCATAAACACGGGACTGATAATATTATGATTATCGATCCACCCCGTCGGAGTATGCTCTCAATCTAATCACCCAGACAGACCACCCAACCTCATTCAGACTCTTCTCATGACCAAACATAAGTCGTTAGGGGTCAGGTCTATCACGGAATCCCAATGGGGAATGTATGAGGTACATGAAGTTAGGAGGTATGAGACGTGTCAACAAGGGAACTGATACATCACATCAATATGGTCACTTGTACCTATGAATGAAAACTACTCAGACATAGATCAATACCTGAAATGCCATTTCGATTTCTAGAGGAGGTAAACAGATCGATCATTAAGTGATTCAAACTTAGCTTTTATCACCCTGATGACGCACACGCAGAGACGTTTTTAACACCTTTAAAAGGTTTAAGATCGATCTCCAAAGTGATTCCTGCATATCTAGAATAATAAATTGTATTATGGTCCCATGCAGAGATGTTTGCTGACGATCAAACATATTGTCATTGGTGATAACACTTTGGCATTCGTTATTATTCGGATCATTCAGCAACCTAACAAACGGCTCGTCTCCCTCGAAGGCCGCCATGCGTCGAAACGGCCGGCGCAATCCAATCAGGATGCGCGTCAAGATATGGGTGCTTCGATCACTATAATCCCGAGAATTTAAATTAATTTGGCAATCTGCGTTTGTTTAAAAACTGTGGAAAATGTAGATTTCACATCCACACCGCATTGTATACGGATAATATAAATGTGTTACATACACTGATGTTTTACTTGTAGGGCTATGTTGGGTGACAGATTCAAATGAACATGCGTTTGTTTACTTTTAGGAAACGGCTCACTTGACTGCGACATCCGTTCATTTAAGCTATAACAAGACCATGGTTTCCAAAACCACATTCAGTGTAATATCCTTTTGTATAATATTCCAAGGGTTGAACAAATATATTACAGTAATTAACTCACCACCGATATCAAGACAAGTTATTCACGTATATTTTAAAGAACAAGTTAGAGGACAAGTTTATCAATTTACGATATTTACAAATTTGATTTTAACAGACCAAGAAAGATAATGCTCCAGCAAGGAAATAAAAAAAACATCAGTAATTTTCACACAGATTAATAACATATACGTTGTTCTGAAATATCAGAATTTGTCAAATGGGCATGTGACTATAGAGATGGCTATATTTGCCCAGATCTTTCATATTTTTCATGGTATTCAAAGATCATGTCAAAAGTGCATAATTAAAGTCTACGTCAGCATAGAACCAAATGATAGCTTTTATTGAAAGAAAAACTATCTACAAAAATGACTTTGTCAGACATTGCTCTGGGATGTAAAGTCAATGTATTCCAGCTGGCACTGACATACATGTACATACACAATTCACTTCCATAACTATAGCTTTAACAATGATGTTGCGTTATAAGCAAATTAACAAGATAGACACAATTTTTTATGGATAACAACTTCTTTAATACTGTAAAAAGCGACGTTTCGGTATAGATCCTTATACCGTTGTCAAGCAAGGCAATTGTTGATATACCACAAATCAAAAACGCTAATAAACTGAGGGCCAAAAGAAACGTTTCCAACATTAACTGATTTGCCACTTTGAAACAAAGATGCCAACCTGTTCAAAAACAGTAAAGAACACATCTCATGAATACAGCCTTCATGTTCTCTGTCGTTCTTTGCACGAGCTTTGCGGAAGATGCGGCGTGGTAATATAAATATCAACGCAAAAATTCAATAAATCTCGTGCAACTGATTTGATTAGTTTCATGAGTGTTTCCTTGTGCAGGCGGATTATTTACTTTACAAAAGGGGATACGGCAGGATTCTATGCAACTTAAGCACACATGTAAGACACCCAAGAAGGTTCTGTAGTTTGCATTCCATGAAAGAACACAGAAACGCATGTTGTTCTTCGGATCCTGGAAGAAATGAAATTGTTTTATCATTTAGGAAGAACATAGAATGGGCACGTATTCCAACCTTTCCTCATGTGCATTTGTGTAATAACGTCTTTACAATAAATATTCCAGATACAATTAAGTCAATAATACAATAAAGTTGGACAGAACGTTAGTTATATTTGTTTTCAACCAATGTTTAATGTTTAACTGTCTGGAATTAAAGGTTTTGTTTTGTTTGTTTGTTTATTGTTTAACGCTGCGCTCAGCATTATTCTAGCTATATGACGACGGTCCGTAAATAATCGAGTCTGGACCAGACAATCTAGTGATTGACATCATTAGCATCGATCCACAGTTTGTCTTCGTTATAATAATCAGAATGAGATTATTTGACAAATATGCAATAAGTATCATATTTCAACAATGGTTCTTAATCTCTTAAATATAATCTGTACTGTTGTATCATATACTTGCACTTTACGTTACACATGTTTTTCAACATCTTGTATATGCTTTATTCTATACATTTTTGCTCAAAAGGTTTAATATTCAATTAACTTTCCATATAGGTGTCTTCATTAAACAAAACTCCATAATGGGGACACACATTGACAGAATTAGAATATTCCAGAGTACTGTATATGAAAAAGTGAGTGAGTGAGTTAAATTTAGCGTCAAATTTCAAGTCATATCGTGACGGTATATACGATTTGTACGCAGTACTCAGCAATATTCCAGCCATATGAATGTAAATAATCGAGTTTAGACCAGACAATTCAGTGACTGATGTCATGAGCATCGATCCACACAATTGGGATACGATGACATGCATCAACCAAGTCAGCGAGCCTGACTACCCGATACCCTTAGTCTCCTATTACGACAAGCATAGTCGCCCCTTACGGCAATTATGGGTTGCTAAGACCTATTCTACCCCGGATCTTCACGGGGACAGTATATGAGAAAAGACACCAGAGACTGCATATGTTTGTATCACGAAAAGCAGCCTCATCACTGCCTTTTCACTAATCAACGCAATTTTACGTGGTAAGTTACCCTATTAAACTATACCATATTCAGTGATAGAAACATGAACATGTGCCCACACTCTTAGTAGCTACTGTGTAGTGTTACATATAACATGCATGACAACTCATTTATTAGACCTCCTGTTCAGAATGACCCTATTGTAAATGTTCGAATCATTATTATTGGGTGACTTGGTAGTAGTAGTAGTAGTAGTAGTAGTAGTAGTAGTAGTAGTAGTAGTAGTAGTAGTTTAAATTAAATAAAGGCAGCAAAGGCGTTTCGGGTGACACTGGCACATTTAACGCTTGAGAATGTAAAAAAAAAATTCAAGCATTGTCAAAAGTTCGCATTTAGCAGAAGTATACAACATATAGCAGCAAGACATATTTTGGAGTGATTATGTAATGATATGGGGCGCGATCACTATGACTGACAGAATGCCACTGCATATTGCCCATGAAAGGGTCACTGGACAGAGCTACCGAGACAAAATATACTGGCGATCTGCGACCTGCATCACTTCGGGCTTTCCTCCCACATTAAGCTGACACGCCGTGATATAACTGGAATATTGTTAAAAGCGGATTAAAATACAACTCACTCACTTTCTCGCTTGTTTCCACCCTCACAATACACAGACAACAGGTTCTGTTGAATGTGATGTTACACTTTGTCATTCCAGTTTCTTACCCATTCATTACCATCACCCGACAGGCCCATGAAGATTCCGGGGTAGAAGAGGTCTTCAGCAACCCATGCTTGCCGTAAAAGGCGACTATGCTTGTCGTAAAAGGCGACTAACGGGATCGGGTGGTCAGGCTCGCTGACTTGGTTGATACATATCATGGATCCCAATTGCGTGGATCGATGCTCATGATATTAATCACTGGATTGTCTGGTCCAGAATCGATTATTTACAGACCGCCGTCATATAGCTGGAATATTGCTGAGTGCGGCGTTAAACAACAAACCAACCTAAAAATTCACCCGATAGTTTCTTTTCGTAAATTATGTAACACGCAATGCCAGCACCTGCTGTAACCATTTGTATTGTACAACCTCTGCACATTCGTGCTTCTTTGTAACCTGAAATTGCAGACGTCGATAGGGAAAATGTAGGAGATGATACTGATATTCCAGTTCTGGATTTGTGGAAGGAACTAGTGGGGCACTACCTCTACTGTGGACAGTCCAGATTACTTTTCAGAAAATGTTTCACAGTTAACCAATAACCAACCGAACGAAGCATTGTTAACTGAGAAACACAATATATTCGTCACTGTATATATTTAAAGGTTTTCGATCAACTGGTGGTGTGGGAAATCATCAAGCCATATTTCAGGCGTCCTTTCTCCTTTTCCTTCGACGAGCATGATGTCATATATTCTGCAACTGATGGCTCATGCCGTTACTTGACAGAAGCATGGATTCACTCACATTTACATGACATTCTGGCGATGGTGATTTGATCGTGTTTAGTTGGGTCCTGTAATTTCTACCCCAAGAAAAGTGCACTGGAAAATACGAACTGGGAATGAACAGTGAACAACACACTCAGAGGTTCGGTGTATGTGTAGGGGTGGATCTTTCAATTGAAATGGAACAAACTTATAAGGGAACGCCTAATTATAAGGAGTCATGATTGTGATTCTGAAGGAATTCGTTTATCAAACGAGTGACTGACATTGAACAGTGTACCAGATTGTTCGAAAGACGCAGGAGAACTGAAAACATTGTTCCTGAAGATAATATTTATCAAGCCATTGTGGCGAAATCAACCCTGTACCAATTTGTGTATTTTATACATCGATCAATGTGGATTTAACAGCAAAAGAAGTGGTTGCTAGGCTATGACGTAATCTTGCAGCACACAAGACTCCAAAGGACACACTAGCTAAATCGATCTAACGGAAAGGGGTTGCTGTATGCTAAACTACTTGAAATATGGATGTAGACAACAAACGGAAGGACAGAGTAAATGCCTTTCTTGCTATAAGAGGTGCAACAGTCTTTGAACTTTCAGTGCAGTTGGTGTCGCCAGACTATGCAAACAGTTTTAACTATGACACTTTGTCAACACAGATTAGTTTCAAGAATGAGAAGTAAGGATTTTAACAGCATTCCAGTTATATCACGGCGTGTCAGATTGATGTGGGAGGAAAGCCCGAAGTGATGCAGGTCCCAGACGTTTACCACTTCGGTGAAACCCACGAACACGGGTATGGTGCTGACAAACCTAGAAACATAATTGAGGCGAACCGGGATTCGAACCCACAATCATAGGTTTCTGGCGTGCCCAAGGCACGCAACTCTTCACAGCGAATCGCGGCGCCTTAGACGACTGGGCCACCCGTGCCTCCTGTACCAAATACAGAAGCTAGATAGCTTCAGAATCTTATTGTTGAAGGGCACTGGTGGGTCAGTTCCATAATTCATTGTGCAGAGTTGCGTCCCTTAGACGTACCAGAAACATATAATCGCGCGTTTGAATCCAACAAACTAGGTAATAATCTAACTGTCTCACTTCGGTCATTCTTCCGACATCAAGCACATACGCCGTAACGTAACTGAAATACTATTCTCCCAAACTCACTCGTTCATTCTTTCGTTAGCCCTGATGTCAAACATATATACTCTTCAAAAAAAGAAACTTGACATAGATGTAAAACCACGTTTTGCCAAATATCTAAAATAATTACATTAAATGAGAACCAAATAAGTCAAACAGAAAGATGATGTGTCTATAATTCGCGAAAACACATGCAAAGCACATAAACGTAGCGTTTGGGGATCAATTGTACATCTTCATCCAAACGCAACCGCCTGTAAAAAACGTGCAGCACAGGATCCTGCATTTAGGCATGCAGGCCCCCCTGCTGATTGGGTATAAAACTCCACATCAACGGCTGTTCATACAGTCCTTATAACGGCAGTAGAGGCGGTGACAGAATGCCAGGACTGAATGCAGCTCAACGGAACAACGCCATTGGGAGATTACAAGCTCGAGCAACTCAGCAAGAAGTGGCCAGGCACTTTGGCGTATCCAGACAGACAATCTCCGCACTGTGGACCCGATGCAACAACACTAACAGAGTTGACGACAGACCAAGGTCAGGAAGACCAAGGGTGACAACCCAAGCACAAGATCGATACTGAGGGAGGCTGGACTTTTTGCACGAAGACCTGTTCGACGTCATTTATTGACCCCACGTCATCTGGCGGAACGTCTGCTTTGGTGCCAACAGAGGGTTAGGGCACGTGCAAGGTGGAGAAAAGTACTGTTTACTGACGAGTCCCGTTTCCTACTCACATGTGCTGATGGGCGCGCACGTGTCTACAGACGTCGGGGTGAATGTTACGCCCCCAACTGTGTGCAACAGGTTGTCCCATTTGGCGGCGGGAGTGTCGTGGTATGGGCCGGAATTCATCACGGTGGTAGGACGCCTCTCGTGCATGTGGCAGGTGCATTGGCAGGTGTGCGTTACAGAGACTTGATCCTACAGCCTTACGTTCTTCCTCACGTCAACGTTCATGGCGGACAGTTCCAGCAGGACAGCGCTAGACCGCATATTGCACGTGTTTGTCAGGACTTTTTACAACACAACAACATCCAGACATTACCTTGGCCAGCCCGGTCACCAGATTTGTCCCCAATTGAGCATCTGTGGGACGAGTTGGATCGACGCGTTCGCAGAAGGAATCCACCGCCCCAAACACTTCCGGCGCTTCTTGATGCACTTCAGCATGAATGACAGCACATCCAACAGCGTGTTATTGACAACTTGATTGCATCTATGGGTCGTCGGTGTCAAGCGGTGATTGATGCACGTGGTGGGCACAACCGATACTGACATTTTCTGTACCCCTGTGACATTGACTGTATCGTGTACGTGTGTCTGTCAAGGTGACACGATTAATGTTTTGAACATTGTGTACATTGATCTTCAAACAGTGTTTCAATTATGGTTTCTGTGTCCTATTTTGAAACAATCGCATTATATTACATTTTGAAAGTCAGTGTCAGGTTTCTTTTTTTGAAGAGTATATATCACTAGATATTAACAAACGATGTACAATGAAACTAAAACAACACGCACGGAATTCCGTTCTGAAGATAAACATGATCAGTCAGATGAGCATTCGGGGGTTTTCATATGGGAGTAGAAAAACGAGAGCTTCTTCAGACAAAATAGTTATGATTAAAAATTTATCTTGGGTCACGACATCGCTCATAATTACATTTTCTTTCCAAGTTTGAAAACTTGTCATTTTTTACTCATTTTAGTCGTACTTAAGAATATCTCAAGTCAAAACGTAGCAAATGTAAGAAAGAAAATATCTCTGTTAATTTTCACACCTATTTGTAAATTTCCCGCAACTTTAGATTTGACATTTCCAGTGGGCTGCGCCCCTCATGGTTTATTCTCAATGCAGTGTTTTATTGTACGATAAACAAGTCCCACTCGTCGTTTATTTCTTAAACACACAGGGTTACTGCTAAATATTAGATCGTTTAGTTAATACTTATATAAAAGGTTACAGTTAAGTATTAGATCGTTTAGTGTAAACTTATATGAAAGGGCGCTGCTAAGTATGAGATCATTTAGCGTATATGTATTTAAAGTGGTACTGTTAAGTAT
Source organism: Haliotis cracherodii (assembly GCF_022045235.1). Lineage (NCBI taxonomy): Eukaryota > Metazoa > Mollusca > Gastropoda > Lepetellida > Haliotidae > Haliotis > Haliotis cracherodii. The sequence continues at coordinate 21,728,673 of NW_027266268.1, forward strand.
TGGATCGTTAAGTTTATACTTGTAGGGAGGGATACTGTTAAATATTAGACCGTTTAGAATATACTTATATGAAGGGGTACTGCTAAGTATTAGATCATGAATATATACTTATAAGAAGGTGTACTGCTACGTATTCGATCGTTTAGAATATTCTTTTTTAATGGGTACAGTTAAGTATTAGATCTTTAATATATACTTATAAGAAGGGGTACTGCTAAGTATTGGATCGTTAATTTATACTTCCATGTATATGAAGGGGTACTGTTAATTCGTATTAAATCTTTAATGTATACTGATAAGAAGGTGTACTGCTACGTATTTCGATCGTTTAAAGTATTCTTATATTAAGGGATGCAGTTAAGTATTAGAACTTTTATACATACTTTTAAGAAGGGGTACAGCTAAGGATTAGATCGTTTAGTATATACGTATAGGAAGGGGTACTGTTACGCATTAGATCATTTAATTTATACTTATATGTAGGGGTACTGTTAAATATTACATCGAATTTGACGAAATCCTCCTAAAATAGCTCTAAATTGTATCTTGCAATATCAGTTCTTTTTCCTTAAGATCAGAATTTGGAAACGTTGGCACCCAACGAGCAGATATCTTCTTCATCTTTAAATGTTCATGAGTAATAGTTTCAATGGATCCATAGCTTAGACCTGTGTAAAAAAATTGCTGACTGCTTGGTACTCGTTCTTTTCCATCTACATGTATGTGCCCATTTGGACACCTATCACGTTCAACTGGTTGTCAGTAATATACAAACTGCCTCAACAGACATAAAACACTTGCAATGAACTACTCAAACAATGTACTTCAATTAATTTGGCTAGTTCACTTTGCTATGGTCCATAGCTGAAAGTTAGTCAGGCGTTTTGACCAGTCCTCGTACTTATATGAAAGGGTTCTGTTAAGTATGGGATCTGTTTCAAGTTATTTTATTCATTCCTAATTTAAAGTCTTGGCATTTTTTTTATTCATTACCTCGCAAACAGCAATCACCAGAAACTGATATAATTCAAACATTAGATATCTCATCACCTTTGGAGCAATCTATGGCGATGTTTAATTTTATTATTAATTATCATAGTCGGCGAGTCTATTTTATCTCAGTTGTAAATTAGATGCATGTTATCTACCTCAATCCCAATGCATGAAGTCACCGATGTGACGAGTGAAGCGATGTAATCCATGCCAACAGCTGTAGCTTATCTCCTTATGAAATATAGTTGATAACGTATCTTGGCTAGACCAGTAGATGTGAGGGGACTTCTCTTTCCAATATTTGCCATAGCTTGAAAATGCTTGAACTTGTGCCTTGTGTATTTTTAACAGATTTTATTATTGTTTTCTAGGTCCTTGTAAGCGAAGGTTGTTACTGACATCATGTCGAAACTGCGTCGACGTAGTGCCATTCTCCAGAGGTTGTTCATTATTCTTGTATTTTTGCGGCTTTAAGAACAATGAGAATACGTCCACTATACTACCAATAGAACAACAGATTCACTGCACGTATTTTTAAGAAGTAACCGAGCAGCAATTTACATAGATTACAAAGCAAATTTCAGTAAGAAAGGTGAGTGTATGAGGTTTCGAGCTTTCATGATATATATGTGATTCGTCAATTTATATATAGTGAGTGAGGTTATGTTCTTTATTGCCAGAGTCAGAATGTAAATAAAAGAGTCTGGGCCCGTGATTGAAACCAGTGATTAAAAGCATGAGCATTGAAGTATGCGCCACAGTATGAGCCAACAGTCTGGTGTAGTATACTCTAACCTCGCGAACACCTTGTATTATCCCTATTTAATAGTGTTAACTTTCATAAGCACATGCTGATATAGTCAGAATCGTACACTTGACTTTTTGTAGAGATTTCTAACCTTTGTGGAAATGGTTGTTGCCGCCTTTTTAACCAAAATAGATTGCAGAATTGATATTATCCTTCTTCCTCTGGGATGTTTCTGGAGAAGTGAGAGAGACAACAACAGGCAGTTGACTGAGATGTATCAGCACATGCTTAATCAACACCAGCCTCCAACTAATCAACGCGTTAACTTTAACACAAGTCACAGCCGCACTCTACATGTACGCGTCGATCGAGTTCATCCCAGAGGTGTTCGATTGGGTTGAGATCCGGAGATCTCGACGGCCAGGGCAAGCCGTTGATGTTGGTATTATGAAGGTTGTCTACCGTGACACGAGCTTTCTGCGGTAGAGTGTTATCCTGTTGAAACGGCTCCTTCTGGCGGTCAATGATTGGAAGAAGGTGAAGATTTTTATTCATGTTGCGATTTGCTGTCAAATATCCCTGAACCACAACCATGTCAGATCTCGTGGTGCAGGATGGCCAAACTGAACTGTCTGTATCGGCCCCAAAGGCGGCAAATGGTGCTGTGGTGGACGTTGAAGGGGCGTGCAACAGAAGACTGCGATTATCCTCTTTGCATACGTCCCATGGCGATGTTCTGCTCGGGAGCGCTGAGCCTTGGCATTTTCAAAATGTTGACAATTGAATGAGTGTATGTCGTGCTACGGATTAACCACTGGTCTATATCTGTCGTGCTGCAGACTGGCTACTGTTTCAGTATCTGTCGTGCTACAGACTAACCCCTGGCCACTATGTTTCGTGCTGCAGACCAACCCTAGGCTTGTGGCGCAGACTTACATCTGGCCTATATGTGTCGTGGTGCAGACTAACACCTGGCCTATATATGTCGTGCTTCAGACTAACCCCTAACCTATATGTGTTGTGGTGCAGACTAACCTCTGGCCTCTATGTGTCGTGTTGCAGTCTTCCCCATGGCCTATATGTGTCGTGCTGCAGACTGACCTCTGGCCCATATGCGTTGTGGTGCAGACTAACCTCTGGCCTATATGTGTCGTGCTGCAGACTGACCTCTGGCCTATATGCGTTGTGGTGCAGACTAACCTCTGGCCAATATGCGTTGAGGCTTCAATCCATGCCCAGGAGGAGTATATCAGCAGACAGGAAAATCAAAAGCGCATAGTCAACATGCAGTCTAAAAAGATCTGCTTTGCGAGGTGATCCGAATCTCGAGGTTACTTTTATTATGCTGCTTGACAAGGGAGCATAACTAGATAACAGATTAAAGTTGACACAAACTTTATTACAGTTTACTATACAAATACATCAAACAAAGGATAAACCTTGTCAAAACGACGTACGTATCAGAGCAGAAAACTTTATGTCTGGTGTTCCGATTGGCCGCACACGAGACTCAGAGGGTTCATGAAAAAGAAAGAGATAAAGAAACTGCCTTCAAAAGATCCTCGCGCAAACGCGAATCTCAACGAATCGCGTGACCCGTGAAGATCCGGGGTAGAATAGGTCTTCAGCAACCTACGCTTGCTGTAAAAGGCGACTATGCTTGTCGTAAGAGGCGACTGACTTGGTTGATGCATGTCATCGTATACCAATTGCGTGGATCGATGCTCATAATGTCAATCACTGGATTGTCTGGTCAAGACTCGATTATTTACTGACCGCCCTCATATAGGTGGACTATTGCTGAGTGCGGCGTAAAACATCAAACCAACCAACCTACAACAACACGTGTGTCCACCCGAGTGAAAATCCGGGTTAGAATTGGTCTTCAGCAACCCATGCGTGTCCACCCCAGTAAAGATCCGGGTTTTCCACTGCTGTTTCATCTAATAACAATAGTTGGGCGTCGTGTCAAATAAGAGCGATGGCGTTTATTTATTGCATGATAACAAATATATCAAGCACTGCAAAATGAATTTAATCCCCCACCCATCTTTACAGGAGACATAATAAACACGGTAAAACAATCAATTCATGTATCGTTATGTGAGTATCTTGCCTGTTATCTTGTCTGTTTGTTTGTTTTTTAACGCCGCACTCAGCAATGTTCCAGCTATATGACGACGGTCCTTAAATAATCGAGTCTTGACCAGACAATTCAGTGATTGATATCATGAGCATCGATCCAAGAAATTGGGATACGATGCCATGCATCAGCCAAGTCAGCGAGCCTGACCACCCGATCCCGTTAGTCGCAACTTACGACAAGCATAATCTTGCCTGTTATTACGTGCAGTATTTCATGGTTGCGCAGACAACACGGTATAACCCAGGACACAAAGTCGCCGTTATATATGATCTCTGTTCACCATAAAATGTCCTGACGAGGCAGGTATAAAACGGGAAGGATCCCCGTGCTATAATTCGGTCGTCTGTGAGTGGGCGAGTTTGATTTTATTATTGCTTTGAACAATATTTCAATAATAGGACGTGTCAGCTTGACGTGGGAGGAAAGCCATTAGTGACGCAGGTCTAAGAGGTGTACCACTTTGGTGAAACCCACAATCACGGGTATGGTGCTGACAAACGTAGGATCATAATCATAGTTGTCTGGCACACTAAGAGACGCAACTCTGCGCAGCGAATTGTGCTGCCTAAAACAACTAGGCTACCTGTGCACTAGGTCGTATTTAGGCATAGCTCCATATTGTTCTCATTGAGTACTACCAATATATAACTAAAATATATTCACGCATTATCTTCCAAGCTAATATGACGTTTCCTTTGCAATGTTGTACGAGTGACATTGAAGTGGAGCAATATTCCAGCTATATGACGGCGATCTGAAAATAAAAGATTCTGGGACAGACTAGCTAGTGATTGACATCATGAGCATCGATCTGCGCAATTTGGATACAATGACAAACATCACCCATGTCAGCAAGCCGGTCCACCCGATCCCGTTAGTCGCTTCTTACGACAAGCATAGTCACCTTTAAGTACAAGCATGGGTTACGCATGGGTTGACGGGTATAATAATAGTAGTAGTAGTAGTAGTAGTAGTAGTAGTAGTAGTAGTAGTAGTAGTAGTAGTAGTGAGGTGAGGTAAAATGGGGTTTAACGTCGCGTTGAAGATTATTGCATTCATGTAGCGTGCGGGCCTGCCAATGGGCGAGATGGTGTAAATATTGAGTTTTTTAACTACTTTTTTTCCATTTTTTCTTCCTTAGTATGTTCCCATGAAAACAACATGGGAAAAGACCGTAGAGTTTCTGGACATTTGGGTTTCCAGAATTAAAATGGGACGTGTTACGGATATAATTGTATCCTTTTGCGTGGTTACAGTAAGTCGGCAGATCCCGTGTGTGTTGTCCACATTGTTTACTTGAGTGGCTGCGGGAGGAGTAGGATGATTCTGTGCTTTTGTTTCTTGATACTTTTGAGATGAGTGTTGTGCAGTTTTCAGCCTCACCATTGTTGATGTTGTTGTTGTTGTTGTTGTTGTTGTTGTTGTTACAGTCTTCTTGCATCTGATGTTCCACTGTGTGTTGCTTGTATTAAGCTATGTGTGTATGTCATATTAGCAATATACCCTTGCTCTATCTTATACAAAATGTCTCAAGCTCGGTGAGTGAATGAGTGAACATGAGTGGGTGAATAAAGTTTTACGCTTTAAGCAATATTCCAGCAATATCACAGAGGGGCACACCAGAAATTCAAAGTTGCTGCCATGGAAATTTCAAAAATATTTTTGTAGAAAAATCCCAAACTATCAAAAGGCACCAGTTCGCAACTAGACCTATCTATGTGCCAAGTTAGAGGAGGATGTCCACACTGATGGACAAACAGAAACACAGACTGACGGAGTCCATTTTAATACTCCCTGCAAAACGCATTACGGGGGATAATGTCAAACTAGCATATTGTCCATCGATAATGTATAGATTCATACTCAATCATACTTCCACCTTAACCTTTGTTACAAACAGAGCATATGTGAAGCCTTTAGAGTAACACTGCTTATAAAGTATTGCAACATGCCGACAGTACATACTAATTTTTGTTTTCTGTGTTGTTCAATGCTGCACTGAGGGATATTCCTGCGAGATGACAGAAGTGAGTAAACAATCAAATCTGGACCAGTAATAACGGGATTGATATAACGTTCAACAACACACAATCTGTGAAGTCACAGACACCCGACTCTGTTAGGTAGGGAGAATTTACGTTTCAAGGTTTTACGATTGTAATCGGGGTGGTCGGGTGGCGTAGTGGTTAAAGCTTTCACTCGTCACGCCGAAGACCCGGGTTCGATTCCCGACATGGGTACAATGTGTGGAGCCCATTTCTAGTGTCCCCCGCCGTGATATTGCTGGAATATTGCTAGAAGATCACTCACCCACTTAGACTACACAACTACGCAAAATGTATTTGATAAATGGAATATTCAATGTGTCTCGTGAAATATGTTTCTTTCATCTCGTGACGGGGGTAAAGGAGACACATTGTGGTTGCGCGGTTTTAACGAGATAATACATTTTTTTTCTTAGTGTGTTAGAGTTTCATGCCGTTTTGAACACTATTTCACAACGTGTCAGTTTCACGTTGGAGGAAAGCCCGAAATGATGGAGGTCTTAGACGTTTATTTCTTTGGAGAAACCCACGCCCATGGTGATGAGGTTCAAACCAACGTTCGCAGGTTTCTGGCGCGACTAGGCGACACAACTCTAAAGTGCAATTTACAGCCGTGACTGTGAATGATGATCATTCGCCATTAAAAACAACTCTTGTCTGTTATATGTTGAAAAACCAATGACTGATATTCTGACCTCATCACCCGATCTACTGAGTCGTCTGTTATGACCTGACCACCCGATCCAATGACTCTCCTGTTATGACCTGAACACCTGATCAAAACAGCTCATGTTATGATAAGCATACATTATTTTAATCCAGCCTCCACATGACTAAGTTGTAGTCTGGAATAGTGTGGGAAGTGGTGTTGACCCACCTTACCTGTACAACTCATCTGCGAGGATCTCGAAAATGTGACAGATTATTTTTAGGTGAAGTGCGGTGCAATTGGGTTGACCATTACATTCAAGATTACTGCATTTACATAGGGACTTGCATGCACGTACATGTATGCTACCAGATACGGTCGAAAAGAGTGTTTCATTTCTGAGTCGAGGTATACCCAGTAATCTTTTACTGAATAAAGTCGAATTACACCACAAGCCTTTTGGGTTTTATTTATTTTTATTTTTTTTATTTTTTTTTATTTTATTTTTTTTTGGGGGGGGAGGGGGGGGATAACATTCGCAAAAAATAGAGGGGCATGGTGGTGTGTGGGGGGAAGTGAAAGGAGAGTTGACATCGAGCTTCGACGTATACCTTGAGTAATACAGAGAGCGATCTTTCACTAAATGAGACGTGCTTGAATTCTTATCAACTTTCGTAACCGTTGCGTTAATGGTTAGAAATAGAAATCCAAGGAAAGAGTTTGGCATATGACATATATCAAGGAAACAGATGATTTAAGAGGCTAAAGTTGCCTATTGACAAACTACTGGATCACTGCAACGGCACCGACGTTGCAATAGAAACACTGTATTAAACAACTAACGCAAGTTTGATGATTAGTGGATTTACTTGTTGTCATATATGTTCAGTACACAAAATGATACATAAAATGCCACTTTTGATATTGATAATCTGTTTTACATTTGATCAACTGAACCACCTGTTCTGTCTTGTGCACGTGCGTCACAGAGGTCACGTGTGTGGCACACAACGTCCCGCTGGCATCAGTGTAGGTCAGCTGACTCTCCGAGTTGACCTCCCATTTCGGCCAAGACATGCCTTGAACCATACAAGGACACTCCATCAGTTTCAACAACTTCGAACTTTCATCATATCCAACACATGATCCATCATACAGCATCCGACCCATTACATCTATAGTAAACGTGTTCTCTGGAAGAATCCTAAACCTAAAACACAACGGCGTTACTCCAATGTATCCATCGTCCATGACATAGAAGCATCCTCGCGTCTGATGATTTGTCACCTCCCCAAAGAAGCGAGCATCCCGCGTTGGAATCTTTATCTCTGGCATGATGTGTTTCAGAAACCAACTGAAGTCTTTACACTTAAGGTCACGCCTCAGTTGACGTCGTTCCTCGATAGACGCCATTTCCGCTTTAGTGAACACGGGTAACTGGCCATTGAGGTGTCTAGATGTCGCGTAAACAATTTCTTTATATTCGTCCATCCAGACCTCCGCAACTCGGAGAAGATTCCTGGAAAGAATGTATCCCTTACCCTTTGGGCCATAGCTGTATTTATTGCTCTTGAAAAGGTGACCTACTTTCGAACACGGGATCGTCTCCACTCTGCCTCCACTCGTCCATACCTTGAAGGACAAATCAAAATGCTCCCCACCCCATATTTGGAGTCCTGGATCAAATCCACCAATCGAATTGAAATATTTTTTATTTACAGCTATGGCACAGCCAACCAGAACAGGGGTCGGAATTGGGTCAGTTCGTGAGGTCTGCATCTGATGAACGTATGGTGGAATAAACATCCAGGCATATCTGCAAGTGTAAAACAGAACAGTGTTACGAGCAAATGCAGTGAAAACATTAAAGGTTAGTATCGAAAAACACCGACAACGTGGTCTGGTGGTACAGCGCAGGCCTGGAGTTTGTGATGTCGGGGATTCAATCACCGCCCGCGTCATACCAAAAAGACGTTAAATAATATATGGTACTTGTCACCCTGTCTGGCGCTCGGCATATAGGGGTCAAAACAAAGACTGGTCGGCTCGGAGTCAGTATACTGGGTGAGGTATTCATGTTAAACTGCGGCATGGTATCTCAATGGGCTAGCACTATAGAATCGGCATTAATCCCACACATGCACGTCGCTATGTAAGTGCAATAATGTTGGACGTGACGTAAAACCCCAATTAACCTCACCTGCATCGAAGAAATAAAAGCGATACACCCTTCCCGTTATCAAGGTGAGGTGAAATGGGGTTTAACGTCGCGTCCAAGATTATTGCACTTATGTAGCGACGTTCATCCACGTGTATGTGTGTGTGTGTGTCTGTGTGTCTGTGTGGATGCTTGTACTAGTCCGGACTGATGCCGTTTTATAGTGCTAGCACACTGAGATATCATGCCGCAGTTTAACATGAATATCCAACTCAGACACTCCGAGCCGACCGGTTCTTGTTTTAGCCCCTTTATGCCGAGCGCCTGACAGGGTAACAACAAGTACCATCTTTTAACGTCTTTTGGTATGACGTGGCTGGGGATCGAACCCCGGACCTTCCGCTCTCCGGGCGGACGCTCTACCATTAGACCACTGAAACCACTCAATTATTTTGTCATACATATCTGTGATAATCTACTCGTTTTACTATCTATTGTCGACAAATTGTATGTAGTCAATCAATTATAATTTACGGTTATTGCTCCAGTTACTATATGGCTAACATACTGTCGATGTGACTTTAAATTGTAAATCACATGCTCACTCATGGTGCAAGGACACGCAATATTATTCAGGGATTTGCGTCGCCTTAGGGTGCATGGTTAACCAAGCGATTGTGAGTTGGTCAGGATGTATTTCTACGCCATTTTTAGCAATATTTAATCAATACAAAATATATTAATTAAAGAGGAACAAATCCGTTTGGTTAACTGAATCATCATGAGAGTGAGTGAGTTTGGTTTTACGCCGCTTTTAGCAATATTCTAGCAATATCAAGGCGGGGGACACCAGAAATGGGCTTCACACATTGTATCCATGTCGAGAATATGGAACCCGGGTCTTCGGCGTGACGAGCGAACGCTTTAACCACTAGGCTACCCGACCGCCCCGAATCATCATGAACATACCATTGTCAGCTACATGTACATTATGGAGAGTCCCGTGAAGAACCGGGTTAGAATAGGTCTCCTGCAACCGATGATTGTGGTAAAGGGCGACAATGTTTGTCGGAAGAGGCAACTAACGGGAAAGGGTGGTCAGACTGGGTGACTTTGTTGATGCAAGTCATCGCATCCCAATTGCGTTTGCCGATGCTCATGGTGTCAATCATTGGGTTGTCTGGTCCAGACTCGATAATATATAGACCGCCGTCAAATAGCTGGAATATTCCTGAGAACGGCGTTAAACAACAAACAAACCAAACAAGTAAGGAGAGTGAGTGAGTTAGGTTTAACCGCTTTGAAAATCATTGCAGTTATATCACAGCGTGTAAGCGCAATGTGGGAGGAAAGCCAGACGTGATGCAGGTCTCAAACGATTAGCACGTTGGTGAAACCAATAAGCACCGGTATGATGCTGACAGACGTAGAAATATACTACTCAAAAGAAGTTAAAGATCATCTGATTCTTTCATACTACTATAGTTAATCTCTCATGTCATGACAGATTAACTTTACCATTATAAAAGAATCGGGTGATGCTTAACTTCTTTTGAGTAGTATATAATAGAGGCGAACCGTGATTCGAACCAACAATCTTAGGTTTCTGGCGTGCCCAAGGGACGCAAACTCGCAACAGCGAATTGTGGCGCCTTAGACGAATGGGACATGAATGCACCCTGTACATGAATATGTTACTGCTGTGACGCTTTAAGCAACACGCCTTGGTGTGATACATAATGCTATACATCAAACCATCATGTTCGTGATGCACTGTAACAGATATAATTTTGTGTGCTAAAATATAGCATTTATAAGTAAAACAGACTGGTGTAAAGATCCTTCTTACCTCATGTCCCAACCAAACCCTCCTCTAAAGACAACATGACCACCAGTCTCTATATCAAACGTGTCGCCGTCGATGGTGGGCACATCCGGTTGCACAACGATAGCTGATTGGCTGTTGATTCTGTCCAAAAGAGGCTCCGACCAACCAGTGCACACCTCCATATGGGCGTCAAGGAAGACAACCACGTCTCCCCTGGCAATTTCAGCGCCATGCAACCTTGACATTACAAGCCCCTCTCGACCATTGTTGCGCAAAATCTTAATTCGTGGGTCAAGAATCCGAAAATAATTTTCTAAATCTTGACCTAAATAAGAAAACGTACTATTATCGTCGACCAAAATAATGTCTTTCAGCAGCTGATTAGGAGTGCGCAACAATATCGCAAACACGTGACGCACGAGAGTAGACAGGGCCTCGTTATGGACTGGCGTTACCACGGAAACTGTCGGTAGAGCGGAGTAGTTGAATGCGGCGTCCTTACACTGCTGTGGTCTTTTGTCTGGAATGTCCCTAGTGAAGGCAACTTCCTCGCTGCGGGTGATGTTGAAGCCGTAATAGTCCTCTCCGGGACGCGAGTGAGAGCGCATGATATTTTGGATAGCGACGTCAAGGCGAGCCATCTTCTTGGGACCGATGAGAAATTTCTCAAATGACGTTGTCTGCGTTGAAGGTTTGAAGTGGAGATTGATTCCTTTCCTGAATTGTAACACATGCAAGAATTACACAAGGCCTCACCAACAAAACTCGTTTACCTTATATCTTTCAGCCGACAATTTCGTCTTTCTCAAAGCCTGTTTTGCCGATTTCAGCGACGTCGACCCCAACCCATACAGAGGCTAATTCATAATGGAAGACCGGTTTAATTACCCTCAACGACTAGTGGTAGAGAGAATGTTGTTTTCAGGCACTGACATTCCTGCAACCGCAGGCGGTCTTTAAATATACGTGTCGAGAATTACCAACAATTCTTATGTTTCAAATGATTATTATTTGCAGTTTTAAGCATCTTAACACTGTGTCTAAAGTTTTAGAAAATATTGTTAAATTAACACTGGACAGTTAAGTAGGCGTCTCGTCCACGAACCTTACTCAATGACAGGCGTTATTGAGTCGAGAGTTTTAAATTGATTATTTAATAATTGGAATATTGAGGTTGAACCCACGACGGGGATGAAACGAAGCAAATGAACATAAGGCGTTTGTTGTCTATTTATCAATGAAAATGCAAACCTATCAACATCCATTCTTAACTGTTTCAAGTCATGTCCTGTGCGAGACGAAAGCAATGGTTTGGGTAAAGGATCTGGTGAAGGATGTCTCCCAGATCTCGTGGATCCCACCACATTCTCTCTTCTCTTCGCAGCCCGGCCATCTTCTTCCAATGGCCCGTATATGCCTGTCAGAACGAAGAGGAGCAGAATGGTGTGGATGAAGAACCAGATCACCACAGCTAGTGTCCACAGCATCACCTTCTTCCTCTGACCCATCTTCAGTGCACCGTGATAGTTACTGGTGCAGCTCTGGTACCTGGGATGGGTTGAAACGATTCGCATTTTAGTTGGTTGGTTGGTTTGTTGTTTAACGCCGCACTCAGCAATAGTCCAGCTATGTGACGGCGGTCTGTAAATAGTCGAGTCTGGGCCAGACAATCCAGTGATTAATATCATGAGCATCGATCCACGCAATTGGGATCGATGACATGCATCAACCAAGTCAGCGAACCTGACCACCCGATCCCGTTAGTCGCCTTTTACGACAAGCATAGTCGCCTCTTACGGCAAGCAGGGGTTGCTGAAGACCTATTCCTCCCCGAAATCTTCACGGGTCGATTCGCATTTTAACTGAATTCATTGTCCATTTTTTTTCATTCTGTACTCAATACAACACAAAATAGAGATTATAGCAATTTAACTCACCTGGTTTTAGATTATATATCTTTGATCTATGATCTTTCATCTCCTGATACAAGACATCACAATAAAGACTTCAGCCCCTTAGCATGTGTTTGTTTACTGTGTATGTATTAAGACATACACTAAACTGCTTATCGCTGCACTAAGTAATATTCCAGCTATATGGTGTGTAAGAAACAAATTACTGCACTCGTGCCTGAGTACCATTGATCTTAATATAAATATATGTTATCTGACCGACATTCTTTTAGAGAGGGACTGATTATTTAATATGTATGGGGGAGCGGTGAGGGCATGAAAAAAATGTTTTAAAAATGGGGGGTTAAATTCAGTCTAGACACCCAAATATCACCCCTACGACCCACACAACCATAATATTTAACCAATACCCAAACCATCTGTACGTCACTATATGCCCTCATTTGAGCTGACTTATTCTCCATCTTTTGGGTAAGCTGTATCGCGTGTGTGTGTGTGTGTGTGTGTGTGTGTGTGTGTGTGTGTGTGTGTGTGTGTGTGTGTGTGTGCGTACGTGCGTGTATGCGTGCGTGCGTGTGTTGTGTGTGTGTGGACTTCAGAGGTGTTTAGCGAACGAGGACATATCGGTCTAAGGGAGGTAACTCCTATATGGGTGACTCACCCAAACTACAAATTATCAGAGCACGGTTCGTGTCTGTGGTTTTTAGGCTAAATGGGGCGGTAGTGAATGGGCTGTGCAGTCGCGAGGTGTTAATGACTCACTGAGAGGTATCCTATGGAGCAGCTATACTTGATTGAGGGACAAAATGTGTGAGTTCTTTTGCCATTTTTCTTCGGGCGACCCGAGACATATTCCGCGAAAAAAGACAAATGAGGACAAATGTTTTGTTTTTTAACAATGCCCCTTTGGCATTAATTCTACAAAATAACGACGTGGGTCTTCCCATATTTTCCATGTGGGGAATAGAATCAGATTCTCCTGCTTGCTAATCCAAAACTTGAACTTAAACTTAACCCCTCATCCTGCCCTCATCCGTATGCATCTGTCAGTAGCCAATGAGGCTGTCAAAACACTATTTAAGTTACTTCTGCTGCCAATTAGAATTTCCGAGCGTACGATTGTTTATTTGTTTGTTTGTTGTTTAACGCCGCACGCAGCAATATTCCAGCTATATGACGGTGGTCTGTAAATAATCGAGTATGGACCAGACAATCCAATGATTGACATCATGAGCATCGATCTACACAATTGGGCTACGATGACATGCATCAACCATGTCAGCGAGCCTGACCACTCGATCCCGTTAGTCGCCTCTTACGACAAGCACAGTCACCTCTTACGACAATCGTGGGTTGCTGAAGACCTAATCTGACCCGGATCTTCACGAGGCCGGGGCGTAAAGTATCCCAGGTAACCCATGCTTGAAATAAATGTCGAAAACAATGAGAATCGAGAGGCCGACAACAGTGATAATCATCTTCCCGAGACAAGGGAGTAAACTGACTTTGAAGTCTAGTTTCCACCCTTGCCGAACAAGGCTGGAATCTCTGGACACGATCGTAGCGGCACTGGTGGTTATTAAGAGATACGTCCCTTCTATGTCCCTCCTATTGACCAATGAGACTCCACCTCTCATATCACTTACATTTGCTTTAAACACAACGAAGGGCCTCGTCAAGACGATTTGAAAGATAATCAAAATCCATATTGTAAGAAAATGGGTCTCACTTCGCGAAATGCATCAACTCACGTGAGCACCTTGATTAAAACATGAAGTTTATGAACCGGATGTCGATTTCGTTGAGCGATTTTTATTGGACTATGCATAGACTCGTTTGTCCACCCGAAAGATAACTCCATAATTCCAGCCTAGTTCGGCAAGGGTTGAAACTGGACCTTTATTGACAGTCAACTACCTTGCCTCGAGAAGATGGTGACAATCGCTGGCCACAATGGATCTGGGTGAGTATGTACCCTCGTACCACAGACTGATTTACAGGCTGATGTTACACCATCCCTGATTATTCAGTGCATCATATAGCAATTCTATTATGATACTTTTAACGCACTGAATAAAAGAGGATGCCCTTAAAGAAGGCCGATTACACATACCCAGCATGGACGAAAGACGAACTGTGTGTGTAAGCAAGGATTATATCCTACCTAAATATTATCCGGGGGAAGTTTTACTCTAGAGCAAAGTATCAATAGGATTATACACACTGGTATGGGTTCAAATTCACCAGGGAGAATTATCCTGACACCAGAGAATTTCATCCCCGGGATAAAAAATAGGGTAGGATAATATTCATTCTTACATATGCCCCCTCAAAAATATATTTGATTAAAAAGATCGAGCGGCAATGCATACATATACAACTTTTGTATACGGGCGGAAGTATTTCCCTATTCTGTAGGCTCTGTAATCAGCGAACATAACATCACCACAAATAAGACCCAACATACCAAAATTTCAATATCAAATGACATTGTCATTGATATTGTAACTCTCGACAGTGCAATATTTGATACTGGCTTTGTCAACTACGCAACATGATAATACCAGATAATAAACTCGAATAACTATAAATGACATACTTAGTGATAAATACATACATACCAGTATGCGGGCATACGTCAGTGCTACAGGCTGATACTTGTTGTCAGTGGAGAGGTCGCCACATCCATGTCGACAAGGACGTCCGAGATTACTCACCACGTGGACCAGCAGATGTCACTGTGACCCAACTTATCTGCGTGATCATCGAAAGAGAAAGGTGTGAATTTCAATCTGTCCTCGAGTGTCGCAACACCCACGTGCTGCACTTGATACACGAGATAAATCACCCTCGAGTGTTGTATCACTGGCTCGTGAATCGGGACAGTAACTTTGATTAAACCATAGGACCCAAAGCCATGTTTTCATTGTAAATAGTCAATGTACGTCACTCACGCCCGTCTAACATTTCGCCCGTAATACAAAAGGCCTGGTGTTAATGTGATTTTGTGACTCAGTCCCAGAACAACCAATTCTTGAAATCATTCAAAACGTAATTGGTGACAGATATAGGGGAGTGCATGTAACAGGTTGGGTTTAGAGCTAGATGTTGTCTTTCAAATACTGGACGGCGTTCAAGTCAAAGTTCATACAAACCCTGCCTACACAGTCATAGAGTGCATACAATAAATATAGGGCAGTGCATGAAACAGGTATAGGGAAGTGCTTGTAACAGGTATAGGGGAGTGCATGTAACAGGTATAGGGGAATGCATGTAACAGGTATAGGGGAGTACATGTAACAGGTATAGGGAAGTACATGTAACAGTTATAGGGGAGTACATGTAACAGGTATAGGGAAGTACATGTAACAGGTATAGGGGAGTGCATATAACAGGTATAGGGGAGTGCATGTAACAGGTATAGGGGAGTGCATGTAACAGGTATAGGGGAGTGCATTTAACAGGTTTAGGGGAGTGCATGTAACAGGTATAGGGGAGTGCATGCCACAGATATAGGGGAGTGCATGTTACAGGTATAGGGGAGTGTGTAACAGGTATAGGGGAGTATGTAACAGGTATAGGGGAGTGTAACAGGTATAGGGCTGCATGTAATAGGTATAGGGGAGAATGTAACAGGTATAGGGGAGTGTGTAACAGGTATAGGGGAGTATGTAACAGGTATAGGGGAGTGTTTAACAGGTATAGGGGAGAATGTAACAGGTATAGGGGAGTGTGTAACAGGTATAGGGGAGAATGTAACAGGTATAGGGGAGTGTGTAACAGGTATAGGGGAGTATGTAACAGGTATAGGGGAGTGTTTAACAGGTATAGGGGAGAATGTAACAGGTATAGGGGAGTGTGTAACAGGTATAGGGGAGAATGTAACAGGTATAGGGGAGTGTGTAACAGGTATAGGGGAGTATGTAACAGGTATAGGGGAGAATGTAACAGGTATAGGGGAGTGTGTAACAGGTATAGGGGAGTATGTAACAGGTATAGGGGAGAATGTAACAGGTATAGGGGAGTGTGTAACAGGTATAGGGGAGTATGTAACAGGTATAGGGGAGAATGTAACATGTATAGGGGAGTGTGTAACAGGTATAGGGGAGTGTGTAACAGGTATAGGGGTGCATGTAACAGGTATAGGGGAGTGTGTAACAGGTATAGGGGAGAATGTAACATGTATAGGGGTGCATGTAACATGTATAGGGGAGTGTGTAACAGGTATAGGGGAGTATGTAACAGGTATAGGGGAGTGTGTAACAGGTATAGGGGAGTGTGTAACATGTATAGGGGTGCATGTAACAGGTATAGGGGAGTGCATGTAACAGGTATAGGGGAGAATGTAACAGGTATAGGGGAGTGTGTAACAGGTATAGGGGAGAATGTAACAGGTATAGGGGAGTGTGTAACAGGTATAGGGGAGTATGTAACAGGTATAGGGGAGTGTGTAACAGGTATAGGGGAGTGTGTAACAGGTATAGGGGTGCATGTAACAGGTATAGGGGAGAATGTAACAGGTATAGGGGAGTATGTAACAGGTATAGGGGTGCATGTAACAGGTATAGGGGAGTGTGTAACAGGTATAGGGGAGTATGTAACAGGTATAGGGGAGTGTGTAACAGGTATAGGGGAGTATGTAACAGGTATAGGGGAGTATGTAACAGGTATAGGGGAGTGTGTAACAGGTATAGGGGAGTGTGTAACAGGTATAGGGGAGTATGTAACAGGTATAGGGGAGTGTGTAACAGGTATAGGGGAGTGTGTAACAGGTATAGGGGAGTATGTAACAGGTATAGGGGAGTGTGTAACAGGTATAGGGGAGTGTGTAACAGGTATAGGGGAGTGTGTAACAGGTATAGGGGAGTATGTAACAGGTATAGGGGAGTGTGTAACAGGTATAGGGGAGAATGTAACAGGTATAGGGGAGTATGTAACAGGTATAGGGGAGTGTGTAACAGGTATAGGGGAGTGCATGTAACAGGTATAGGGGTGCATGTAATAGGTATAGGGGAGTGTGTAACAGGTATAGGGGAGTGTGTAACAGGTATAGGGGAGTGTGTAACAGGTATAGGGGAGTATGTAACAGGTATAGGGGAGTGTGTAACAGGTATAGGGGTGCATGTAACAGGTATAGAGGAGAATGTAACAGGTATAGGGGAGTGTGTAACAGGTATAGGGGAGTATGTAACAGGTATAGGGGAGTGTGTAACAGGTATAGGGGAGTATGTAACAGGTATAGGGGAGTGTGTAACAGGTATAGGGGAGAATGTAACAGGTATAGGGGAGTGTGTAACAGGTATAGGGAAGTACATGTAACAGGTATAGGGGAGTATGTAACAGGTATAGGGAAGTACATGTAACAGGTATAGGGGAGTGCATATAACAGGTATAGGGGAGTGCATGTAACAGGTATAGGGGAGTGCATGTAACAGGTATAGGGGAGTGCATTTAACAGGTTTAGGGGAGTGCATGTAACAGGTATAGGGGAGTGCATGCCACAGATATAGGGGAGTGCATGTTACAGGTATAGGGGAGTGTGTAACAGGTATAGGGGAGTATGTAACAGGTATAGGGGAGTGTAACAGGTATAGGGCTGCATGTAATAGGTATAGGGGAGAATGTAACAGGTATAGGGGAGTGTGTAACAGGTATAGGGGAGTATGTAACAGGTATAGGGGAGTGTTTAACAGGTATAGGGGAGAATGTAACAGGTATAGGGGAGTGTGTAACAGGTATAGGGGAGAATGTAACAGGTATAGGGGAGTGTGTAACAGGTATAGGGGAGTATGTAACAGGTATAGGGGTGCATGTAACAGGTATAGGGGAGTGTGTAACAGGTATAGGGGAGTATGTAACATGTATAGGGGAGTGTGTAACAGGTATAGGGGTGCATGTAACAGGTATAGGGGAGTGTGTAACAGGTATAGGGGTGCATGTAACAGGTATAGGGGAGAATGTAACAGGTATAGGGGAGTGTGTAACAGGTATAGGGGAGTATGTAACAGGTATAGGGGAGTGTGTAACAGGTATAGGGGAGTATGTAACAGGTATAGGGGAGTGTGTAACAGGTATAGGGGTGCATGTAACAGGTATAGGGGAGTGTGTAACAGGTATAGGGGTGCATGTAACAGGTATAGGGGAGTGTGTAACAGGTATAGGGGAGTATGTAACAGGTATAGGGGAGTGTGTAACAGGTATAGGGGAGTGTGTAACAGGTATAGGGGAGTGTGTAACAGGTATAGGGGTGCATGTAACAGGTATAGGGGAGTGTGTAACAGGTATAGGGGTGCATGTAACAGGTATAGGGGTGCATGTAACAGGTATAGGGGAGTGTGTAACAGGTATAGGGGAGAATGTAACAGGTATAGGGGAGTGTGTAACAGGTATAAGGGTGCATGTAACAGGTATAGGGGAGTGTGTAACAGGTATAGGGGAGTATGTAACAGGTATAGGGGAGAATGTAACAGGTATAGGGGAGTGTGTAACAGGTATAGGGGAGTATGTAACAGGTATAGGGGAGTATGTAACAGGTATAGGGGAGTGTGTAACAGGTATAGGGGAGTGTGTAACAGGTATAGGGGAGTATGTAACAGGTATAGGGGAGTGTGTAACAGGTATAGGGGTGCATGTAACAGGTATAGGGGAGAATGTAACAGGTATAGGGGAGTGTGTAACAGGTATAGGGGAGTATGTAACAGGTATAGGGGAGTGTGTAACAGGTATAGGGGAGTGTGTAACAGGTATAGGGGTGCATGTAACAGGTATAGGGGAGTGTGTAACAGGTATAGGGGAGTATGTAACAGGTATAGGGGTGCATGTAACAGGTATAGGGGAGTGTGTAACAGGTATAGGGGTGCATGTAACAGGTATAGGGGAGTGTGTAACAGGTATAGGGGTGCATGTAACAGGTATAGGGGAGAATGTAACAGGTATAGGGGAGTGTGTAACAGGTATAGGGGAGTATGTAACAGGTATAGGGGAGTGTGTAACAGGTATAGGGGAGAATGTAACAGGTATAGGGGAGTGTGTAACAGGTATAGGGGAGTATGTAACAGGTATAGGGGTGCATGTAACAGGTATAGGGGAGTGTGTAACAGGTATAGGGGAGTATGTAACAGGTATAGGGGAGTGTGTAACAGGTATAGGGGTGCATGTAACAGGTATAGGGGAGTATGTAACAGGTATAGGGGAGTATGTAACAGGTATAGGGGAGTGTGTAACAGGTATAGGGGAGTATGTAACAGGTATAGGGGAGTATGTAACAGGTATAGGGGAGTATGTAACAGGTATAGGGGAGAATGTAACAGGTATAGGGGAGTGTGTAACAGGTATAGGGGAGTGTGTAACAGGTATAGGGGAGTGTGTAACAGGTATAGGGGTGCATGTAACAGGTATAGGGGAGTGTGTAACAGGTATAGGGGAGAATGTAACATGTATAGGGGAGTGTGTAACAGGTATAGGGGAGTGTGTAACAGGTATAGGGGAGTGTGTAACAGGTATAGGGGTGCATGTAACAGGTATAGGGGAGAATGTAACAGGTATAGGGGAGAATGTAACAGGTATAGGGGAGTGTGTAACAGGTATAGGGGAGTGTGTAACAGGTATAGGGGAGTATGTAACAGGTATAGGGGAGTATGTAACAGGTATAGGGGAGTGTGTAACAGGTATAGGGGAGTGTGTAACAGGTATAGGGGAGAATGTAACAGGTATAGGGGAGTGTGTAACAGGTATAGGGGAGTGTGTAACAGGTATAGGGGAGTGTGTAACAGGTATAGGGGAGTATGTAACAGGTATAGGGGAGTGTGTAAGAGGTATAGGGGAGTATGTAACAGGTATAGGGGAGTGTTAACAGGTATAGGGGAGTATGTAACAGGTATAGGGGAGTGTGTAACAGGTATAGGGGAGTGTGTAACAGGTATAGGGGAGAATGTAACAGGTATAGGGGAGTGTGTAACAGGTATAGGGGAGTGTGTAACAGGTATAGGGGAGTGTGTAACAGGTATAGGGGAGAATGTAACAGGTATAGGGGAGTGTGTAACAGGTATAGGGGAGAATGTAACAGGTATAGGGGAGTGTGTAACAGGTATAGGGGAGTATGTAACAGGTATAGGGGAGTGTGTAACAGGTATAGGGGAGTGCATGTGATAGGTATAGGGGAGAATGTAACAGGTATAGGGGAGTGTATAACAGGTATAGGGGAGTGCATGTAACAGGTATAGGGGAGAATGTAACAGGTATAGGGGAGTGCATGTAACATGTATAGGGGAGTATGTAACAGGTATAAGAAAGTGTATGTAACATATATAAAGGAACGTATGTAACAGGTATAGGGGAATGCATGTAACATGTATAGGAGAGAATGTAACAGGTATAGGGGAGTGTATAACAGGTATAAGGAAGTGTATGTAACATGTATAGGGGAGTATGTATCAGGTATAAAGAAGTGTATATAACAGATATAAAGGAGTGTATGTAACAGTTATAGGGGAGTATGTAACAAGTATAGTGGAGTGCATGCAGCAGGTATAGGGGAGTGCATGTAACAGGTATAGGGGAGTGCATGTAACAGGTATAGGGGAGAATGTAACAGGTATAGGATAATATATAACAGGTATAGAGGAGTGCGTGTAACAGTAATAGGGGAGAATGTATCAGGTATAGGGGAGTGCATGTAACAGGTATAGGGGAGTGTGTAACAGGTATAAGGAAGTGTATGTCTCAGGTATAGGGGTTGGTTGGTTGTTTTACGCTGCACTCAGCAATATTACAGCGATATGACGGCGGACTCTAAATAATCGAGTCTGGACCAGACAATCCACTGATTGATATCATGAGCATCGATTCACGCTTTTGGGATTGATGACATTCATCAAACAAGTCAGCTAGCCTGAACACCCGATCCCGTTAGTCGCCTAGGTAAAGGGGAGTACATGCAACATGTATAGGGGAGTGTATGTAACATGTATAGGGGAGTAGTATATGCAACAGGTATAGGGGAGTGTATGTAACAGGTATATGGAAGTGTATGTAACAGGTATAGGGGAGTACATGCAACATGTATAGGGGAGTGTATGTATAATGTATAGGGGAGTACATGCAGCAGGTATAGGGGAGCGTATGTTACAGGTATATGGAAGTGTATGTAACATGTATAGGGGAGTGCATGTAACAGGTATAGGGAAGTATGTAACAGGTATAGGGGAGTTCATGCAGCAGGTATAGGGGAGTGTATGTAACAGGTATAGGGGATGCATGTAACAGGTATAGGGGAGTGCATGTAACAGGTATAGGGGAGTGCATGTAACTCCCCAAGTTAACGTTCGAATAGCCCACGAAATTGTATGCCCCGAGGTTGGAATCGACAGCTGAGCTCGAATGACGTCATGCCATCGACGTATGATGACGTAATCCTTTCTTGACTGCGGGTTTCTGGGGCCCTGTTGTGTTGTTAGTTTCCAGGACAAATGCTTTGCTTTCGTTGCTCTGTCGATTTTAGCTGACGCAAATTTTTAGGGCATTATCATTTGCAGAAACCCTCGATCTGATCAACGGCCCTGATTTGACCCGGGAGGATTCCTGTTAGGAGCTCAGGTCCACGCAACACACATCAGTATATTATATTTCTGTAAGGAGGGATGTACATAGTTTCCCTGTAAAGATAAATTTGACGCTGATCTGCATAATCCTTATAAACAAGCAAAAAGCATATTCTCGCCTTACCCGTATAATGATATATATTATACGAGTGCTTACTTCAGTGTTACTACAGCGTTATCTGTCGAAAAATAAATACCTATTTATATAGTATCAAAGTATATCACAGTGTATGCTGCACAAAAGCCGAAGTTTACCGACTGCGTTCTTGAACCGGTTTTCATGTCATAAGGCCATTTCACCTACTGGGCACACGGAGATAAGCGTACAATCGCTCGGCGGAGCTAAAGCAAAGGCTCCCGAGAAAAATATATTGCGTTGCGAAGCACCTGAGCGGTTTGACAGTTGACGATGGGACTTATACAGTGGGGGGTTACCCTCGTCCTTTTCACCCTTGCGTTCACGTATCTGCCCAGACTGTTCGCTCCAAAACAGAATCCTATTGTCGAAGGGTATTTTCATCCGAAGTTTCGCAAAGTTGCTGACACCCTCAGGTGAGTTATGAAGTGGAGATGTATCTGTCATGGTTCATTTAGCGTTAGAATATTATGTGGGTCAATGAATTCAGGTCGAATATATTTTTTCCATTTTCAACCACCCGGTTGCACGCCCGGACTTTGGACCAAGACGGCAAGATTGATCATGTGTAGTGCATTATGTTTGTGTGAATGGTGACGGCCCAGCTTAAAGTAGGTTGATCTGATGTACACAGATAGCGTGGTTGCGTTGCTGTATACTATTCAGTATTTGTTTAGACAGAGAATTAAACGTTGAAGCCCATAGGTGCATACGCTTACGGAGACACGTCCTGCGTAACAGCTGCACTGACTCACAGTGACTCACAGACTTGAATAGTGTCTTCCCTCTACACACTTTGCTTCATTCGTACAATTATTGGTTCACTCGCAGGCATAAGAAATGTCTCACCTGTATATATATTGGCTTTCTTTCTACATATACTGCTCAACTTTTTATTGGGACATATATTTTCTTTTCACCTTTCAACTTCAACTTTCTAATTGTAACTAATGTTATATTTGGGATAACACTTTCTTAGTAAAGTACAGATTCTAGTACTTTTTGGGGTTGAGTCCCGTCCGGGATTCGAACCCACACCTGCCAGGGTGAGGCACCTAATCGCCAGCACACAAAGTCAGCGATCTAACCCACTCAGGCACCGAGGCTTCCACGTAATGGAAGTCCGACAACTGGTAGTCTAGATTACGTACTTTGAGTACCCCCCTGACAAGTGTAAATTGGCACGGCTCCCATGGCCGAAAGCTATGAATTCACAATGCCTGGCGATTAGGTGCCTCACCCTGGCAGGTGTGGGTTCGAATCCCGGACGGGACTCAACCCAAAACAGTACTAGAATCTGTACTTTACTAAGAAAGTGTTATCCCAAATATAACATTAGTTACATTTGACCACTTTCTAAATGGCATTGTGTATTCATAACTTTCTAATTGTCAACGTTCCCTTCATGTCGAGCAATCTTCCTGCAGCTCCAGCCCTTCGTGTCGTGATTTCACAATTTTGAGGTACAATCGAGCATGCTTTTTCTACCAGGATTCAAAGAGTGTCATTGAACTCAGAAGTTGCTTGATCAAGGTTACAACGTCCAAGGCCTAAGTAATGCTTATAAAATGTTTTATGGTAGACATGTGGAGGACATTTAAACGTTTGACGCGATCAGTGATTAAAGTTATGTCCGATGCATTTTCCTATTTTGACTTGTAACATATGTCCCCGTGTTTGTTTCAGGTAATTGACTTACCTTTACATGTGTTTGTGACGGGTGCAACCCGTGAGGCAGGATAAGCTCCCCTTTTCGCGAACACTTGATATCATCACTATTTGATAGTGATTCATGAGCACATGCTCATGATATAATCGTACATTAATCGCATATCCTTACCCATACATGTATTGCCTTAACCATACAAATATTACCTTACTCGTACACATATTGCCTTATCCGTACATATATTGCCTTACCCGTACATATATTGCCTTCCTCGTATACATATTGCCTTATCCGTACATATATTGCCTTACCCGTACATATATTGCCTTCCTCGTACATATATTGCTTTCCTGGTATACATATTGCCTTATCCGTACATATATTGCCTTACCCGTACACATATTGCCTCACCAGTGCACATTTTGCCTTACCCGTACATCTTTTGCCTTCATCGTACACATATTGCCTTATCCGTACATATATTGCCTTACTAATACACATATTGCCTCACTAATACAAATATTGCCTCACCAGTGCACATATTACCTAACTGATAAATAAATTGCCTTATCCGTACACATATTGCCTCACCAGTGCACATATTACCTAACTGATACATATACTGCCTTACTCGTACACATATTGCCTTATCCGTACACATATTGCCCTACTAATACACATATTGCCTCACCAGTGCACATATTACCTAACTGATACATATATTGCCTTACTCGGATATACATATCCCTACAAATATTGCCTTACTGGTGCACATATTGCCTACCCGTACACATATTGCCTTATCCGTACATATATTGCCTTACCTCTACAAATAATGCCTTACTCGTACATATAATGGTTTAGCCGTACACATGTTGCCTTACTGATATATATATCTTGCCTTTCCGTACATATATTGCCTTACTCATACACATATTGCCTTACCCGTAAACATATTGCCTTACCCCTACAAATATAGCCTTACCCGTCCACGTATTGGTTTATCCGTACACATGTTGCCTTACACATACATATATTGCCTCACCCGTACACATATTGCCTCACTTTTACACATATTCCCTTACCCGTACACAAATTGCCTTACCCATACATATATTTTCACACCCACATACATATTTCCTCACCCGTACACATATTTTATTGACTTACCCGTACAAAATTCGCATTGGTGTGTCGGCGAATACCTGTGTTTTTTGTCCTCTCTCCAGCCACATTCTGTTTCTTTGTCCTTTATCCTGCCACATTCTGTTTTTTTGTCTTTTATCCTGCCACATTCTGTTTCTTTGTACTTTCTCCTGCCATATTGTGGTTCTTTGTCCTTTATCCTGCCACATTCTGTTTCTTTGTACTTTATCCTGCCACGTTCTGTTTCTTTGTACTTTTTCCTGCCATATTGTGGTTCTTTGTCCTTTATCCTGCCACATTCTGTTTCTTTGTACTTTATCCTGCCACATTCTGTTTCTTTGTACTTTCTCCTGCCACATTCTGTTTCTTTGTACTTTCTCCTGCCACATTCTGTTTCTTTGTACTTTATCCTGCCACATTCTGTTTCTTTGTACTTTATCCTGCCACATTCTGTTTCTTTGTACTTTATCCTGCCACATTCTGTTTCTTTGTACTTTCTCCTGCCACATTCTGTTTCTTTGTACTTTATCATGCCACATTCTGTTTCTTTGTACTTTATCCTGCCACGTTCTGTTTCTTTGTACTTTATCCTGCCACGTTCTGTTTCTTTGTTCTTTCTCCTGCCATATTGTGGTTCTTTGTCCTTTATCCTGCCACGTTCTGTTTCTTTGTACTTTATCCTGCCACGTTCTGTTTCTTTGTACTTTTTCCTGCCACATTCTGTTTCTTTGTACTTTCCCTGCCACATTCTGTTTCTTTGTCCTTCTTCCTGCCATATTGTGGTTCTTTGTTCTTTCTACCGCCACAGTATGTTTCTATGTCATTTCAACTGCCTTTCTTTGTCCTTTCTCCTGCCACATTCTGTTTCTTTGTCCTTTTTCCTGCCATATTGTGGTTCTTTGTTCTCTCTACTGCCACAGTATGTTTCTATGCCGTTTCAACTGCCTTTCTTTGTCCTTTTTCCTGCCACATTCTGTTTCTTTGTCCTTTGTACTGCCACACTGTCGTTCTTTGTTCTTTCTACTGCCACATTGTGGTTGTGTCCTTTCTTTTGCCACATTGTTGTTCTTTGTACTTTCTCCTGAGACTTTACAACACTTTGTTTCTGCAACATCGTGTTTCTTTTAACAGAGCAAATATCGAAAATGGGAAGGAACAGGGTGCAGCGTTTACTGTGTATCACCGTGGAGAGGTTGTGGTTGACATGTGGGCTGGCTATGCTGATGAGGAGGCGGGGAGACACTGGTCCGGAGACACCATGTTCGTCGTCTTCTCAACTACGAAGGGCATCGCCGCTCTCACCGCGGCAAGGATGGTAGACAAGTGAGTGGAACCATAGTCCCCGGAAATTTAGTATGAGTGAGTGAGTGAGTTAGGTTTAACGCCCCTTTTAACATTATTCCAGTTATATAGCGGCGTGTCAGCTTAATGTGGGAGGAAAGCCCGAAGTGATGCAGGTCTCAGACGTTTACCACTTCGGTGAAACCCACGAGCACGGGTATGGTGCTGACAAACCTAGAAACATAATAGGGGCGAACCGGGATTCGAACCCACAATCATATGTTTCTGGCGTGCCCAAGGGCCGCAACTCTGCACAGCGAATTGCGGCACCTTCGACGGAGGCCACCCTTGCCCCCTCGGAAATTTAGAGAATACACACCAAGGAACAACGGATATGATATATATGTCCCGGTTAAATATATAGTGTGGGACTGACTCAAGCCCTCAAGTTATTTACAAAGTTAATTTAAAATATTAATCCGACTTGTAAGCAAATACATGTACTATCACAAGTCTTTGAAGGAAGTGTCACCTAGCTCAATGTCCAGTGCATTCTGGACTTCTATCTACTTTCCTCAAGTAATTTAAAACCGCAAATTCGGAATTTCAAATTATGTTCTGGTACTTTTACTGTCATTTATGAGACCCTTTGGAAATCCGTTTCATAATTCTTTGTCAAAA
This sequence comes from Haliotis cracherodii, assembly GCF_022045235.1. Lineage (NCBI taxonomy): Eukaryota > Metazoa > Mollusca > Gastropoda > Lepetellida > Haliotidae > Haliotis > Haliotis cracherodii. The sequence continues at coordinate 21,755,665 of NW_027266268.1, forward strand.
GGAATACAAAAGGAATACATCGTTTTTCCGCGTGCTTGGTCGTCTCGTGACGAAAACAGTGAATAGTTTAGTTATATCTATACTTCAGCTGGCAAAAAGCATACACATTTCTGGCTTATTTGTGTTTGTGCAGCCAACAAGTAATCCTCAATACATGGTTAAAATCTTAAATTTGAAACATGAAAACCTGTTCATATAATTTTGGAAGTTAACTGGTATAAAATTCTGTCACATGTGTTAATCGCCAACCAGATATAGTGATGTATGACTCTCAACATGGTTATATCCAGGGGCTGGCTAGACTACAAGAAGCCGGTGGCCCACTTTTGGCCGGGGTTTGCTCAGAACGGCAAAGGGGAGATAACTGTGGAACAACTACTTGGACATCAGGTAGGCTCACACAGACTCTTCCGAGGCAGTGACAAATTATGTAACTGGACAATCCGTCAAAATGTATTTAATAACATCATGAATAACCTTCACTAAGTGTGTTGACAGGGTGGCCTATTATTTGATGGGACAGCAAGACTAGTCAGTCTTGTTGACACGTACAAAATAAATACTTCAACTGAAAACAGCTGGCCAATTGGGTGTGTTTACTCGGAGGTAACATGGCACGTTTGTATCTATTTCAAGATATGTACGCAGCTGGAATAGTTAGACAATTGTGTTCACAGGGAGCCTGGTGGCCCTCGGAGGCAACATGGCACTTGTGTATGAATGTCAAGACATGTGCTGCAGCTGGAATAGTTAGACAATTGTGTTCAGAGGGTGGTCTGGTGTCCATCGGAGGCAACATGGCACGTGTGTATGAATGTCAAGACATGTGCTGCATCAGGAATAGTTCGACAGTTGTGTTCAGAGGGTGGTCTGGTGTCCATCGGAGGCAGCGTGGAACGTTTGTGTAAATACTGCATGTAATGCATCTGGAATAGTAAGACAATTGTGTTCTCAGGGTGGTCTGGTGGCCCTCGGGGGAAACATGACGAGTCTTCGTGAATATCGTGATAACCAGGAAGAGTTCACCCGACGACTGGAGAAGGTGACGCCACTCTGGGAACCAGGTTGGTATCACTGAGACCACCACCAGCAGCATACATAATATATACTCAGGGAGACCTGCCAACCAACATTTGCTCATGCGTGCTTCGAATCACAAATTCGACCTGATTAACATTTGCTCAACTAAAAGATGTATAGAGTAAAAGATATCAACAAATGTGCCAAAAATATGAACCGATTGAATGCATAACATAAATTCATTACTTGTGATATTTGTATCATTTTGGCTCTAAAACAACCAGGTAAAATAGTTTTCATGTTGAAAAAAGAACCAGACAAATGGGTTCATTTTCGTGTGAACTTACCCTTTTACATTTGGATACAAAAGGCAGTCAATTTCTACCGTGTGCGAAATACGCATCAGTCGGAAAGCGCACGTTAAATCTCCAAAGTAAGTAAGTAAGTAAGTACGAATGCTTTTCATGTCTTCGTGTATTTCCTTTGGTGAGATGTTCTTCTGATGCAGGTACTAAATCACACGCCAGCAACCTATGATCTTGGGTGCGAATCCCGTTTGTTTGTCTGCACTATACCCGTGCTCGTGGGTTTCCCCAAATTGGTAAACGACTAACGCCTGATGTATTACTAGGCATATAAAATAAGCCCGTATACATTGGTAAAACGACCCGACGACTAACTAGTATATGTACTGTTTGCAGGCACTGCTCACGGTTACCATGCCATCACATATGGTTTCTTTGTGGACACTCTTGTGAGGATGGCAGATCCCAAACACAGGAACATTACGCAGATATTCCGGGAGGAGATTGCCGAGCCTTTTGGTGAGTAAACGAATACATGCTGTCGGTTAAAACCAACTATTTCAAAGTACCAACTGCTTTATTGTACATTATGTATAATTAACGCGAGCAACTATACCTGGTGTTTGTTTTTTTGTTTGTTTGTTTGTTTGTTTGTTTACGCCGTAATATCCTCATCAAATCAGCGAATGACACAAACAGCCACGTGCAAGAACGTTGGTCTACGATTATGCTTAAGAAGACTGCTGATCTACTGATGTGATGAGTAACATGAGTTCACGGCTATAGGACAACGTTTTACATTACACCCCAAACATACCTTAGAGTCCATATTATCTACGTGAAAAACGAATTGGTCAAAGTCAAAGCGTGTCAATGACGATGAGCGGTGAATCAAATATGGTACATGTAATTATTATTCAGTCATGAATAAATATACAAGAATAACCACTCTCAATTATCTGGCATTGACGTTGACTAAATGTTATTTGACCAATAAGCAGTATACATCAATTACTTTGAAGCACTTAGATTAGATATGATTTCGCCAGCACGATGTGGTGATGCATATATTGGAATTTGGAACAGAATATTAAAACAGAGAACTCACAAATTCGCTGACTTGGTTGATTGTGTGTTTTTGTAAATGTAAGCAACACAACTCTTTTTTTTATTATACATCATACATAACGCCTTTGCTAAAAGCAAAATCCATTACATGAGCTCGACTATTTCAGAAGAGTGTGTTTATAAATCACTATAAAGTAGTGACGATACCAGCTGTTCGCGAAAAGGCGAGCATACTCCGCCCTACTGGCGTCAGATTTGGAAATGTCCTCCACATGTGTTCCATAATATGACATAATATTTTTGAAAGGTTTACTAAGGCCTTGAATTTTGTAACCCTCATCAAACACACATTTTGACGCTCTTTGAAATCTTCATAGAAAGATGCTCTATTGCATCTCAAAAGTAAAAGTGTATACACCGAAGGCTGGAGCTGCTGAAATATTGCTAAAAATAAATGGAGGTTGAATTTAAATGGTGTCAGGTTGGGCCGCTGCTGCGTTTTGTCTGTTTGTTGTTGTACATTTAGCCACAATAGTTCTCCAGTAGACCAGTTACCCATAAGAATGCACTAAAAGGGAGATCGTGTGACGGGTGTGTGTGACTTAACTGAGTTTGTTTCATCGTTCAACCATGAACAGGTTGGGCCGCTGCTGCGTTTTGTTTGTTTGTTGTTGTACATTTAGCCAAAATAGTTCACACACTTAGCTAAATCAGCGCTTCCAAAATAAGTGATTGTATCTTTTTGTTGCAGGCATCGACTTCCACATCGGCCTCCCAAAATCTCTGTCACATCGAGTAGCCCGTGGACATTTCTTGTCCGACATGGGGACGGTCATCGCTTCCATGGCGTCTTGGCGTTCGTTTCACCTCTTTGGCAGTACCTTGTTCTTACCAGAATCCATCACTGCCAAGGCCATGAATGTTATCGACTTGAAGGTAAGAGGCTGTTGGAATAGTGTCTGAGCTAGTGTAGGACACTTCTAAAATAAACTGATGAAAACGAATAAGGGAACGATGAAAAACATACATGTAAGGAGTGAGTGAGTGAGTATGGTTTTACGCCGCTTTTAGCAATATTCAAACAATATCGCGGCGGGGGACACCAGAAAGTGCTTCACACATTGTACCCATGTCGGGAATCGAACCCGGGTCTTCGGCGTGACGATCGAACGTTTTAACCACTAGGCTACCCTACCGCCCCCCAAAAACATAAGGAAATTAGATTTACTGTCAGTACATTTGAAATAACGAGCATACAATGTCAGAATCAAATGTTGAGATATGTTTGTGTGGATTGCTTCCAATGCGTATTTGGTGGACAAGGCTGGGAGTCCATGATAGCATATCATTTTACTATGTCTAAAACCTACAGTTCCCTTATCCATTTGCATCATTGTATTGTGGTTTTCAGTTGCTTTACATCAAGCATGCAGTGTTCGTTGTATCTAAAACATCTGATATGTCCTGACCTTAGGGAAGCTTCGGTAATACCGGACAGAAAGCGTTTTATTTTTAATTGAGAAATGGAATAGTACACTATAAACTAACAGAAGTAAAGAAATGTTCGACGTGGATTTCAACTTAGTCTTTTAAAGCAACGTTGTTGTTTTTGTTTAGGTGCTGGTATATCTATCAAGTCATTAAACTGATCACATCTTTGATAAAGGTACTCGCACCTGAACCGAAACGAGCACTGAAGGGATTAAGTGAGTCCCCGGAAATTTAGTATGAGTGAGTGAGTGAGTGAGTTGAGTTTAACGCCGCTTTTAACAGTATTCCAGTTTTATCACGGCGTGTCAGCTTAATGTGGGAGGAAAGCCCGAAGTGATGCAAGTCTCAGACGTGTACCACTTCGGTGAAACCCACGAGCACGGGTATGGTGCTGACAAACCTAGAAACATAATCGGGGCGAACCGGGATTCGAACCCACGATCATAGGTTTCTGGCGTGCCCAAGGGACGCAACTCTGCACAGCGAATCGCGGCGCCTTAGACGACTGGGCCACTCGTGCACCCCCGAGGGAATTAAGACTTTGAAATCCATATCATATATCTTCTCCCGCTCATAAGATCACATTAGATTCTTCACATGGAAGCACTCATGGTGTCCCTCTCTGTTATACGTCCATCTATAAGGTAAGCCATGCTCACCGGACTTCCTTACTTTACAGTGTATGTTTTTTGACAGTTCAATAAACTCAATGACCCCGAAGAGATGAGTATTGGGCAGTCAGCCTTAATTGGTATAGGGACGGCCCGCAGCATCGCCAAGCTGTACAGTTACATGGCCATGGGCGGAAGTATCAAAGGGAAACAGCTCATCAAACCGGAAACTTGGAAACTGGTGACAAGCAGTTTAAGAACCGGTCAGGATCTCGTACTTCCTACGCTCATTGCAGAGTGGGGCAGAGGAGTAGCATTTCGTGAACTCCCGTACCCCAAGTATAAGGTACGTGCAGAATACAATGATCTTATATTAGGATCTTCAATAGGCTAACCACTCCATATCCACCGCTTGTAGAACACAATTTCACAGGCTGCATCCTGTAAGATCACCAGATTGGCGTTGGTTATAACCCTTGGTCTTGTATTAAGTAATACCTTTGTCGACCCGTGAAGATCCGGGGTAGAATAGGTCTTCAGCAACCCATTCTAGCCGTAAAAGGCGACTATGCTTGTAGTAAGAGGCGACAAACGTTGCGAGTGGTCTTTGCTCGCATTATTAAACATCGCACACCTGCAAGTCCAGACAGACACGGTGCCTTTGTTCTTTGCGACTGCATCAAAGGCCGACAAGAGCCAGCTCTAACGTATTGTTTTAGCTGAAGTACTCTACTCAGCGCTAATAAGCGGTGCTATTTGGTGTGTGATTGGATTAATGTAAGGTTGGATTCAGGTGAGGATTCTCCTGTAAACCTGGTAAATTTTTTTAGATATAAATCTACTGATTCTTGAGAGGAGGGGGTGTCGCATTCATATTTAGTCGCATTTTTGGCTAGGGGCCAGCGGTCGCATTCTTTTGGAGACGCATTAATTTCACGTTTTACAGTACACATTTGGTGTGTTCTATTTCAGCATCTACACGGCATAGACACAGACCTCACAACATAAACACCACCTAAACACAACATCCCCATAATCTAAACATGTATACGACAAAATGTGCATGCCAATGTGTATTATCCTTATAATCTAAACATTGTTTAGAATTGAAACCGTTAGTCTGATAAATGATAAAGAGGCTTCTCACAAAGCGGTAAACTCCACACTCGTGTATGTTCAAAGTGCGGTCAGTGGATCAGTGTGCACCCAATGATTCATTTTCAGCTCCCTGTGGAATATACAACTGAAGTGAGTGAGTGAGTATGGTTTTACGCCGCTTCTAGCAATATTCCAGCAATATCACGGCGGGGGACGCCAGAAATGGGCTTCACACATTGTACTCATGTCGGGATTCGAACCCGGGTCTTCGGCGTGACGATCGAACGCTCTAACCACTAGGCTACCCGACCGCACCTACAATTGAAGCTACCTGTGAGGCGCTAGAACGTTAACAGTCACATTACCATACCATCCTCCAGGACGTGAACACTAAAATTATTACATATTTTTTGCGGTTTTTTTAAAGTAAAACTATTGAAGTCAAAGTTCACAATAATAACTTCTTGACATGTCAACTTATTTAATAATTAAAACAAACTATGTAGACAAGAAATACGAAATCAGTGACATCGTTCAACGCAAAACATCAACCGATGCCCCGCCCACCCTGTTATCTGCCAATCATGAAACAGTAGTATATTGGGGGACGTGGCCTATTCTTTTGGTTTATACATTTGAAATTGCTTGGATGGCCAATAAAACGCCATGGAATCACTTTTATTTATTTCACATCGACACAAATAAGCTTTATGAACATTACACTGCATACATGTATTCATTCAGAAATGAGCTTAACATATGTTTAGGCCTATACGTTGCCACCTAAATACTATTTGCATAATTGCGCTATAGGAACCAATACCAACAATATCCATGTATTATACTAACTGATCTTGTTTTTCAGGGCCAGAAACTTATTGGTCACCCAGGCTATGGAGGTCAAGTCGGACACTTTGACCCCGTCAACCAGCTCTCCGTGGGTTACATCACTAACTATGCCTCTCTGTATGGTTTATGGGACGATCCACGGTACCTCGACCTGGAGGCTGCCCTGTATGACTGTCTAGAAGATTATGTACGAGGAGAGAAATAGTAATTTTCTAGAAATAATCACCCTTTGGTCGAGTTTATCCCTAGCATATAATGCAGAGGCGTATAGCTGTTTGCACCTTTGTAATTCCGTTCGTCCGTTTCTTTTCGGGAGCAGAACTTTCAACGTTCCTTCATACAACGTTGCACATAGATTAATCAAGTAGTAAATTGATGCCTTCAGCTATTTTGGAATTTTATTAATATGTATTAATGTTTTACTGGGCATAGCTATGGGGTGACATGCAGTCTTGAATTAAGTTTTGAATGGGGTTCGTTTCAGGAAAGAACCAAAGCAATCTTCATTTACGAGAAAAAACATACACTGTGTTTTCAATGTAGAGCTAGGTTACCTGCGCTAAATTGAATTTGGAAACGAACGCGCAGCGGCGTTAATTTTAACATGCATCATACGCTGTTGATGTTGACATGGCAAACTCGGTTTGGTGTATTATGTATGGACACAATGTTTAGAATGCACTCTGGAAATCTTCAATCCAATATGGCTACATTACTTTTGACATGATATCAGGAAGAAAAGAATGGGATACATATGGCATCAAAACTTAACGCAAACTTCCACTCTTCCCTTTGAAGAACCTAACAAGAAATATGATCCCATATGGCCGCAAACCAAACAAGATATCAGAAAGCAGTGAGTGAGTGAGTGAGTGAGTTAATATTTAAAGTCACATCGGCAATATTTCAGGCATATCAACAGAAGCATGACGTGATTTGACGAGCGGGTCGGAGCAACAGGGTGAAATATGTCTTTAAAAAGGAATTTATTTTTATTTGTGTTTTGTTTCTTTATTTGTAACTGAGAAAACAACATGTGAACTGTTGGACTTCCTCATTGATAACATCCATGTATAACTTAAGGATTAGATATTTAGGCAAGAAGTAGGCATCCCCCCCTTCTCGAACTGGTTCTTTATGCATATGAATCGGAATTTCTGCTCGGATTGGCAAAGTAAAAACAAGGTAACTGTGCACAGAAATTTAACTTAAGCTTCAGGTATATCGATAATAGTATTACGATACCGTCCAGTATCAAATAACTCTAAGCTGATATTCTCACCTGAACCAGAAATAAAGACCACCGAGAGCGCCTCTTCCATTTCACATTTTGATCTATGCATAAAGATTCAGAGTGACACAAAACTGTATGACAAGAGGGATGACATTAACTTTCCAATAGTCTACTAAGATTTCACAGAGCCTTATAAGAATCTTGCTGAAAGGTGTTTGATGAAGGTTACAACATACAAAGCCTCGTTCCATGTGAATAATTGACTTTATTTTGCATGTGTTTGTTACGGGTGCCACCTATGGGGCAGGTTATGCTCACACCTCATGTCATCAGTATTGGAAAAGTATATGAAGACATGATCATGATGTAATGGGAATCGTACAATTGAGATTTCTTCTGAATATGAAAAGGGTTTTGTCGCTTTTATTTATACATGTTGGCGTGGCTGCGTTTTGATGATTCCCTATTGGGGCATTATTTGTTTGGTACAAAATAATATGTCCATTTTTCAGATGTCGTTTTGTGTAAATGCGGTTCGTATGTTTATCGAAATCACCTATGTGTTTCCTTTTGAAGGAGTACACGTGGTTCTCTCCTCTTCATCAGGTGAAAGTGTGTGGTTATTCAATTACCTTTGCTAACAAAATCCTCATTGCCAGTTTATTTTATGTCCTTTCAAACATATTTTATCATTATTTTTTCTACTCTGACGTGATTTACTATGGGAAATTTATTTAAAGTAATATATAAAAAGATAATTTTTTATGTCTTATCGTGTTATATATTTTATGTTTTGTTTATTGCTTTGTCAATTTCGTGAAGACGCCAATGAGACCTTGGTTCAAGGAGGTGACCAGTACCGGCGACTAGTTTGGTGATCGAGTTCTGTGACTTGTTTGTTCAATTGTGAGTCATCGTACCACGACGGCCCGGGACGTTCCTCGTAATGTCAACCGCTAGCTGGTTTTCTCAAGACCTGATTAATTACAGGTCGTCTATATTTAACAGGAATATTGCTGAATAAAAACGAATGACGCTATTTTGGGGGGAAATATCGTAAAACGATTTTTAGGTATATCAGCGTATCGGTACCAGCGGAAAAAATAACTGTGCTTCATTTAAATTCATTTAAATACATTTATTCTGACACTAAGTAATGCATCTTTCAGTATATATTCACGAAGACACGACCCTCGACTTGAAGGTCGCGATTCAATTTGCATGGGCATGTTAATGCACGGAGAACAATTTTGATGTTTGCGTATTTTTTGGGAGCAAGATACTTCCACACGTGGTTTTGTAATGTGAACAATACACAACGATTGTTTACCTATCAGGTTCTCATAACAAAACACAATACAAAACCGTAAATAACGGTTACGCAAAGCCACGGCTTGCTGGATATCAACGTCCACACGTTGTGGATATGCTGCAAACGGGAATGGCCTAAAACCCGGTTTCCATACATTTTAATGTTCATCGCAACACAATATCATCTTTTTGGAGACGTTTTCTACAGCAGGGCAACACTCGTGACTTTCAAGGGGTCGGTCGTCCATGTGTGATATCACGTCAACATGACAACCATATTCGGAATCTACGGAACCGATAACAAACTTCCTAATTACCAGCTCAGACAAGCAACTGGTTGAGGGAGCACCCAAATTTGCTTCCACGTCACCGTCATGCACGCCCAGCTTGGTTTAGACAGTTGATTGTACCCGGTTCATTCTTGATATTCAAACATTGGTGATTTCACCCAAATGTCCAACTTTGTTAGAATAGCAAGAACGATTAAATGGAATCAATTTAATAAAATAGCTACGCCGTGAACACACTGGTTCCTAGTCCCTAGCTCAGTTATGTATATAAGGACAAAGTGTGGGTTGCGATTTTATAAAAATAGAAAAACGTAAAAGACAATAAATGCCTCAAATTAAATTGTCTGCCACAAAAATTACATTGTTGCAAGGTGTTTTTAGGGTAAAATATTTGATTAATACTATGTGTTGATGAGTAAATATCTATTCTTCAGACAAAATCCCAGCACCTCTTCATTCTGAAAACTAGAAAAATAAGGGGCAATATTTAAGTGATACAGTGCTCACATTCAATACGTGCATTCACGTATGAAGACGCCGACTTTATCCTATCGTCGCAGGTATAGCATTAGCGCAGAGCCCAGAGCCTGCAGACAGGTATAGGATAGTGTGCGTAACAGGTGTAGGAAAATACACGCAACAGGAAAATACAACAAGTATCAATTTAGCATGGTTGAAAGCACGGTATGTATATCTCCTAATCAGTTGCCCTCTTTAAATGATGGCATGGGTTACTGAAAAGTTCAGAGCTTAACTACGAAAGACGTATATATGGCATAATAACCCTTAACAGTTTGCATGTATTAAGTACAACACTTCACACGCTTACATGCTACATTTGAACCAAAATACACAACAAGAAAACATATTTACGCAGTGATTAGGTATTCTCAGTTGATGAAAACGACTAGTGGATAGAGCGTCTGCCCGGAAAGCGGAAGGTTGGTGGTTCGATACACGGCTTCGTCCAACCAAATGACATTAAAAGATGGTACCATGCTTGGCGCTCGGCAAGGAGGAGGGAGACCTTCAACTACCACCACTAAGGGTGATGTTGATAAAGTTCATGATATGATAATGAACGATCGACGACTCACCACACATCACATAGCCACTGCTGTAGGCATCTCATGAGAGAGATGAGAACATCCTGAGGAATGAACAAAGGTTTCAGCACGTTGGGTTCAAAAGTTTCTGATTCATGATTAGAAACGCGCGAAGTTCATCATCACTCGTGAGAATTTATTTGAAGGAGGCACAGGCGATTTTATTGAGCGATTTGCAACCACAAATGGGTCTTTGGTTCACAACTGTCACAGTCAAAACAGTGGTAAAATCCTACCGTCATATCCAATGACGACAACGTCTGTTCAATCAGCTGGCAAGATGACGGCTTCAGTTTTCTGGGATTCCTATGGCATCCTACTGGTGCAGTCACCTCCGGAATGGCCAGTCCATTAATGGCTGAATGTCGTGGTAACCGCACTATCTAAACGTCTTGTACACCAACGGAATTCAGCGACACCAGCATCGTTGGCAGTGTGTGTGGATCTTGAAGGATTGTGTAAAATGAGCAACCAACTCAATCACGGCAGTCCATAATAGTTAGGCTCAGACCTTTTCAGCCACCCCACGTATACTGTATACGAGTATTTATCATTAAATCAAGAAGAAGTTAATATCAAGAAAGCTGGTTACACAACGATTGCAACATTATTTGTTTGTTTGCTTGACATCGCACTCAGCTGTACTACAGTTATATGACTGCGGTCTGCTGATAATAGAGTCAAGACCAGACAAGCCAGTGATTGACATCAAAAGCATCGTGTTCAATATACCCAGGTCGGTTTTAACAATAAAAAACAAACATGTGTCCAACAGATAGAAATATGTCAATCTCCTTCACATTCATTCCCTCGGATACGATACTTCTCTGCGTGAAGATCTTATCTCCGTGTGTGATTTCTGAATCTCTTAAAATTAACGTAGAAGTGTGTTTGTTTCCTGTTTAACGCCGTACTCAGCAATATCCCAGCTATATGACGGCGGTCTGTAAATGATTAAGTCTGGACCGGACAATCCAGTAATTAACATCAAGAGCATCAATCCACGCAATTGAGATACGATGACATGCATCAATCAGCGAGTCTGACCACCCGATCCCGTTAGTCGCCTCTTACGATAAGCCTAGTCGCCTTTTACGGCAAGCATGGGTTGCTGAAGACCTATTCTACCCCATATCTTCACGGGTCGAACGTAGAATTAAAGGTACAAATAGAAATATCAAATATTAGCAGTTTTCGTGTACTAAGACTGTATTTGAAGCAAATACACACACATTAGAACCATTAAATGTTCCTTGTTACTTAGAATTAAGAAGTCTTAATAGTCATATTTTTCACATTTACCGTGAGTTCTATTTCCATAATAAACAAACCATGGCTTATGTCCCTTGCAATATGACGTCATTGGTGCCAAATGATAAAGGAATGACGTCGTAAGACTTTACTAGACTTTTCACGTGGTGTAGGTACAGAAATGTCTTTTAGCAGGATTAAAGTAATATTTGGTCATAGTTTCTCCAGATAATCATAAATATCCACGATTGTGTCTTGTACTCATGTTCACTTCCTGGTTATGGCGATATTCCGTGATCAGCTGATCAATGCAATATACTGCTAATTCATGTAATTTTGGTTGGGAAGTTGTGTGTTAAGTAATTTCCATGTTTTTTTGTCTTATGTCTTATTCTCGTTCGCGAGCGGGGACAATGAGTATCACTAGTACTACCCCTCAATGTCAGAAGGCCGTTTGTGGAGGAGGGTCGGTTGTGGAGGAGGGCCCTTCCGAGGAACTGAACCGTGAAACTCGGTCGTCACGCACACGTACAGCTAGTATAGGGTTGCGAAAGCTGGAACTGACACAAACCATCTCATTTCGGTAATTAAAACTACATTATGATTCAGTAAAAACAATTATCATTTGAACTCATTGATATTGGAGGGGGGGGGGGGGGGGGGTGTAATACCCTCTATATTCTATATTGTAACATGATTGTAATTTCATATTAAAGTGTAGTGTAGCTGACATATAAAGGTATAGATAACATATATATCTAGTACCTTCTAAACTGACCATTGCCGACTATATTTACAATTAATTAGTCAGGATACAAAATTATAAGCTTTATTTTTTTACATTTTTTTCAGGTCTCTCAATGATCATTTTGAAAAGAAAGTGTACTATTCCATGTACATGTGTTTATGAATCACTATCAAATAGTGATGATACCAAATGTTCGTGAAAAGATGAGCGTATCCTGCCCCACTGATGACAGAAGACTATTCCTGGTGCTCAGATTCATTTTCGTCGTGTGCGAATTATGTTTATTTTCATTCAGAGCAACAATTCATAAAATATGTGTGTCTTGTGGTGTACAGTACTTCAGACACCAAGAGAACTGTAGCAAACAACAAACAGACAACCTGGAGGGAACCCTCTATGTACACGAAAGTATTATATGATTAACCAATTCCTTGTTTGTGGGATTCTTAGGTTATTCCTTTAGGACATCAACATGACTTCCCACTTTTCTGAGTATTTGATTCCTGGAAACTTCAATTGGAGCGAAAGCATTACATTCATAAGGCAAAGAAGTAATTCAAAGATTTCAGGGCACGTTTTCATATCAAATTTTCGCTCTGTTTCATCATCTCCTACTGGTCCACTTGATAAAATTAACTCATATAACGTATTAGGCCGACACACTGTATTTGCTGGGGGAGACCTCATGGAGGCCAAGGTGAGGGATGATGCAGCCGTAGCAGTCAGAGGTTCTTGTAGACGTGAGTTCTATTTCCATAATAAACAAATCATGGCTTATGTCCCTTGCAATATGACGTCATTGGTGCCAAATGATAAAGGAATGACGTCGTAAGACTTTACTAGACTTTTGGTGGTGTAGGTACAGAAATGTCTTTTAGCAGGATTAAAGTAATATTTGGTCATGGTTTCTCCAGATAATCATAAATATCCACGATTGTGTCTTGTACTCATGTTCACTTCCTGGTTATGGCGATATTCCGTGATCAGCTGATCAATGCAGTATGCTGCTTATTCGTGTAATTTTGGTTGGGAAGTTGTTTGTTAAGTAATTTCCATGTTTTTGTTGTCTTATGTCTTATTCTCGTTCACGAGCGGGGACAATGAGTATCACTACCCCTCAATGTCAGAAGGCCGTTTGTGGAGAAGGGTCGGTTGTGGAGGAGGGCCCTTCCGAGGAACTGAACCGTGAAACTCGGTCGTCACGCACACGTACAGCTAGTATAGGGTTGCGAAAGCTCGAACTGACACAAACCATCTCATTTCGGTAATTAAAACTACATGATGATTCAGTAAAAACAATTATCATTTGAACTCATTGATATTGGAGGGGGGGGGGGGGGGGTGTAATACCCTCTATATTCTATATTGTAACATGATTGTAATTTCATATTAAAGTGTAGTGTAGCTGACATATAAAAGTATAGATATCATATATATCTAGTACCTTCTAAACTGACCATTGCCGACTATTTTTACAATTAATTAGTCAGGATACAAAATTAAAAGCTATAATTTTTTACATTTTTTTCAGGTCTCTCAATGATCATTTTGAAAAGAAAGTGTACTATTCCATGTACATGTGTTTATGAATCACTATCAAATAGTGATGATACCAAATGTTCGTGAAAAGATGAGCGTATCCTGCCCCACTGATGATAGAAGACTATTCCTGGTGCACAGATTCATTTTCGTCGTGTGCGAATTATGTTTATTTTCATTCAGAGCAACAATTCATAACATATGTGTGTCTTGTGGTGTACAGTACTTCAGACACCAAGAGAACTGTAGCAAACAACAAACGAACAAACAACCTGGAGGGAACCCTCTATGTACACGAAAGTATTATATGATTAACCAATTCCTTGTTTGTGGGATTCCTTTAGGACATCAACATGAGTTCCCACTTTCCGAGTATTTGATTCCTGGAAACTTCAGTTGGAGCGAAAGCATTACATTCATAAGGCAAAGAAGTAATTCAAAGATTTCAGGGCACGTTTTCATATCAAATTTTCGCTCTGTTTCATCATCTCCTACTGGTCCACTTGATAAAATTAACTCATATAACGTATTAGGCCGACAAACTGTATTTGCTGGGGGAGACCTCATGGAGGCCATGGTGAGGGATGATGCAGCCGTAGCAGTCAGAGGTTCTTGTATCAAGCTTGTTGCTGATGGGAGCGACATCCAGACAGCACAGCTCCTCTGACTAGGACTGTGTACCAACATAGAAACAAGTGCACCTGTAACAAAATTGCATGAGGATAATAATATTTTATTTATTATATTATATCACCTAATTGACATAATTGATCCTAATCACCACACAGGTTGAATTACTTCTAAGTACATATACAACAGAATTAAAGCATATTAAGCATGTTCAGTGAAAACACATTTTTACTACATTATATAAGGTATGTTAACATTTAGAACACATACTTCATATGTGAAAGATAAAAACTATAATCATAACCATAAATAAGCATGTGAGAATGATGAGATCTGATTGGTCTACGCGATCTTGATAACATACTGTGTAGTCCGACTTGGAGGGTAATGCATTTATCAGAGGGAAAATAAATATTTTATACCCCACCACGACCAGAGCAGGCTGCACATGCGTTTCTGAGAATAAACCCCTAATACACCTCTTCAAAGCAAAAAGGCGCACGGGTCAATGGAAGTCACGTGACATGGCACAAGTTAACCTCAGCTCATTCAGCTCAGCTGTTTTCTATCATTTTTAAGTTTGTGTTAATTCTATTACAATGGCACATTAAATCACGTGGGTAAGATAAATTTATATTAAAAAACATCATTATCAAGTCAGTTGTTATCATGGTTATGGGGTAGATCTGCATGTTAATATTTCCAATCACTTATGACAGAGTTTGAGGGGGCGGTTGTTCGCCAAAAGAAATCAGGTCAGGTCAGAAGTTTAAAACAAAAATCAATATCAAATATATTTTTATTAATTTCCAATAAGTCTTTATTATAGTATTATAAATAATTTATACATATTGATAGTTACAGTAAATGTGATTTGAAACATTTTGTAAACATTTTAGATATTTCTTGTCCGTTCAATTAAACAACCCACTGTCTTTCATAATTATAATTATGTTTTTAACATTTCAGTTTAGTTTGTAAACATTTTTTCTTAAATCTGGCCTAATGCTGGATTATTGATAGTTTCCCTGCAACGTTGCAATGCATTTTCGATGAATGGTTGTCAAAACAAACCAATAACCAATGATATAGATAATATAACTGATTTCGAACACTAAACACATCAATGGAGTGATTTTCCGTTTCAAATGGGGCAGTTTTTGTCAGGTGGGTGCTGGTGTAAAATACGACATCCAGTTACGAATCGATAAAATATGGCAGTTATTTTTAATTTGGATGGTAAAAAGAATCAAAGAGAATCAATCTTTCCAGTATGTTTCCACTCGGCAACCGACTTCATATTCGTGTTTGTCAAGCATATGCTCACGTTATCACCTGGTAATGCATGTGTAATCTTGGTGTGACAAGGTTTGGCGATAGATCGTATTTGTTTCTTGATATTGCCATGTAACCTTCATCTGTGGCCTAAGGTAGCCTGGTGGAAATACTTATACCTAATATAGACGAGCTTAGACTGACGACACAGCCGATACTGGTTGAGTGTTTCGTTGATAATTCTGTTTGCTGTTGTATCAGAAGGAAGGAATGTATAGGGTCGTAACAGGGTGGGACAGGATGAATAGGCCAACTGAAGAAGCATGCGGGTTTCCAGGCGTGACAAATATCCCTTAAAATAAAATGTTTCCACTTCTGGAAATGTAATAATGAGCATATGGTTATACACATATCAAAGTGTTATTCTTACCACGGTGTTACTGGTTTTGTTTCTTTCTTTGTTGTTTAAAGCCGCAGCGTCTTGACACCGTGAAGATGTCAATCAATCGGTTGTCTGGTCCAGACACGATTATTTACAGACCGCTGTCATATAGCTGGAATATTGCTGATTGCAGCGTTAAACAAGAAACAAACAAACAAGATGTCAATCACTGGATTACCTGGTCAAGTTTCGATTATTTATAGACCTCCCTCAAGTAGCTGCAATATTGCAGAGTGCGGCGTCAAACCACAAACAAAGAATGTACACCTATAAGTAAAGTATATATAACATTACTTGATATGTCTAAGGTTATACACAATATATGCAGTTATACAGAATATACACCGAATTGTGGAGTACAAACACATCTATGCAAAATATAGACATCATTACAGAATATATACGGGTGTATTCTGATCATACTGACCCAAGCATTGGAGAGCTGGAAGAGTCCAAGTGAGGTTTCCAAGGCATGTGGTTTTGGCCGTCATCTCATTAGTGGATGAATGTATTCAGTTGTACAGAATAAACACAACATTGTGGAGTACAAACAGCTATACATGTGTATGTACAACTATGCAAAATATCGACATCTATACATAATATATACATAATATGTAGATCTAAAACATTTTCTGATTATACTGACACAAGTATTGGAGAGCTGGAGGACTCCAAGTGAGGTTTCCAAGGCATGCTGTATTGGCCGTCATCTCAATAGTGGACGTGTCACGGTAGCCATGGTGACACGTGTACGTCCGAATACTGCCAACAAGCTGACTTCCGTCACTGACAATGGCGTTTCTGATAGAGGGAGGTTGGCTAAGACATCTGGGAACTGGAATATGAAAATGCATATTTACTGACAATGCACTGCTGTACAGAATATAGAATCAACAGAAAAAATGACAATAGACAGGCAATATACAGCGACAAAACCCTTCCCGTATTCAAACAAATCTCGATTGTATGATTCCGACTGTATCGTAAGCATGTGTTTATGAATCACTATTAAATAGTGATGAGACGAAAAAGTGGACGTTTCCTGCCCCACTGGTGGCACCCGTCAAAAACACATGCAAAGGCAAGTCAATTGTTAACCTGAAAAGAAACTCTTCAAACACACACACGCACAAATTTGAAACATGCTAATCAGCAATACATTGTACATATTTGATCGGGTATACTAAACGTATTCGTATAACAATTCTTTGAGGGATGTAGGGATATATTTTTTTAATAAAATTACACATTACTAAACGTAAATTCTCTTCTTAACAAAGCTGTATCCAAGATTGCACTGGGCACACGTACAGCCTAAATTCTGACTCAAAAGCAATATTTTCAATACAGGTAGAAAAATACCGTCCTCCAATGGTACCCCTCCAATTTAAAAATAGAAGTTGATTATTCAATCGAAATTTATTTCCAGTCTTCCAGTCCATAATTTTGGTAATGTAAACTGACGCTAGATCCAACCGTTCTACCACCCTGTGATGTACCAGGTGTATACCTGGGGCGGATGTAATAATTCAACGCCTTCGGGTAAAATATGGGTATTTAAAATCATCCAAAGACATGACTTGTGTATCTAAAGAAGACGTCTTCTGAAAATGTATTCCTGAGCTTACATTATATCTTCAACAATCATTACAAAATAGAAGTAATTAATAGTTTATGTAAGTATAAATGTCCCTTTTAACCCGTAGAATGAAATCTATTTGCATAGGCCTTCCTGCTTCCGTTCAGTGTTTGTCAGCCCATGTGGTATTCGCACCGCTCCTCATTTCTTTATGGGAACCTACAGTATAGAGCTGGCATATGCGCATCTTACCAGATTTAGGTAGAACTTGGTATCACTTTCCATCAGATATTGTCAATAGCAACTTTGTTGTGTTTGTCGTGGTCCCCCCTTTTGCGCACGTCTATTGGCCTTTTGCTTTGTTTTTTCTCAACTTTTGTTGCTTCCACACGAGAACACAAAAACACTTACTCATTCTGATATCAACACTTCACAGTTTGAACGAAACGCACCACAAGTGCAGCTAAATAAATGTACTCTGAATAGCGACGCATCAGTTTATTTATACGGATACTCAACGTGACCTAGTCGAGGGAACATCATTTTTTAACAAGTGCGTAGATCATCGCTCACCATACAATATTCATGTGGCAGTCGAATTGGCAGACAGTTGACTGTTCAGCGCATCCACGGAAGATGTGGTCGCCAGTACTGAATACTGTCCTGAGTGTTTCGTTGATAATTCCGTTTGCTGTAGTATCAGAAAGAATGAATGTACAAGAGTGTAAATTCGAGGCTAATAACACAATAGCCTACTTGGCTGTTACAGCTTTAAAGCGGCAGCGGCTGGTCTCTCTCTTGAGGTGCGATGTTGAGTGCAGTCAAACCAAAGACTGTATGATAATTGTGTACAACCGTTCTATATCTTTGTGTGCCATGTTCCGTCTCTTCAGACCACAGGACGGCGCTCCAACCATTTTGCATGGTAACTTTGATGTCAGACAGTTTATGATGAATGGTAAGAAATTCTTTCCTTTTTGCATATTATTAACAATATGATTATTATACAGTCTGACAAAATGCAGTAGCTTTAACTACTCGAGCTGAGGTGAGTTGAAATGGGGTTTAACGTCGTCTCCGGCCGCGATATACCAAAACACGTTAAAAGATGGTACTTGCTGTTACCCTGCCTGACGCACGGCATTGAGGGGACATTACAACAAGGACTGGTCGGCTGGGAGTCAGTATACTATGTCTGGGTGGTGTATTCATTTTAAACAGCTACATGGTATCTCAGTGGGCTAGCATTATATATCGGCATTAGTCCGGAAAAGACACACACACACACGCACGCACGCACGCACGGACGCACGCACGCGCGCGCACGTCGCTATACAAGTGCACTATATGATCAGCATTAGTTGTGTCTAGTACAAGCAGCCAACCCCATTTCACCTCACTTCACAAATAACTGATGTGGTTGCGTCTGCATTTTGATTCGTGTGTGTGTGTGACTGTGTTTCAAACTTCGATATATTAAGAGAGACAGTTTTAGGAAGCCATTATCATCCTCGTGTGTTTCCTATCGTTTCTGACCCGTGAAGATCCGGGGTAGAATAGGTCTTCAGCAACCCATGCTTGCCGTAAAAGGCGACTGTTCTTGTTGTAAGAGCCGACTAACGGGATCGAGTGGTCAGACTCGCTGACTGATGCATGTCATCGTATCTCAATTGCGTGGATTGATGCTCTTGATGTTAATTACTGGATTGTCTGGTCCAGACTCGATTATTTACAGACCGCCGTCATATAGCTGGAATATTGCTGAGTGCGGCGTTAAACAACAAACAAACAAACCAACTTATCGTTACTGTCATATATTATGATTTATCTAACACGTGTTAGTTACGATTCGGAAACACTATCTCTATGAAATAATAAAGCGACGCTGCCTACCTGCTAGTTATTTTCAAATATATGATTCAATTTAAATTGCTAGATTGTACATAATTAATGCTGTTGCCTAGCTATATTACTGCCTTGTAAACATAAATGAATAATATATTACACACCTTTAAGATAGATAATATTAGTTACAAAGTAATAATAAATATGTATTTTAGTGACCTGCTCATATGTGATTTTTTTTGGTAAAGGTATTAAAATCAAAATTAGACATTGCTAATGTAAAGAAATGCGGTTTATGGTAAAATGTTATAAGATGAGCTCTTGTTGGTCATTTCTTCATCACCCATAAATTTGAGTTTTTCTTTAGTTACCATGTTCTGAAAATTTACACATTAGAATAATTTAAGGTGTCTGATTAAAATAGCGACACAGCTTTCCACTCCCAGGCAGCCAATAAGATTATGTGAAAAACAGAAAACTTTTAATGGGAGAATAATAAATAAAAATACATTTCTTATTTTGTCATATGTCCAGTTTATCATCCCAAGAAATGCTAAATAATTATCATTAAAATTAAGCTAGCTGTACATATTGGGGATCTTTATCTGCTATGATAATATAACAATTGCATTATAAAAGAAGTGTTGTTTTTTTAGAAAACATGGTAAATAACATGTATAACATGTTTAAATAATTGAAGTCTTCGCGTTTAAAAAAACACCAAATAATTATAGGCCAAAATACATCAATTATATTGATCTGGATAAACTCCACCCGTTGAAAGGGGAAACAACTGCTGTGGTTGCAAAACATGTTGGTCGTGAGATGTACGGTCCGTCCTGGAAATATTGATCGTTTCCTGCATTAAAATTGAGTGTTGCTTTAGATCCAAATTATCTGAGTGTTATTTTCTTAATATATGAATTTAAGTTTCGATTATTTTAATATAACTGTGTAATATGTTTTTGATCGATCGGCTCTAGATCAACACTTCGTTATAACGTGACATTTCTTATGTGGTTGATAGTTATTTTTTAAATAAATTCCAAACAATATGGTTTGTTTCACTATTTCATCGGTATTGTTACATGAATTAATTAACTGTTTCATTAGCTTTGTTATTAGCCCTGAAAACGCCCAGTAAAGAATGTACCGGAGTTGCTCACCTGGTCCCGTAATATCGATGCGGTATCTCGCTTCGGTTACCGTCTTCTCATTCTGACACTGAATCTGGAACATTAGGAAGCCGAAATTCTCTGATATATCTCCACATTTCACACCCCTTCTTCCCCCACAAATTTTCTCTCGGTCACCAACTTTCGCGGAGATGGAAAACATCGTCACTACGGTAATTTTTTGCCAGCTGGGGATTTCCTGTACTTGACGACCTCGGGTATCCCCGATCTGAAAATAGTGCCGTCAATTATTTTAGCCAGCCAATCAAAACGCGATGACACAACTTTCCACTGTAAGCCAGCCAATCAGATTGGGTGACCAACAATAAACCACTGCGAATAAACCACTGCTGGCGATTGAAGGTCAAGCCCTGTTATTGAATATTGCTTAATGGTACGCGGATTGGTTGAAATTGCCTTGATCTCTGTTGATTGATGGCTTGGGGCGGCAATTGTTACTCTTGCACAAATAGCAACCGCCGTCATATAGCTGGAATATTGCTAAGTGCTGCGTTAAACAACAAACGAACTACTAACAAATATTTCAAACGTTTTTTTTTGTTTTCACCACCAAAACAATTAGCCATTACCTGAGACAAGGTACGTTTTACCAGTTATCAGTGTTTCGTGATCAATATCTTCAGTAAGATATGGGGAGTTTATAAGCGCATTGCTTCTCAAATGTTTGATTTTCTAACACAGTTTAATTGATCTTTGTCTTCATAGATGGTTAACTAACAACAACTAAACCATTTCCATAATCATTTGAAATTTCCACTAAAAGCTGTACGATTCCGACAATATCATAAGCATGTGTTTATGAATCACTATCAAATAGTGATGATACCAGGTGTTCGCGAAAGGTAAGCGTATCCTGCCCCACTGGAGGCACCCGTCACAAACACATGCAAAGCCAAGTCAATTGTTCACCTGAACAGAATATAACAAGTCAAAATAGGACATTGCATCAGACAGTATTTTTGTCACTGATGCGTCAAACTTAGGAATGTCCTCCACATATCTACCATAAAACGTTTTGAAATCTTTACTGAACAACTTTTGAGCAAGAGTCGCATGACACGGTTTGAAAACATCTTAGAGTATACTTGATTGTACCTCAAAAGTACACGCTGAAGGTGAAAAAGCAGAAAGTTGTCTGTTGGAATGTTGACGTCATCCCTCTTGTCATGCAGTATTGTGGAAAGTTTTGTCATTCTGAATGTTTATGCGTGGATCTAAATATGAAACAGATAAGGCGGATCGACCTGTCTTATTTTTAATCCAGGTGGGTAAATCGCTGGAAGGGGATAGGCTATTTGACCATTATTGAACGATATCAGATCATCGATAAACCTGAATCTGCAGTTCAACTTCTTGGCAAATTTTGTTTGAACTTGACCACCCGTGCAGAATGCCCTATTTATATGCATAACGAAACAGATCAGCAAAACAGGGAGCACAGATTATGTCCATGGGGATGCAAAGAAAAAAAAAGGAGGCATTAGAAAGTCTAAGGAAAATCGTCATGCAAGAAACAAATTGGCACATTCCTGTTTGCTGGCAACTGATATTTAAGCATTGGGCAGATAGTTATTCACATTAAAGAAACGAGGGAAGTTGGGTGCTAAGTTTTAGCATACTTCCGCGTGGTCTTCTCACTTCTGCCAATGATGCTTGGGTTCCTGGATCCAACTGGTACGGTGTTTTTGTTGTTGTTGTTTTGGGGGATTTTTCTTTGATATATTAGGGATGGGGGTGGTGATACAATGCGGTAGTCACTTTGGTGCCTGCAGTAATATTATGCCTGGTTGTGTATTTGATTCAAATCCAACATGTTCGTGTACGCATGGAAAATATGATTCTTAACACACGGAAACTGTAAAGGTCGTCCTATTCATTATTTGTGGATAGGCTCAGAACATTTTAGCCATCCCTCGTATTTGTAACACAAGGCCAAATATTTTTTCACTTAATTCACGGAAATCATAATATTGAAGGTATATTTATACGTTGTAATAGATTACTGAAGAATATCAATATTTAATGTAAGAATGTTCTGAATAATACCCCATATATAAACATCTATGTCTTGGAGATTTTGAGAGGTTGTCATGCTTTTTTCAATCGCCTATAACATGAAGATTTTACATAGCGCACCTTTGGCATGTCTGAATAAAAAGTTTCTGCATTCGCCTTCCTTATTCGTCTTGAATAGGAATTTTGGGTTGTCTGTGCCATGGCCGTGCATAGGGTTTCAGCAAAAGGCTAAGCGTCATTCTCTTTAAGAACATGTCATGGTGAATGTTACATGTATGTCTGTATGTGTAATATGTAACATATCCGTTATAGTCGCCTAATGGTCAACGTTACTATTCCAGCTGAAACCCCAATGTATCCCAGTTGTGTAAGCCAACCTCCATCTCTCAAAAACGCCAACGTTAGCTAAAGAAGTCAGATTGTTGGGAGCGTGCGCACGTACACGTGTCACCAAGGTTACCGTGACATGTCTAGTAATGAGATGACCGCCAACACCAGGTGCCTTCGAAACCTCACTTGGAATTACCCAACTCTCCGATGTTCAGGTTAGAATATAGTAAAAGTTCACTTGTATATATATTATGTAAAAGGACATGTTCAATATTGCTGTAAATAGTCTATTTAACAGCATACATGAGGTACACATGAAAACATTCTGTATTGCTGTGAATATTCTGTACATGTGTACATTTTCCTAATCCAGTCCTGAAATGTCCAAGCCAACCTCCATCTCTCAAAAATGCTGACATCAGTGACAGACCTAAGATTCTTGGCAGTATTCGAACGTACACGTGTCGCCATGGATACCGTGACACGTCTACTAATGAGATCACGGCCAATACTACATGCCTTGGGAACCTCACTTGGAGTCACCCAGCCCTCAAATGTTCAAGTGAGTATACTTAGAAATACAAAAAGCTGTACATATTCTGCACAAATGTGTAAATTCTGTTTAGCTTTACATACTCTGTTTAGCTAAAACTAATCTATATACCTGTATTTATTGTGTATTGTCTGTCTTTCTTGTCATATTTTCTGTCTATTAATATTCTGTAAAGCAATGCATTGTAGGTAAATATGCATGTTCCTATTCCAGTTCCCAGTTGTCTTAAGCAATCTCCATCTCTCAAAAACGATGACATCAGCGACGGACCTAAGGTTGTTGGCAGTATCCGGACGTACACATGTCACCATGATTACCGTGACACGTCTACAAATGGCATGACGGCCAATACCACATTACCATATATTGTGCATAGACTTAGACAGTAATGTTATGTATATTTTCCTTATAGGTGCACATAGTATGTTTGTTGTTTGACGCCGCACTTGGCAATATTGCATCAAAATCAGGGAAATCTATAGATAATCGAGACTGGACCAGACAGACAGTCAAGTGATTGACATCATGAGCATCGATCTACGTAACTGTGATACGATTAGGTGCATCAACCAAGTCAGGGAACTTGATCAACCGATCCGGTTAGTCGCCTCATACGATAAGCATCAGTTGCTGAAGATCAATCTAACCCTTTTCTTCACGGGTCATACAGTCTGTATTGATTCTATATTCTGTACAGAAGTGCATTGTCGGTATATATGTATTTTCATATTCCAGTTCCCAGTTGTCTTAGCCAACCTCCCTCGATCAGAAACGCCAATGTCAGTGACGGAAGTCAGCTTGTTGGCAGTGTTCGGACGTACACGTGTCACCATGGCTACCGTGACACGTCCACTAATGAGATGACGGCCAACACCACATGCCTTGGAAACCTCACTTGGAGTCACCCAGCTCTCCAATGCCTTGGTCAGTATAATCAGAAAAAAATAGCTCTCCATATTCTGTATATTCACATTCACAACACAGTCTCTAGAACTATCACTACCGCTACTACTTGTAGTCAAGTGGTCCTCTTCAGCTTTCGGTGATTGATGACACGTGAGCGTCCATTTCTTTCACAGGGGTGAATACGGTAAGTATTTTCAACGATTTGCCTATCGACGCGGAAAGGCCCTTCCCATCTTTCTGAGATGAGTTTCCAAGATGTTCCGCGCACTTGCTGAGAATGATGTAGCCACACGTTTTCGCCTTCTTTGAATGGAGTAAACGTGGTATGTTGTTTCTTTTCACAGCTCACT
Organism: Haliotis cracherodii; assembly: GCF_022045235.1. NCBI lineage: Eukaryota > Metazoa > Mollusca > Gastropoda > Lepetellida > Haliotidae > Haliotis > Haliotis cracherodii. The sequence continues at coordinate 21,780,711 of NW_027266268.1, forward strand.
GAGATTGACATGTGAAAAAGAGGGATATGATACCAAGTTTACAGAATTAGATGAAACATGTTGGAGAACTTCTATTCTACAATGCCAACCAATCACTAACAAGGCAAAAGAATCAGGGAGATCTTGGATTGCCCCGCCATGGTTCACTTGATTGTGGTGTGTATGTTTAACATGTCTCTCGGGAGAGATCTTGGATCAGACTACAGGTCTACCTACTTGGAGAGTAGGGCTAAAGCACTCTTGGGCACGACAGGAAATATGATCCAGCCTGACAAACCAAACTGGTACATTGACACTCTGCCAGACCCCCAGTTATGTAGCAAGGTCTATACCATCTTAGATGGTAGGACACGACTTGCTAGATGGTTATTGGAGTGTTTGTTGGACGCAATGGACAATGCTACATCTCAGTTTCGTCTTCCTCTCCTTTACACTCCTTGGGAGGCATAGGTCAGCTGTATTACATCAGAAACTCAGCTAATTCAGTTTCAGAAAACATAACCCTTGTGGTCCCTTGATGACCAAAGCTCCTATTCCAGCTCACAGTTGTCCCAGCCAATCTCCACCTATCAACAAAGCCGACGTCAGTGGCAAAAGTAGGGTTCTGGGGAGTGTCTGGAAGTACAAGTGTCACCGTGGTTACATTGACACTAAAACTAAGATCGCAAAAACCAGATGCCTTGAAAACCTCAGTCTGACAGGTCTCAAATGCTCGGGTAAGTATAGTGAGAAGTAGGATAGCTTTTCATGTTCTTTGCAGTTGTACATATGTTTTACACCAATAGTGAGTGAGTGAGTATGGTTTTACGCCGCTTTTAGCAATATTCCAGCAATATCACGGCGGGGGACACCAGAAATGGGCTTCACACATTGTACCCATGTCGGGAATCGAACCCGGATCTTCGGCGTTACGAGCAAATGCTTTAACCACTTGGCTACCCGACCGCCCTTTACATCAATAGCTGTAGATGTTTTTTATATCTTTTTTTGTAAAGAACTATATATTACAAGGAAAATATATTACTGGTACAGTTAAAGAGATTTGATTACATGTGCTAATTCATGTTCGAATTAAGAAGGGGTAAATAAACATGTAGCATCACTACACAAACAGATCATAGGCATGAATAGTCGTTTCATGGTGGTTGTTTCATAGAAATGTACACACACTGACTCGTTAGGATTGTCTGGTCTAGACTCGATTATTTACAGACCGCCGTCATATAGCTGGAATATTGCTGAGTGCGACGTTAAACAAACAAATCAAAATGGCCGCTGCAACAACACATTTCAGTGAAATAGACAGCCTAACTACTCGGGAATCATTGAATATATGTGTATTATTTTTTCCCTCATTAAGGTATAGTTGTCTGCTCATACAATCAACACAATAGGATCATATGAACACAATAATCTGATACGTTCTCATATGATATTCACGAAACACATTAATGCTTAGATAGGTATCTAATAGAGTAAAATACGGTTGACTGTTGTCAAAAGTTGCCGGAATTCAATACGTCAATCGTCATGGGTAACTTTTGTTGATATAATAGAAGTTGTAAAAACAAAATGTAAAATAATTCGCACTTGATGTTTTTGAAGATTATTGGCTGCAATGTTTTAGTTCATTATTGCCTAGAACTTAAGAGAGAACTTAACATTTGTTTTATAGCAATTTCGTCGTATTAATGTTTCATATCAATTGAATTTATGCATCTTATTTGTTCTCAATGAACCTTCACTCCAACTGCGCCGGCATTAAACTTTCACTGCAAATACATCACCTAATTGCAAATCCAGCATACAATTGTGTTTTTAACTCTCAGTATTAAAACCTGTTTCGAAATCTATCAAACCTTGTTCCACCATTTGGAATCAGAATTCAACCACACATCACCGCAGCTAAAATTTATCTAAATATGATATCACCTTACTGTCTTCTCGTTCCTGGCAGATAAGTCAGGTCGCGTTCACCACTCTGCGCACATCTATTGGCCTTTTGTTACTTTGGGTTGGGTTTTTTAACTGAACGTTTTTTTAACATGATAAAACAAAATCAACCACTCCATCTGATATCAATATTTCACATTTTGAACGAAACGCACAGCAAGTGCAGCAACATGTCCTATGAATAATGATGCATCATTTCATTTGTTCAGATACCCCACGTGACCAATTAACAAAGCCTCTCAATCGAAGAAGCGGGTAGAGCATCGCTCACAATACAATATTACTGTGGCAGTCATTAGGTGACGGACTGTTCAGCGCATCAACGGAGATGTGGTCGCCAGTACTGACAACTGTCCTTAGTATTTTGTTTATTCGAGCATTAGAAGGAAGGAATATACAAGAGTGGAAATTCGAGGCAGATGACACAATAGCCCACTTGGCTGTTACTGCTGTAAATCAACAGCAGGTACTTTCTCTCTTGATGTGCGATGTGGAGTGCAGCCATTGCACAGACTGTACAGTAACTGTGTACAACCGTTCCACCAACTTGTGTGCCATGTTCCGTCTCTTCAGTGCACAGGACGGCGCTTCAACCATTTTAAATGTAAACTTTGATGTTAGACATTTTGCTGTGAATGGTAAACAAACTTCACTTTTTTCATATGATTTACAATACATTTTATGACAACAATCACTGAATAACCATGATAATTGAAATTGTATTCAGCAGCATTAATGTCAGTTGGAAAAATGTGAACAGCTTATACATAAAATCCCAAATGACTCTGCATAATTTGAGCCATTCTGCCCCAATTCTGCCGTTGGCATTCAACGACATTCCATACCTGTTGTATAAATAACGGGCGAACGCTATTAACCTTAGACTTTCCACTTGCCCGCCACTCCACTTAATAAATCCACAATCATGTCATCGTGAACCGACCATACGAATCATTCCTCAAGGTATCAAACGGCAGTTTGCCAAAAGATGTCTGTATTATTCAAAGTTAAGTTAATTGTACATATTCCCTCAGCTGTACCAAATTCCCTTCATTTCAAAAATGACCTTTGCCACAAATGTATTCATTTTCTCTTAATCTATACTGAACCGCCAAAGGAACGTCACCATGGATATATATGAGAAACCTTATTTGTCCAAACACTGTAAACATACTTTAAGACATATCCAAAAGATGAAACTTGGCAAAACTTATGATCAAGGTTGAAATTAAAGTGACAAATGTTCTGAAAGTGAAACACAACACCTGTCTGAAATCACAAGTCAGTATCTCGTGTGTCCGCCATGTGCATTGATGACTGCCGTGCAACGTCGATACATGGAATGGATGAGGCGGTTGATGAAGGCCATAGGCACTTGAGCCCACACTCTGAGGAACGCCTGACGAACTTCAGCTGTCTTCAGTCATTCAGCCGTCTTTGAAACTCGTCCCACAGGTGATCAATGATATTTAAATCGGGACTGAGGGCAGGCCACTGCATGGTACTGATGCCATTCTGCTGGAGGAAGTCTCTTGTTGATCTCGCAGTGTGGGCACGGGCGTTATCATGCTGAAACTCGTGGTTGCGGCGACGTGCCAAATGAGGTATGACGTGTGTGGTCTCAAGACTTGATCAATGTACCGAGCTGCTGTGACACCATTCCCTCTCCCTGGACCGATGTTCTGGAAGACCACAGGGCCCACCCTCTGGGCTAGACCAATTCCACCCCACACCATGATGCTCCGACCACCCCACGAGTCTCAACAACACAAGCATCTGCTGTTGAGATACAGTAACGGCTCTCGTCTGAGAAGACGACTCTTCTCCACTGCTGGTGGCGCCAATGCTGGTGCAGTGTTGCCCACTGAAGACGGTCCCGGCGATGACGTGGTGTCAGAATGGGTCCTCGGTGTGGCCTGTGACAGTGGAGGTGTCTGCTCGTCAATCGTCGACGCACGGTGTCCGCACTAATGTGTCTGGTGTCTCCCCATGGTCTGTCGAGCAGTTTCCGCAGCAGTAAACGAAGCGATCTTGAAGATGCTTTCGCACAATCTGACGATCCTGACGTCGGGTGATGCCCCCTGGTCTTCCACTACGTGATCGGTCATCTGTAGTGTTGGTGGTCTGGTACCGTTGCTGGAGCCTGTATATGGTCCTCACGTGGACTTGGCTACTTGCCGGGCGGTTCGTCCAGCTTGCAATCGTCCAAGGGCTTGGTGTTGCTGATTTCTTGTCAATCTTGGCATGTGGTAGCAATTCAATAACGAATGAATGTTATCCGATCTGGAGGGATTTTTTATAAGGCAAGAAATGGGGGAACGCATGTTCAATTTTCACGGAAACTCACGTGCACCGGGTTACAATGGCCATTGCCGTGATGCGTTTGGGCGATCGATTTTATTGTCATCTGATTTTTTTTTTTTATCATCAAATTTCATTTTTCAGGACAAGGTAATGTTAAATTTTAGAAACTTTGACAAAAATTACCCAGATATTTAAATGACAGCTTTTCATGCAATATTACTTGGGGTCACGTTTCTTTTGCGGTTTAGTATATATTTAGCATGCAATAGACAAGGTTCAGACACAGCATTAGTACATTTAACTAACTTCTCGTTTGCTTAGACCTGATATTTAAGCATTGGTCAGATAAGAAAATTATTTAATATTAAAGATACGAGGGGTGGCCAAAACGTTCTGAGCCTAACTATGTTTGACTACATTGACGGAGTTGTGTGCTAATTATGCTTCAACATGATACCCTAGAGATCTACTCACGTTTGCCAATGAAGCTGGCGTGCCTGGATCCAGCTGGTGCAGGAGGTGTCCTGTTTGGGGTGTAAACAAGTCCTCCTCTGCAGAAATTACGTCATCATCAATGCTTGCCACACAGTTTTTGCTTCAAGTTTGGGGGGGGGGGGGGGGGGGGGGGGGCTTAGGTTCTGTGAGGGTAGGGTTCGTTTCCAGAGCATAACTCATAAACCGTTCAATATGTTTTCATCAAACTTTGCAGGTCTGTCAGGTACATGCTGAAATAGTGCCTTCTGCTATTGAGAAATTTTAGAAATATTTATTTTTTACGTTTCAATGGCAACAAGATGGACTTAGGTTCTGTGAGGGTAGGGTTCGTTTCCAGAGCATAACTCATAAACCGTTCAATATGTTTTCATCAAACTTTGCAGGTCTGTCAGGTACATGCTGAAATAGTGCCTTCTGCTATTGAGAAATTTTAGAAATATTTATTTTTTACGTTTCAATGGCAACAAGATGGACTTAGGTTCTGTGAGGGTAGGGTTTGTTTCCAGAGCATAACTCATAAACCGTTCAATATTTTTTCATCAAACTTTTCAGGTCTGTCATGTACATGCTGAACTGGTGCCTTTTGCTATTGAGAAATTTTAGAAATATTTATTTTTTATAATTTCCATGACAAGTTCCACCTCGGTTAAAAAAAGGTTAGGGTTTGTTTAGATTTAATTATGTCATAAATTCTGCAACAGGGGCAGGGGATATAGCCACGTTAGTGGCAAACCCTTGTTTTAATTAATTCAAGGACAAACATCATATCAAAGGTGTCATTATAATTGATTACTGAAGAATATCCTTATTCTGTTCTGTTCTGAATAATATCATATCTTTAAACGTCTATGACTTAGGGATATTGAGGGGTAGTCATGTATTTTTTACAAACGCCTATTATATAAAGATCTGAAAGAGAATATACAGGTATAAATCGCTACACTCAGGCATGTCCCCATCACGTGTTTGTGGGTTCGAATTTCAGATTCGCCCTGATTAGAATGCTTGGTTTTTCGGGACCGTACTCATGCTCGGGGTTTCAGCAAAATGCTAAACGTCATTCTTCAAAAAGGTGTCCTCGCAAAATTGTATGTCTGTATGTGTAATATGTAACGTATTGGTTATAGTCACCTGATGATCAACGCTACTATTCCAGGTGAAACCCGAATAAATCCCAGTTGTCTTAGTCAACCTCCATCTCTCAAAAACGCCAACGTCAGTGACGGAAGTCAGATTGTTGGGAGTGTGCGTTCGTACACGTGTCATCATGGTTACCATGACTTGTCTACTAATGAGATGGCCGCCAACACCAAGTGCCTTGGAAACCTCACTTGGAGTCAAACCGCTCTCAAATGTTCAGGTTTGAATATTAGTAAAAGTTGACTTACAGTCGTATATATTTTGGAAAAATGATATACTCAGTATTGAGGTAGATATTTCATCAGTTTATAGTATGGAAAATGTTCTGTATAGATGAACATATTCTGTGTATCTGTACGTGTTCCTATTCCAGTTCCCAATTGTCTTAGCCAACCTCCATCTCTCAAAAACGCAAATGTTAGTGACGGAAGTCAGCTTGTGGGGAGTATTCGGACTTACACGTGTCACCATGGCAACCGTGACACGTCTACTGATGTGATGACTGCAAATACCACATGCCTTTCAAACCTCACTTGTAGTCACCCTACACTCAAATGTTCGGGTGAGTATGATGATACATGTAAGTCAAAGATCTCCTTATATTCTGTATTTATGTCCATACTCTGTATGGAGGTATTCAGGATAAAAGCGACATCACCCTTTCCACAATCATGAAAGATCTCTGCTTAATGCAGAGTCCTTTGTACGATTATGAGAGCATTTGACAACACGTACATGCAGTTAGTCCCACAGTCTTAATTAGATAGGCGTACATAGACATGCTGGGTCACGACACAGGGCCTCTAACTGAATTATTATTATCACCGGAAGGAGTGAGTTTACGTCATTTTGAACAGTTATATCTCGATTGTTAGATTAATGTGGAGTGGAAAGCCAAGAGCGATACTGTCATAAACAATTAGCACGGTATTTGGTCGACAAATAAATAATCATAACCAAGGCGAATCGGGTATTCGAGTCAATGATGAGCGGACGCTGGCATGACAAAGGGACGCAACTATCCGCAGTGAACTGTGGCGCCTTAGACCAACGATGCCTCCTATATTACAATATAGAAGTATTGGTAATCATGTATCTTAGGTTGAGGTATATTGTCCTAAGTCACATTTTTTATAGTTTGGGCCATATTTGAATAACCGAAGAATAAAATTATTGTCAACAATACAGTCGCCTGTAGTTACATGACAAGAAGGTTGCAGTATTATTAGTCTTGGCAGCTAGGAGTAGTATAGTTTACACCGCGGCGTTAAACAACAAACAAACAAAAACTACCTGCACCATCTGACCCGTGAAGATGCGGGGTAGGACAGGTCTTCAGCAACCCATGCTTGCCGTCAAAGGTGGCCATGCTTGTCGTAAGAGGCGACTAACGGGATCGGGTGGTCAGGCTCGCTGACTTGGTTGATGCATGTCATCGTAACCCAGTAGCATGGATCGATGCTCATGATATCAATCACTGGATTGTCTGGTCCAGATTATTTACAGACCGCCGTCATACAGCTGAAATATTGCCGAGTGCGTTAAACAACTGACAAACAACAAACAAACAAACAAACAAACAAATATTGTAATGCATAAAATACCCATGCATTACTGTCACGTAGACGCTCAAAAATGTACACCTATAATCTAAATCATGAATTCATATTAGATAACCCAAAAACAATTTACAATGGTGCACTTTATTATGTTCAACTTGTTTTCCAAATATGTAACCCCCAACACACACAGACCTAAATATAATAGCCGTTCTCATGTACCTATTTGCAAGCTGTATTCTAATGACAGTTTATGTAACATTAGGTTACATGAACAAAGAAGGTTAACCAGACGGATGTTATCTGTTGCTTGGCCCCACGCGCTGGTACATACTCCATCGTCAAGAGAAGGCACACCTCGAGCAATATAATGGGCCCCGGATACTCTTTGTGCTCAATTTTCTCATGAACGGACGCCACTTTGGGCGCCAATGTTGCGACCATAAACTTTCAGATTCCCGTGATGGGAGTCAAACCACGGACTGATGACCATCAAATGAACAAAGATGGTTGTACATATCTTGGAGTTCATACATCGTTGTTGTCGAATTATCTGTTTCCTCCCCCCCCCCCCCCCCCCCCCAACAACAAAAAAATCGATGCTCATGATGTCAATGATGCATACATAAGAGTTCGTCAAGGACGCCCTAAAACAGATACATCTATGTCTACCTTTTATGTAACATATAACACAGAAGCTTCTACTGCATTCTCATTGTAATCATCGAGTGAAATCATACTATGTATACATGTGTATTTCTACTATTTCATGATGTGTCAAATTTGGGTTGATGAAGGTGTTAGACGTTTTGAACCACTGGGCAATGCATTCCCCTGCAATGTGACATGGAAGTATTAATAGCTATATTCGAAGCTGAGATTTTAGGAATGGTGTTTTTTTTCGTAAGAATACATCATTAGATATGGACACATACACCCTGTAGTGACTACTATAAAATATTTATGAACATGATATTCACCTTAATGCTTTTATCATGTTGAAGTTTTACATTAAATAATTGTTCACGTGCCAAAGACATATTTAATATGTTATTTTCTATTAAAATATTGCAAGATGTGAATACATACGAAAACAGGAAACGGACTCGTAAGCTTTTTTATGAGAAGCATTCTGTGTACTTTGGTCCAAGAAAATCAGTGATATTGGATCTATGAAGAAATACAAGAAGGGGACAATTATTCACTGTACATTGGTCAATCAGCTCAGCAAAGCACTCAGTGGTTCCAACTGTTTGCGTGATACGCGCGTGAAACAGTGCTGTTCCTCAAAACATATCTGAGACAGTCTAAAGACGTTGTAGACATGTGCTTGCATTTGTTGAGGGCGTCCTTGACTAGTTGGAGGAGGAAGATGACATGCTTGTCTAACCTTTTTTTGTGAAAAATAGGTCACGTCAGTATAATGAAAAGTAGACTAGATGTTTGGAACACCTGGCATCGTCACTATTTAATAGTGATTCAGAAACACATACATATGATATAGTCGGAATCATACAAAGGATTCCGCGTTTATTGTTTGTACCACTAACAGATCAGAAGTATGATACAGACCGAGAGTTAGATTGAAAGTAAGATGAAACATGCTTCTTATCATGCAAACACATTGTACGAAGGTTGATCGATTAGTTCTTGGCCTCACATATAAATAATTGGGTAAAAATTAACATATTTTGATTACATGATGTCATAGAGGTATATCCACAACAACTTCAGTCATTATCATCAGAGCTTATTGTTTCGCTGTGACAAGTCAGTAAAATAAATATGAGTCTGTCACCTTTGGAAAATGGACAAACTTTAGGAATGTGCAGTGATTAAGTACATGAAGATATCAGTACATCACAAGGGTAGGAATCCTCTTCATATGCCATAATAAAAAGGTGAGCAGTGTGACAGATGTAAGGTGGTCAACAGACAAAGGCAGGAACTCCAAGAAACCATACATTGGTGTAACAACTTCTTTCACAAACACGTCCGTTCCTCTGGACCACGCTTCCTGGACCTACAGGGGACCACAGCTAGTGTGACTCCCGAAACCAAGACTGTGTGCGGCTGTGCTTATATAGCGCTCGACTTGATATTTATTTTATGCAATAGCATCAGTATATTATATATTATCAGTATAATATCACACTAGCTGTGGTCCCTGTAGGTCTAGGAAGGATCAGTGTCAGTTGTTATGCATCGCCAGGCCAGCTGACACATGTTTACAGCATGGCCACAAAGTGATCCAATTTTCACTTTGTTATATTGAGAAAGTCTTTCAAAGTGTATAAGTAGTTCTAGATACCTTTTTGCAATATGCTGGTAATTTTCTTCAGTCTTCCATGTTTCCTGGCTTCCCAATAATATTTGACCCATATATCGCGGATTTGGCGATGGACAGAAAAACATTTTATTAAAAACAACACAATATTGACATATACAATATCCAGCAATTCTCGAAAGTTGAAAAGGTTATATAAGATCTGATTGGCCAACAATGTGGTTTGATTGACCGGTGGCAAAAAGAGAATCAGTGTCCACTCCCTGCTTCATGTGCTCACTGATTCTCCATATTGTATGTATAAATCGTCAATGCAAGAGAATAACCAGCCCAGATTATCCATCAAAACTGATTACATTTGGCGTAAAGCGCACAATAGCTGTGAAAACAATGTGAACGGACTTGTGAATCGGTGGTTACACTAGGTGATCGCATGTCCTGCCCCACTGGTAACACCCACCACAACATCGCATCACAAATATGCAAATTCACATTACATTACAGATTACAGTGTCTAATGTGTTAACGTATCACAGGTTTTTATAATATTTCTCAATTCCATGTTTAGATCTAGATGATATATTTCATTTCATTAATTTCAACATTTGATAGTAATCATTCACTGAACATTAATACATCTTTTTCCAAATTTTTGCTAAAATATTGCCGCTGTGGCGTTAAATTCTAACTCACTCACCCAAAAGCCCCTTTTCCCATGTTCTTATAAAGTATTCTAGTTTTGTTTGTTTTTGTTTGTATTTCCAATTTACATAAATTTACAAGATATCTCTTTCAAATGTACAAAACCTTCTTTTGAGGCATAACTTAACTGTATTGTGTATATGTGTGTATCAGAAAAAAACTAAGCCAGTATAAAAGACACAAGATTCCTTATGGTCTCCTGATGGCCAAAATTCCTATTGAAGCTCACAGTTGTCCGAGGCAACCTCCACCTATCAAAAACGCCAACGTCAGTGGCAGAAGTCAGGTTGTGGGGAGTGTCTGGCAATACAAGTGTCACCATCACTTTAGGGACAGGTCTACTCTTAAGGTGGCGGGGAAAACCAAATGCCTTGAAAGCCTCAATTGGAGTCAGACACGTCTCAAATGCATGGGTAAGTAAAAGTAGATGGTTATGTTCTTTACAGCTGTACGTACTTTCACATTCTCGATAGTTTGTACATGTTTACATATTTTGTAAAGCAGTAAAATAAATTACTAGCACAGCTTAATAGATTTGATAGCATGTACTAAATCATCTCTGGAAGAAGAAGAGATAAATATACGTGTAGTACCACTACACAAACCAGATCATAGGCAAAAATGGTCGTTTCAATGTACACACAGATCAACCGAGGGGTATAGTTTCTTTTGCTCCTCAGTTTATCACACACACACACACACACACACACACACACACACACACACACACACACACACACACATACACACACTATAACGGTCGTCTATACTGACTCGTAAAGTTACATACATTTGAATTCATTTAACGAAGAATATTGCACTATAAACATGTACATCTTCAAGACTATTGCTTGTAAATACTTCACACTCATAACATAACATATATGAACATACTTACAAACGGGATGACCAGTTAATCTGTCAAGCATCCGAATGTTTCACCTTGTCACCTTTTTGCAAAGAACGGTTCCACCATTTGTCTGAGACACAAATAGATACGAACACTGCCAGAGAACTCAGAGAACAATTCTGGAAAAAGCGGATTTTGTGTCCTGCACCACTTTGGGTTGTAATCCACAGCATGTCGACACTATAACAAGTATTGGTCAAAGTCTGACTTACATTTCAGGGCCTTCGTTGCTGATGTTGACGCCTGCAACACCCAAAGGCAGGGAATATATCGAGCTTCCACCGAATGAACTGAAGAAGGTATTTGTCGACACATCCCTCGTCTTTCAAGTTAAAACCTGCAATAATGCTAATGTAAATTATGGCGAATACGAAGAATCCGAAAATGATCAACAGTTTGAGGATAAAATAAGTATTGGAGGTGGTAATAATACTTTCTGGAAGATATCTGGGTGTCCTTTAAAAAGTGAAAAGGACATTGTATCATGTACGGAGTTTCGATCCTTCTGGATTTGGTTCGATAACAATACAATTGCACTAGGAAAGGGGGAAACGGTCGGAGAGAGAGAGGTTATATCGTGTAGACAAAAAGAGATCAAGTTAATCCATTTGAGATTGTCAACCTTCGTTAGTAAAAAAGGGATATGGCTTCTAAACATACGTGAAGGTTAGATGCAGAACTATTTAAATAGAAACGATTTGACTTAATTTTTCTATTTATCTCATCCGTGTCAGTTGATCTTATAGCCTGTTTGTTTATTTGTTGGTTATGTTATTTTTGCTACCCAGAAACAACATGAGTCCACATTAGATGACAACACAGACAAATAGTTCTATGTGAAACAGTCAGTTAACAAAATAACTGAAACACATTTAAATTTTTTGTCATCTATAGCTACGAGTTCTCAGTCATGTGATCTGAAGAATCGATCGCACAGAAAATGGTAGTTGTAGTAATGTGGTACCTACTGTGTTACACAGAACTCGTTTAAAGAAAGAGATAAACACATCATCTTCGAGAAACTGACATATGAAGTTGGTGATGTACTTGCATGAGAGAGACCGGTCGTCTAAGACGCTGCAATTTGTAATGCAGTGTTGTATCTCTGAGAATGCCAGAAGGATTGATGGATAGATCTGAGAATGCCAGAAGGATTGATGAATAGAACTGAGAATGCCAGAAGGATTGATGAATAGATCTGAGAATGCCAGAAGGATTGATGAATAGTTCTGTGATGCAGCATTTACATATATTGACAAAAGAATCGAGTACATAGTGGAAGCTTTGAGTGAAACATGCTTCTGGTGCTTCTAACATGCTGAGACCCTGATCACTTTTGACCAAGAGTCATATAATGCTCTTTGTACCTCCATAGTTGTGAAATGTGGACAACACCAAAGGCTGATTCTGTTTGAATATTGCTCGACATTAAGGGGCACTTTAGGGCTACCTCGTGGATAGCTTTTGTCATAACTTTCAGGATTACTCCTTATTCATGATCTACCTTTAATTGACACTAGTGTACCTCTTCACTTCACACACTGCCTCCGCAACGGGCACATCTGTATTCCACTATAGTTCTGTGTAGAATATTGTATAGACACTTTTTCACTGTTTCTTTGTTAAACTCTGTAAATGAGGCAGTGATGAATAAAACGTCAATTGGCATTGCTGATGTGTTCAAATATGTTGAAATAGCATAATTATTACGATTTCCGACACAGGCGTTCTGTGAAACGCTAAACATATTTAAAGTGTTTGACAAAATGAATGATGACGAATCTTGACATGCTACATGAGTGAGTGAGTGAATGAGTAATTGTGGTTTTAAGCCGGTTTTAGCAATATTTCCGCAATATCATGGCAGGGGACATCAATATCATCATTTATAAGATCAGATGTCATGTGTTTCGAGCAATAAGGAGAATAATCTGCCCAGTCAGTTTCTTGAATTTCCACAGAGTGACAGTATCACAAGAAACACGGAGTGTTTTTACTTTAAAATAACCTTGGAAATTGTGACGAATTGGCTTATTGTCCAGAAGCACACCCAAGTTACATTTACTGGCTATTGGTGAGGATATCATCAACAGATCAAAAAGGTGAAAAGGTGAATTTGCCAAAAAACGTGCGGGTTATTTTACATCATTTAAAAGGACAAGGCCTGCTTCATCCAATCAGAGTTCAACAGTTTGTCCGTTTTGTTACTTACCCACAACACTTTGAGTTAAACATACTCGGTTGATTGTAACCTCGTGGGGCATCAACCAGTGGTTTGCCTGGTCAAGACTAGGATTATTTACAGGTCGCCGTCATAAAACTGTAATATTGCAGATTGTATGATTCAACTCAACAAATACGACTCGTGCTAATATTTACAAGATATTCGAACAACACAAACGCAAACATTTACGGGCAATAACAACGCCAACAACAAACAACGCCATAAACAACACTACTATGCACTATGGAACAGCCATTAACCAACAGTTTTACAAAAACAACACCCAAGAACGTTAAAAACAACACAACAACATATCAAACGCCAACAACCACAATAACAACAGCACGATCAACTACATACTAACATCAACATAAAAGCTTACAATAGCATAAAAACAAAGTCTATCGCAACAGTATTAACAAAAAAACACTCAAAGAATGCTAATAATACCAACAACACTTTAGCAACACTAACAACAGCAAACAACAAGCACAACACATAATACCAACAGTAGCACAAGCAAGCCAACACCACCAATAATAACATAAATAATAACATGACCAACAACAACGATATCAACAACACAAAACAACGGATCGACGTCCATGCTCACAACAAAAACAAAAAACGAAAACAACAACACTAACAACACAACTACTAGGAACATCAATGTCACAGAGCTGTGCTCCTGAGACCAGGGTGTCATTAACAAGAATATAGTAACAATTGAAAACGTGGTGACAGGTTCACAGATTTATTATTATCATAGGCTTGTTGTAAATATAGATGACAATAAAGAGTATAAAACTCCAAATTTACCCTGACAACGATCACTAGTACTGATTAATTAAACCAAAACACATATACAAGCAGATTAGCTATGCAACTGTATAACAGTTATAGAAAGAGAATAACAAAATCAACACTTTGGGAAGATAATTTAAACATACATAGATAGCCATTTACGTCGACCAATTAACATCTAAGACATAACCAAAAGACTTGACTCCCAATCGTAAATAGGTATTTGACTTAAACTAGACAATCACGTGAAAGTAGGTTTTCCACGGATTACTAGAAAAACGTGGTATGACACATAAAAGCCTAGCCAGTAAGTTTAAGCTCAATACCGCCAGAGTAAGTTAGTACCAGAGAGAAAACTGCCCCGTAGGAACTTACTAACGAAACCCACGTTTCGACCTGAAGCAAACCAATAGCAAGATGAAACACAAACAGGCCAGAAATATCCGGAGGTAAAAACACGGTTTTGCTTAGTCCACATACTTTTATCTTTAATGAGCAACTTGTATTTCTGAGGTGCTTATGGGTGGGCTTGCTTTGAAAACTATAGTCTGTTCCCAAAATTGCTGAAAAACATTCATGATGTCCTCAGGTTTTACCATCAGATAGTCATTTATAGGACATCTTTCGAAACGTTTTAAATTTATTTCTGAGTTAACCTGGATTTTCGACAAGGTATTTCAAAACTAAGTGGATTGTTTTGTTTTGCAGGGTGGCGCAAGTACAGGGTAAACGTACTGGTGAAATAATGTCTAGCATTGTTAATGTTAAATGCACTGTGCATTTAACGTGACGATAAGAAGCAAGTATACAATCATTCGCTAGCGTAGTTTCGTCACAGTGCACGTTCAAGACATATTTCAGTATTACCACATTCATTCGGAGCAATGGTGACGAAAGTGACTTAACTTGCTGTGCACCGTGAAGCTGACAACTGTAAAATGTCGTTTCAATACGAGTTTCATGATTTTGGCAAGGGTTATGTACGTGTGCCCGAACGTCGTAGAGAACCAGCCATGAACATACAATAGCCTGGTGAGGTAAGAGTGTTTACTAACGAAGGGAAAACCCGAATAGCCAAATAACTTCTTAACCAATACGGAACATGTGAATACCAAAAATAAAGTGCTGAACATAAGCTATCCAACGGTACCACTAAAGATTTACAACCAGATATGTACAATCATTGAAGTGGCAAAATTGACCATAAATACATGTGAAATATCTAGCAGTACTAACAAATCGCAGGGCAGCTTAAAAATCAAGGTTACAAGAACATTTTCAGTACATGTACGAGATAACATATATAATCAATACATGATTATGAATATGCGATTAAAAAGCGAGAGAATACAACTTATGGGTCACCAATGCTCAAACAATGAACGTACAGACACCGGAGTATGGAGACAGTTGGACGTGTGCCAGGCAAAAGAGAGGGAAGCGTGCAGTCACTAGACCGTGACGTACTGGTTTTACGACCCGAGGACCTTATGTTAACCTTTTGGTCGAAATTACCTACAGATAAATCCAGCAAAATATCTCCAATCATTTACTCCATTGTATATAACATCCATAATACAGGTGTTTACAACTATGACTGGATTTCATGTATTCAAAATGTTCTAAACAATATTGGTTTAAGTTATGTAAGGTTGTCACAGTCTCCTGTTTCATCTCCCTGGCTCAAAGCAACAGCTCACTCTGTTTTAACTGATCATGCTAAACGAACCTGGAGCTCTGAGGTGGAAAATTCAAAAAGAAGTGTAGTCTTTTCTCTCTTGAAACCACAATTTGAATTAAAAAATTACCTGACGTCCCTACCCTAAATATAGCTATCCCTCTACTTTTATTTCGTACTTCATGCCACCACTTACCAATTGAAAAATGAAGATGGAATGGGATACCTATTTGTGAAAGAAAATGTAAACTGTGTTTTATTGATGATATTGGAGATGAATTTCACTATATTTTTAAATGTCCATATTTTACTAAAGAAAGAATTTTGTATATCCCACCTACATATTCTAAAAGACCTAATATGATGGTAAAGAGATATCTGTATTAAACAACCTTAGTAAATTCTGTAAATATGTAATGCAAATTGTAAAATCTTCCGGCTAACCACATATCCGCTATTATAATGTGTATTTTGCTGTCACTTTGTACCTCATATGCCGAGGATCTCGGCCTGAGCATAATAAAGTTCTGTTCTGTTCTGTTCTGTTCTGTTCTGTTCTGACAACCAACAACCAGACAAACAACACCAAAAAAACGCCAACAACGCTAATGACACTCCAACAACGAGGCCAACAACATCACACCAAAAAAGGCGTCCAAAACACAACTAACAACTAAATAAACAACTCCAACGCCAACAACACAATCAAACAATCAACACTAACAATCCCACCAACACCGCTAACAACACCGCAAGGTCCGACGTTCATCCAGTTTGTCGCTCACTCAATGAAGGTTCATACCCCACCCAAATTCTTTAATCAATTTCGCAAAAGTGATTTTTATACTGTATTCCAAACAACATGCAAGCAACGTATTCTTTAATCTTAGTATGGTTTGAACAGTTCCGACAAAACCTCAGCTAAACTAAACTAGTATTGTGTCCACAACCAAAATTAGACTTCTTTTGGGGACATTTTCAAATGTTTCAAATGTTCAGTATCAAATATTACATTTATCTCATTAATACATTTTATGAAACATGACACATACCTTATTATTCTCAACTTCCCTAAATCTAAACCATATCATCCAATGATGAATGGAAAATCAAACACGTTTTAGATAAACGTTGCAATATCAATTTTCTCAGACTGTATCTCATTATTTATTTATAGAATCTCATTGATTTTAAGAAAATTGCATTCGCGTTTTACCATGGTTTGATAATCTCAGCTAGATGATTTATGGGGTTTTTTTATGACTTGGTTTACGGACCCGTCAATCTAAAATTGGGTAACAGTCAGTGAGTGAGTTGGGTTTTACAACCTTTTCGGAATATTCCACCGGTCTGAGAGACCAGTAAATAGGCTTCACACATGTGAGCGATCGATCGCATTTGGTTAAACCACCGCCATATACTCGTATATTCTTCAGAGGAGAGTCTTTTCTATTTCCGTTGTGGGGCACAGACATCCGATGTTGGGGCGATGTCTGCGTGACGCATGCTGTCACGGGGTTGCGGTTTGACAGAAACCTATGTTCGTGTGTTCGAATCCCCGATTGGCAATGATTATGTTTCTAGATTTACGAAGTGGTAATCGTCTCAGTCCTGTGTTATTTCGGGATTTTACTCCCAAAGTACGAGAGAATTTGAAATGGTGAGAGAATGTCCGAAAATGGAGGAAATGAGTTGAGAATACGTGCGTTCATAAAAAGTACATATTCTCACAAAAGGAAATACACGATGACATGAAATTACGCATCGGAATGACTGCTGTTTAACTATCAGGAAATGTCATTTGTTTTCTGAGAAAGGGCTTCGAAAATATTAATTTACTACAATGAGATCACTTTGTTAAGACTAAAAGTAACTATGCTAAGAAATGTTGAGATACCCTATATAGTTTTTATAGTTTTATGTGAGTTGCTGGATGTCCAGATTGACATTATCTGTTTCAAATTTGTATAAAGAAAAGCAGTAGGTGTTCCTCTTTTCATAAGAATACGATTGACTTGTCTAGTTTATTCAACACGAACAACGCAACCGTGGCCAAAAAGTTCAACCTCAGTTTCACATGGCCTCATATCTTTCAACGATACCAAGGTAAATGAGAATCTTCACCTCATCTAGATCCAGAGCTGGAAAACAAAGAAACAACAGAAAAACCTTGCCCAGTGTGCTATTTGGATTTGGGCACAGAAAGTCCTGATGATGGCAACCTCTTTACAAGGCTATCAGATCCAACTTGTGACATCCAAATTTCTCAATTACTTATATTAGTTATAGAGTACGTACATTTCATACAGATTTCAGATTTTACCTACCACTAAACTTTTCTGTAGTGGTTTCACGACCAAAGGTAGTCATTCTAGAAAAGTTATGGTAGGCACAGGAATTTACTGAATTCAACATGTCGTTTGTTAACATGGATGCTCTCCCCTGATGTGATCTTTACATTTCATAATATTAATACGTGACCCCGAGATCAAAATCCAAAACGAGGCTATGCCCGCAAGCTGTCGAATGCGTTTCCGATGCTAACTACGAAAAATCGAAATGTTTTCATCGTTGTTCCGGCGAATTTATCTTTGCGGAAACAATGGCTGGTAGCCGTACGACGAGATAAAGGAAACTTTGTTCACCGTAAGTTATAATTTTCATTCATGATTTTGCAAAACATGAGCGAATATTGCATACCAACTATTGATTTTATCGGAGCTTATATGACATTTCGGTACGAAATACTCTTGATTATTCTAAATGCAATATTGATTTCTTTTCTTGTCACATAAAGACAACATATTATATATATCATATACAATTCATCTAAATATATATATGGAAATAAATGGACTACACATAAAAGAAAGCTAATATGAATGCATCTACAAACATGAATAAATAATTTATAAAACTCTTATAGTTGTTATAATTTATGCTTTATTAGGTTCATTTTTACGTCTTCATAATTAAAAAAAATTTGAGGAATTGTATGTTTTCTATTTCACTCCTAGATTTGTGTGTTGTAAACATTTCAACAAGACTGACTATAGCTGAAATATTGCTGAGTGCGGCGTAAAACAACCAACCAACCAACAAGTGAAAAGAACACTGAAACCAGGGACAATTAAATCTATATTTGCATTGACTTGTAGCCACAACACAAAGGAAGCCCCCCTTGCATCTATAGGCCCGAACGTCATTGTGTAAGAATTTGCAAGTTTCCACTGAAATAATATTGTATTAATAAATGTATGATCATAAATCAAGTTTGTCTATGAGTATATTTGTAAAACATTTGTGTTAAATTAGAGGTTGGTTGAAGGTGTTTGTGACTCCGTGTATTTTGATTGAGATGGACTTGATGCTGAGGGGAATGATCATACCACACAGAATGATGGGCCTGGGGCACATTTGAAGTAAAAGAGTTGCAGATACACGTTGAACAACTTGAGAGAACCAACTACTCAATAACCATCTGGTTCGTGAGAATTTTGGAGTATCAAGATATAGTACTCACTACTGACCCATGTTTCATGCAGTATTATACTTCCTTTACTGATTCTGATACTTTCAAGTTATTATGTTTATTTTGTTCAACCCAGTGCCACCAACATGTGTAGCACGTATTATGTTTGTTCTAACACTTGAAGTCTTGAAGACCCAGGACCATTATGATGACAGCACTGAAATCGAAATTCAAATCTCATCTGCCTTTGTCCTCAAATCTGTGTATACTTATCAATACAAAACTATCTGCACACTCAAAAGCCTGATTGGCATAGCCCATCATGATGCTGTGACATTTGTATCATGCTTGTCTACAGGTGGTATGTCTGATGTTGAGATTACAAAGCTTTTGGATATCCTTGATCTTGTTCAACCTGGTGATAGTGTGATGGCAGACAAAGGCTTACAGGTGGTCGTCTCAATATTCCCCCTTCCAATTTGACGGTGGTCAATTTTAAGCTGAATGAATAGGAGAAGCCCATAGCATCCTTGAGAGTTCACCCTGCAGAATTTGCAAAACTATCAATCATCTGTGGTCAGTTGCTTGTATCTGGTTTCCAATGCACACTAATTAGTGAGTGAGTGAGTTGGGTTTAACGCCGCTTTTAACAGTATTCGAATTATATCACGGCGTGTCAGCTTAATGTGGGAGGAAAGCCCGAAGTGATGCAGGTCTCAGACGTTTACCACTTCGGTGAAACCCACGAGCACGGGTATGGTGCTGACAAACCTAGAAACATAATCGGGGCGAACCGGGATTCGAACCCACAATCATAGGATTAGACACAAATGATATCCAAGGGATAAAAGTGCCAAATTGTTATAGCCGCAAATATTTCACGACATAATGCACATACATGTATTATACTGATGCACACAACATTGGCTCTGCCTGATGGCACACGAACAGTTTGTTGCAGTAACCCTGACTTCAGAATCTTTGTCAGAAAAAATCTGAAAATACATTGAAGTTGTGAAGAAATACATACAGATGTCAGTTGTATAAATGCAATTTAATACGTTTTCTACTATTAAACTTCTAACATTGTGCCCAGTCTTTGATTGCATTTTAAAAATATATCTCTTATATAATGCACATTAACATGATCATCAGCATGGCCAGTAACACAGAATTAGTGTTGGAGTTTAATGCAATTTTCATACCCATTGATTCAAATTATTTGACTAATGTGACATGCATACGAAATATTTCTTTCATAGTCCTTACCTCTAAGTTATGTTGGGTTTCATTCTTCTCCATAGATCGAGTCTATACAGGCATCCATCGCACGATACTGGAAATATGATAATTACCATACACACATATTTAACTATTAAATAAAACTGAATTTGTGTTTCATGAAAGGTTTGTGCATGATTATGGTTTTATACAAAAAATATTCTATAAAAAAAAACAAAAAAACATTTGCATTCATGACTGTTGCAATATATACTATACCCTTTATAATCATATGAAATTATAGACTACTGTAATATCCCCGAAACACTAAAAGTGAAGGAAATAACATATGGGGCTTACACACATTTGAAAAGCTGAATATCAGTCATTGTGTTTGTCTCAGCCAATTCATGTTACGCACATCGAAATCAGTTTGGGTGATTAAAGCAACAGCATGTGACATGTCAAGGTGACCTGTCAAACAATATACCTTCTTTTAAGATTGCTGATGAACCCATCGCTGGAATCCCTTGTTCAACTGGGAACTCTCCACGATCTAAGAGTGGCTTTGAACAAAATCTTCGACGAAGGCGAACGAGACATGCAAGATGCTCATTATGTCAAACCTGATCACAGATACTTCATTAAAGCAGTAGAGAGCTTGTATTGCTGTGAATAAAGAAAATCCACAATACAAATGGCTCAGAGCAATTTGACGACATTTCACTGAAGTGCCAAAATTAAAATATGCCCACTACAAACGTGCACGGAGGAATTGCATGGTCCATTTGCAATGTTTCAGGTGTGTTGGGGCGTTGGGTTTTTATGCCGAGCAGATTCCATCTCTCGCAGTAATGTTTTCAAGCTGATATTTCTCTTGACGGCCGCTGATAACATATGTGATTCATGTTCCCTTACTTTTTTTTGATAATTAATGATAGTTATAGTGGTATTTTTTGTTTTAGTGAGTGAATGAGGCTGGTTTTACGCTGGTTTTAGTTATGTTCCAGCAATATCGAGGCGGGGGACACCGGAAAAAGGGCTTCACACCTTGTACACTTGTGGGGAATCGAACCCGGGTCCTTGGCGTGACGAGCCAACGCTTTTAACCACTAAGCTACCCCATCGACCTTGCTTACATTGTAAGAACCAAGTACAGGTAATATACTTCACTATTGTATATACCCCAGATGAATAAAAAAGATTTATTCTTGTACCTTTCCGGGAGACTAGAAATGGGTATGGGACTGAACCATTTCAATATTGAACATGGACTGAATGTAAAAGTTGTATACATTTGGAAATGTCCAATCACAGTATTTCATTAATTGAAATAATCAAAACCTCAACTAAATCAACATCTGAAATGACAGTCATACAGCATCCGATACTGGCATGGCAGCTGCACAAATTGAGGTTGGGTAGCTAAAACAACCTTCCAATGCAACGTAATGGACAAAGGGCAAACACATCTAAAATCGTTCTCAAGTTCATTAATAGTGTGTATGACCACCATCTGCTAAACTAAACGCCAAAACTCTCCGCCGCATTGAAAAAGTCAGTCGACTGATGACCTCACGTGGGAAACGTCGCCATTCCTCTTGGAGGGCCTGGATCATTTCTTGTTGGTTAGTTGGAAGATGTGGTCGCTGTCGAACACGACGATCAATAACATCCCAGAGATGTTCTATAGGGGACATGTCAGGGGAGCGTTCAGGCCACAGCGACACATTGACGTTTTTGGCTACAAGGACGTTCTTAATGATTCGGGCAGTTTGGGGTCTGTCGTTGTCATGCTGATACGAGGCAGCTGTTGTAGAAATGGTGGGACAGTCGGACGAAGAACGTCACCCATGTTACGCTTAGCTTCAGATTTAGGTTAACGATGACCAGTGGTGTTCTCTCCTGCCCACTATTCCCTCCCCACACAATAACACCCCCTCCACCATACGGCACCAGCGCAACATATCTTCGACGTTAAAAACGTTGTCTTCCATACGCTGTGAACAAACAGAACCGACTTCATCAGTGAAGACGACACTTTGCAAGTCACGTCGCTGTCAACGACGTACAGTCCGGGCCCATCTCAACCTCTGACGACGATGTTGCACTGTCAATAACTGTCATCTGTAAGGTATGTAAGCCCTAATTCCAAGAGCTCTGAGTCGCCTGGCCACTATCTGTTGACAAACTATATTCCCAGAGGCATTCGTCGCTTATGACGTCACTGTCAGGAATCGGATACGGATGCGTAAGTACCGGTCTTCATTGGGCGTAGTTACCAAGGGTGTGACTGTTCTTGGCTGATGTCTACCCTGTCTGTCTGTAATGTTGAACAGGATAACATGTGTGCAACGTCAATACTTTTATCAATTTTGCTGCAGACTTTACTGTATTGTATTTGTAATGAATTTTCATTTCCCGCTAACACCCCTTTCGGAAACACCTGCAGCTGCCGAAGCACTAAGCGGAGAAGAGTCACACTGGAATATGTTTGTTTACAAGTGAAGCGATCACATGTGTTTACGTAATGTTTGTTTTACCAAAGAGTGCCAAAACGTCAAGAGTCATTCGAACTTTTAATGCTGGTCATTTTACACATTGACAACGCCGTGATATAACTGGAATACTGTTAAAAGCGGCGTTAAACCCAACTCACTCACTCACACTTACACATTGACCGTAACATATTCAAGTAGATACAGGAAGTTTGCATTGAGTTGTCTTTGCTTACTTGTTTGAAATAATCATTGTGTAACCCTAAAGCTTTTTGTTTATTTTTTAAATATATTTTTACAGTATATTGACAATTTACTCAGGTTGGTTGTGCTATGTGCACACTAGTTAGTGAGTTTTGATTTAACGCAACTTTTAACAGTATTTCAGTTATATAACGGTATATACACTTAATGTGGGAGGAACACTCGAAGTGATGCTTGTTTTAAACCTTCCTATTTACACATAAACAAATATACACATGAGCATTTACTAAGCTTCACCTGATGACAAACCTTGGTGTCAGCCCAATTGAACACCTTTGGGATTATCTTGGCTGCTAATTGAGACCCTCCAGTTCAAAACCTGCATGGCCTGACCCAGGCACTGCACCAGGAATGGCAGACGACCTCCATGTTCAAACTCAGACGACTAATCACCAGCATGAGAAGGATATTCCAGATACTGATTGCAGAGTCAGTGGCGAATCCTAGGTCGATTGGGTGCTAATACTTTTCAGTGTTGTTGAAATGGACGTTTTTAGGCTTCTTCATATAACTTCATCCCTTTGTTTAGCCATAACCCTGAGGTAAGACCTGGACCTGGGAACATGTATGTTGAGTTGTGTCGGTTGTGATCTGAGTGTTTCTTTCATACTTTGGGTAAGTGCTTCTGAATGGGGGTTTTGTTGATCCACGTTACTACACTTGACAGCACCATCAGATGCTTCCAATCACTTCTGAATATATTCCCGTTTTCCTTGCTCCTGAAAATGAGTTTTCCTATCGGCCACATTACTACCTATTTCAAGCATGTCTTCTCGCATTTTCACCTCCAAATCTGCCATATCCTTTCTGTGTTTTGCTTCCTGCTTGACTTGTGTGGCCTGCATTTCAGCAATTTGCGTAGACTGATTTACATGAAGTTCAGTCATTTTTGCAGCAAGTTTTGCTGCTTCCTCAGCAAATAATGCTTTCTGCTTTGCTTGTTCAGCTTTAAACACCATATTTGCATTGCTGCTCTTCCCTTGGCTGTAATTGTCATTTTCACTTTCAATTGATCTATTGTCACCTTGTGAGCTTATCACAGACAGAGATTTAACAGATTTGCTCACTAAAATGTCTCAAATTTCTTCCAGTGCTTTATTTGCAATTCCCTGCCTTTCCTTAAACCAATCCATTGCCTGCTGACATTCTGTTTCACCTTGCAACACTGACAAATACTGCATGTGGGCATCATACAGATCTTTTACCGCCGCTTCAATTTTGTTGCATGTCACTGATAATGTTCGTTTCGACCTCTTTTCCGTAATTTGGGACCTTGCCGTATTAATAATTGCCGTCAAACGAGCAGCATAACCACTCCTGGCATACTTCAAGTTTTGTGTTTCTGTGTTAAACTCGTATCTATCGGGTTGAATTCCCCTTTGTCGATCTACTAAACCGTCTCGGCAAACCAGGCTCAGAACGAGTGCTTCGCAAGTGTTTAGAATCAAATTCAGCATTAAGTGACAGATTGGGGGGCTCAACTTGCTAAGATTCCATCTTTATAGGATGCTAGATGAGAGGAATGTACTGTGTTTGAATGTTACAAGGACTTCAGTTTTCGCGCACAAGAAGAAATCCCTTTTGTTCGTGAGAGAACAAAGACGTATTCGTGTCTTTAGATATTTTAATCCGCTGCAATCGACGAGAAATTCACAAATGGGCTTTGAGATTGAGTTGTGATTGTTTTTACTTTGGTTTTTTTTCGTGACTGCCATGCGGAATCACAACGACATCCAATCCTCTCCATAATATTTTCACTAACACAAGGGAGATAACTAAAAGATAATTATTACGGACTACCGCACAAAAGAAATAATCACACAAACTGTTAACAAATTAATGCTGGTCATGAACACCATCAAAGGCGACTATGCTTGTCTTTAGAGGCGAATGACGGGATCGGGTGGTCAGGTTCGCTGACTTGGTGAATGCATGTCATTGTGTCCCAATTGCGTGGATCGATGCTCATCATGTCAATCACTGGATTGTCTGTTCAGGACTCGATTATTTTCTAGACCGCCGTCATATAGCTGGAATGTTGCTGTGTGTGGCGTTAAACAAACTAACAAACAAAACAAAATCAGCAAAAGTGAAAGGTCTGATATACAATTAGGGGCTGCTGGGTCGTATAGAGGTTAAAGCATTCGTCACGCCGAAGACTCGGGTCGAAATGTGAAGCCATTACTAAACGCAGCGTAAAACTATATTCACTCATTCCGATATTCAAAAACAATTAGGGGGCACGGGTGACCCAGTCGCCTAAGGCGCCGCGATTCGCTGTGCAGAGTTGCGTCCCTTGGGAACGCCAGAAAACTACCTCTTCCAAATACCATTATATTAGTCTTGTCCAAGGTTAAAGTTAATTAAGTTATTAATTTGGTCTTTTGGGCAAACTAGACACCTACAATACGAAAATGGCATTCTAAGCAAACATAAACGATAAGATTTCCAGTAGATCTTCAAACAACTGGTGTGAATGCCAAGATAACACAACAAGCAGAATTGGAGGATATGGGCGCAGCTGAATTACAAAGTTGTGGCGGAAGTCACTTAAGGTTAAATACTGAACACCGACCTTACTGAACAACGACTACCCTACATGGATACACACACAACGTGAGAGTCAGTCAGCATGGTCAGTCCTGGAAACAACAGTAATTACTCACACTGTACCCTCCATGATTACACACAACACGATGTACAAAGATTGTAGCTACTTTGCCTCCATGGATAATGACACACACTGTGCGGTCCAAATAGTCGTGTTTTGAGAAACAAGTTTTTCTCACACAGTTGATGGTCCTGCCATGACCTCCGCCACTGGACTCTGTAGTAAGTTCATCCCCTCCACTAAATCTTAAAACCTAGCAAAAAGACATACAATTCAATTCTGGAAAATTATTATGTCAAGCCCTAAAACAAACTTCTCTAAAACTCCTTGCAATGAGTTAAGAAATATGTCATTTCCTATGTCTGAAAGATGAACACTGTCATCTCCGAAAAGACCTGGGAATTATACATTGATTTCTGAAAGCCGAAATCACACAGCCTCAAATGTTCATAACTCCTTTCCTGCCGAACCTGTTGAATCGCTTTCGTTTCTCTTCCAACGTTTTTCCTTCTGACACACCTCTCCATGTAATGTGCTGCATGATGTCCGACCAGATGATTAAAGTAACTGGTATCATTGCCCTAAGTTTAATAAGATCATATTTAACCTATGTAACCAATTAGTAACGCTTTGTCAACATAAAACTGAACTGATCTTTAAAATTAATATCGAAATCTGTAGGGGAAATCAGGCATAAACGGAACGCGTTCTTTATATGTGCTTTGCAATTGGCCAATAATGTACCACGGCCAAGCTGCTGTATCGTACTTATCATATACTGTTGAATAGCTGACTGAGCATAACTGGGAACTTATAAAGTCATTTACTGATGATCCCTCTAGATCAGTGATGGACCAGTCTGTACTGACCAATCACTGCCTTTCGAACTAAGTCAAGAAATGGCTTTTTAAGTTATGGAGAGGTCAACTTTTCTTGGCATCTCGACTAGGGGAGGCTGCCGCCACAAATCTTCCCAATCTCATTGTAATCCCAACAAAAACCTACCCTAGGGGTGTTAACAAATTGTGATGATAGCCCTTTCTTAGGTTGAAAAGTAGAATGCTTTGGTTCATGTAGAGTAACAACAGTTCTGTATGAACTACGCCCAAAGACATGGTAGATTTTTGCCAGGCGAAGTCTGAACTGCCTGTCATAATGTACCCGTCCTTAGCCACGATTTGCAGCAAGCCTGATTGTGTGCATGTACTTCAGTTTACATGGATCCTTATGTTTCTCATGAAATCTCTCAAGACAAACGGATGCATATATGATGAATGCTGCTGTCCAGTCATCTATAGTTAGTAGTTCCTTTTTCTGACGGACATTTCTAGTTGACCATTGTTATTAACACTAATCATACCTTCGTTGGCACGATTCATATCCCCGTCTCTCATCTATAAACCCAATTTATCTACAAACTCTTCATTCATGACTTTTTTCCTTAAGATTTTTTCCCCATGAGATGAAGAAACCAAAACTATCTGACGAAATCTGAGTCATGTCGGCGCTGTCGCAACATGCAGGTAGCATATGCCCAATATATGACTGATTTATTAGTTTTATATGAGTTTTATATGATTTATGAGCATAGGCTAAGTGCTAACTTTATAGACTGGTAAATCAATAAGAACACATGACGAAGGAAGGTGCGACATTGCCGCCTTGCTGATTACGCGGCTGTTCGCTGGCCCCTCGATGTGAAAAGGCCGAGGGTTACAACCCATGTCCTAACCTGGTCATGTCACCATAACGGGTTACAGCGATTGGCTGAATACTCAGTTTAACTGAGATAGGATATTAGGTCCAGGGGAGGCAACTCAGTATTTAATTGGTAGAGTTTCTATCCTCGCACTGAAACAGATTTGTTTCAGACAGGCTCTTCACAAATTAGACTACAATTGGTGATATTTTTGGTTACATGTGCCGGACCAAGCGCTATCTCTCTATGTTTTTTAGTGCAGCTTCACATCTTCGAGTTCAGATTGTACTGATGCGTGCTTTTGGCAGAATTCTGTGAGTGTTGTGAGTGTTGTTGTTTGAGTTCTAGTTGGTGTTAGTGCTGTTGGCCTTGTCGATGGTATGGTCTTTGGTGTAGTTCATTGCATTGTTGGTGGTGTTGGCGTTGTTAAGTGTTGTTTTGGGTGTTGTTTTGTTGTTAGTGTTGGGTAATGGCTATTAATAGTGGTGTGGTAGTGGCATATCTTATAAAGTCAGGTGTGTGTGTGTGTGTGTGTGTGTGTGTGTGTGTGTGTGTGTGTGTGTGTGTGTGTGTGTGGTTGCTTGTACTAGGTCCGGACTAATGCCGATTTTACAGTGCTAGCCCTCTGAGATACCATGTCTCAGTTTAACATGAATACCGCACTCAGACACAGTTTACTGACTCCGAGCTGACCAGTCCTTGTTTTAGCCCCTTAATGCCGAGCGCCAGGCAGGGTAATAACAAGTACCACCTCGTAACGTGTGACGCGGCCGGCGAATGGTATCCCGGACCTCCAGCTCTCAGGGCAGATGCGCTGTCCACTAGACCCCGGAGGTGTGTATCTTGCAAATATTAGCATGAATTGGCGATTGTTCACGGCGACCTGGTACATCTTTATGCATAGATGTAAATATGAAATAGATGAGGTGTTTTCACTGGTCTCTTCTTCTAATTCATGTGGATATATTAGTGGAAGGAAATTGGCTGCTTGAGCATCTGACTATTTCCCCTCCGTTTCTTGCTCTACCTTCAGTTCACACACTACATCCACTACAAACACTTCGCCTTCATATAGCTGTAATATTGCAGAGTGCGGCTTGATACAACTCACCAAATACGACCCGTGGTAATATTTACAAGATTTCCAACAACAAAAACGCAAACATTTACAAAAACACTAAATACGAGCAATAGCAACGCCAACAACACCACTTTACAGTGTTAACAGCAATTAGCCAACCGTTATACCAACACAACACTCAACGATGTTAAAATTAACAACATATATATCCAACGCCAATAGCCAAACTAACAACAGCACGATCAACTACACAACGGCCATACCAACATCAACATAAAAGCTAACAATACCACAATAACGTCTATAGCAACATTATTTACAAATAATGCAAAAATATCAACAACACGACAAGCAAACACCAAAAATAATAACACAAACAATAACGACAAACAACAAAGCTATTAAGAACACACACAAATGATATCGTCAACATAAAACAACAGATCAACGACACTATACACCACTACCCGGAGCACCATTGTCATGGACCTGTGCACCTGAGACAAGGGTGTCACTAAACATGAATTAGACCCGTGAAGGTTCCCGGGTAGAGTAAGTCTTCAGCAACCCATGCTTGCCGTAAAAGGCGACTAACGGGATCGGGTGGTCAGGCTCGCTGACTTGGTTGATGCATGTCATCGATCCCAATTGCATGGATTGATGCGCATGATATTAGTCACTGGATTGTCTGGTCCAGACTCGATTATTTACAGACCGCCGTCATATAGCTGGAATATTGCTGAGTGTGGCGTTAAACAACAAACAAACCAATCACCAACCAACCAACCAACTAAACATGAATTAAGTTCTGATTGAAAACGTGGTTACAGCTTCACATGTTTGTCATTATCAGCTACTATATTGATGACAACACTAAGGATCGGAAACCCAATTTACCCTGACAACGATCACTGATTCATAAACCAGTACAAATATACAAGCTGATTAGCTAAGGAACTGTATAAAAGTAATATAAAGAAAATAGCAAAATCAACACGAGATAATCAACAAGATAATTTACATACATAGAGAGCCAATTAAGTCTGCTACGACCAATTAACTTGACCAAAAGAGAAACTTGACTCCCAATCGCGATGAGGTACTTGACCTACATGTACACTAGACAATCGCGGGAAATTTGATTATCCACGGATTACCAGAAAAAAGGGGTATGAAATATAAAAGGCCAACCAATACACGCTCAATACCACCAGAGTAAGGCAGTACCACAGAGAAGACTGCCCCATAACCACTTACGAACGAAACGTAAGTTTCGACCTGACCAAACCAGTAGCAAGATGAACCGTAAATGGTCTAGCAATACCCGGATGTAAAGAGACATGATCTTGCCATGATCTTTATACGAGTGCGTAAACATCGTTGAGAACAACCTGTCCTGGTCAGCTGTGGAAATGCAATGGTAAGGTGAGGTAAGTGTGTTTCCTAGCATAGGGAAAACCCGGATAGCAAGCTAACTACTAAACTAATACGGATCATGTAAGTACTACCAAAAAAAAGCGCTGAAAATAAGATATCCAGCGGTAACACTAAAGATTTACATCCAGATATGCTCCATTATTGAGGTGGCAAAAATGACCAGAGGAACATGAGAAATATCTACTAGTACTAGATAATCGCACAACGGCATAACAATCAAGGTTACACGAACATTTTCAATACATGAATAAGATTCCAAACATATACGAGATGACAAATATAACATCAATACATGATAAAACTAATGCGATTAAACAGCTAGAAAATAAAATTAACGGGTCGCCAATCCTCTAACATTGAACGTCCAGACACCAGAGTATGGCGACCGCCGGAATTTGAAAAAACGGTGACAGCACCAAGCAAATGAGAGAAAGGGAAGCGTGCAGTCACTAGACTGTGACTTACTGCTTTTACGACCCGATGATAACCAACAACCTGACAAACTCCAAAACACAATGCCAACAACGTCAATGACACTCCAACAACGAGGCTAACAACATCACCCCAACAAAGGCGCCCACAACACAACTAACAACTAAGTAAATAACCCCAACACTAACAACACAAACAGAAAAAGCAACACTAACAGTCCCACCAACACCGCTAACAACACCACCACAAGGTCTGGCATACACACTGTTTGATGCTGAATCATTGAAGGTTCATACTCAAAGTGAAAGTTACTTCTTAAATATATTTCACAAGAGCGATTTTTATACTGTATTCCAAACAACATGCAAACAACATATTCTTTAATTTCAGTATGGTTTGAACAGTTCCGAAACAACCTCAGCTAAACTAAATAAGTATTGTGACATTAGATTTTTGGTTGTTGACAATTTCAAATGTTTCAAATGTTCAATACCCAATGTTGCATTTCTCTCATTAATACATTTTAAGACATTTTAATAAGGAATGTTTAAGAAAACTAAACCATTCCTTATTAACTTTAACGTCCATGAATCTAAACCGTATGATCCGATGATGAATTGAATGCAAGCATGTTTTAGACATGATATTACTTTACAAAAACTATTAAATGTTGCAATATCAATTTCTAAAACTCTATCTCATTAGTTATTTATAAAATCTCATTGATCTGAAGAATTTTGCATTGGCGTTTTACCATGCTTAAATATTCTCAGCTAGATGATTAGTGTGTTTGTTTAATTACTTAGCATACGGACCCCCAAACGCAAAAGAGAAACAGTCAGTGAGCGAAAATGGAGAAAACTGAGACATGAGATGAGAATACGTGCGTGCATAATAAAAGTACGTATTCTCACCAAAGGAAATACACGATGATATGAAAAACACACTTGGGAATGACTGCACTTAATGTTCAACTACCAATAAATGTTACTCTTTTCTGAGAAAAGGGGTTCGAAAATATTAATCTATTACAATGTGATCATTTTTTTTTCAGACTGAAAGTCACTGCTAAGAAATATGGAGATACCCAAATATTTTTTCAGTTATTTATGTGAGTTGCTGAATTTCCGGATTGACATTATCTTCGTCAAATTTTGGGGTAGAACAATTAGACAAGTAGTAGGTATCCCAGTCGATAACAACAGTGCCCTTTTCCTAGCTGATATGTTTCTCTTTTCATAAGAATATGATTGACTAGTCTACTTTATTCAACACAAAGAAGGACAAATCATCAAAATGGGCACTCCAGCAACACTTTTCACTGTACAGTATAACTTGTCGAAAACCATGATGAATATATCTTTTATTTTTTTTAGAAATGTAGTGGATTCTTTTCCTTGTAAAAGTGAGATATAAATAAATTCAACACATTTGGGCCTTTTGAACACAATATCCTGACACGTTGTTTTATTATAGTTACTTAACACATTAATTCAAAGACAGATTTCAAGTCGAGAAGGTCATTGTTGACTGTCACTATGACTTTTGTCAAAACTCGCAGGAATTCAAATTGTCAGTCATCAATAAGGCTGTGCAAAATGTAAAATAATTCAAACTTTTGAATTATAAATGTCTCCAATGTTTTAGTTCATTGTATCGGATAATGTTTTAGGGTAGCATCAGATATGCTTTATAGTAATTGCTTATCATTAATGTTTCATATTAATTGGAATAGTGTGCGTTTATTATGATATTTATTCTGAACCATATGACAAAGAAATGCCAAGGTATCAAATGAAAACAGTCTGCTTAACATACTCGAGATGAATCTGTCGCCATCCATCAATACATATCCAAGGCATACATGATTCTGCTAATCAAATCAGTGTGTTCCAAATGTTAGGTTTTTATTTATTTCAGTTCGCTCGTCACGCCGAAGACCCGGGTTCGATTCCCGACATGGGTACAATGTGTGAAGCCCATTTCTTGTGTCCCCCGCCGTGATATTGCTGGAATATTGCTAAAAGCGGTGTAAAACCATACTCACTCACTATCTATTTCAGGATATTTCTTTTAAATAATATAATCTTGTTTGATGATAAAACATTCTCATGATCAGCTTTCACCTTCAGCTGTCATCCTATTGGCATGGCTGTAGTTATAATAGGTTTGAATGTGGAAACTAATAAAAATTAACTTTTAGTTATACTAAAACTCCTCTCAATACAAATGTTCAGAAATCACATAATAATGAATATCTTTCCGAAATGTCAGTACGTTCTTTAAGGTTTTATGAGTAGCTATTGCTTCATAATAGAAAGCATTGTTCAAATGAAATGAAATGTCCGTCATTGATTATTGATGGTGAGAGGAAAATAGAAGACTTTGTTGATCTTTCTAATTCAAATTTATGTGTATGTCAGCATCTAGGATGTGTTGGAAAATGAGCTGCTAAATATTCAATTCCCTAATTTTAACGTAACGATTTCAATGGCTCAGTTATTTATAGAGAGAAATGATAGCTTCTGTGGGAAATATTCCAAGCAGTGTTTGAGCTGAGCAGCTGGTTTCTTACGTTTCCGTTTAAAATATAACTTCTCAAAATTATCGTATCAAACTGCTCAGCTCAAACACTGCTTGAACTATTTCTCACAGAAAGTACCAAAACTGATCCCGCCTTGTTAGTAGAATGTTGGAACAGATCGAAATCGTTTTGATAAATTGAACAAACTTACCCAAATTCACCCAAATGTAGTATCCATTTCTTTACATAGTGTGTGTGTGTGTGTGTGTGTGTGTGTGTGTGTGTGTGTGTGTGTGTGTGTGTGTGTGTGTGTGTGGGTGGGTGGGGGTTGGGTGGGTGGGGGTTGGGGTAGGGGGTAGGGGGTGTTTGGATTGGGGTGGTGATGTGGTACCCTAATGGGTAGTTCGATTGCCCACCAGACTGATTATATAATCTAGGGGATATATTTTATGAACATTAATTGACCCCAGAGCTTAAGCACATCGTTAGCACATCTTAATCGTTCGGAAAACTACAGAATGAATTTTATTGAAAAATTCTCAGCTCATGTTGTATTTAATTTGCTCTCTTCGGTTGTTTTTCTTAACCGAAAGCATTTCTGTATAAGAGCTAAAGTTTTGGTTCTCCGCGCTAAGGACCCTGGTTCAGTTACCCACATAGCGTCACACTCCTTTCAAGAGTCAATTGGAGGATTCAGACTATGTCATGATGACAAACGCACCGCAAGTGCAGCAAAACATCTTATGAATAGTGATGGCTTCGGTTCATTTGTCCGGATACTCCACGTCACTTAATGACGATGCTTCTCAATCGAGGTAACATAACATGCGTGGATCATCTCGCGCAATACAGTATTAATGTAGAAGTTAGTTTGCAGACAGATTGTTCAACGCATCCACTGACGATGTGGTCGTTAATACTGACAAATGTCCTGTGGGTTTCGTTTATGATTCCCTCTATTCGAGTGTTAGAAGGAAGGAATATACAAGAGTGGAAATTCGAGGCAAATGACACAATAGCCTACTTGGCTGTTACTGCTTTAAAGCAACAGCGGGTGGTTTCTCTCTTGATGTGCGATGTGGAGTGCAGCCAAAACACAGACTGTACAGTAACTGTGTACAACCGTTCCACCTCCATGTGTGCCATGTTCCGTGTCTTCAGTGCACAGTACGGCGCTTCAATCATTTTAAATGGTAACTTTGATGTCAGACATTTTGCTGTGAATGGTAAGAAAAACTTCCATTATTTCATACGAGTTACTTGAATACTAACTAGACCCTGACTAATGTAGCTATGACTATATTCACTTAAATGTTATTGGGCAGCAGGCATGTGACTAAGTGAAATGTGAGTGGCATCTCCCATCGATAAGAGAAATCGCAACAAGCTCTTCAGAATTAGAGCAATATTATCCAAATTATTACCCAGTTGTCATTCCATGGCAGAATATGTCCACAGTAGCCCACGCTGAAGTTGCTGAGTGAGTAGTGTTTTATGCCTCTTCAAGCAACTATCCAGAAATATCAAGGGAGACACCAAGAACGGGTCTAACATATTGTACGTATTGTATACGGATTTTCTTCGCAACGAGAGAAGGCTTTAAACACAAGAATACGCACTGGCCCCGCTGCCAGTCCCTAAAAATGAGTCGACTTCGTGAGAATCAGATAACGCAATTGTGGCGCGACTAGATCTTAATATGAAACAGATGAACTGGTCTCACTGGGCTCCTTTATTTCTAGTTCAGGTGGGAAAATCGATGGAAGAGAATTGGCTATTTGATGGTTATTGGACGATATCCGACCATCGATATTCCTGATGCTTACGTTAAACTTCTTGGCAAATTTACCTTGTTTTGACTTTGACAATCCGAGCAGAAATTCTGATTCATATACATAAAGAAACAGATCAGCCAGAAGGGGAGTGCAATTGGTGCCCATGGGGATGCCTGCTTCTTGCCTAAATGTCTTACCCATAATTTTACATACATGTTATCAATAAAGACGTCCATCATTTCACATATTGTGTTCTCAGTAAAATTCAGATGGCACTTGCTTTCATTTTTGACAAAATTGACCTGAACCTCTGAAGATACATGTGTAACTATGTCAATGGTCACAAAGTTTGTGACAAAAGCCCCAAGAGCATCAACGAATGAAGTTTTTCCCTCATTTTTATCATACGGGAGAGGTATAAGCTTTTATGAAATATTTCGAACCCCCAACCTTATTTACACAAAACTTGAACATTTTGTATATGCACCAATACTTGCAAACCTTCAAACACATATTCGTTACACAATCTCCATGAATTATATACTTACTATGTCTATAACAGCAAAGTATGATCTGCTTTACGTCTGGATACCCATACGGTTCTCCATCTGCATGTTCTGAGTAGTAATTTCTGTGGTTTTCATGAATGTATACTGATTTTGTGTCTATCGAAAAGTGTTCTGAACTGCATTCTACTTCTGGTTATTTCTAGTTACACCTATATCTTTGCCAACAAATTATGCATGTCCAAATGCCCTGTTCGGGAGTTTAAATCAAGTAAGATATCTATTTTTAGTGCTCCTGGATCTCAGGACAAAATTACCCAACCACAAATTGTTGCAGTGTCTGATGATGTTGAAATAGACATAATCAAATTTAAAGACATGAAACAAAAAGTATACTTTCTTTTCTCCTTAATGTATATAACAATATCGTTATAGTCGCCTGATGACGTTACTATTCCAGCTGAAACTCCAATAACTCCAATCTGTATCATGCAACCTCCAGTTATTGAACATGCCTTCATCAGTGCCGGAAGCCAGGCTGTTGGGTGTGTTCGGATGTACACGTGTGACAATGGATACCGTGATACATCTACTAATGAGATGACCGCAAATACCACATGCCTAGAAAACCTCACTTGGAGTCACGTTGCTCTCAATTGTTCAGGTCAGTATAATCAGCAGTATCATATATACTTCATTGCTGTGGTATTCTGAATAGACGTATTTATTATGCATAGGTGTAAATATTTCCCACTGACTTCAACCTACATTTCTTTAAAACGCCAACGTCAGTTTTGGAAGACGTACACGCGTCACCTTGGTTGCCTTGACACGTGCATTAATAAGACGACCACCAACACAACGTGCCTTGGAAACATCAGTATAATCAGGAGTAAAATAGCCATACAGTACGCATTGCATAGTATTTTCAAAAGCATTCGATTCAGTCTGTGGACTGTTATGGTATCTATACTGAACAAAAGTTCCTGTGACCTTGAATAAGATTTAATGCAAAGTTATGTTTTTTACCAAATCTGAAACAATTTCGGTTTGCAACAGATAAAAGACTCCTGTAAGTGTTTAAATGGTTTAATTTGCAATACTGACTTCAGAAAATTCCTGATTTCATTAAAAAAACATGAACATGCCAAAATGTCAATTTACAAATCAATAGCCTGTGTATCCACCTCTAGTTCCGATGCAAGCAACACATCTTCGTCTCATGGAATGGACCAGGCGTCGCACAAAGTCCTGTGGGATATCTGTCCATACCTGCTGGAGCATGTTTCGAAGTTCCTGGAGTGTCTGTGGAATACGTGGTTGACGTTGAAGGCGCCAATCCATCTCATCCCACATTGGTGAGAGATCAGGGGGGCGAGCCAGCCAGGGGATGACATTTACGTTGTTTTGTTGAAGAGAATCCTGAACAAGTCGACCAATATGAGGCCGGGCGTTGTCATGTTGAAAGATAATGCCTAGGCTTTGACGACGCAAAAACGGTAGAACAACAGGGCTGATGATCTCGTCGCGGTAGCGCTGTCCATTGAGATTTCCCAAACGGGTCCTCTGTCTTCCTGTAATCCTACCCCATACAATAACGCTGCCGCCCCCGAACAGATCTTCTTCCATGACACAATGATTGACGTAACGTTCAGCTCGACGTCGGTACACTTGAATTCGTCCATCGCTGTGGCTGAAGTGAAAACGAGACTCGTCAGTCAATAGAACTTGTCCCCACTGCATGGCCGTCCAGCGTATTGTCGCTGTCTGCGCCACTGTAGACGTGCTTGACGTTGGTTTCGTGACAAAATGGGACGTCTGGCGACGTACGGTTTGTGAAGATATTCGTTGAAGTCCAGAGATGCAGTGACTGTTGCTGGCTGGAATCGATTTCGTAGGTGTACGTGTTGTTCGAATCCAGATGTCTTGTCGATTATTCGTTACGCGTGGCCTTCCACTCCGTGGATGGTCTCTGACTGCATTCGTCTGTTGCCAACGTTGCCATTAACACCAAATGGTGTTACTGTGGACGTTAAATTGTCTTGCAACATCACGTTGACTCGATCCTGTTTCAAGCATACCAATGGCTCTCAGACGCTCATTTTCGGACAGGCATGGCATTTCGTAATGTGGAATAATTTCGTAATTTTGTTGTTTTGCTGAGTGGTTATTGTCAGCACGATGCTAAACAATGCATATGGAATCCCTTTAACGCATTTGTTTTTATACCCATTCTTTGGCAGTGAAATGCATGGGGCTTGCATAAAAGTCAACTTTTGCATGGATTGCCTGTTTTTCTGTAGCAGTTGCGTTTTTGTGACTTGATTCTATACAAGTACTACAATATTAAAAACCAAACTTTAATTGTTGGAAAAATACACTAAAATATTGGTGTACTTTTGTTGTTGAGTATATTTAATTCACATAGTGTCAGTAATAAAATGGGTAAATTGTATTGTGGTATTTATAACGCAGTTAAATCATGTGTTAAACTTGAAAGGCATGTATTCAGATTCTTTTATCTGACATACCGGTGTACGCAAAGGATGTGTCCTTTTATGTTGTGTTTCTTTCATTATTAATAAGCTTGCAGCCCAAATCAAACGATATTTTGATGATTGCAATCCTAAACTTATATAAATATTTATTTTGCTATTTGCAGATATAAACGTGTTCTCAAGTACTGTAAAAGGTTTACAAACTTTGATAAATCAGCTAGAATTGTACTGTCATCCGTGGAAACTATATGTTAATTTGGATAAGACAAAAATTGTTGTATTTAGCAAAGGAAAAAAATGAAAAGTGGTACCTTCGGGAACAATTACTTCAAACTAAAACCTCATAATAATATCTTGGTGTAATATTTTCAAGTAAATTATCATGGAACCGACATATGCGTAATGCAGCAATCCAAGCTAAACAGATGTTATTGGGAATTTTACAAACGTTTGAACATCTTAGTGAATGTGCTTATAAATCTTTTCTTTTTTGACACAAAAATAGCTCTTATTCTTTTTTGGGGGGTTCGGAAATAGTAGGTTTTGTAGAGGCTAAAGAAATTGAATCCGTACATTTATAAGCTTGTAAAAGATTTCTTGGTGTTGAACATAGTACTTCTAACGTAATGGTTTGTGGAGAATATCGTCGCATGCTTTATATATATAGATTACGATATAAAAATCATAAGATATTGGTTAAAATTACTAAAAGTGCCACTAAGTAGATTACAAAAAAAATTGTCATTGTATGAAAAAGATGGAGATCAAAATTCAGCACACAGTGTTAAATGTCTACTGTATAAATGTGGGTGTGGTTACATTATGGTTACCAATGTTCATATCGAAAATAAGGCAGACGCTTTTTGACATGTACTTTCAAACATGAAGATCTGCCGTAGACGTTTCCAGCAAATGCGAACATTATAGATATTTCAAAATACAAATATGCGAAGAAAATAATTTAACTTATGTAAATATAAGGAAAATGCAGAAGTTTATCTCTTTAATATCACATGTGAGCAAAACAGCTTTTCGAAAACTACGAGTATCTCTATTTATATATCCTGCCATTGTAACATTTTTAACCGCTTCCACATTGTCATGTATTCTGTACTATGGGCCTGTGGAATTACATTTATATATGAATAAACTGAATTGAAATGATTCTATTGTATTGCTGTAAATATTGTGTTTAGTTGTAAACTTTCAGTACAGCTTACATAGTATGTATGTCTATATTACGTATATATATTCTATTCCATCATAGCTTTATATACCCTCCATGTATATTCTATACAACTGTATATATTGTGCATACCTATAGATTCATTATTGCACTATTAATAATGTTTATATATTCTATAGAGCTGTATGTATTCTGTATGCTGCGTTTATTCCAATCCCAGTCACAAGGTCAAAAACGCCAACATCGGTGGTGGAAGTCAGCTTGTTGGCAGTATCCGTACAGTATCCGCATACAGCTTTATATATTCTGTATAGCTCTTTATATCTGATATTGATTTTATATGATGCATGGCAGTGCATTTTCTGTAAAGTCACCTGTGTTTCTATTCCAGTTCCCAGTTGTCTTAGCCAACCTCCATCTCTCGAAAACGCCAACGTCAGTGATGGAAGTCAGCTTGTTGGCAGTAGCCGGACATACACGTGTTACCATGGCTACCGCGATACGTCTATTGATGAGACGCCCTTCAAGACCACGTGCCTTGGAAACCTCACTTGGAGTCGTGTTACTCTAAAATGTGTAGGTCAGTATAATTATAAGTAACATAGCTGTACATATTGATGTAAATATTTTGTTATCCTCCATAATATTTGTATATTTATATCAAAATTTCAACAAAGGCTCTCTGACAATTTATATCAAGACAAGCATTTATCCTTGAAAAGTTCCCAAAAGTCCAAATACTTTATAAATAAAGCGACGAAACCCTTTCCATATCCAAAAGAAATCTCTGCATAAAACAGAGTCAATTGCGTGATTCCGGCTATATCTTAGGCATGTGTTTATGAATCACTATCAAATAGTAGTGATACCATGTGTTCGCGAATAGGTGTCACAAACACATGCACAGGCACGTCTATTGTTCAGCTGAAAAAAGTGATTGTATCTCGAAAGTGAAGAGATAACTTCAACTTTCCAATAGTCAACTTTCCCTTAATTGTCGAGCATTATTCCCAGCGTCTCCAGGCCTTGGTGTCTGAATTTTACAATTTTTGAGATACAACCGAACATGCTCTTTCTACCAAGATTTCAAAGAGCGCCATTCAACTCTTGTACAGAAGTAGTTTGGTTAAAACATTTAAGGCCTCGGTAAAGCTTTCAAAAGGTTTCAGGAGAGACATTCAAAATATGACGCACCATTGACAAAAAAAAAGCATTGTGTCTGCTGCAATTCCTATTTTGCCCTGTATGTTCCATGGGTTTTTTTAGGCGAACATTTTGTTTGCCTTTGCAAGTGACGGGTGGCACCGGCGGGGCCGGATACGCTCACCTTTTCGTGAACACCTGCAATTGCTGTAATCGCTTTTTGACAGTGATTCATAAACACATGCTCATGATATAGTGGGAATCGTACAATCGACTTATGGATATGGAAAGGGTTTTGTGATTGACAGAACCTTTGATGTACAAAATGTATAAATCCTGCCTGCTCAATCACACATGCGTTGTCATTGAATAAATCATTTAAGTGATTAATCTTTAAAAATCAGCAAACCACATACACGTATGATCATATGAAGTTTTATGGCTTGGTTGGTTTGTTCAATTAAATGAATTTAGAAGATAACTCATTCACTTTTACAAGAAATCAGATTCCTTATTGTCTCCTGAAGAACAAAGTTCCTATTCCAGCTCATAGTTGTCCAAGCGAACCTCCACCCATTAAAAACGCCGAAGCCAGTGGCAAAAGTAGGGTTGTAGGGAGTTTCTGGCAATACAAGTGTCGCCGTGGTTACATGGACACGTCAAACCACAAGAACACTGACACAACCAGATGCCTTGATAACCTCACGTGGAGTCAGCCAGGTCTCAGCTGCTCGGGTGAGTATAATATCAAGCTGAATGGCTGTGTATTTGCTTTAAGTTGGATGCATTCGTTATGACTTTATATTTAGTAACGCTGTATATTTTCAGTAAAGCAGCTCTAAATGGGGTAGGTGGGGCGGGGTTGGTGAAGGGGGTAGGTGGAGTGGGTGTCTTTAAGGTTTTGTCTGAATGCGACAAATGTTATTTGGCAGTGTAATTTGTTGCTGAACAATGATTGTAAGTGTATTACATTGTTCCTGTTCGGTAGACGCTCATTGCATTGTATTTGGTCAATGATGAGTCGTCAGAAATGTAGTACTACTTAATGTAAGCAGTCGCCATGATGTTACTATATTTAGATGCTAGTGTGGCGTGTAAACTTCCGGTTTACCGTGGACTTACGTAGGATATATTCTGTGACGTTCTAGTTCCGCTAGACTGGTGAGGGCACTGTGCAGATATTTCCAGTAGCTAGGTAGGCTATATATCTATAGTGGGACAAGAACGTGTTTAAGTATCTCTTTCACATTTCATAGCATCAGCTTTCGTGTGAGGATTACTCATTAACCTTGATTCCATGCCTAGCCTATCTCACAAGCTTGACCACTGTCGCTGCTTGGTAAATATATATTATTATCACTGACTGCATTTTTGTATTTGATACTGACTACTGCTATAATGTGATGTATTGCCATTGAATATTGTACTACCACTCCATAGTGTACTGACATTGTAATTTATGTGCAGTCATTTGTATTGATTTCCAAACTTGTTGGTTGTTTGTTGGTTCTTTTACTTACAGATTTCCAGGTTCACATATTGTTTCAATTTTGGAATCAACACGTAACAGAAATTGGGGGCTCGTCCGGGAGAGAAATTTATTCCATCACAAATTATGTGTTAAAACTATTTAATAAACATTTTATTGTCTAATATTGTGCAAAGCCAAAAATCACTATGGTATTTAGTGTAGATGACTTCTGTAGCCAACCTTCTACGAATCAAGGCTCTGCGCTGAAAAAGTCTGAACTGGCCGAAATGGCCAACTATTACAAATTTGACATCTAATCAGGTATGCTTAAGGTCGATGTCAAGAAAATGTTGATTACACACCTAGTTGAGGAAGAGATTTTGGATGATGATGCTTTAGCCTTACTTGACGAAAAAAAACCCTGATGTTTTGGTTTGAAGAAATTAGAATTTGAAAGAGAAAAATTGATAATTTAAGCACAAAAAGAAAAAAAGAGATTTCGGCTTAAAGAAATTGAAGCTGAGAAGGAAAAATTGACGTTGGCAGCTGATAAAGCAATTAGGCTAAAAAACGAATTAAAGATTGATCTCTTTCACCCCATGTCAACAGTCGGTGGATCGTTTGATCTTTCATAGCAGATAAGACTTGTTCCACCCTTCTCTGAACGTGATGTTGAGCAGTTTTTCCTACATTTTGAAAAGGTGGCTAACAGTTTCAAATTATCCAAAATCAGTGGACCTTGTTGCTGATAAGGTGTGTTGAGGGGGAAGGCTCAGGAAATTCATTCTGCCTCACCCATTGCTAGG
Source organism: Haliotis cracherodii (assembly GCF_022045235.1). Classification (NCBI taxonomy): domain Eukaryota; kingdom Metazoa; phylum Mollusca; class Gastropoda; order Lepetellida; family Haliotidae; genus Haliotis; species Haliotis cracherodii. The sequence continues at coordinate 21,823,391 of NW_027266268.1, forward strand.
AGTTCTGATTATCAGTTTGTTTAGACTGAAGTTTTGAAGGCTTATGAATTGGTTCCTGAAACTTACAGGAAAAAGTTTATGTCTGCTATAAGAGGGATGGTTCTACTTTTGTTGAGTTTGGGAAAGAAAAATCTGTTTGATAGGTGGTATAAAATGATTTTAATAGTTTGAGGCAGTTGGTTTTTTCTCTGGAGGAGTTTAATCAGTGTGTGTCAACGGACATCCGAACATATCTTGATGAGCAGAAAGTGGATCAGTTACACAAGGAAGCTACTTTGACTGATGATTATTCGCTAACTCACAGGATTAGTTTTAGCCTGTCAGGGTTTACAGGCATGGTTACACACAAAGAAGGATAATTTGTCCCCTCCTAGGTCTAGTTCTAACAAGTCTTGTTCTGAGTTTGTTGACAAAAAGTCAAGTCCTACTCCCATTGGTTCTAAAATTACTTCTGAATTTTCATCAGAGCGCCTAATTGTAGATATTGCCACAAGCCAGGGCATATCATTTCTGAATGTAGAAAGCTCACTTTCAAAAACAGTCATTCTTCCCCGAATGCTTTGGTGAATGTCAAGTAACAGCTTTCTTGTGTTTCGGCTGAATAGGAGTTAGTTATTGTAGAATAGTCATCAAAGTATGTTGTTGTGAGAGTGAATTGCTTACCTTTTGTTTGTAAAGGTTTTGGTGATGGGTCCAATGTTAACCTGATTACCATTTTAATGGATACTGGTGCTCTTCAAACTCTGATGTTGGATGGTATTTTAGCACTTTCTGAGGGGTCATCAGCAAACTCCGAGGTCTTGTTAGAGGGTGTATCTGGTTTTACCGGTGCACGTCTTAATTTTGTGAATTTGTAGACAGAATTGGTGTCTGCGTTGGTCAAATTGGGGTTAATAGAAACTCTACCTGTTAAAGCTGTAGACTTGCTCGTTGGGAATGGTTTGGTCCCAAGCGGGGAGATGATTAGCTGAAACTTGTGTTTGTCTTGAGCCAAGCACTTCGGAAAGCACTGTAAATCATTTTTAAAAATCCAGGGATTTTCCCTTCATGTGTTGTTACTCGTACTATGGCTAAGCAAAGTTCTTCAGAGAATGATTCCAGTTCTGATTTGGTTGGCACTTTCATTATCATTCTCTTGACCTGTCTAAACTTTCCCATTTCTTTTGGCTTTGCGGCATGAAGTGGCTGAATATTGCAAAAGTGCTATTTGGGTCAAAAGGTTGGATCAGAAAATAACCCAGTCACACCTTTGAAACAAATTGCAGCTTTTGAAGAATTGATTGTGTTTGTCCTTTGCCTAAAACTGTGTCAGGAAATCAGTACATGTTTACTATCATGTGTTGATTCACAAAGTTTCCAAAGGCTATTCCCATTAGGAACATTACAGCTCAGGTTTATATCAAGGCTTTGGCTGGTAAGCCTGAGACTCTACAGTTAGATGAGGGCTCTAATTTCATGTGACTTGTTTTCCAACAGGCTATGCACCAGTTAGGTATAACTCAACATAAGTCTAATGCATATCATCCTCAATCTCAAAGAGCTTTAGAGAGGCTTCATCAAATAAGGATGTGATAAGAATTTACTGTTTTAAGACTGAGAAGGATTGGGATGAAGGCATTCATTTCGAGTTGTTTGCTGTGAGGGAGTCAGTTCAGGAGTCCCTAGGTTTTAGTCCATAGTCTTTGGCCATACTGTTTGTGGATCTTTAAAGCACTTGAAGGAGCATTTGGTCTGAAATGAGTTTCCTGTAGTATGTCTAATCATTTCTGGCTCGGCATCCAAAAGCTTGTGAAGTTGCCATGGATAACTAAAAGGAATCCCAGGACAAAATGAAAGAACATTATGACAAAAAGCCTCAAGGAAGAAATTTCAATTCTGGCGATAGAGTCTGTCTAATTTTGCCTATCCCTGATCAACCATTACGTGATAAGTACCACGGTCCATATGTTAAAAAAAAGTCAGGGATGCTGCCTTTGTTGTACAAACACCAGACCATCGTAAAAAGACACAACTGTGTCATGTTAGAATGATAAGAAAATATCATGAAAGAAATGACAATGTGGTGCAACTGTTTCACCTGTGGATATTGTATCAGATTGTGATACTGATGAAAATTGTGATTTTGTCACATTTGATGGCATTGCTGATTATGCTAGTCCAAAGCTAAACAATATTGAAGTTTTAGTTAACTTGGATGCTAAGTTGGGTCGTTTGTCATCTGAGCAAAAGGCTCAAGTGTCAGCGTTAATTCAAGATTTCGCTCACTTGTTCACGGATATGCCTGGCCGTACAGATTTAGTGTGTCATGATGTAGATGTAGGTGATGCTTTGCCTGTAAAACATCATCCATACCAGAAGAATCCAAGCTTGAAACTCTGAAGAAGGAGATTCAATACATGCTGGACAATAACATTATTGAACCAGGTCATAGTGACTGGAGATCACCTTGTGCCGAAGTCTGATGGTAGTTACAGATAATGTACAGACATGAAACGTGTGAACGCTGTTTCCAAAACTGACTCTTACCCAATACCAAGAATCGATGACTGTGTCAATGGAATTGGTCAAGCCAAGAACAAAATCAAGTTTGACATATTGAAGGGGTATTGGCAGATTCCACTGACTGAGCATGCCAAGCCAGTATCAGCTTTGGTGACTCCAGATGGACATGACCTATACAAAGTGATGCCATTTGAGCTCAAAAACGCTCCAGCCACTTTCCAGCGTCTCATCAATGAGGATGTCGATGCCTACGTTGACGATGTCATCATCAATCATTCCATGGAGTGGGACGAACACCTGATGTGTATCAGTGCCTGCTTCAAGAGACACAGGCACATGTACAATTTTTAGGTCATGTCATAGGCAAAGGTCAGGTACAGCCCGTACTAGAAAAGGTGGAAGCTATTTCAAAATTCAAAAGTTCCTCAAAACAAAAAGGAATTTACCGTAAAGTTTGTAAAATGTCTCACATGTGTTAGCCCATCTCACTAATTTGCTGAGCAAAAAGGGTGAAGCTTGTTTGGGACAGCGCTTGCCAGGGTGCTTTAGAAAATCAAAGCCATCAATTGTTCTGTTCTTCGAGCACCAAACTTTGAAACATATTTGAAATTTGCAGTGGATGCTCTATTGTTAGCTTTGCAATAATTTGAAATGTACTTAGGTACTACTTTGTTTCTTTTTCATGTGTACACTGAACACAATCCACTGACTTTTATCCCAAAAAAATGGCCTTGACTTTATAATATGGTCTCTGCTTATACGGAAGCGAAGATGATCCGCTCGACGCCCTTCCTTATACATCATTGCTAGAAGGAGTCGTAAAGTTCCCGTTATATATATTTCTCCCTAAAATTTGAATACAAAGATGACAGAGGACATTTCAGGATGGCAAATCTCTCCGTCGTCGGAACCCATTTGGGGCCTTTACAATAATTATCACTTACATTTCAGGGCCTTGGATCCGCAAAAAAACCGAAGCTACACGCAAGGGAAGGAAATATAACGAGCTGACAGAAGAGGAACTGAAACTGACATTTGTCGACAAAACACTCATCTTTCAAGTCAAAACCTGCAATGATGCTAATTTCATGTATGGCGAATACCCTCCTCACCCAAATTTTAAGGATAAAATTTCAATTGGAGGAGGGAGAAATACTTATTGGAAGATTGACGGCTGCTATCAGAAGACGGAAAAGAACATTGTATCCTGCACGGAGTTCAGAACCTTCTGGATCAGGTTTCGTGGCAATACAGTTGCAGTAGGAAAGGGGGAAAGGGTAGGGGAGAGAGAAGTTTTATCGTGTTCCAAAAAAAGGATAAATTTAATCCATTTGAGGATTTCAACTTACATTAGAAATGCGGGGACGTGGCTTTTCAAAATACATAAGGGGTAAGGTTAAAAAAATGTATATATCAAAAATAAATCAATAAGTCAAGGCAATGTCCTTTTTGGTTGTTGCGAATTAATAATTGTTACTCACTTGAAATTGCTGGACCTTCTGTCGTCTACAAATTGTAATCTTTTTAATTGACCAGCATCAAAATTCGCGGCTTAAAGGCTTTGAATATACAATATACATACGTTATTGTTTCATTTTTATACGGTGTTGCTACGATTCTTCCTGCAATCATATCAATTTTGTACACAAAGTAGTCTAAGAAATGGCATTCGTAATAGCACTTCCCGTGCTATGCTTGTATCCCAATAGCAAATATACTGATTGATACTGATTAATTCATAAGTTGATATTTATTGTCTTAGAAACAACAATACATGTTTATAGGGCACACCTTTCAGCCGAGTGACTTTCACTATCAAGACCTAGTTTGTGAAACAAATTGTCCTTTTTCAGAAACGGTGTCAGGACATGTATGTTCAGAGATGTTCAGGCGGTTAGTGTAACAGATGCTTGTTCATATCTGTAAAGGGTGGTTGGGGTGTAACTGCCTTTGTTGAGCAGTAGAAAAATCTTTAAATTCCAGACCAGAAGTTTTAACGATTGGTGTATGAAACCGTCCTGTGTGTTGGGCTTGCTGAATTGTCGGTGTAGTGAGTTCCGTACCTTAAGCACGCCTGCGTGATCCTGGCAATGTCAGCACTATACACGAGCAGTGTGGAAACCTCTTTATTACAATCGGGTGAGTGAGTAGAGGAGTAAATGTCGGCAAAATGTCAGCCGTATTTTTACTTGAAGGTGTTAAACAATTAAAACATATAAAAATCTGTCTTTGAAGGACAGTACAAAACGATTAATAGTTCACATAAACATGCTTTTGCTAAATTTGAGAACATTAAAAAGAGGAAACTATTACTCAGTTTAAAAGCGGGCAGCAAAGCTCGTCAGCAACCAAAGTTAGACCACCATGCGTAGGGACTTATGGTAACTCTGCTACTTGCATGGCACCTCAGCGGGATTTACACCATCCCTTCAGCTACTGTCGATGGCAGGCAATTTTAGCCAGCAAATATAATTAACAAAGATTCTATGATTAAAAGACTCAGAGGGACGATAATTTTACACTTTAACCCATTTCGGGGATTTATCCACTTACAGTCTCAGTTACTAATTCAAAAAGGTAATTTATTTTATACAAAGCATAACAATCAAAATGTAAAAACAAGTCAACTTTCTTAAAAAACAAATAATTACATAAATGCTGACATCTATAAAAAGGATCACTTAAAGATGATGCTTGGAAATATGTGTCCCAAGTGAAGCAGAAATCCAGACAGTCACTAAAACATTGTTGACTGTGGTCCTCTCAGCACAAGGTACATGTATGCTCATCATGCGATCCTCAGCTTTCAATAGATACGTGTATGCGGAAGGTCGGGGGTTCGATATGTGTAAAATCAATGGATCAGGAATTATACCGAGAGAGTATCATAAGTATTACAAAGAACTTCCGAGCAGGATACAGACACTGAAACAGACTAAAACGTTGACACTGAAATCAATACAGTTTGTGCGTTGTAAAATTACATTGTATTACCGATCACTGGACACGTAGTCTAAGGTCTGAAGTTTTCATATTATATAGCATTATAGTATGCCAGGTTTTCAACAACATTGTATATTGTTGCATTTCAGGACTCTTCATGTACTGTACTTGCAGTTTTAACTCCCTTTAATAAATTACAGTCAAAATTGTTTACATATCTGTTTACTTTTGATTTCGCCTAGATAAGTAAGCAAAATGTAAAGTTACGTTTCCTGTAAGATATTAGACAAGTTACGCGAATAAGAAAATATTTCAGAAGAATATCACACAACATGAAATTCAATTAATATTATTTTTAAGTCATGATATTACATCTAAAATTTAGAACAAGAGGTGCATATCATAATTAAATCTGAACTAAAACATTATGATTAAAATTTTGAAAGGTCATCAAATTGCAAAATGATCATTGAAGGAAACAAATAGAACCTCTAACCAGTCATCTTACACCATTGTATGTAAATACATCTTACTTAAATGTTGATGTTTATATGCAACACACACTGTTACTCCATTGAAATATTGATCATCTTTAAAAAGGTTGTTAACATTGCATTTTGAGAGAGTTTTGCAACAGGGCATCTGTAACATCAAATACATAATGTTTTAAATTTGGCTTATGTAATGGGTGTGTCTATGTTTGCGTATTTGTGTATGACATTGTTTGTGTCTGTGTTTGTCTTTTCTAATTGGTAATTTGAAACTTTTTACTTTCATGTATTTATATTCATATGTAATATTATCTGGAAATATGTTTAGATACAGAAGTACCGAGACTATCTTATATCAACTGGTTTTATTCTCCAATAAAGAAATACACGGAAACGATGCATGATTTATCTATGTTGAAAGGATTTCAGTGATAAAAACATGTGAAGAAACAACCTGACAAGCACACTTTCAGGCTGGTAATAATTAAAATGCATTCAAGAACAGAAAGCCAGTTACTGCTGGTTATTAATTCCATCCGCTAGCTGGAGGTGTGGGATAAAGATAACCGGATTCTTGACTCAGGGAAAGACACGTTCTCAATACATTCTCAACTGCCACACACTGTGTTAATAATTTAACTGGTCCTCACTGTGGCGTTTACAGAGCACGGGGTTTCGACATATGAGCAAGAACAAGTTAAGATTTATTTTTATCATGTGTATGAAATTAAGCTGATTATATTTATGGTTACATAGTAACATGATTGGACAAGTCGACGCTATCTCCTAGTAACAATAAACAAGAATTACCTTTTTCGTTTTTAATGACTGTCTAAACATTTGAGTGCTTTTTCCCGAAATGTGTATGTATGGTTTTAAGTGATTCTGGCTTAAACTCCTCGTTAATTGGAATAGTGCACATTCATTATCTTATTTGTTCTCAATTCCTTTATGAAAAAACTGTCAAATGAAAACAAGACATGTTAGCTTAACATACTCGAGATGAATCTATCGCCATCCAGCAATACATATCCACGGCATACATGGTTCTCTTAATGACATCATGGTACTTGTTTTCAAATCAGAGTGTTCCAAACGAACGGTTTTTTATTTCTATGAGAATATTTTTGACCAAAAGATCTTGCTTAATGATAAAACATTCTCATGATCAGCTTTCAGTTTCGGCTTTCATCCTAATGACAAGGATGTAGGTTACCACAGGAATTAACACTTTTTAGTAATACTTAAACTCCTCACAATACAAATGTACAACTACAGAAATCACATAACAATTACTATGTATGCATTGGAAATGGCAGTACGTTCTTTAAGGTTCTGCAAGTGCTTATCGTTTCATAATAGGAAGCATTGTTCAAATGATATGAAATGTCCATTATTGATTATTGGTGGTGAGAGGACAGTAGAAGATTTTGTTGAACGTGTGAAAGCAATTAATATGCATGTCAGCATCAGTGATGTGTTAGTATATGAGCTGCTAAATATTAAATTCCCTAATTATTATTATTTTTTTTATTTATTTATTTTTTTTTATTTTTTTTTATTTTTTTTTTGGGGGGGGGTAATCTAAGGAAGATATTTTGTGAACATTAATTGAAGTCTGAAAATTTGATCTTTAGTATATCTTAATGTCAAAAGAAAATCATCTCTGTAAGTGTAAATGTTCCTTGTAATCTGTAGAGTGAATTTCTTTGCTTTCCTGTATCTTTCCTATTCCTGTTCTCAGGTCATGTAATATTTACATTGCTCTCTTCTGTTGTTTTAAGTTCGTCTACATGAGAGTTAAAGTAATTATGTATAAAAGTTTAAGTTTTATCCGCTAAGGACCTTGGTTCAATTCCTCCCAACATAGGTTTCTAAACGTGAACATAGGCGGACACACACACCCCAACACACACCCCCCCACACCCAACAGACCACACACACACACACACACACACACACACACGCACGCACGCACACACACACACACACACACACACACACACACACACACACACACACACACACACACCTACCCTCCTTTGCAAACATATGTAGTATGTTGTAGAGGGAGGGAGAGTTTTCATACTTTGGATACCCCACCCCCCCACAGACACACACACACACACGCACACGCACACGCACACGCACACGCACACGCACACAACCCCTTTCCATAATCATTATTAGAAATATCTGCTGAATGGAAAGACCATTGTACGATTCATGACAAACGCACCACTAGCGCAGCAAAACATGCTATGAATATCGATGGCATCGGTTCATTTGTCCGGATACTCACTTAATGACGATGCTACTCAATCGAGGTAACATAATTTTGAAGAGTTGTGTACATCTCGCGCAATACAGTATTAATTTGGCAGTTATTTTGCAGACAGATTGTTCAGCGCATCCACTGACTATGTGGTCTGTCCTGGGTGTTTCGTTTATGATTACCTCTATTGGAGTATTAGAAGGAAGGAATATACAGGAGTGGAAATTCGGGGCAAATGACACTATAGCCTACTTGGCTGTTACTGTTTTAAAGCAACAGCGGGTGGTTTCTCTCTTGATGTGCGACGTGGAGTGCAGCCAATACACAGACTGTACAGTAACTGTGTACAACCGTTCCACCTCCATGTGTGCCATGTTCCGTCTCTTCAGAGCACAAGACGGCGCTTCAACCATTTTAAATGGTAACTTTGATGTCAGACATTTTGCTGTGAATGGTAAGAAAAACTATGAATACTAACACGAGTCTGACAAATGTAGCTTGAACTATATTTACTTAAATTGTATTGGGCAGCAGGCATGTGACTTAAAGAAATGTTAGTGGCATCTCCTATCGATAAGAGAAATCGCAACCAGCAAATTATTACCCAGTTGGTAATCCATGGCAGAATATTGTCACAGTAGCCCATGCTGCAGTTGGTGAGTGAATAGTTTTTCATGCCTCTCAAGCAACAATCCACGGAGGGAGACGCCAAAAAGGTTTAACACATATTGTACCTATTGTATACGGATTTTCTGAGAAGGCTTTAAACACAAGAATACCCACTGTCCCCGCTGCCAGCCACACTAAATGAGTCGACTTTATGAGAATCAGATGATGTAATTGTAGAGCTACTGACAAGAATGTGTGTCATCGTACACCGATAATACGAATCATTTCTCGAGGTATTAAACAGTGCCTGACCCTGACTGGATTATTTACAGTTCGCCATAATGTAGTTGTAATAGTGCTGAGTGTGTCGTAAAACAATATTCGCTTACTCTATATATGGACGCATGCTTTGTCCGTCTTGCTACGTCAGCTCAACAATTTATGTTTCAACTGAAATCGGTTGTTGTCTATATCAATAGCCAACACCCTTTCTTGCTGAAACAGGGACAATATTCGATACTGAAAAAGGAATCAACGACTGAAGACGATTGTTTTGGGATGACGTCGCGAGTCAATTCCCATTAAGATAAACGCAATTCAAACGGCTAGAAACAATCAAAAGATTGATGGTTTTGTAGGAGTAACCGGATACACTTGATATCATCATCCTACAAATGTGGAAAGATCGTCACCCTGAAGCAACTACAAACCTCTAAAGTACTCAATAATCTATGGCCTTACGTTCCCAAAAGCTTTGCATGTTTACCTGTGTGTGGTTCCGCCTGTAGTGTATTTATCTGCGTTTATAAAGATGTCCCAATGAGTGTAAAATACGCCAATATTATAAGAATGTCGTCATTTGGTGGAAAAAGTATCTTACTGTCACATATTATGTATTAATAATATCTATTCCTAATACATGATATATGTGGTTATAATACGGAAACACTCTCGGTTAATAATATCAATAAAAAGTATTATATATTTATGATGAAGCAACGAGGGCAACCCGTTCGTTATTTTCAAATAAATAATTCAAACAAATGCGAGTACTCGATGTTCTGTTTTAATGGTGTTGCCGGGCTTTATTAAACTGTATTGCAAATATGTATGAATAATAAATTACGCACATTTTAAGGTAGAAATATTAGAAACAGTCTCGAGGGCTAGATGTCATGATGTGCCCTGTGCGTGAGTCTGAGTACCCTGAGCCTGTGGGCGACAGGTTCATAGGTTCGCACACAGGGCTCATCGTCCAATATACCACGAGGAACCGGTTCACAAGGAACTTACCTTTGTGGTAATGGACATCAATTGAAGTGGATACTAGTATTTGGATATTGATATCCACATATGTTAGACAGGAAGGTTATTCACGCATAACATCGCAATGGTTCTTTTTTAACCTCGGGACACTGAAGTACCATGCCGCAGTTTAACATGGATGCCCAAACACTCATTATTTACACCGAGCTGACCAGTCTTTGTTTAATTACATAGAGTAACATCAAGCTGGATAGACAAAGCTGAAGCGTCATGAAATTATTTCATAATACTGAAGCTACAGATCCTTGTGGAGCTTTTTTAACACGTATGGTGGATTCTTACGATAAACTTCTAATGCTCCTAATAAAGACCTACAGAAATTGAAAACTGGATGCTCAGATTTTCACCTGTACTCACTGTACAAATTTGTAAACAAATGTTTAACTGATAGCCTGATAGAAAGGTTAGATATACCTACACACGCAAGCCAGGCGAGTTTTACACCTGGCACATGCATTAACATAACGCTGCTACGTGATCTGTTATATAAAACGAGATGTAGCAATAAACAAAGATTACTAATATTAACTTATTTTGAAAAAAAATGTTTTAAAGTGTGACAAAAGACAGTATCGTGTATGTGTAAAAAAATGCATGTGGACCTGTTCTTCGTAAATAGGCTGACATTTATATAAAAAACACAAGCTCTTGCGTAATTCAAAAGACAGTTATCTTCTCCTCCAATTAACGACATAGTTCATACGCAAGGGTACCTTATACATCCTTACCTTTCTCTATTATATTAGTAGCTGAAGATGTGATAAGGAGTAAAACGACAACACAAGGAATCCATAGTAACGTCGTAGACACAAAGACCCTGATGACAGAGCATTATTGCTGGACGGAGAGGAATCTAGTCTCCAGGCTGCAAATATATTTCTTGATATATCAACATGACAGGCCTCGGGATTAATGCAAAATGAAGTTTGGATTGGTACAATGCTGAATGGGAGTGTTGGGAGAACCTGAATGGCATACGCGGGTTTTTGATGTGTCAGGAATACGGTTAAAACCAAGGAGAATTCCAGAAAAAGATAATACAATTGCAACTGGGGAAGAAATAACCTTGCTATTAACACGTAAACAGCTGTTATTACAAATGTGGCATATGTGAGCAGTATAATATATTCTGTCTGCAGCACCAAACCCAAGGAAAATTTCATGACCGCAAATATTGTAACGTTATATTGAATAATTATAATAAAACAACATTAAAGAAATGCGTTGACAGACCTTATAGTTGCAAAGGATCTTTAGAATTATCATGCGATAAAGAGATGGTTATTCACAACATCAGTACGATTAACTAGCTTCCCTTTTCAGATATTTCAAGGACGTTTCTTTTATCGGTAGAAACTATTAAATTGACTAGCATATCTTATAGGATGAATTAAAGCGAAAAAACCCTTTTTATATTCATAAGAAATCTCTGCCAAAAGCTGAGGCGATTGTGCGATTCCGACTATTTAATGAGCGTGTGACTATCAACTAATCATGATACAAGCTGTTCGCGAAATGATGATCGTATCACAAACACATGCAAAGGCAAGTTCACGTGGAAAAAAACACGGAAAGCATATGGTAAGTCAAAATACGGAATTGCATCTGACATGAATTTTGTCAATGATGTCCTCCACATTCCAGCTGAAACTCTAATAACTCCCAGCTGTATTAAGCAACCTCCATTTCTCGAAAATGCCTTCATCACTGACGGAAGCCAGGTTGTTGGGTGTGTGCGGATATACACGTGTTACCATGGTTACCGTGACACATCTACTAATGAGATGACCGCTACCACAACATGCCTAGAAAACCTCACTTGGAGTCACGTTGCTCTCAAATGTTCAGGTCAGTATAATCAGCAGGAACATAGCTGTAGATATGTCGTGGTGTCAATATTCTGAATAGGATTATGAATTCTGCATAGGTGTAAGTACAGTAAACTACGGTTATAACGAACACGCTTATAACGAACTGACGGATATAACGAACTTACTTTTTGGTCCCGACTATTTGCTGTAGTTATGCTGTATCTATGTTTATAACGAACTACGGTTATAACGAACTAACATTAGTAACCCCTTTGAGTTCGTTATAACCGTAGTTTACTGTACTCAATTCCCAGCTTCTCTCGAAAACGCCAACGTCAATGTTGGAAGCCCATACAGGAAATATATATAGGTGTAAACAGGTGTAAATGTTCTGCGCAGCTTTTTCATGTTTTCCATGAGATACCTTTTCTATACATAGCTGCATGTTTTCTGTATGTTGTCCATATTACAATCCAAGTCCCAAGGTGTCTGAGCCAACCTCCATCTCTCAAAAACGCCAACGTTAGTGACGGAAATCAGCTTGTTGGCACTATCCGGATATACACGTGTCATCATGGTTACCGCGATACGTCTACTAATGAGACGACCTCCAAAACCACGTGCCTTAAAAACCTCACTTGGAGTCGTGTTGCTCTCAAATGTGCTGGTCAGTATAATCATAAGTAGCATGTCTGTACATATTCCGTATTGATATAACTATTTTGTACAACTCTATATTATGAAATTATAAATTTAAACAAAGTTCTCTGACAATTCATATCAAGACTGGCATTCATCCATGACAATTTCATCGATCCAACTAATACAAACAATGTCAGTCACTGATCAATATTAAATCTCACAACAAATATACCTCAATATATTAAGTGGCATTTCTCAAAACGTCATGTTGACGTTATACATCTAGCTCATATATTGAGATTGGAAGACACAATAACATTCCTCATGATGAGAGATATTGTGAACTTTGTCTGAAGATAAATAAAAAGTTTGTAGAAAACGATTACCATGTAATGATGATTTGTGAACACAAGATTTCGAAGAAAGCAATATTTTCATCTTTATTATACACATTCAACAAATAAAAGTTATCCACCTCATAAAATCAACAGATATATTTGTACATATGATACTGGCCTTTTTTTGGCTGAAGTTTTTGCAATCAGAAATGAGAAAACACTCAAAAATGTAAATACCCCTGTAAGGAAGACCTTTTAAATAGTACTATTATTGTATTGTTGGCCGATTACCTTTATTACTGAAAAGATTTATTTCTCTGTCTCCAGTAACTGTATATTTGTGTTTATTCTATATTTCTGTGTGTATTTGGTGTAGAAGTATATTCTCTGCACAGCTGAGCGTATTCTGTATAGCTTTATATACTCTGTATGGATGTATAACTTGCATATAGCTTTATATATTCTGTATAGCTCTTTATATTTGATATTGATTTTATATGATGCATGGCAGTGCATTTTCTGTTAAGTCACCTGTGTTTCTATTCCAGTTCCCAGTTGTCTTAGCCAACCTCCATCTCTCGAAAACGCCAACGTCAGTGACGGAAGTCAGCTTGTTGGCAGTAACCGGACATACACGTGTCACCAGGGTTACCGCAATACATCTTCTAATGAGACGACCTCCAAAACAACGTGCCTTGGAAACCTCACTTGGAGTCGTGTTACTCTCAAATGTGTAGGTCAGTATAATCATAAGTATCTGACAAGAGTGGCATTCATCCATGAAAACTTCATCAATCCACTTAATACAAACAATGTCAGTCACTTGCCAATATTGAATCCTAACACACAACAAATATACCACAATATATTAGGTGACATTTCTCCAAATTTTGACCTCATACATCCAGCTTATATATATATTGAGATTGAAAGACACAATAGCATTCCACATGATGAGAGATATTATGAATTTTGTCTGAAGAAAAATAAGAAGTTTGTAGAAAACGATTACCATGAAATGATGATTTGTGAACACAAGATTGTCTAAGAAAGCAATATTTTCATTCATATAATACATATTCAACAAATGAAAAGTTTTGCTCCTTATGAAATCAACTTATAGGTTTTGTAGATGTGATATCGGACTATATTTAGCTAAGCTGAAGGTTTTTGCAATCAGAAATGAGAAAACACTCAAAAATATAAATACCCCTGTAAGAAAGACCTTTTAAATAGTACTATTATTGTATTGTTGGCCGATTACCTTTATTACTGAAAAGATTTATTTCACTGTCTCTAGTAACTGTATATTTGTGTTTATTCTATATTTCTGTGTGTATTCGGTGTAGAAGTATATTCTCTGCACAGCTGTGCATATTCTGTATAGCTTTATATACTCTGTATAGCTGAATGAAGTGTATATAACTTTCTATATTCTGTGTAGCTCTTTATATATGAGATTGATTTTACATGATGCATGGCGGTGCATTTTCTGTAAAGTCACCTGTGTTTCTATTCCAGTTCCCAGTTGTCTTAGCCAACCTCCATCTCTCGAAAACGCCAACGTCAGTGACGGAAGTCAGCTTGTTGGCAGTAACCGGACATACACGTGTCACCAGGGTTACCGTGATACGTCTATTAATGGGACGACCTCCAAAACCACGTGCCTTAAAAACCTCACTTGGAGTCGTGTTACTCTCAAATGTGTAGGTCAGTATGATTATAAGTCTCTGACAATTCATATCAAGACTGGCTGGCATTCATCCATGAAAACTTCATCAATCGAGTAATACGAACAATGTTAATCACTTGTAAATATTAAATCCTATCTCACAACAAATATACCTCAATATATTTGGTGACATTTCTCACAATTGTGACGTGATACATTTAGCTCATATATTGAGATTGGAAGACACAATAACATTCCTCATGATGAGAGATATTGTGAATTTTGTCTGAAGAGAAATGAGAAGTTTGTAGAAAACGATAGCCATGCAATGATGATTTGTGAACACGGGATTGTCTAAGAAAGCAATATTATAATCCATATTATACACATTCAACAAATGAAAAGTTTTGCTCCTTATGAAATCAACTTATAGGTTTTGTATATATAATACAGAACTTTATTTAGCTGAAGTTTTTGCAATCAGAAATGAGAAATCACTCATATATTCCGAATACCCATGTAAGAAGGACCTTTTGAATAGTACTATTATTGTATTGTTGGCCGATTACCTTTATTAATGAAAAGATTTATTTGTGTTTATTCTATATTTATGTGTGTATTCTATACAGCTGCCTGCATTCGATGTAGCAGTATATTCCCTGCACAACTGTACATATTCCGTATAGCTTTATAGATTCTGTATAGCTTTTTTTGTATTTGATATTGATTTTATATGATGCATGGTATCTGTTTCTGTTAAGTCACGTGTGTTTCTATCCCAGTTCACATTCATCTTCATCTCTCGAAAACGCCAACCTCAGTCACCATGATTACCGCTATACTTCTCTTAAAGACACGACTCCCAAAACCACTTTCCTTGGTAACCTCACTTTTTGGAAAGTCACGCAACTCTCCAATGTTAAGGTTTGAATGTAGTAAAACTCCGAATTTGTAGAGTTTACATATTCTGTGTAATTTTATAATATTTGGTATTGCTGTAAATATCTATTCTGTTTAGAAGTATATTGCATGTACAAATGGAAGTATTCTTTGTAGTTTTGTATATTTTGTATATTTGTACATATTTCTATTCCAGTTCTGAATTGCCTTAGACCACCCCCATCTCTCCAAAACTCTGATATCAATGACGGATCTCATGTTGTTGGGAGTATCCGTATATATAGGTGTCACCATGGTTACCGTGACACGTCCACTAATGGCACGACTGCAAATACCACCTGCCTTGCAAATCTGACTTGGAGTCATCCAGCTCTCACATGCGCGGGTCAGTATAATGAAGATCAGTGAAATGAGTAAGCATGTCCTGCCGTGACACAGCACAGCACTACTCCTGCCAGTCTTGACCAGACATTCCAGTGATACTAGAGCGCTAATTTTGATTCTGTTGACGCAAAACACGAAATGTTTATGAACTTTAATATCCAAACATTTGGCAGCATGTAGTAGCCCAGGGTTTGTCATTCATGTGGCGTGATAACAGATAGCGATAGGGTAAATGGTGCCTGACACGCCATATTATCATTTCATCTAATGGCCAAAGTCCCTGTTTCAGTTGAACGTTGCCCCAGCCAGCCCCCACCTGTTAAAAACGCCGACGTCAATCGCGGACTTCGGGTTGTTGGCACTGTCAGGACATACACGTGTCACCGAGGTTTCCGTGACACATCTTCTCGCAAGAAAACTGCCCAAACCAAATGCCTTTTAAGCCTCAGTTGGAGTCAGCCAGCCCTCAAATGCTCAGGTGAGTAGCTGTGTATCTTCTTAATACATACATATATATATATATATATTCGTTTTACTTGTGTACATTATGTATACATATATGGTTGGATTAAAAGATGGCGATAGGTCCTCGATTCTATATAGATCCGCAATTTCTCAACATTATTTAAAATAATTCTATTAGGATATTATTTGACAGTATGTCTTTTTAGACAGTGTCAAATCGTATATACGATTTTCTGATTATTTGTGTAGATTTCATTTTATCTAAAGGCCAAAGTCCCTGTTTCAGTTGAACGTTGCCCCAGCCAGCCCCCACCTGTTAAAAACGCCGACGTCAGTCGCGGACTTCGGTTTGTTGGCACTGTCAGGACATACACGTGTCACCGAGGTTTCCGTGACACATCTTCTCGCAAGAAAACTGCCCAAACCAAATGCCTTTTAAGCCTCAGTTGGAGTCAGCCATCTCTCCAATGCTCGGGTCAGTATAGTGTGAAGTTAAATACATGTTTCAATTCTGTATTGATGTGTATATTCTGTATAGTATATGAAACGTCAACGTCAGAGAATATTCAGTCTCGGTTATTTGCCGAAACAGGTTCCGCTGGGAGTAAAAGGCAAAATAGCGATGAAAATTATGTGAATGGATCACTAACAATCAGTGATGATACCAGGTGTTCGCTAAAAGGGTAAGCATGTCCTGCTCTTTCCGTATCACCCGCCACATACACAAATGCATAAAATACAAAATGTTCGGTCAAATTTGTTGCCTGACGCCAAACAGAAGTACTGCTGCCATTCGAGGGTGGCCTGTAAACAACCGAGTCTTGACCAGACAGTCAAGTGATGGACCAGTATTCCAGTGACACAATACTGCAGTTATTCATTTTGTTGAACCAAAAAGAGAAATGTTAGAAATGTCCATGACTACAATATGAAAACATTTGACAGCATGTAGGTACCAAGGCTTTCTGATTCACCACTCACGTGGCATGAATAACAGGTAGCGACAGGTTAATTATTGCCAGATTCCCCTTTGTAGACTATATTCTCAATATTTTTAAAACGCTATTACCATATAATTTGACAATGCGTCCTTTTCAAAAGAGTGAAAATATATTCAGACTTTGCCGATTATATATGTGTAGCTCCTTATCATTTCATCTAATGGCCAAAGCTCCGATTCCAGCGGAAGGTTGCCCACGCCAGCCTCCACGTGTTGTAAACGCCGACGTCAGCCGGGGACGTCAAGTTGTTGGGAGTGTCAGGACATACACGTGTCGCCGTGGTTACCATGACACATCTAGTCAGAGGATAACCGCCAGAACGGAATGCCTCCCAAGCCTCAGCTGGAGTAAGCCATCTCTCCATTGCTCAGGTCAGTATAATGAAAAGTAGAAGCATCTGTGTATATTCTTTTTAGTTAATCATATTTCGTGTAGTTATATATATTGTGTAGTGTATATATAAATATACATATTGGGCCACTAACTTCGCCTGTGTTTCAGGTGAACATTTTACTTGCCTTTGCATGTGTTTGTTACGAGTGTGCAGGATACACTCACTCCAAGTATTATCACTGTGTGATAGTGATTCATAAACACATCCTGATATAGTCAGAACTGTACAATCGACTCTGCTATTGGCAGAGATATCGTATGATTATGAAAGGTTCTGGTCGGTCTTATTTGTCTAAACCTTTGATATCGCATCCTGTTCGAACTGTATAAATCCTGCCTGCTGAATCAAACATACCTTATTGCAGACATCATTTCAGTGGATGGGAGTGTGTCACATATCAAGGCAGAACTAAGAATATTCAGCACACTTTCTTACAAACGAAAATGAAAAAAAACTTTAGGTTGATTACATTTATAACAGTCAGCAATAGTCACATCAAGTTAAATGGCATTATATTACAAAAGATAATAGTGTTGAGAGTTCTCCTTTGTTTAAAAAAAGACAAGCAGTGAAATGAAAACTATTCCTACAGGGTCAAAATATCATTGAATCTAACAATGTGAGATGAAGGTCATCTGTTCTCGGTATCTTGTATGGCCACCATCGGAGTCCAACACTGAATGGCATCGTCATAAAATGGAAGCAATCAGATCCCGATTTGTGTCCTGGGGAATGTTCACCCACTCTGCCTGAGTACCTGTGCCAACTGTCAGAGGGTCTGTGGTTGTTGCTAACGTGTTCGCAGTCGTTGATCCAGTGCATCCCATAAATGTTCGATTCGGTTTAAATCTGGAGACCAGGAGAACCATTGCAGGTCCTGGATGTTGTGATTCTTGAACATCGGCTGTTGTCGGCCGTGCCGTGTGAGGTCGGACGTTGTCTTGTTGGAAAATGACGTTCGCTTGTTGCATAATGGGAAGGATGTGCGGCCGAAGAATCTTATCGGTGTAACGTTGTACCGTTAAATTCTACAGGACTTGCACCATGTCTGTCCTACCACTGTAGGAGATGGCTGCCCACATCATCACACTACCACCACCAAATCCACTTCCTGACATTTACCATCCGCACGGCAACGCATAAAACGTGACGTGTCATTAAATCAAACTTATCTCCATCGCAGTTGTGGCCATACTGTGTGACCTTGACACCATTGACGATGAGGGTCCGTCAAAATGACACCTAAAACTGGCTCGTCTAGCGCGAGTACCTTCACAGTTCCTGTGTTGATATCCTATGCAATCCTGGTACTGCCGTAGATGTAGAGGTGTCCGGAGTGGTTATTTCACGTAACTGACGTACCCATATGAATCTGCTCTAGTGGTGATACGTGGTCCACCGGATCTTGGAAGGCGACGTGTTGCCCCGTGTGTCAGATAACGCTGTCTGATGAAATTGCTACAGCTTAAGATGATACCCCTGTTTGTAGTCGGTCGAAGGCGTTGTTGCGTTGGGTTACCGCCATCGTGGCATATTTTCGCTGTTCACATTTCTCTGAAATGTTTCTCCGAGCAACAGGTACTTTCAAAAAGGGAGCGTGATATCCTGCTGAATTTCTTTGTAAATTTTCCCGTCCTCATAATGTGTTCATTTAAATGGAGGTTATCACGCAAGTGTGTATGGGGTGGTAAATATCCTGATACAAACTCACAAGCGTGATAACCTCTTTATCATATAATGTCATTCTTCAATTCTGTGCTAGAAAAATCTATCCCATCTCTTACAAATATTACCTAACCATGGCAAGTTTTCCTGGAATGTGCGTATTGGATATTACGTCAGAGGGTAAGTGACATGTCAGGCGGACAGAGACAACAGTCAACATAGTTCCAACTGAAACATGTCTCGTATAACTATATAGAGGCAAAACAACAATTGCATACGCAAATTGTCTCTACTTGCCTTTTGCGGCAATCCATCGTTCTGTCCAGTAGAGTAACTGCCATTTATCAAAGGGAATCCCGTTATATATATAATTCTGCCTAAAATTTGAATACAAAGATGACAGAGGACATTTCAGGATGGCAAATCTCTCCGTCGTCGGAACCCATTTGGGCCCTTTACAATATCACTTACATTTCAGGGCCTTGGATCCGCAAGATAACCGAAGCTACACGCAAGGGTAGGAAATATAAGGAGCTGACAGAAGAGGAACTGAAACTGACATTTGTCGACAAAACACTCATCTTTCAAGTCAAAACCTGCTATGATGCTAATTTCATGTATGGCGAATATCCTCCTCACCAACATTTTAAGGAAAAAATATCCATTGGAGGAGGGGGAAATACTTTTTGGAAGATTGACGGCTGCTATCAGAAGACGGAAGAGAACATTGTATCCTGCACGGAGTTCAGAACCTTCTGGATGAGGTTTCGTGGCAATACAGTTGCAGTAGGAAAGGGGGAAAGGGTGGGAGAGAGAGAAGTTTTATCGTGTTCCCGAAAAAGGATAAATTTAATCCATTTGAGGATTTCAACTTACGTGAAAAATGTAGGGACGTGGTTTTTCAAAATACATGAGAATTAGGTTAAAAAATGTCTAAATAAACATTAAATCATTGACCAAGGCAATGTCCTGTTTGATTGTCGTTGCTAATTAATAAAATCCATTCACTTGAAATTGCTGGAACTTCTGTAGTCTACAAATTGTAATGGTGTATACCTTGACGTTGACCAGCATCAAAATGTGTGACTCGGAGGCTTTGTGAATACAAGGTACATGTCATTTTTTCATCTTTATACGGTGTTGCTACGATTCTTCCTCCAACGTGTTCTCATCCATTTTTTACATAGGGTAGGCTAGGATATGACATTCGTAATAATATGGCACTTCCCGTGCTATGCTTCTTTCCCGATAGCACTTTTTAGACTGATTGATACTGATTAATTTATAAGTTGATATCTATTGCATTGGGCATAGAAAATACACATCAACACCTATCAAGACTTAAACAAATGGTCCTTTTTGAGAAGCGGGTTTAGGACAATGTCAGGCGTATTGTTACTTGACGGTGATAAACAGTTATAACAGATATAAATCTTTGAAGGACAGTACAAAACGTCTTAATATTTCACATAAATATGTTTTCACTTAATTTGAGAACATTTAAAAGAGGAAACTATTACCCAACAAAAAAATACAAAAAAGGCTAGAGATCGTCGGCAACCAAGGTTAGACCACCATACTAGGAGCCGTAGGAACTTATTTTGCCTCTGCTACTTGCATGGCTCCTCAAAAGGATTTACATCATCACTTCAGCTACTGTCGATGGCAGACACTTTTAACCAGCAAATATAATTAACAAGATTAAAGAGTGGTATGCTTAAATATACTTAGAGTGATTTGGAACTGAAATAGCCTGTCAGAGGGACAATATTTGTACACTTCTTTAACCTATTTCGAAGATATAGCCACCTGCACCTTGCACCTTTGTCTTTCCCACTTCTTGACATACATGTAACACCAATCAGCAACTACTCCCATAAAACAAGCCGTTGTCTGATGTGGGCAGTTTTACAACAGGGAGCTGTTTGATTTTCCAGACAGTAGGGTAGCTAAACAAGAAAAATTAGCGTTACTGATTCTGAGGATGTTTGTGAACCTTATTACAAGGGGAAACGCGCTTACACAAATCATCAGTGCATGCAGTATGAGACTCAACCATTTCAATATTGAATAGGATAACATGTGTGCTATGTCATGTTGAATACGTTTATCAGTTTTGCTGCAAACTTTACTGAATTGTAATGTATTGCAGGTTCACCCCTCTATCTGAAACACCTGAATCTACCGCACCACTTAGGGGAGAAGAGTCACACTGAAAGTTAGGTTTTAAATGAAGAGATCCCATCTATTTACGTTGTGTTTGGTGTACCAATGATTGCAGAAAAGGCAAGAGAAAGGCCATGTTAACTAATTATGCTGGGATAAGAAGCCCAAAAGAAATTTTAAAATTGACTTTCGATTTCTTTTAATCCTATCATTTTCATTCTCTGGGTGATGAAATAGAACATAAAAACCTTGGGAATTCGTTATCATAATATAATAAATGGAAAACTAATTGTAAAATGCCATTTTACACATCGACTGTAACATACACAAGTAATTACAATAAGTTTGCATTTGTTTTTTGGTTCGAGACACATCCACATTGTTTGAAATAAATATTGTGTAAACCAAAAGTTTTTGTGTGTTTTTCTTTTTCTTTTAATTTTAAAAGTGAAATATTGACAATTTACTTAAGGTTGGTTGTGCTATGTAGACACTAGTGTGTGCATTTTGATTAAATGCAACTATGAACAATATTTCAGTTATATAACGATATGTAGAGGATATTATATGAGTGTTCGTGTTATATGACATACGTGTCTAAATTCCGGTGTTTCCCGGGCGTCAAATAAGATTCGAATGACGTCAACAATGCCGTCCGGATGACGGAAACAATAAACTGTTGTTTCGTGACGTGATATGAACCAAGAGCACATATTACTTTTATGTTTGCCCTCTTAGGTAATAAATACGCTTAATGTGGTGGGAAGAACACTCGAAGTGATGCTTGTTTTACACCTCATATGTACACATTCACAAATATACACATGAGCATTAACTAAGCACCACCACCACTCCAGTTCCGAAAAATAATGACAAACCTTGATGTCATCCTGATTGTACACCTTTGAGATTACCTTGGCTGCCAAGTGAGAGCAAGAGACTTTTCAGCGTTGTTCAAATGGACGTTTTTAGGCATTTTAACGCAGAGGAATGCGTACCTATTGCTGGTGTCAGTTTCATTATTTGTGTGGTGGTATGGTAGTGCCAGGCTTTCTGTTTGTCACCTTACTACTCTTTTGTCGTGTTTCTACCAATGAATGACACCAGCCACTTTGTAATGGGCACATGGGAAAAAGTGGGTGGTGGTTGATTAGTGAGTTGATAAAAGATGTTGGTAACATATGTATGTAACAACTTTAATTCTACTGGTACAAAATAGGTATCAAGGGACTGGTCATGTTATCTTCAACCCACAGACTGCATTTATTACTTAGAAGGATACCACTTCTGTGAAATGTATGACAGGAGGGATGACTTCAACGTTCGAGTAGTACACTTTCCCTATGTCGAGCAACATTCCAGTAGCCTTTGGTGTCTACATTGCACAATATTTGAGGTACAAGGTATATCATGTCTAACTCCTGATAATGAAGGCGCTCTTGACAGGCCGGTGTTGACTGCTCCAGGGTATAAGTGGTCGCTAATTGTGAACATTCGATTCTCTTTTAAGTTACTCACGCATGATATACCTTGACCTTTGTCAGAGTGGGTGATGTGTGGGGTGTAGATATTGGGTGTATATATATGTGTGTTTCCTGATATGAAAACCACCAGAAAAGATATATGGTTGAACGGAAACCAGCCTTAAACCAGCAGTAAACTTGACATTTGTAAGTTTCTGGATATACAGGAACGACAGAAACCTAATATTAACTAGAAATAAACTGGTCTGAAAGTGGGTAATAAAATCAAGTGATAATCCGAGCAACGAAAATTCCGTAAACCCACAGCAGCCTGATCGGAAATCCACAGATAACCGGGTAATTTTCCCAAGATCATAGAAACCGCCACCGTGGTCTAGTGGACAGAGAGTCTGCCCGGAGAGCGGAAGGTCCAGGGTTCGATCCATGGCTACATCATAACACTACTCAGTAGTTAAAAGATGTTAACAGATGATACGTGTTGTTACCCTGCCTGGGCTAAAACAAGGACTGTCGGCTCAGAGTCAGTATACTGTGTCTGAGTGGGTATTCATGTTAAACTGCGGCATCGTATGTAAGTCGGCATTAATCCGTACTAGTACAAGCAGCCACATGAACACACACACCTGTATGAGCTTGAATAGTTTGATAGTGCTAGCCAACTGAGATACCATTCATCCCATGAATACCCCACTCAGACCCAGCATACAGAGTCCGTACTTAAACAATAAAGTCTTATCCCAAATATAACATTGGACAAACCAGTAAAAGAACATCAAAAGCAAAACAAAATCGGCCGTGAAGCACGAGAAAGCTGCCTTCTGATTGGCTAATGTCGACTTCTTGTCAGTCATTCCATTGGTCGGTCAAAGTTCGTGCAAAGTTAGTCTGACGTGACCCGTAATGGGGAGTCCTCAGATCTTTGTTTAGCGGTAGCGAGGACTAAGATCTGATTTTAACGAGATTGGTGAAGATCCAAACTGAAAAGGTTTTCAGCAACCCATGTTTGTCAGGCTGGCTGACTTTGTTGATTTGTTGTATGTAGTCGTAACTTAATTGCTCGGATCGATACTCATAATACCAATCACTTGATTGTCTGGTCCAGACTCGATTTTATTACAAATAACAGATTGCGGCCTTAAACAACAAACAAACAAACAATCAAGCTAAGCACGATATGACGACTGACATCATATCTTTTCATAAACACGAATGTTCCAACAAGTATCAAGTTGAAAAAATAAAACAAGCATAAAAACATCAAACAGTTGTTATTAGTGCTGGCATAGCAAATAACCAGGCATTTCAAACATCATTTCCTGCACATATTCACCACAAAATCAAATTGTAGACTAAGTTCGTAATAACCGTAATTCTTTATAAGCTTATACACAATATATATATACAGCATGAGATCGGGACTAAAAAACAGTTCTTTATATCCGTCAGTTGGTTATCAGCGTGTTCGTTATAAACGTAGTTAACTGTATTTATCACCCAAAACAGGAGATAACGTGGTGAAGATACAGGTAGTAAGATACTAAATCCGTACGTCACACGTGTGTCGTACAAGGTTGACCTAGTGTTATTCGTTTTGATTGGATAAACGTGACCTCTGACACACCGAGACTACGTAT
This sequence comes from Haliotis cracherodii, assembly GCF_022045235.1. Lineage (NCBI taxonomy): Eukaryota > Metazoa > Mollusca > Gastropoda > Lepetellida > Haliotidae > Haliotis > Haliotis cracherodii. Next base: position 21,848,093 of record NW_027266268.1, read on the forward strand.
TTCACCTGGAAACATATGGAACAAGTCATGGGACTTCATTTTTTCTTTGATGCGTCAAATTTGGAAATGTCTTCCATAAAACTTTTTGAAAGCTTTACTGGGACCTTGAATGTTGTAACCTTGGTCAAACAACTTTAAAACAAGAGTCGTATGACGTTCTTTGAAATATTCGTAGAAAGAGCATGCTCAAATGTACCTCAAAAGTTCTCAAGTTTAAACACCAAAGGCTTGAGCTGCTGGAGTATTACTCGATATACGGGGAAAGTTGATTATTGGCCTTGTGGAAAGTGTTTTGTCACTTTGAATCTTTATGAAACAGATGAGGCAGTCTCACTGGTCTCCTTGGTTCAAGTGGGTTAATCACTGGAAGGGAATGGCTATTTGATGGTTATTGAACATTCTACCATGAATTTGGAATTTACTCGATTCTGATTGGTCAATCAGAGGCTATTAAATCACAATAAACCCCCTCTGATTGAAACAGCTGGTTTGACGGCCGCATCACCGCGGAAGCTAATACTTACAGAATAGTACTATTTTCAGTCTTTGTCGGTAGGCATATTTGAATAAATATATCTACAATTACAGGTTACAAAATGCACAGATGCGGTTACTACAATATTCAAAGGATGTGTGGCAATACATTTCGTGCAGAATAACACGACATAAATCAACAAAGGGAATGTATTTACGTTTTGGAGACAACAGAGAGCTTGAATTTTGCCGCTTTTCTATATACGACTGTGACGTCATATCTTTTGCGTCACAATGAGGGATATGACGTCATAATGGTGACGCGCGATGTAGAGCGAAAGCCTTGCAAAGCTTGCTTTGTTTTCTTTAGGGATGCCCACCTCATGTTAGCTTACCAAGTTGCCGTGCTTATATGCTTTCAATGCCTGTCATATGTTCGAGTGAAGTATTACGGTGTAAACAAACTGCTTGAGTATATAAAGCACCATATTTTGTTCGGTGATTCCGTAATTCAGATCGATAACCCACTCAAAACACTGAACTCAACCCATGCCGCTTCACTCAGTATATTTGCTAACACCAAAGAGTTCGCATTATATTTAGTCATGGTAGAATGGAGATAAACATACTGTGTTTTCAGTGTAGAGCTAGGTTACCTGTAGATTTAACCCCGTTAAATTTAACATTTGAAACCTCACGCTGCGCGTTCGGTTCCGAATTCAATTTAGCGGGGTTAAATCTACAGGTAACCTAGCTCTACATAAACACAGTATGTTTATCTCCTAAATATCAGATCATCGATGTACCTGAAGCTTTCGTTAAACCTCTTTGCCAGATTAACTTTCTTGGACAAATTCCGATTCATAAAGAAACAGATCAGCAAGAAGGGGGGCATATGGGGATGCCTACTTCTTGGCTAAATGTCTTATCCCGTATTTTACATAAATGTTATCAATGAGGAAGTCCAGCATTTCACATAATGTTTTCTCGACCAACTTCCGATGGCATTTGCTTTCATTTTTGAGAAATTGCCCTGAACCTCTGAAGATAGATATGTTACCATGGATCAAGGAATGGAGTTTTCCTTTAGTTTGTCATGTGGTATATTGGTGTACAACGTTAAAAACTTAAATGTTTCGACAGAATTGAACTTGGTTCTTTTCTGAGATTGCAAAAGGTCAAGCAAATCCTTTGAGTTTTTGGGGAATCCACAAGGTGTTTTTTTTTGTCTATTCATGTTGTAAACATATACAATGTTACGAATAGGATTCCAACAGGTGAATGGTGAATGCATTTGTATATATAATATAGACTTGACTGCGACCTTAATCCCCATTTCAAGTCAACGCACTTTATCTATCTATGGGGTCACATGTAAATTTAAAAGAGTTAGCAAAAGAGAACCATTGAGTCATTGAGTTATGTGCTAATAACCTTCCCAGTCTAACATATTTATATCCAATATATCAGTTAAAGGTTGTTAACACAGACCAAACCCGAAAAATGTGATGACAAAAAAGCCGAAAAATCTCGAAGTATAAATACATGTAAATATATCATTGTAAACACATGGACTGAAAGGACTGAAATCCACATTGTCCTCGAAACTGATTTCACGTGAAACAAATTCTAAGAATTGAGAGAGGGATCGAATATATGTATAATTGAATGGTACTTTCCTAGTTCAAAATCAACCAGCAACAAAAGCATTTTGCAACTGCCTACCTATCATGGAATCCTAGAAGAGACCTTTAGACGTTGTCGCTTTTTGCTAAAGTTGACGTATTATGGTTAGAACGTTTTCTAAAATGTCTTCTTAATTTTTTTAGCTCTCTATGCGCTTTTTATTCAATAATAATTGGAATAGTATTTCAAATACATCACGACCACCACCACCCATACACCCAGGTCACATTGGCGACAAAATGGATCTGGTTGTCAGGTTATAACAATTGACTAAATGGATCGGGTGGTCAGGTCATAACAGGCGACTAAATGGATCAGGTGGTCAGGTCATAACAGGCGACTATATGGATCAGGTGGTCAGGTCATAACAGGCGACTAAATGGATCGGGTGGTCAGGTCATGACAGGTGACTAAACGGATCGTGTGGTCAGGTCACATTGGCGACGAAACACCATACCTGTGCTCGTGGGTTTCACCAAAGTAATAAACATCTAAGACCTGCATCCTCTCGGGCTTTCCTCCCACATCAAGCTGACACGCCATGTAAAATGACGACTTCCCGAAACGGCGCTAAACTAAACTCACTCACACATCAGGATAGACAATGTTTATTTCGGTAAAAACACGTGCAACCATAATACCAGAAATGGTTACCGATTTCTTTCATTAACTATCATCTTTGAGATAATATAAACTAGCCCACATTTGTTCCAGATCGTTAACGTCACACACATTTAATCGTATTTGTTCAAGGTCAAGGTCGTGGGTCAGACACAACTTGCCTTCAGCGTCCGAGTACACGATTGGTCCCGTTGTGTTAACTCCGTACCAGAAGTGCTCAGTGTTAAAACAGTGTTCCTCGTTCATTATTAGATTCATCGTGTTCTTATTAGGTACAATACACCTCCCTTTGTGCCGAAACCTCCCGTGTGAGTCTACAGTAAAATGATTTTCAGGGACAATAACAAAGCTACCACACTTTCTCTTTGTCGGGACGAGAGTGTTATTTTCCACAGTTAAACAATGAGATGTGTTCACGTTGAGAAATTCACCAAAATACACGCTGTTGTTCGCCGGAACCTCTGCTTCAGGGAAGATATGCTCCAGGTACCATGTGAAATTCTTACAATTCAGTTGTCGCCGTAAAGATCGTCGTTCTTCAATTGTAACCATCTCCTGCTGTGAGAACACGGGCAGGAACCCAAGCAAGCCTCTGATAGATCTCTCCACAATGTGTTTATATTCATCCATCCACACATTCGCGACTCGCAACAAGTTCTTGGCAAGAATCACCAGCGCCGGTCCCTCGAAGGAGTACGGAAGAGGTCTGTACAGATGTCCCACTGTCGAGCAAGGGATGGTCTCGACGAGTCCCCCACACATCCAGGTTCGGAACGCCAGCTCAAAGTGTTCCCCGCCCCAGATCTCTAGATTGGGATCGAACCCGCCCATGTGGAAAAAGTGTTCCCTGTTGACAGCTATGGCACAGCCGACGAGTGAAGGGGAGGGGTAGGGCTCACTGTCTGTACTCCGTATCTGTGACAAGTAGGGGGGCGGGGAATACCAGGCAAACCTGAAACAGAGTACACATGATTATTGTTCAACGCCACTCTCAGCAACATTAAAACAATATGACGGAGGTCTGGAAATAGTCGAATCTGGACCAGACAACCCAGTGATTGATATTATGAGGAACGACCTACGCTTTCGGCGTATGATGACACCCTATCTAGCAAGTCCGAGTCTGACCACCCGATCTATTAAGTCACCATTGACGTCCAGTATAGACTGCTGGAGATCTGTTTTAAGCCGGAATCCCCACTCGATACGTTTATGTGTCAGGACAGGTGGGTAATTTCTCGATATGGCCAGTGCCGTAGCCAGCGGGGGGTAGGGAGGGCAGTTGCCCCCCTAGATTTTTTATAGAAAGCAGTTATATTTCAATCAAGTTGGGGACAAGTGATACTTGTACAAATATTTGACCGAGCGCCAGACAGGGTTACAACAAGTACCATCTTTTAACGTCTTTAGGTAAGACGCGGCCGGTATCGAACTCCGGATCTTCCGCTCTCCGAGCAGACGCATTGAGACTGGACTATCACTCACTTATGCCAACCATAACCGTGGGTTTCAACAAAGATTTATAAATCTAAGACTGCATCGTTTGTGGATTTCCTCCCACATTAAACAGAAAATGAACTGAAATGTTGTTCATAACGGTGTTAAAAACAGCTCACTCACTCACTCAGAGACCCGTGAAGATCCGGGGTAGATTTGGTCTTCAGCAACCCATGCTTCCCGTAAATGGCGACTATGCTTGTCGTAAGAGGCGACTAACGGGATCGGATGGTCAGGCTCGCTGACTTGGTTAATGCATGTCATCGTATCCCAATTGCGTGGATCGATGCTCGTCATGTCAATCACTGGATTGTCTGGTCCAGACTCGATTATTTACAGACCACCGCCATACAGCTGGGATATTGCTGTGTGCGGCGTTAAACAACAAACAAACAAACAAACAAAACTCACTCAGAACTATCTCTCTTACCTCAGATCCCAGCCGAACCCCGCTCTCATCTGCCGCTGCGTTATCCCGGCCTCCACACGCTCGAGCGTTGGCACCAGGGGCTGCAAAACTTTATTGGGAAAACTCCTGAGTCTATCAACCAATGGCTCCAGCCAGCCAGGAGAACACCGCATGTGCGCATCCAGAAACACAATTATCTCCCCTTTAGCTAACTTGGCACCCGCCAACCTTGACCTTACTACACCCTCACGTTGTGAATTTTTTAAGACTGTTATTCGTGAATCTAATATTTTTAAGTATTTATTCAAATGGGGATATGTCAGAAAACTGAAGTCATCGACAAGTATTATTTCTGTCAAAAGTTGGCTAGGGGAGTTTTTAATCATGAGGTGTATGTGACGTAAGAGCATCGTCAAAGCCTCGTTGTGAAACACAATGACGACAGAAACGTTAGGCATGCCCGCCATGCTATAATGCACCTGCTTACACCAACTGGTCCTTGCATCGGGAATATTTTCGTCTATAGGGTTGCGGTCAAACTGGCTCACGTTAAAGCCAAAGGAAATATTACTTGGAACCTGGTATTCTTTCTGCATCAGGCGTAGTAGTTTCGTGAGAGTGGCGGTCTTGGTTGCCTTGGTTGTGAAAGTCGAACTGTGGAAAGTAAACAAATAACAATATCATAATAAGACACTTTGCTAAATATACATTTGGGTTTGGGGTCAAGGGTGGCCCAGGCGTGCCAGAAACTTTGGATTGTGAGTTCGAATCCCAGATACGCCTTGATGATGTTTCTAGGTTTGTCAGCACCATAACCGTGCTCGTGGCTTTCACCAAAGTAGTAAACGTCTGAGACATGCATCACTTCAGGATTTCATCCAATACACGCCGTGATATTACTGAATTACTGTATAAGAGCTGTTAATTGTGAGAATGTTTGTTGTGAAAATCACATCGGAAGTCGTTAACGCGGGCGGTAATTAACGTGCCACGTGAAATTGTCCGGAATAATAAGTGTCTGGACTGACAAATGACTGGAATTTTTTTTTTCCTTCAGATATTAACAGGAGTTACCAACAATGTCGTCCGAAGTGGTAAACGTCTAACACCTGCCTCCCTTTCCTCCCACATCAAGCTGCAATGCCGTGATGTAACTGAAATACTTCTCAGAATGGCGTCACTCCAAAGTCACTCACTCCAGCCACAATGTTACAACAACATGCATTCCTGATTTCAGTGTCACCGTTTGGTGAGTCGCTGGGTGGGATATATTTTGTAACGAGTACAGAAGCTCATTTTGCAAACACACAAAATACACCAACAAAATGTCATCTCGAGATTATTCTGTAAAAACTTATGAGTGAGTGAGTAAGTATGGTTTTACGCCGCTTTTAGCAATATTCCAGCAATATCACGGCGGGGGACACCAGAAATGGGCTTCACACATTGTACCCATGTCGGGAATCGAACCCGGGTCTTCGGCGTGACGAGCGAACGCTTTAACCACCAGGCTACCCGACCGCCCCGTAAACTTATGAACAATATTTAGGTATTAACATTAGTTTAACCCTAGAAGCAGTGAAATACGGCGCCATCTGTAGACATTCGGATATACACTTCGATTTAAATTACATGTTTATCATGTTACATCATACAATGTCTCCCCAAAGCGTCTTAAGGCAGTGTTTGAAAATTCTGATTATTAGTTCTATGTAAATCAACAATGAAAGTCATCTCTTATATGTAACTGTTGAGAAGAATGTCTCAACAAGTACAGCTACAAGGTGACAAACAGCACACTGGAATCGTAAAATGAGTATCGGTATAATAAATTGTAATTCTCTCGCCTTCTCTGTATGTGTGGAATGTCCTTGGGAACAGGAATCGGTTGGACAAAATGGCGTCTGTGCATGAATTGCTACAATGTCCTAGAGCTCACAAATCCACTGTTGTGCCCTGGGTCCATTTGCAGAAAGCAATCTTAGAGCTCAGACTCTATGTAAAAGAATGGGCGTTAGGGTGGCTTTGTGTGAGCGGGCCCTGTTTGCCTGCGTGACAACCCCAATTACTTAGAACATGTGCTGACTCGGCAGGTTTTTGTTTTGTGGCATGGACGTTGCTGACTGTACAATATACCTATTTGCGCCAGACAGATACGGGTGGCCCAGAACTTTATGCAGCTACGTTCCCTTGGGCCTGCCGACATCCAATGATCATGGGTTCGTATCAAAGATTCTCTAATATTGTGATTCGTGGTTTGTCAGCACCATAGCCGTGCTGGTGTATTTCACCAAAGTAGCAAACGTATGTTACATTACCGTGCTATCAATGAAATAATAATCACTTACTCACTCACTAATTGACACACAGAGAAGCTCTGAACACTTTGCTTGAAGTCACATACCTGTGAAACGAGTTATTCCCCTTGTTTTTCTCATACTTCAATCCAGTGCTCAGGTAACGTGGTTCAGTTTCTGATTTCGGTGGTATGAAACGTCTTTGAACCGCCTCCTTCTGGTGAACCGAAATAGTTCGATCCCCTAAACGCTCACTAAAACTGGTGAAGCTGACATTATACCCCAGCATATATACAGACCATAGCGAAATGCATATCAAAACAACCATATGTGGCTTACACGTTGCCATTGTTAACTTGATTTTTTAACTAGAAATCAGAAATTGGTTCTTATGTGTTTCATGATAGAGCTCTGTGAAGACTTCTTATGTCGGACACCATGTTCGTGAATCAGAGGTAAATGAAGGTCGTTGTTGTTTAATGCGATAAGGGGGACACGCCTGTGCAATAATAAGGGAGATAACCCAAGGCTCCCACACCTGCCGCCAGCAGTCAACCATCTGTCTGAGATGTAACGGAGATGGTGTTTTATTTATTTTCTCACAAGATCGGCATATTGCGACCAGCTGTAGATTGTGGCCACCTGTTCTTATTACCGACACCTACCCATTGAATTCATCGATTTCTTTCGACATTCTTCTCGAAACCTTTAACATTCTTGCATCTGGTTTCTGGCCGTTTACAAATGGCACACTACTCCCGAATTTTGCTCATTGTTATATGTCTTGTAGCCTGGACTATTTTTAAAACAGGGTTAGATATTTCCACTGTTTATTCACCCAAATCCTTCCACAATAATGTACAAAAAACGACCAGCGGAGAAAATAGCCACACGTCATACACTGATGAGGGAGGCGAAAGAGAACATCGGAGAGACGAACAGAACGGAGCTGCCAGGGCTCAGGTAACCATTTACTCACTATCGTATGTGTCTCTCGACCCGTGAAGATCCGGGGTAGAATAGTTCTTCAGCAACCCATGCTTGTCGTACGAGGCGACTAACGGGATCGGATGCTCAAGCTCGCTGACTTGGTTGATGCATGTCATCGATCCCAATTGCGTGGAACTACATATATCATTCAAAATTGGAATAATTATTAGCTCTTATTTCAATTTCTTTGTACACATTATACATAGTTTCTGAAATGACAGACCGAGCAAAACATCCTTTTTCGTCCGGGGGTATTCAAACTGGAGAGTACATTTTTTGTTCTAACGTTTTTGACATTTGCGGAACATGCAGGCGACAGAACACGTCCATAGCAAGTCTAACATCAGACGGCGGTCCGCTCAGGAGATGGCAAATATCACGTTAGCAAAAGATACCCGGATGAAACAGGAGATGACTAAGTACATCTCAAGAACTGAAGCTGAGAGACAGATCAAAGAGCTGGAAGCTGAGCTCAACAGGTACGTCATTATTAAAGGAATATTCTAATATCACAAAGTCGTTTAACGACACAAGACAACAAGGGAGACATCCCTGACACTTCCTACTCGCGACTTTAACTAATGAACCTTTTTTTCTAACAGCTTTTGGTTGTCAAAATCAAGTTTGTGCAAGGGAAAAACTGTAAATCGCCAGTTTCCGCATGGTTCTAAATGATTGCTTAGAGGTTCAGCGGTGGACGGATTTGTTTTAATATGACGTCATTGGCACATAAAAATACATATATGACTCTATGAACGGTAGATGAGGATGTGTGACTGTAACATCTAATACGAGGGGTAAAGATGTAAAGCAGAGCATGCGAAATACATACATACATACATACATACATACATACATACATTCTTACATACATACATACATACATACATACATACATACATACATACATACATACATACATACATACATTCTTAAATACATACATACATACATTCTTACATACATACATACATACATACATACATACATACATACATACATACATACATACATACATACATACAAACATACATACATACATACATACATACATTCTTAAATACAAACATACATGTGTACATACATACATACATACATACATACATACATACATACATACATACATACATACATGTGTACATACATACATACATACATACATACATACATACATACATACATACATACATAACCGTCAAAAGAAACACGAACATCAGAAACATTAGTAAAATAAGTACATTACGAAGAGATGTTTCCGATTTGAACCATTAAATGATGAACCAACAATCAGCCAAATGTTTCAGTGAGAGTCTTTATTCTCACCACGATATGCTGTTTGACATAGAAGATGTTTATCTCTGTGTGTATATAATATCTCATTATATTATTATCATTAAATCATTATTATTTAACAACGTATTATGACAATGTATGTGTGTGTGTTTTTGAAGGTTGTTCAGCCGTGAGGCCCAGAGCTATGACGAAGACAAGAACATCACACTAAGTCAGATGCTCGCCCACGTGAAACAGAATCACCAACCACCAACTGATCATGACTTCGGCTTTGATGTAACGTCTAGTGACCACACGCCAGTTAATCGGACTTTACCAGACCTCCGTCACGATAAATGCAAACAAGCGAAATTTGATCTAACTTCCCTTCCAACGGTGACGGTAATTACGCCATTTCACAACGAGGCCGTAACGATGCTGTTACGTCACATACACGCTCTGGTTAATAACTCACCACCTCAACTGCTCAAAGAAATCATTCTCGTAGACGATGTCAGCAGTTTGGAAAATCTCGGCGAAGATTTAGAAACATATGTACGTGTGCTCGATAAAAGAATAAAATTAATTCGCAATAAGGAAAGACAGGGCGTGTCAAGGTCAAGGATGGCGGGAGCTGACGCGTCTACGTCGGAAGTGCTGGTATTTCTAGACTCGCACATGGAATGCACTACTGGGTGGCTAGAACCGTTGGTTGCAAGGCTTGTCAGCCAATCAAATCTGGTGGTACAACCACTGTTGCCTAATATCTTTACTTTGGAAAACTCATATGTCGAAGAGAACATGAGGGGAGCTTTTGACTGGGACTTAAGGTAAAAGACAATTTACTTCCATAGTAGTTTTTTTTTGGTTTGATTTGTTGTTTAACGCCACACTCAGCAATATTCCAGCTATATGACGGCGGTCTGTAAATGATCGAGTCTGGACCAGAGAATCCAGTGAGTAATATCATGAGCATCGATCCACGCAATTGGGATCGATGACATGCATCAACTCCATTGTAGGAGGTCTATGATAGAAGTGTGTATGTGAGTGAGTGAATTAATGCTTTTGAAACACAATGCTAGACATGTTTAGGCCTCTAAACGCCACAACATTATTGGACAAGTAACGTGCTCAGGTTTGTGTTTAGACCCGCGAAGATCCGGGTTAGCACTGGTCTTCATCAACCCATGCTTGTCGTGAGAGGCGACGAACGTGATAGGTTGGTCAGGCTCGGTGACTTGGTTGATGCATGTCAACGAATCCCAATTGCGTGGATCGATGCTCAAGATATCGATCACCGAATTGTCTGGTCCAGACTCGATTATTTACAGACCGCCGTCTAATAGCTGGAATATTGCTGATTTCGTTTGGCGTTTGAGGTTCAGGGGGGCGTTAGGGAACAATGTCAAAAGATCAAAATCGTCCTACATATCATTCGTCACCACTCGGCTCTTTCCGTAACCTGCAAAAAGACTCGTCCTCTCGGTGAAAATACGACAGACCAATCCGAATACGCGTATGCCTCAGGTAATTCAAAGAATCCCTCGGGAATAATTTTCGATTTGACTTATGTCTTGCATCTAAAAATATACCCTAGATATAATTCAATGTGATCATACTGTATAAAATACCATAAGTCCAATGTGTTAATAGTATATGGACGATATATGACATGGAGGTAATGAATCGTTACGCAACGAGCTGATAATTCTTTTAACTATGTCCGTTTGCGCTTCGACGGAACCCAGTCGCAAAAATGGCCACGAAAGGGGCACGAGTCGCTATTCAGCTTGTCTTCGCATGTACAGCATATATGTAACAAATGGCCGAGACTAAAACATAAGTTCGTTATTTCGGTCAGTTCGTTATAAGTGTGTTCGTTATAAACGTAGTTTACTGTAATTAAAACCGTGAGTCTAAATAAGGTTGGAATATCAGATGTTCGGCCCCTAAGTACCTGCCGCTGTGTGCAACATGTAAAAGAAACTACTAACTAGTTTTAGTGTATCTATAAGCGATGCGTCCTTAACTGGAAGTATTTTGTATGTTATGATGTTAATGTTATGTATCTACTTTACAGTTATGCCTGGTCTCCCACACCGACGTACATGAAACTACCCGCCGAGGCGCCTTACCCAACCCCCGCTCTCACCGGCTGTGCTATCGCGGTGACAAAACAGTACTTTTATCATCTCGGGGGGTTCGACCCCGCGTTTGAGATCTGGGGAGGGGAACACTTTGAACTGGCGTTCAGGACGTGGATGTGCGGCGGGCGTCTTGAAGTTGTCCCTTGTTCTAAGGTCGGACACTTGTACAAACTTCTCACACACGACTTTCTGGGAGACGGTAAAATCATACGGGCCAAGAACAACTTACGAGTTGCTGAAATATGGATGGACGAATATAAGGAATTCACATATGCTTCTTACAGATCAAAACTTAAATTACCGACCTTTTCTGAAAAAGAATTGAAATCTATCGAGGCCAGGAGGGAGCTCAGACGGAAGCTGAAATGTGGTAGCTTTAAACACTATCTAGAAATGTTCCCGGAGCTTATAGTACCGCCGAAAGATAGTTTATATTTCGGTGCAGTGAAGAATACCAAAACCTCCCACTGCTTAGTGGTACAGCCCAATGGCTACGTTGGAGTAGGGGACAAGGAGTGTGATGGTTGGAGAATACTCCCCGAGGAACAGTTCATTATTGATAGAGAGGGGAGGTTGATGCTTGGGGAACTGTGCGTGGGTGTGGATGGAAATACGACGTTGTTGAGAGCTAATAAAAATAACTGTGATAATTCAAAATGGAAGTGGACGTTGAATTCTCACAAAGGACTGGACACAGGGTTGCTTGAAATCACCGGTCCTGCTGGCCGTTACTGTGTGGAGCATGACCAAGGTGACACCCAGGGGAAAGGTGTGGTTAAATTGGCATCTTGTAACACAACTTCTATTCAGGTGTGGTCATTTGCTCATAAATTTGATTTTGGCGTCAGTCGTTAAGGACTGTCACTCAATACATTTGTATAAAGTGAAACCCCGCCAGTCCGGACCCCTTTAATATGGAAACCCCACCTTCCTGGGGATGATTGTTCAGAACTTGTACATATACACAAAAGGATGATACTCAATAACCAGGGCGGCGGGGTAGCCTAGTGGTTAAAGCGTTCGCTCGTCAAGGCCAGAGTTCGGATCCCCACATGGGTACAACGTGTGAAGTCCATTTCTGGTGTCCCCGCCGTATATTGCTGGAATATTGCTAAAAGCGGCGTAAAACCATAATCACTCTCAATAACCATCTTTCTTTAAACTTTTATCTCGGTTATCGGGAGGAGTTGGAGCGGTACAGTCTGTAGTAACGAGGTTTCGCTGTATACAGAACCGTGTGTTGTTCGTGAAAACCCAATGGCTTGTGAATATTGATCTGCAAACTGATTGTGCTCTGTAGCTGTTGTTGTAACATCATGGCATAACATACATCTTTGTGTAAATAAAATCATTCATTGTAATTTCAAATATAAAGTGTTTTAATTTTTGAATATTCGGTGTCACCCAATTCCCAAATCACACGTAATTTGATCCCAGTTACGGTTGGGAAATAATGAAGGTAGGTGGCAAAGACCGATATATGCGTGAGACACTGTCCTTTATGTCATCGAGATGTAGAGGACGAATATCATTTTCTACTTGTATGTGCTACTTTTGATGCTATTGGAAGTAAATATCTACAAAAGACATGTATAACTAATGTAAATATGCATACATTTAAAACGATAATTGCCACAAACGATACAGAACATATAAACTTACTAAGCCTGTTAATTTATCATGCGCATGAAAGAAGAAAGTATTTGTTAAATGTTTAAAATGATGTATATTGACTCTACTATACTTGTAAACTGTTATTTATATATTATATCTATATATTATATTTATATAATACTGAGTGAGTATTTGACTGACTGACTGACAGAATGACTGACTGACTGACTGACTTAATTACACTGGACATTTTCAATATTTTCAACACAAATTTATTGCATCCTAAACGGCCTTGATATTTGGAAAACTATTTATTTCTTGATTATTTCAGCTTCAGAGAAAGGGCGAAATTCTACCAAAACAGTTTCCATCAAACCCAACAGGCGTCCATAGATGTTTCACGATATATGTTAACGAAAAGAAAATATCATATTGCCCACAGTAATGACGTTATTGTATTCGCGGAACTGTTTGAATCAGAAAGTTATTACACGTATAGGTTACTGGGAAACCGTGTTTTAATCGGGGTATTTCGTGCGTGAGCAAAATGCACGAATCTCGAGGCATTTTATCGATGATAAAATTCAACGAGCAATCATTATACCTACTAAACATCTGTTCCTTCGTTTCTGAACAAGGTGTGACAATATCTAAAACAGAGCGACGACACTCTCACTCTCAGTCCTCTCCTGGTCCAAGGAACTGCAGTCACTCGTACAGATTTAGCCAATTTGGTAATACGAATTGAAGAAATAGGAACCTGGCAAAGTTGCTTGGGATTTCGGTTCTTGGACTGTTTGGTTTGACTCTTTTTAGTGTCATTTGTGACATGTCATTTGCAAAAAGGTCTTTTTTTCAGAGCCCCCTCGTGTTGGAACAGGTCTCCAGAAGTCAATGCTTGTCGTAGGGGCAACTTCATGTATCGGGGGTCAGGCTCGCTAACTTGGTTGACAGTGTGTCATCATACCTAGACGGCGTGAGATGAGATGCTGCTCATAATATCAATCACTGATATCATTGAAGTCCAAATTTGCAAAAGAAAGTACACACTTGAAAAAATGTATTTGACAAAATCAAAACGTTACAAGGCCGAAACACAACTATGATACCCGTATCAAAGACATCGCCATCGAATAGATCTGTCAAATTTCTTGTCTGATACATTTTTAGCCACCATCAAATGTGGGTGTATACTTTCTGTGCCCCGGCAGCACATTTCCGTCACTATAATGTTGAATCACTAGCTGGAAGAAGTTAAATAAAATGTTTTTAGATATGTTTCTTCTGATTAACGAGTGACATGTAATTGCATTCACAACTCGAATACATCAAAAGGCAGTTCAGTACATTGTTCTACGCCTGACTGGGTTTGTTGTTTTAAGAAATGTTGGGAAACCGGGGGCACCCCATTGCAACATCATACACGATCAAGTGTTTGAAAGGCATTTAGAAGTGATACACAAAGGAAGAGAATGTATGGATGTCAACTTCTTTATTATAAGGAACACAACGTTTCGGAGTTTATACTTACTCCTTCATCAGGTGAATGAATGCTATGAGGCAGTAGACATATATATGTACATGTAAGAACAACAAAAGTAATAAGATAACAAAAGGTGGAAACTAAACAAGCGAAGCCAACAGGTAATTGGCGCTGATAAGTGATTAACAATAGACTATGGAAGCCAACACTTTACAGTAATTAGCGGTGGTAGTTATGGATAAATGGAAGCCAGGACTTAATTTATACACGATGGTATGATAACCGAACTTACTTACTTACTTTGGAGATTTAACGTGCGCATTCCGACTGATGCGTATTTCGCACACGGGCCCGGCCAGGCCATTTAATGTGTTTCCGAAAGGGGCGAGGGTGGTCTGTGCAACCCAAGAGGGGGCTTTAGGGGTTGCTTATATAGAATTTGGGAATTTTGAGTTTTGGAATAGATGCCGATGGGGTTGGGGAGGAGAACTAAGGGAGCTGGGTAACCGAACTTTATCGGATTTGTTATTTATGTTTCCAGTCAAACTGATAAGTAAATCTCCAGAGCTGCGATCTGTTCTTTTTGTCACACAGCTGTAGTTCAACCCGTCCGATATTTCCTGCGGTAGGTGGCGCTGTTACAGCATGCGCGAGACACAACCGCCCTCTACTTCCTGTATGCACGATTCTTCCATAATTATCAAGATCCATAGTCCAAGACGAATTATTTTTTACTGCGTGACAATTTGCGTCACTGAGTTTTAATACCTGCGTGTGGTCATCTTTATAAACACATTTATTGTCATGCACAAATCTACCAAATCTGTCAATTGTAAAATATATTCCTGGTAAACTAACACCTTTTGGTAGTTGCATTTTCGTCAAACCAAGTGCATTTTCATCTGTCACGGCTAGAGCATATGATGTATTGGCATTCATTACCTCCCCGAAATACAGCGCGTCAGTAGACGGTATCCCAGCCTCGGGCATCACGTGTCTAAGGAACCAGTCAAAAGATTTACAGTTCAGAGTCTTTCGAATCTGCCTCCGCTCTTCGATTCTGTCATTGCTGTGAAAACTGGGCATTCGGAACATCTTCTGACAGCATCCTCTTATGGCCGAGAACACGATGTCCTTATAGTCATCCATCCATATTTCGGCAACACGGAAAATATTTTTGGTTATAATTTCACGTGCTGCATTATTATTTACATAAGGAGGACTCCGAAATAAGTGACCCACTTTCGAACATGGAACTATTTCAACTCGACCTCCGCACATCCACGTGCGGAAGGATAATTCGAAGTGTTCACCGCCCCATAGTTCCAGATGAGGATCAAATTCGCCATTTTCGAAAAAGTAGTCCCTCCTCATAGCAATGGCACATCCGACTAAGCCTGGCGTAGGCATAGGCACATCGGCAGTAGGGTAAGCTTGTTGTAGATAGGAAGGGAGGAAAAACATGGACATTCTGAAAAATAGTTATTAAAAGAATATGTATTTCAAAGACATCAATAATTACACTCCAACACCCCCACCCGCCACCCCTTTTATGTCTTATGGTTTCTTTGATTGAGCACCCCACACAAAATCAATTCTTTACATTTGGCATTGATTTATGTAAATATATAACGTCAACATCTCGATTGTCTGTCGGAACAGATTCCATTGGCAAAATAGCGGCGAAAAATATATGAATGGATCACTGAAAATCAGTGATGACACCAGGTGTTCTCGACAAGGGTATTGCTCTGTCGGTAGCAGGGGCGGTCGGGTAGCCAAGTGGTTACAGCGTTCGCTGGTCACGCCGAAGACCCGGGTTCGATTCCCGACATGGGTACAATGTGTGAAGCCCATTTCTGGTGTCCCCCGCCTTGATATTGCTGGAATATTGCTAAAAGCGGCGTAAAACTATACTCACTCACTCACTCACTTACTCAAGCCATGCTTGTTGTGAGAGGCGACTAACTGGATCGGGTGGTAAGGCTCGCTAACTTGGTTGATGTATGTCATCGTGTACCCATTGGGTAGATCGGTGCTCATGATGTCAATCACCGATTTGACTCGTCCGGATTCGATTATTTCCAGACCGCCGTCATACAGCTGGAATATTGCTGAGTGCGGTGTTGAACAACAAACAATCAAACAAATCCAAATCTTACCAATCAAAATACAATCTGTCACTTTTGTTAAGTTAGATAAATGAAAGCGTTATGAAACTATTTCAAAATAATCGAGTCTGGACCAGACAACCCCGTGATTGACATCATGAGCATCGATCCACGAAATTGAGATCGATGACATGCATCAACAAAGGCAGCGAGCCTGACCACCCGATCCCGTTAGTCTCCTTGTACGACAAGCATAGTCGCCTTTTACGGCAAGCATGGGTTGTTGAAGACCTATTCTACCCCGGATCTTATTGTTATCCGGTCTGGCGTTCGCCATTAAGAGGCTAATGAGAATCTGTCGACTCGGAGTCAGTATACTGCGGTATGGTATCTCAGTGGGCTAGCATTATAAAATCGGTATTAGTCCGGAGTAGTCAAAGCAGCCAAACACACGTGCATGCACGTCGCTATACAAGTGTAACAATCTTGAACACGACGTTAAACAGAATTTCACCTTACCACCTCACCTCTGAATTACCCTCGTACCTTATCATAAAGCAGTGGTGTTGATTCTCTTTTACGTGTAGTTGATTGCATATCATTTTATTTTATGATTCTTTATTTACAAAATGATATGAAAAGGTAGTTCATTGTCTCCTACCTCATATCCCATCCAAATCCGCTCCGCAGCACTGGTTCCGGCTTTCCTCTCTCCATGCCGGAAATGGTGATCACGTGGGGCTGCACCACTAGTTTTGATTGGCTGGCAAGCCTGTCCAGCAGAGGCTCCAACCAACCAACGTTAAACTCCATATGCGCGTCCAGAAATATGATAACTTCCTCCTTTGCCGCCTTAGCACCAATAATTCGAGTTCTAACCAACCCCTCCCTGCGTGTATTCCGAAGAACTTTGATTCTAGGATCAAGAATCTTAAAATATTCCTCCAGGTCAGATCCGAGAAATGGTAACGTACTATTGTCATCTACCAATAGAATCTCTCGTAGGAGGTCACGTGGTGAGTGACGTATCAGTGAGTGAACATGACGTAACAATACAGTGAGGTCTTCATTAAAGAACGGCGATACTACAGATACTCTTGGTAGGGTTGATATGTTGTAAATTATTCCCCTGCATTGTTCCGACCTAACATCTGGCATGTCTCTCGTTAAAGGTACAGTGCGGCTGTGACTTGTGTTAAAGTTAAATCGTTGATTATCTGGAGGTGGATGTTGATTTAGCATGTGGTGATACATCTCAGTCAACTGCCTGTTGTTGTCTTTGGTCACTTCTCCAGAAACATCCCTGGGGAGAGACGTAATATTATCAGTTCGGGCTATTTTGGTACACAGAGTGGACTCGTTGAAAATATATTGATTTCAGAAAATATGGCAAGCAATATTTGTCATTGAATTTGTACTAGATAAATGGCGAAAACATAATGGGTGAAAGTCATGATATGTTGATGACAAACAGGGCAGAACCTACAATTAGCGGATCCTTCCACATCTAAGGGACGCGACTATACACAACAAACAACGGAGACGTTACACTTTGGGGGTCATACATAGAACGGAGTAACCTATCAAAAATAGAATAACACGTTTCACCAAGTCTTTAAATGACATTTAGAAGTGATACACACAAGGAAAAGAATTTATGGATGTCTACTTCTTTGTTATTCTTCTTTATCATTGCTATTCCAATTGGTATTAGCTATCAGTGCCAATTACCCCATGTCTCCCATTTGCTAGACGCTAGTTAACTTTTAAGTGTTGGCTTCCATTTGTCCATTGCTTATCCCCTATATCTTCCCGAGGCAAGAGAGATAACTGACTTTAAAAGTCCAGTTTCCACCCTTGCCGAACTAGGCTCGATCGTAGCGCCACCAGTGGCTGTTACGAGTTATGTCCATTCTGTGCCTCCTCTATGGGCGAATCAGATTCCACCTCTCGTATCACTTGCATTTGCTTTCGACAAAATGGCGGCGCCCAGTCAAGACGATCTGATCGACAATCAAGATCTATATTGTGATCAAACGGGTCTTACAACGCGAAGTGCATCCAATCATGTTAGCATCTGGATTAAAAACTTGAAAAGATTTGGAAAATATCTGTTGACAACGAGTTGGCGTTGCACATGCTGTGCAAATCCTGCAATCGACCGAACTCTGCATGCCAGTTGACGAACCAAATTTCGATTTCGGTGCGCGATTTTGATTGGACTATGCATAGACTCGTTAGTCCAGCCAAAATCTAACTCAATAATACCAGCCTAGTTCAGCAAGGGCGGAAACTAGACTTTTATAGTCAGATAACGCCCTTGCCTAGGGAAGATGATCACCTATCAGAGACAATTAACTTTTAGCGTCCCTTATTAAGTTTCTACCTTTGTTATCTTATTTATTGTGTTGTTCATATATCTGTTCTCTGCTCACAGCATTTATCAACCTGATGAAGGAATAGCTATATACTGCGAAACGTTGTGTTTATCAAAATAAAGAAGTTACCATTCATGAATTCTCTTCCTAATACGCGTCATCGAGTCCGGTAGTGCCATGATGGTGTGGGCCGTTGCTCATGATTTCAGTCATTGGTTTTACAGGTTCAGACTCTGTTATGTACAGGCAACCGTGATATAGCATGACTATTTTGACTCCAGCGATAAACATCATAACCCCAATCACTATACAGAATTGATGAATCTCAGATATAACAAATGAAGGTATATGGCTCCTCTGAAATCACAGACTTCGAAACACATAGAAGCAACACAAAATGAGATCTCCAAACCACATTCACTCACCTTCCTTGTTGAAACTTGCGACGGTCCACCATTTGCACACCATGAGTATTGCTGTTTGGTGTACGTTTCAAAAATATCTGCACTGGATCTATTGCTTTATCGGTAGTAAGGAAGACGTATTTTCCCTGTTCCCAAAGAAACAAAAGAACAAGAATCAGCAGTAACCTCTGCAGAAGGGAACTACGTCGACACAGTTTCGACATGATGGCGATGGCAGTCGGTGTATGAGGGTAAATAAAAATACAATATTTTTCTGAATACACAAGGCACATGTTCATGTATTTTCAAACTATGATAAGTATTGGGAATAGAAGCAGTCCATACACAGCTGTTGGTCCAGCAAGAGACCCTATCAGATATATTCCATCACACGATACTAGTTACCAACAGCTGTTCACATTCACTGCATCGCTTCAGGCGAGACATCGGTTACTTAATGTATATGGATGAAGGGCGACAGTATGCGTCTTTAATTTACACCTCAGTTAAGATAAAATCCTTTAATATGCCGACAAAGTTCAAAATTGATGACACCGCCATAGATTGTTCAAAAGCTGTTGAGAAAGCCATATCTAATATTTCAATATCAGTTACTAGTAATTGGCTTTTGCGAGGTAAATGATCATAGACTTCAAAGTAGCAATATGAGGTGAGGTGAAATGGGGTTTAACGTCGCGTCCAAGATTATTGCACTTATATAGCGACGTGCATGCACGTGTGTGTGTATGTGTGTGGCTGCTTGTACTAGTCCGGACTGATGCCGATTTATAGTGCTAGCACACTGAGATATCATGCCGCAGTTTAACATGAATACCCCACTCAGACACGGTATACTGATTCCGAGCCGACCAGTCCTTGTTTTAGCCCCTTAATGCAGAGCGCCAGACAGGGTAACAACAAGTACCATCTTTTAACGTCTTTTGGCATGACGCGGCTGAAGATCGAACCCCGGACCTTCCGCTCTCCGGGCGCACGCTCTACCATTAGACCACGGAGGCGGTCCAAAGTAGCAATGAACAAGAAAACAGCGTGATCTCTAGTCCCTACCGTGGGGCACATTAGAAATTGAGGTATTTACCTCAATGCTGATTTTCTAAAATCATGCAACGCAAACAGAATGTACTAAATCTAACGTATGAAGAAAGGGAAGATAACATAGAAACACAAAACAATAACATAAGCAAAAAATAATTGTATTTGAGTTTAAGTTCGGTTTGTTCCCAAGGAAATACAAAATTTCAAAAATACCGAAACATGAAAAGGGGGCAGTTCAGCATGTGTTTGATAAATATACAAAGTTTTGTCATAAGATATTAAACGGTTTCCGAGTTATGCTCCGAAGTCATAAGTCGATTTTGTTTGCCATGGAAACAACAAAATCATTTTTTGGGAAAAACCAAAACACCAAAAGGCTCCACTTCACCATGTGTTTGATACATGTACAAAGTTTCGTAATGAGATATTAAACAATTTCCTATTCATGCCCTGTAAACCAAACGTGACGGACGGACACACGGACAGCATCCATTCCTATATCCCCCTCCCACTTTGAGCCAATTTGAAACAGATACCATACTAAACAGCTCCTCTTCATATAAGTATATACTAAACGATCTAATTCTTAACTGTACCCCTTCTTATAAGTATATACTAAACGATCTGATACTTAACTGTACCCATTCATATAAGTTTATACTAAACGATCTGATACTTAACTGTACCCATTCATATGAGTATATACTAAACGATCAGATACTTAACTGTACCCCTTCTTATAAGTATATACTAAACGATCTGATACTTAACTGTACCCATTCATATAAGTTTATACTAAACGATCTGATACTTAACTGTACCCATTCATATAAGTTTATACTATACGATCTGATACTTAACTGTACCCATTCATATAAGTATATACTAAACGATCAGATACTTAACTGTACCCCTTCTTATAAGTATATACTAAACGATCAGATACTTAACTGTACCCCTTCTTATAAGTATATACTAAACGATCTGATACTTAACAGTACCCTTTCATATAAGTATATGCTAAACGATCTGATCATGTGTGATACACGTGTCTACCATAAAACCTTTCTTTGAAAACCTTCCAAAGCCTTGAAGGCTGTACATAAAAACGACACACTTCATTTCAATAATCATAAAACAAATCTCTGCTTAACGTCGGTTTTACGATTCCGACTATATCATAAGCATATGTTTATGAATCAGGTGTTCGCGAAAAGGTGAGCGTATCCTATCGCGCGGATGATACCCATCACAAACACGTCAAGTCAATTGTTCACCTAAAAGAATATACAGGAATATATTATGGCACAAGACAAAATTAGGGAATTGCAGCGGACATACCACACATACAGGCATTATTCGCAGATTTTTAGCTCATCCATTTTTCCAGGATGCCATTCCTCTGACTGAAAGTCAAGTGAGCTTTTGTGGGGTTGTGTCGTCATCGTTCATAAACAACTTGACCACTCGAGGAGAACTTACACATGCTTATTCCATTACCGAAGATGCCATTATTCGGCCATCTCTGTATTACAACAGTGTGGGATACATGTGTAGTTATTTGCTTGTTTGTCTATTTACTGCTTTAGGGCTCAGTCACACATTAAGGATTTTTACTGCAGTCCTTGATAGGACCATTCCCGATTAAAATTTGTCAAAAGTCTGATCAAGATCCTGTGATTCGTGGCGGGAGATTCACAAACAATCAGATATTGTTCAGGAAGCGTCCCGATTCAGCCGTTTCCAGCCAAATTCTTCCCGATTCTCCCGTTCTCAATCCGAGTCTGATCCGATTTGTATCTTCCGCATGGTAAAAAACGACCGAATCTGTCGTGACAGCGTCCCGATTCTCCAGATTCCAACAGAGATCAGACAGTGATCGGACAGTGAACCGACAAAGACGGTTCGCATTCGGCAAGATCTGGACGCAATCTGGACTCAGTCGACAAGAAATGGCAATGAACAAGTCATGCCCGTTCATCAGGACACCTTCTAGACAACACAGGACATTGTTACGATGTTGATCCGATACAGCAGAATCTGTCACCGCATAGTCACGATTGTAATCCGACTAGACAAAATAGAGTTTCCCGAATGTTACGGGACGCACGATACTGTCGGGAGTGCTTGGCCGACCTCTCTGGTCCTTTCCCGATCCGTAGGACTCTGTTACGAACGTATACGACAGCGTTCAGACAATGATAGGACATTCCAGATCATTGAGGATAGTAATCCGACTTTTTCACTTTTCGTGTCCTAGCGCTGTCTGATCTTAAACGGGAGCCATAAATGGCACTATGTGAACCTGGCCTTACGCCGCACTCAGCAATATTCCAACTGTATGACGGCGATCTGTAAATAGTCGAGTCCGGAGCAGACAATCCACTGACTGATGAAACAAGCCACTGAGTCTGATCACCTGATCCATTTGGTCGCCTCTTCCAAACAGCATCGGTTGCTGGGGACGCATTCTAACCCGGAATCCCCGGGTAAGCGTAGTAAGTTTGTGTATTTGTTTTTGTGTTTGTTGTTTAGCGCCGTACTCAGCATTATCCCAGCCATATGACGGCTGTCTGTAAATAATCGAGTCTAGGCCTGACAATCCAGTGATTGACATCATGAACATCGACCCACGATACGATGACATGCATCAACCAAGTAAGCGAGCCTGATCATCCGATCCCGTCAGTCGTCTCTTACGACAAGCATGGGTTGCTGAAGACCCATTCTAACCCGGACACCCCAGTGCCCGTAGTCAGTAGTGTCTGGCATTACATAACTAAATAATGTTCCCTGTTTTTCTACATTAGGAATTTTGACACTAATTCTACCTTAAAACAGGTACGCCCTTTAATTCTCCAAAAATGCAATCTTGGCTCTGTAAACATTTCTGTGCAACGGCTGTACCGATGAAGCCAGCATTTGGCATGCTTGTTCCCTCGAATGATGACATCGTATTTTTGTTGGTTGGTTGGTTGGTTGGTTGGTTTGTCGTTTAACGCAGCACTCAGCAGTATTCCAGCTATATGACGGCAGTCTGTAAATAATCGAGTCTGGACCAGACAATCCAGTGATTAATATCATGAACATCGATCCACGCAGTTGGGATCGATAACATGCATCAACCAAGTCAGCGAGCCTAACCACCCGATCCCGTTAGTCGCCTTTTACGACAAGCATAGTCGCCTTTTACGGCAAGCATAGGTTGCTGAAGACCTATTCTAGCCCGGGATCTTTACGGGTCTCGTATTTTTGTGATCATTGATGTTTTGTTGCAAGTATTTTTAAAATACGCCCTAGAATAATAACGGTAGAAGGCTGAAACTGTAAGAGATAAGAGTGAGTGAGTGAGTTGGGTGTAACGCTGATTTTAACAGTGTTCCACTTATATGATGGCGTGTCAGCTTAATATGGGAGGAAAGACCGAAGTGATGCAGGTCACAGACGTTTACCACTTCGGTGAAACGCACGAGCACGGATATGGTGCTGACAAACCTAGAAACATAATCGGGGCCACCAGGGATTCGAACCCACAATCATAGGTTTCTGGCGTGCCCAAGGGACACAACTCTGTAGAGCGAATCGTGGCGCCTAAGACAACTGGGCCACCCGTGCGTGTGAGAGATAAGAAGACCCAAGTTTGTTCAAGGCATGATTATCAGCTTTCGTCTTTAATGCCTTGTCAGTTTCAGTGTGAATATGTCCTGGAATATCTTGCACCAGTGTTTACTAAACACACGTTTGTTACCCTGATAAAATGTGAAGTGTCATAAAATCACTGCGCTCAATAACACGGTTTTACCTTAGTGTAAAGCATTGCATGAATGACAAGGACAATAATCATTTCATGGGGTAAAAGGTGATCACAAAATATAAGCAGCATATAAGCAGCTCACGAAATGCAAGGTTATAGTTTCTGGTGAAATATGATTTATTTATCACATGTATATTATAGGAATAGTTTTTCCTATAAGTGAAAATGTTTTTGTCAAGATTAGTGAAAAAACAGTGATGGGGATGAGATGTTGTAATCTAAAACTCTGCTTGACCAATCAGAATGTTTGTTAGTTTGTTTATTGTTTAACGCCACACAAGCAAAAGTTTTATGATGGCAGTCTGTGAAAAATCTAATTTTGGCCCGACAATCCAGTGATTGATATCATGAGCATTGATTTATGCAACTGGGATACAATGACAGGCACTAACCAAGTCAGCGAACCTGCCCACCCAATCCAGCTTGTCGCCTCTTTTATGACAATCATGGGTTGCTGAAGACCAAATATAACACGGATCTTCATGGGACCCTATCAGAATGAAGTATTTTCCAAAGTCAATGTAGAATATGGGACAAAAGACACAACTGTTGCAGTAAGGGAAGTCAATGTAGAATATGGGACAAAAGACACAACTGTTGCAGTAAGGGAAGTCAAAGTACAATATGGGACAAAAGACACAACTGTTGCAGTAAGGAAAGTCAATGTAGAATATGGGACAAAAGACACAACTGTTGCAGTAAGGGAAGTCAATGTAGAATATGGGACAAAAGACACAACTGTTGCAGTAAGGGAAGTCAATGTAGAATATGGGACAAAAGACACAACTGTTGCAGTAAGGGAAGTCAATGTAGAATATGGGACAAAAGACACAACTGTTGCAGTAAGGAAAGTCAATGTAGAATATGGGACAAAAGACACAATTGTTGCAGTAAGGGAAGTCAATGTAGAATATGGGACAAAAGACACAACTGTTGCAGGAAGGGAAGTCAATGTAGAATATGGGACAAAAGACACAACTGTTGCAGTAAGGGAAGTCAATGTAGAATATGGGACAAAAGACACAACTGTTGCAGTAAGGGAAGTCAATGTAGAATATGGGACAAAAGACACAACTGATGCAGTAAGGAAAGTCAATGTAGAATATGGGACAAAAGACACAACTGTTGCAGTAAGGGAAGTCAATGTAGAATATGGGACAAAAGACACAACTGTTGCAGTAAGGGAAGTCAATGTAGAATATGGGACAAAAGACACAACTGTTGCAGTAAGGGAAGTCAATGTAGAATATGGGACAAAAGACACAACTGTTGCAGTAAGGGAAGTCAATGTAGAATATGGGACAAAAGACACAACTGTTGGAATAAGGGAAGTCAATGTAGAATATCGGACAAAAGACACAACTGTAGCAGTAAGGGAAGTCAATGTAGAATATGGGACAACAGACACAACTGTTGCAGTAAGGGAAGTCAAAGTACAATATGGGACAAAAGACACAACTGTTGCACTAAGGGAAGTCAAAGTACAATATGGGACAAAAGACACAACTGTTGCAGTAAGGAAAGTCAATGTAGAATATGGGACAACAGACACAACTGTTGCAGTAAGGGAAGTCAAAGTACAATATGGGACAAAAGACACAACTGTTGCAGTAAGGGAAGTCAATGTAGAATATGGGACAAAAGACACAACTGTTGCAGTAAGGGAAGTCAATGTAGAATATGGGACAAAATACAACTGTTGCAGTCAGGGAAGTCAATGTAGAATATGGGACAAAAGACACAACTGTAGCAGTAAGGGTAGTGAATGTGTCGTAAATGTCAATCACTATATCGCCAAACACAAGCGTGTTAAATCAGAGCAAAAATATGTGATCTGAACCCACAATCAGCAGATCCTGTCACAACTAAGGGATGCAACACTGCACCAGATCGTGCACCACAGATCACAAGGCCACCATTTTCCATCCCAATAACATACAACAAAGTCAAAATGATTTTGAACATTTTAATAATCCTCATTTTCAAAATATACAAAAATACAACTAGTTTCAGTCATAATTGCTAAGTGACGAGATATGTAAACGAGACATCACTCATTACCTTACAATGACCACAATAACACAAAATTCGTTGATGTGTACCTATGTGAAAAATTGGATCTAAACTTCCTTAACCTTGTCATTGCATATTCATATTCATATTAGCTCCTCTTAACACCTCATTCTGGAAGTGCGTTCAACAAATGTATTTTCACACCAAATGGTAAGTAAAAAATTAATGTTCATCCCCAATTATGCCAAGCATTTCAGAAACTACCCAAAACAAGTTATTGACCATTTGATCCTTTCATACTTACATCATATTTTCATGGCATGCCAGATTCACTATGGTATAGAATTGTGTGATCCTTACCTTTCTTTGAGTAGTATATATCAGATTATCATGACACTGTGACGCCATCTTAGCATACAGCATGACAACCTGATAGTATGCACCATGGCAATATTGGCATGTCAAATAAGTTAGTAAATCCACATTTTGATATTTCAATCCTGCGATTGTTGCATAAATTTATATTTTTCCCACTGCACCATTATCAAACTCCAGTAGCAGCCATGTAGATGAGGAAACACATTTTGATGATCTCTGTAGATTTGCATATTTGTATCATTGACCTCCAGGTATTTTTGCACACCCACTGAACAAACAAAAAAAGAAATATTAAATATTAAATATTATGATAATTAAATAATAAATATTAAATATTTTGATCATTCACATTTTGCAGTATTTACAAAATTTTATTTTGGTATCAATTATCAGTCTTATTCAATACAGAAATTATTGTTCACCATTTGGGAAATCGCATCACTATAAGACAAAATCTGTAACTCCCTTGATAACAGAACATGATTAGTTATAACACTGCACACAAATTATAGGTCATTTCACAATCAACACTTGTTCTTAAATGGAGATAATATCAAAACTGACAAAAGACTTGAGGTATTGTTTTCCTGTTATAAAAGGATTAATACCAATATTTGGGGAAAGGAATCTGAAATCTTGTCCCTTTTCAAATGATTAAAAATTATACCTGACAAGGGTCGAAAATGTGTTTGACTATTTGAAGGATTAATATAAAACTAGATTATACAGTTAACTCTCAGGTTGCCAGGGTTTATAATCATTGCTGATTCCACAGTAATGATTTTAATTACAAATTTGCAGGTCTCATAAACTCTTGTGTTGTTTGTGTCGAGCAGGATCAAGTCAACAAGAGGCCGGATCTCTTCTGAATAGAATCTGAATCATCTAATACACTTTCTTAATGCAAGTGTATTATCATTATCATATATTTTTTTGTTAAAAAGGATAATCACTGCTCAAATATCAAAACCTAATGTCCTATTTGTTTTTTTTACGATATAAACTTAACCTGAACAAGAACCAGGAAAAAGTTTGGTACACGAGGCCTACCAGTTTTCTTATAATCATTTTTCAGCGCAATGATTATTATTATTATCATTCTTATTTGCTGAATAATATTCATAGTTTTAGTGATATAATAATTCATGATAAAAAGGGCTTAATTACAAAGCTGCTATTGCCATACACCCTCGTCCTTCTGTAAAGTGACATTGAGTCATTGAGTTTTCAGTGAACTGCGTCCTGACAACTCAACATGTCAGACCTCCTTCCCATTCCTTAAATAGAGTTATCTCCCTTGCACCAAGCACTCACCAAGCTCCTCACAGCGATATCCCTTTCGCGGAGCTCTCGATACTATTGCTGCCACCAGTCAAAGCTCCCCACTGTGATATAGGTGGCTACGACCATGCTTGGAGTTGAACTCGCAGTCGTCTGTCCTTCATGTTTACAAACAAGTGATGACTGCCATGACGCCAAATACTCTTACCCCTGCTAAATTATTTTCTTTGTTTGTCAATTTGAATTTCTATTTCATTTCAACTATCATGTAATTTATACAGTAAGAATGTAAGAGGGAGCTTGGTTGATCTTCCCTTCATCTGCAATCTCAAACCAATCAGATCAAACAAACAAAAAGGTAAATTCATCTGGAAAATCTGGTCAGTCATAAATCTTTTTAAAATTCACAATGATTGCATTCCCAAAGACAAAACAAAAGTATAAACGTTACTACATTTGGGGTTAAGAAGGCAAATTTCAAGACTCTTGCAATGGCCGCGCCCACACTGGTGGCAGCGATGTTACCGAGAGTGTAACGAAGGTGTCCTGGGAAGGAGCTTGATGCACTCACTCAGCATTCACAAACATAAGTTACATAAGTTCTTCTACTTATCATTATCACATTTAACACCAAATTTAAATCATAAATAATCTAACAATAAATAATTCATACTAAAAGTAGATGAAATTCAAAATATGTAAACTGCATATCGACATGGAATTCTTTGAGTGTGTTGACATATTGCAGATAAAACATTCACTAACTCCCCAACTGTTTTAAGTTGACATGGCAATATTCTCTAAAAGACACTATCAGCAATCCATTGATGAGGGTAAATATTCCATAGTATATCTATATAGCTGCAGCTGAAACGCACTGTGCATATCTCACATTGTTTAATATCAAATGGTAGGTTTTTCTACATATTTACAACATAAATATACTGAAGAATAAAAGTTAAGAGACCATGAATATTTTGTGGGATATTTTTATAAAATTGTGTTTTCAGTCTTCACTACCAAAAAAGATATCCCAAAAAACATTTGTCCCTAATTTGTTTTGTTCAGTATATATTGAATCATCATTCAAAACATGTTGATCTAGAATTCAATATCTCAGAAAATCTTTTCCTGACTGTTTATACACAAGTTATAAACACTGCTAAGATATTGCCTTTGTCTCAAAGTTTTCTTTTATCGACGCAATGAATATATAATACAAATAAATGCATATCAATATCAAGATGGATTTAAAATGCTCTCTTCTGAACAGCATCTTGAATCATTTATTGAACAGGGTATCATTATTATTCTTATTTGCAAATTTATATTCATTGCTAGAATATCAAAACATTTTCGTTCTTAAAATAGGAATGTATGTTTCAAGTACTTAAGGCAACAATTTGTTTTTGTACATACCTGTAACAAATTATTATCCTCTTTTTCAAATTCAAGGAGTAAGAATGTAAGAGGGAGGTTCTTATTTGCTGAAGAAGTTTCATTGCACAAATAAAATATGAAAACCTCATTTTTTTCTAAATTCTTTTCTTAAAATTAAAACAAAATTTGAAAAACTAAGCAACACCATGTTCAGGTAAAAATAAATTCAGTTACAATTTATACCATCAAAAGTGGATTTTCCATCGAGGAACAAATAGTTACAAATTCCCTAGATCCTCCAATCAGATTCCATGGCGATAAGTATACACCCTAAAGGAGTAACTTCTCTCAAACAAAGTCTCTATTTCCTTATTTGGTCAATCGAGATTAAAACATGCAAGTTCTGATGCAATTTAATTACCTGAGAAAATACAGCATAGATCTTAAGTGACCTCAACATAGAAGCTCAGCTAAATATATTGTACTACATTCTATTCAAAAGACTGACACAAAATTGTGATACATTGTAATCTAGTCTCCAGTCTATTCATTTACATATTTACATTACAAAGTAAATAAATATCTATAATATGTACAATTAAGATCAGTTTCAGACATCATTTACAAAGTTTCTTGTTTTCATATTTCTGACAATCAAAATCATCCCATGCCTCTATTCTATGGGATATCTGTGATGCATGACCACCATACACTGGTGGTTTAGTCAAGCAGTGCAGCAGAGTTCTAAACAGCTGAAACTGCTAATCCTGAGACAAAGTATTTCCAGTTACAAACATCAAACAAACACAACATATTTCTGTCCTGCTGTTACCACTCTAGGGACAGGTTCTAGCCTCAAGACAGGTTCTAGATTAAGGACAGGTTCTAGCTTAAGGACAGGTTCTAGCCTCGGGTAGGCCTACAGGCTCTAGCTACAGGGACAGGTTCTAGCTTAGGGGTCAAGCTCTAGCTTCAGGAACAAGTTCTAGCTTCAGGAACAGGTTCTAGCTTAAGGACAGGTTCTAGCTTAAGGACAGGTTCCAGCTTAAGGACAGGTTCTAGCCTCAGGTAGGCCTACAGGCTCTAGCTTCAAGAACAAGTTCTAGCTTCAGCCTCAGGGTAAGACTCTAGCTTCAGGAACAAGTTCTAGCTTCAGGAACAGGCTCTAGCTTCAAGAACAGGTTCTAGCTTCAGGGACAGGTTCTAGCTTCAGGAACAGGCTCTAGCTTCAGAAACAGGCTTAGTTTTGAGGACAGGTTCTAGCTTCAGGGACAGGCTCTCGCTTAAGGAACAAGTACTAGCCTCAGGTACAGGTTCTAGCCTCAGGGATAGGCATCCAGCTTTGTGGACAGGCTATGGCTAGGGCAGATCCTATGAAAGTAGAGGACCTATTTAACTTGTAGCAAAAATGTGCAAACAAATTTCAGTTCTGAAAACTGTTCATGTCTTTATCCCTCACATCAATGTCCAAACATTGACTACATCAGCAAAAATGCATCAATGTTTGAAAGTAAAATGTCCAGGCATTGATGTCCAAGCACTGAAGTCCAAGCTTTAACGTCCAAACATCAATGTCCAAGCATTGACGCCTGAGTAACATTGACCAACCATTGATGTCCAAGCATCGATAACCAAGCAGCAATGTTCAAGCATCAAGCATTGATCTTATTCTTCAGACTTCTTTTCTCGCTACGATTGGGAAGACTTTCATGATTGGCTTATCAGTCTCTGCCATGAGGGCATAAACATCGTCAAGAGATTTGTCTTGAACTGACTGATCATTTACTTCAAGAATTTCATCTCCCACTCCAAGAATCCCAGCAAAGAGTTTCTGCTGATCGTCAGTGAATCTTGACACAAAGATACCTACAAAGTAAATCATAGTACGTAAGTTGGGACCGAAAGTGAGTGAGCATTGCTTAGCAATATTCAGGGAATATCACAGTTGGGACACCAGAGTGATTGAGTGAGTTGGGTTTAATTCCGCTTTTAACAGTATTCCAGTTATATTGCGACATGTCAGCTTAATGTGGGAGGAAAGCCCGAAGTGATGCAGGTCTCTGCTGTTTACCACTTTGGTGAAACCCACGAGCACGGGTATGGTGCTGACAAACCTAGAAACATAATCGGGGCGAACCGGGATTCGAAACCACAATCCTAGGTTTCTGGCATGTCCAAGGGACGCACCTCGGCACAGTGAATTGTGGCGCCTTAGACGACAGGGCCAGATGTGCCCCGGGAGACACCAGAAAGGGGTTACACCTGGTACTCATGTTGGGAATAGAACCTATTGACCTTGGCAATAAAGAAGCCTTTGCTTTACCCTCGTCACAATGTACTTACTGTAATCATAGTAAACTGTGCCCTTGGCAATAAAGAAGCCTTTACCCTCGTCATGATGTACTTACCGTAATCATAGTTAACTGTGCCCTTGGCAATATAGAAGCCTTGGCTTTACCCTCGTCACGATGTACTTACCGTAATCAAAGTAAACTGTGCCCTTGGCAATATAGAAGCCTTTGCTTTACCCTCGTACAATGTACTTACCATAATCATAGTTAACTGTGCCCTTGGCAATATAGAAGCTTTTGCTTTACCCTTGTCACAATGTACTTACTGTAATCACAGTAAACTGTGCCCTTGGCAATAAAGAAGCCTTTGCTTTAGCCTCGTCACAATGTACTTACCGTAATCATAGTAAACTGTGCCCTTGGCAATATAGAAGCCTTTACCCTTGTCACGATGTACTTACTGTAATCATAGTAAACTGTGCCCTTGGCAATATAGAAGCCTTTGCTTTACCCTCGTCACAATGTACTTACCTTAATCATAGAAAACTCTGTCCTTGGCAATATAGAAGCCTTTGCTTTACCCTTGTCACGATGTACTTACCGTAATCATAGTAAACTGTGCCCTTGGCAATATAGAAGCCTTTACCCTCGTCACAATGTACTTACCTTAATCATAGAAAACTCTGTCCTTGGCAATATAGAAGCCTTTGCTTTACCCTCGTCACAATGTACTTACCGTAATCATAGTGAACTGTGCCCTTGGCAATATAGAAGCCTTTGCTTCACCCTCGTCACGATGTACTTACCGTAATCATAGTAAACTGTGCCCTTGGCAATAAAGAAGCCTTTGCTTTACCCTTGTCACGATGTACTTACCTTAATCATAGAAAACTCTGTCCTTGGCAATATAGAAGCCTTTGCTTTACCCTCGTCACAATGTACTTACCGTAATCATAGTGAACTGTGCCCTTGGCAATATAGAAGCCTTTGCTTTACCCTCGTCACGATGTACTTACTGTAATCATAGTAAACTGCGCCCTTGGCAATAAAGAAGCCTTTGCTTTACCCTCGTCACGATGTACTTACCGTAATCATAGTTAACTGTGCCCTTGGCAATGTAGAAGCCTATAGGCCCATCTGGTGGTTTAGACAGCTCTATGATCTGACTGCCATCAGGGTTGACTGCCTTCAGTTTGCCAATACACCGGAAGTGGGTAGGCATATCCACGGTACTGATGGGTGTAGAGATCTGTCTCTTCTTCTTGGACTTGAAGAAACCCCTTTCTTTCTTGCCTTTTCTGAAAGGAATGGAGTTTCCTAATAATTAGTGCGAATTTGGGTTTACCCAGCTGACAAACGATGAATTATTTAAATTTTGACTCTATTTTATCGCAGTATCGGTAAATCTTGTAATCCATACCCACTGTTGACAGCTTACTTATGCAAACCAAACACAATATATCATTGCTTGATCGAATACAGGACTCGTTGTGGTATGCAACTGCTATTTGAAAGTATACACGTTAACTTTTTTATGATAGTTTCCAGAATGTTTTTGAAGTGGAATTACCCCTAACGCCATTTGAAATTGATTAGAAAAGAAGCCATTTGTTTGGACGATGTCCCTTGACCCAACCTAGATCGTATGCATACAGATTATGCATAATCCAAAACACGAAGTGATGTAAAGCACAAATTCCCACATACCACAAAAGTTAATTTTGATTTGCCACAGTTTAGACACGGTATACTGACACAAGCCGACAAGTTCTTGTGTATCCATGAATGTCGAGTGCCAGGCAGGGCCACAACAAGAACCACCTTTTTATAACGTCCTTTGGATGACATGGGCAGGGATCAACACCAAGTTTTAAAAGGGTACCATTTGTCTCAAAAAAGTGAAACAAAAGTTGACATTGACCATAGCTTGTTAGCATGATTCACAAATAGGAAACACTCAATGTACAGTTAATACCGTCAGAATTCAAATTTAGTTAAAATGCATAAATCTTAAAGAAACCTTAAAATGTTATGGCTCAAGTCATTTGGAATTTAATAAAAAAAGGTCCACGATAAACACATCTAAAAGATATATTCA
Source organism: Haliotis cracherodii (assembly GCF_022045235.1). NCBI lineage: Eukaryota > Metazoa > Mollusca > Gastropoda > Lepetellida > Haliotidae > Haliotis > Haliotis cracherodii. The sequence continues at coordinate 21,881,790 of NW_027266268.1, forward strand.
ATATACACACGCTCATGCACGCACACCCACGCAAACACACACACTAAAATACACATTAAAATGTCCAAACCTTGTCTGAATAGTGAGAAACACCGGAAGGTTACTAAAGAGTTGGCCTCATTGTCATGAGTGAGTGAGTGAGTGAGTATGGTTTTACGCTGCTTTTAGCAATATTCCAGCAATATCACAGCGGGGGACACCAGAAATTGGCTTCTCACATTGTACTCATGTGGGGAATCGAACCCTGGTCTTCGGTGTGATGAGCGAATGCTTTAACCACTAAGCTACCCCCAAACCCTCATTGTCATAAGGGGCGGTCGGGTAGCCTAGTGGTTAAAGTGTTCGCTCGTCATGCCGAAGACCCGGGTTCGAATCCCAACATGGGTACAATGTGTGAAGCCCATTTCTGGTGTCCCCCACCGTGATATTGCTGGAATATTGCTAAAAGCGTTGAAAACCAAACTCACTCACTCACTCATTGTCATAAAAAAAATCAAATCTTCTCCCAAATATTTTCCTATGCTTCACTTACTTAACAGGTTCATCGATGTTTTCCTCTCCCTCCCCCTCCACAGATGAGAGGCGGTCCCGATTCTTCCTACCAAATAACGAACTCAAAGACTTCAGAGAAGGCGCTTTCTTCATCTTGCCATCACTCTTCTTCTTCTTCTCTTTCTTCTCCTTCTCTCCCTTATTCTTCTCCTTCACTTTCTCTCCTTTCTCCTTCTTCCCGGACTTATTTTTCTCGTCGTGGTTTACCTCATCCAGCCCTCTGTCCATGCTCATTGCTTTACGCATCGTTTGAAACCGAACTCGGGCCGTGTCTTTGAAATTAGTGAATAGAGAAGACTTGGATGCACTGAGAGCTTTGGATGACCGCAAAGTGCTCTCACTTGAAATGCTCCTGAAAACAGAAAAAATATTAATAAAGTTATTTACTAATTCTAAAGATGAAAATATGCTCCACATATTAACAATAGTGAGTTAACACTTTTCTGATCAGTTTGTCAGATGTAGTACAGCTAAGTGTCCACAAGATGAGGGGAACAAACTGAGATGAGGTTTAACATCGCGTCCAAGATTATTGCACTTATAAAGCGACATGCCTGCACGTGTGTGTGTGTGGCTGCTTGTAGTAGTCCGGAATTCTGCCGATTTTATAGTGCTAGCCCACTGAGATACCATGCCGCAATTGAACATGAATACCCCACCCAGGCAGAGTATACTGACTCCGAGCCAACTAGTCCTTGTTTAAGCCCTTTAACAACAAGTACCATCTTTTAACGTCTTTTGGTATGACCCAGCTGGGGATTGAACGCCGGACCTTCCGCTCACTGGGTAGTTACTCTACAACTAGACCCCGGGGGCAGTCCTGGAACAAACTCTGTGTCTGTGTGTGTGTGTGTGTGTGTGTGTGTGTGTGTGTGTGTGTGTGTGTGTGTGTGTGTAGTGTGTGTAGTGTGTGTAGTGTGTAGTGTGTGTTTGTAGTGTGTGTGTGTGTGTGTGTGTGTGTGTGTGTGTGTGTGTGTGTGTGTGTGTGTGTGTGTGTGTGTGTGTGTTTTGTGTGTGTGTGTTTTTGAATTGTTTGACATTTTGCAACGATAGCACTCAGTCCATAATGTGTCCCAGTTTCCAATATCTGTGTCCTTTATCAATATTTCCATGAGATTGGCAAGTGGCTTACATAATCTAGCTATCATGCCACTCCACCATATTGTTTCCCTGGGGGCATGGTGGCCCAAGACACTAAGGCACTGCAGTTCACTTTGCAGAGTTGCCTCCCTTGGACACACCAGAAATCTTTGATCATGGTTTTGAATCCCGGTTCGCCCGATTATGTTTCTAGGTTTGTCAGCACCATACATGTGCTCGTGGGTTTCACAAAAGTGCTAAATATCTAAAACCTGCATTACTTCAGCTTTCCTCCCACATCAAGCTGACATACCGCGATATAACTGGGATACTGTTCAAAGTGATGTTAAACCCACTCACTCAAAATAAGATTATTTATTTTTATATTGATCAGTAAACCATGTTATGACAATATTGCCATGTGTTCATTCTTTTACATCAATCACTGTCGTAATACTGGCAAACAAATTATTATCACTTCATGAGTAAACACAAACAACCCAGCCTAAAACCCAACCACACACAACCCTCCAGAAGACATCAGTTCATGAAGCATGTCAACATCATCAAACCTTTTGTTTCCACAATCTGAACATCACACCAAAATGAACAATTTGTGATGAAACAAATGAGGCAAGTTTGCCTAACATTATTAGCAATATTAAAAAATCTCAATTCTGCGTCTCGAACCATCCGTGTGTGTAATTAAGAATTCAAGCTGCCCTGTGCTCGGCTGTGCTACAAATTGTCGTCAAGTCGTGGAATTCGTTAATGAGTCATGTCCCACATTCATGTCACCCTGCATTTTTAATTACATCTCTCACTTTGAGATTGCTTGTCTCACGGTCTCAAGAGTGCCCAACGTTTTAAATTTGTTTCCATTTTTTTGTTTCCATGGTTATTCTGTATTTGTATTCTACAGTTTGGAGAATTGGAACTTGCTGACCCCATGTGATGCTGCTTAAAAACCAGAGCAAACATTTGTTTTGGGAAACAAGGAGGAGGACTTATTGGGACTCTGGAACTATTGAAGTAGTATTGTGGTTAAAATGTACTTTGACAATTTTACAAATGATTAATTATAACACGTTATATTTTGGATAGCACTTTCTGAGTAAAGTAGAGATTCTCGTACTTTTGGGGGGTTGAGTCCCATCCGGGATTCTAACCCACACTGCCAGAGTGAGGCACCTAATCACCAGCACACAAAGTCAGTGATCCAACCACTCAGTAGGGCTGGGATGAGTCCAAATTTACTACCCGGGTACCCACCCCCCTATTCCCCGACCCTACTCGGGTACCCACTGTAGGTCTCAAGAAATAGTTACAAATGTCCGATTGGGATTTTTTTTTACTTAAGCCCTTGCAGAACGTATTTAGATACATGTATCAAGCAATCTGGTCATTCAAACACTGAAGTTGACTAAAGTTATATCTTTATTCAACCATATAAAAATTCAGAAGGAATGGGTGCATAGTCAGAAAGAAATGTGAACATTAGTGATTTGTAGTGTATCCATACAGTTCCAGATAATTTTGTCATTTAACAATATATCACGTGACTAACCACTAACCACCTGTCCCAGCCCTACCACTCAGCCACCAAGGCTTCCACTCAGACCGGGCAGATGCTTGATCCGCTAGACCATGGAGGGAGGCTGTCAGATTGCTAGACAGACATCACAGAGCCTAAGGTCTAAAACGCAAGCTGCCAAGGGTTACCAAAATGCTGGCAGACCTATTGTAACATGACCTAAGTACTTTTGTCAAAATGTAATTTCCCTTTCTGCAAATACAAGTTTTGACATGTGTTATCAAAAAAAATAATCTAGATATAACAGGATTTTATCGAAAAAAATCAATTGTCCCGAAAATAAGTGATAAAAATAACTTTAACAGCCATCACATCCACCTACAACTATAGTTATATAACACAGCCATCCACCTACAGCTGTAGTCACATAACACAGACATCACATTCACCTACAGCTATAGTCACATAACACAGCCATCCACCTACAGCTATAGTCACATAACACAGCCATCACATCCACCTACAGCTATAGTCACATAACACAGTCATCCACCTACAGCTATAGTCACATAACACAGCCATCCACCTACAGCTATAGTCACATAACACAGCCATCACATCCACCTACAGCCATAATCATATAACACAACCATCACATCCACCTACAGCTATAGTCACATAACACAGCCATCACATTCACCTACAGCTATAGTCACATAACACAGACATCACATTCACCTACAGCTATAGTCACATAACACAGCCATCACATCCACCTACAGCTATAGTCACATAACACAGCCATCACATTCACCTACAGCTATAGTCACATAACACAGACATCACATTCACCTACAGCTATAGTCACATAACACAGCCATCACATCCACCTACAGCTATAGTCACATAACACAGCCATCACATCCACCTACAGCTATAGTCACATAACACAGCCATCACATTCACCTACAGCTATAGTCACATAACACAGCCATCACATTCACCTACAGCTATAGTCACATAACACAGACATCACATTCACCTACAGCTATAGTCACATAACACAGCCATCACATCCACCTACAGCTATAGTCACATAACACAGCCATCACATCCACCTACAGCTATAGTCACATAACACAGCCATCACATCCACCTACAGCTATAGTCACATAACACAGCCATCACATCCACCTACAGCTATAGTCACATAACACAGCCATCACATTCACCTACAGCTATAGTCACATAACACAGACATCACATTCACCTACAGCTATAGTCACATAACACAGCCATCACATCCACCTACAGCTATAGTCACATAACACAACCATCACATCCACCTACAGCTATAGTCACATAACACAGCCATCACATCCACCTACAGCTATAGTCACATAACACAGCCATCACATCCACCTACAGCTATAGTCACATAACACAGCCATCACATCCACCTACAGCTATAGTCACATAACACAGCCATCACATCCACCTACAGCTATAGTCACATAACACAGTCATCCACCTACAGCTATAGTCACATAACACAGCCATCACATTCACCTACAGCTATAGTCACATAACACAGCCATCCACCTACAGCTATAGTCACATAACACAGCCATTACATCCACCTACAGCTATAGTCATATAACACAGCCATCGCATCCACCTACAGCTATAGTCATATAACACAGCCATCCACCTACAGCTATAGTCACATAACACAGCCATCACATCCACCTACAGCTATAGTCATATAACACAGCCATCACATCCACCTACAGCTATAGTCACATAACACAGCCATCACATCCACCTATAGCTATAGTCACATAACACAGCCATCACATCCACCTACAGCTATAGTTATATAACACAGCTATCCACCTACAGCTATAGTCACATAACACAGCCATCCACCTACAGCTATAGTCACATAACACAGCCATCACATCCACCTACAGCTATATTCATATAACACAGCCATCACATCCACCTACAGCTATAGTCATATAACACAGCCATCCACCTACAGCTATAGTCACATAACACAGCCATCACATCCACCTACAGCTATAGTCATATAACACAGCCATCACATCCACCTACAGCTATAGTCACATAACACAGCCATCACATCCACCTATAGCTATAGTCACATAACACAGCCATCCACCTACAGCTATAGTCACATAACACAGCCATCACATCCACCTACAGCTATAGTCAAATAACACAGCCATCACATCCACCTACAGCTATAGTCACATAACACAGCCATCACATCCACCTACAGCTATAGTCACATAACACAGCCATCACATCCACCTACAGCTATAGTCACATAACACAGCCATCACATCCACCTACAGCTATAGTCACATAACACAGCCATCACATCCACCTACAGCTATAGTCACATAACACAGCCATCACATCCACCTACAGCTATAGTTACATAACACAGTCATCACATCCACCTACAGCTATAGTCACATAACACAGCCATCCACCTACAGCTATAGTCACATAACACAGCCATCACATCCACCTACAGCTATAGTCATATAACACAGCCATCCACCTACAGCTATAGTCACATAACACAGCCATCACATCCACCTACAGCTATAGTCACATAACACAGCCATCCACCTACAGCTATAGTCACATAACACAGCCATCACATCCACCTACAGCTATAGTCACATAACACAACCATCACATCCACCTACAGCCATAATCATATAACACAACCATCCATCTATTGTTGTGAACCAAGTAGACAGGACAAACATACACTCAAGTCTCACAAACCAACTACAACTCAGCATGTATTATTGTACAAATATTACCCAAGAACTTTTACATTTTGACTTCACCCAAGATTACCAACTCCACCAAACTCACGCCCTCATCCATAACAGCACTGCAATTCCCATCAACAACATCTCATGAAGTTGCACAACAGTTATATAGGTCCAATTCACCCAAATTGCATATTGAAATAAGAGTAGCACAATCTTTCTTCAAAAACATGAATAAAAAAATAATCATAAACAAGAAAAATCTACCGAAGTTTGGATTTCCAGGTCACATTAAACTGCATTCTCCACACATTAGAAAACTGTTGAGTACTGTCTGAGACAATGAAATACCACCAGAACAATCAGGCTTATAGCTCAGCATGGGACAGCAGACCACTGCGACCTTGTGTTCCCTTGTACCAGTCTAATTCCCCCAAACCAGCCCTACTTACCAACAATGCACTTAAGGAAGAGGATGAGCCAGGTGCTGAGTGTCTGCAACAATGCTATCCGGTCAGCTAAAGGGTAATATCACGTCTAAAACACTGCAGATATTTCAGGCAACACACAATACCAACAATTGCACCAAGCATTTCCATGCACACGAAAATCAATAAACCTGGAGATCCTGACAATTGGCGAGAGCTGTGAGCGAAGGCATTTATGACTCATCTCGGTGATGACCAATTCATCCATCGCCAAAACAGAAGTTTGACAAAATCAATACTCTGCTCTAATTAGTCAGAATTGATTACAAGGAGAATTACACGGCACAAGTGTGAATCTGTCCAATAGCGAAGATATTCAAGTGCTATCCAAGGACAAGAATTAAGCCATGGAGGTAAAAATCAATATTTGCCCAAATTTGAATAAAATATTTTCAAATGGAGACAATACGCCACAGAGAGTTTTGCCTATAACAGTATTAGTGAAGACAAGTAGCTGGTGCCTTGTGTCAAACTTAGTTACTGTCTTCATGACATTAGGGTGATCACTAACAATTAAATTGATTCAACCTCGAATCCAACTTGCTAGGTTTGCCACTTTGCCAAGGCCTGGGTCTAGTCCCAGTTTAAATTACTCTGAGAGACAGTTTGAATGTTATAAAGATCAAAGAAAATTAATGAAATCTTCCTAAAAAATCATTATTGTTCACAGATTAGAAATAAATGAAACTAAATTATCAATGTTTCTTGCATCAGAATTTCTTTAGATAGATGATATATGGGGAAATTGTCTTTCACATATTTTCAGGGTCAAGAAAAATATAACACTTGGCATAAAAATGAGTTTGTTTAGTTTTAATTGCTTTGTTACTCTAAGATTAAAGTAAAATCATGAATAAAACTAAAAACGCTGAGATTATAAATTACAATCTACTCCTGTTAATTGCAGAATAATTTATTTTTTTGTCCTAAAATTATAATATCAAATTGCTTCTGAAAAATAACATGTTGATTTACAGAACCAAATGCCAAGAGGAAGGAGGTAAAATATAATTAAACAAATTCTCAGTGTAAAAGAATTCTTAAAACACAAACGAAAAGATGTTCAAAAAGTGTATTTCCAATCAAAGACATTTTAAACATTTTAAAACATGAAAAATAACTTGTACAAAATTTAGCACACTTGGACAACAAGACATTTTAGTGGCCTGGCCATAACAAGATTTTTGTTTCAGCAGCTAAAATACCAATTATCATCCAGTGTTGATGTATTTATTAGGGAGTTTCTTTCAAAATATCCATTATGAATTCATTACAAATATACCAGGTGATTAGTTTCCAAATGTGGAAATAATGGGAACATGAGAATTTTGTTTCCACTATTTACCTTCACAACTAGGAAATACATGTATTCATCTATACTGTATATTCCAGTTTAAGTTACAAGTTTGCATTTAAAGATAAAACATATTGATAAGAGGGTTATCTGGCCTCAGTCGTTACTGGTTAAAATCTGTCAGCTATGGGCCTTGATGGGTAACTTGGGTATTTGGGTCTGGTGGATCCTGAGTAGGACCCGGGTACCCACAGTACTACCCGAACCCGTGGTTAGTCACGTGATATATTGTTAAAAACAAAAACTCGCTATCGCTCAGTGTCGCTAATGTTCGCATTTCTTTCTGACGATGCACACATTCCTTTTGACTTGTATATTTTTAGTATAGATAAAGCTTTAGTCAACTTCAGTGTACGCATGATCTGATCGTTTTATACATATGTATCTAAATAGTTTTGGCCAGGGCTGCAGTAAATCAATTCCCAATCAGACATTTTGTAAACAACTTGAGACTCACATTTGGTACCCGGGTAGGGTTGGGTAATAGGGGATCAGGTACCCGGGTAGTAAATCTGGACTCGTCCCCCCTTACTGTTAGCTTATATTTTCATACAAGTAATGGAAAAGAAAAGCTGTGTTTGAGTTTTCTACTTTTATATTTTTCAGTCAAAATTAGCACAGAAAACCATAGATGCTGCCAAGCTTCAGGGTTTCTGCAAATTCCACCACTGTATAGATATTTCATGCTAATGAAGACACCTTGCTTTATAACTTACTGAGTCTTGAGTGGGCTTATACTTAACACAAACCCACCTTGCTAACCAACACAGTCATCTCTTCCGTTACGCCACTTTCAGCAACATTCCAGCAATACAACAGGAACACCCAGAGTAAGTGAGTGAGTATGGTTTTACGCCGCTTTCAGCAATATTTCAGCAATATCACAGCGGGGGACACCAGAAAATGGGGTTCACACATTGTACCCATGTGGGGAATCGAACACGGGCCTTCGACGTGATGAGCTAATGCATTAACCACTAGGCTACCCCATGTCCCAAGTAGACAACCTATATTAGTTACTGTTCATGCAAGTCCGTGTGTGTGTGTGTGTGTGTGTGTGTGTGTGTGTGTGTGTGTGTGTGTGTGTGTGTGTGTGTGTGTGTGTGTGTGTGTGTGTGTGTGTGTGTGTGTGTGTGTGTGCAAAATATCGACAGGATACCTGAAGAGGGCATTGGCATGACAACCGATAGTCTTAACCACATGGCTACCAAACAGCCCAATTTATCTGATGAGCTGAGGTGAAATGAGGTTTAATGCAGCGTCCAAGATTATTGCACTTACATAGCGACGTGCATACAAGTGTGAGTGTGTGTGTGTGGCAGCTTGTACTAATAGTGCTAGCTGATTTTATAGTGCTAGCCCACTGAGATACCATGCCGCAGTTTGACATGAATACCCCACTCAGACACAGTATACTGACTCCGAGCTGACCAGTCCTTGTTTTAGCCCCTTAATGCCGACCACCAGGCAGAGTAACAACAAATAGCATCTTTTAACGTCTTTTGGTATGACGCGGCCAAGAATTGAACCCCAGACCTTCAGTTCTCCAGGCGAATGCTCTACCACAAGACCACAGTGGAGGTCAATTATCTGATGAACTTCAGTTTTGAATTAGTGATTTTACTACCTCTTGAAAATTACCTTCAGTATAGGAAATTGATTAATCAGAGGAAAATGTAAACATGGTCTCATTTTCACCTTTCATATCTTCGAGATGGAAGAGGCGGCCCTTCATCATTTGTGTCCAAAAGCTCCTCACAGCCTCCACAGGCTCCCAACAGCTCCTCTTCAGATGGAGTGGTGAAAGAGTTCTCTCCCTTTGAAGACTGGCTTGTTGATGAATTGAGATTCGTCTCATCTTTTGAGGTATCTGGGTCGTCTCCCTTAGACCGATCCTTCATCACTTTGGCATAGAGATCATCCAAACATTTACCTGAAGCAATGAAATATATGCAGGTGTAAAGTTGTTCTATTAGATCACCAGAAAATGTCATACAGAGAAATAGAAACCCAATTCATACTATAGTCATAACTAACACTATGGTTTTGAGGTGATTTGTATTTCAATAAATCGGAACAAAGGAGACAAGCATGGAGTACTCCACATAGCACAGCCTCCCAGTCAACAGCTTCCCCATCTTCAGCCATTTTCTCATCTTCTCAGGTCAGGTCAGGTTGGTTGGTTGGTGGGTTGGTTTGTTGTTTAACGCAGCACTCAGCGATATTCCAGCTATATGATGGCGGTCTGTAAATAATCAAGTCTGGACCAGACAATCCAGTGATTGATATCACGAGCATCGATCCAAGCAATTGGGATCGATGACATGCATCAACCAAGTCATCAACCAAGTCAGCGACCCTGACCACCCGATCCCATTAGCCGCCTTTTACGACAAGCATAGTCACCTTTTACAGCAAGCATGGGTTGCTGAAGACCTATTCTACCCCGGAATCTTCATGGGTCCTCAGGTCAGGAGTGAGTTGAATTTAAGTCAGGTCAGGAGTGAGTTGAATTTTAAGTCATGTCGGCAATATTTCAGCCATAATGCGACTTGAACAAGTTATACAATATTTTTTTTTAAATTGTAATCGGACAGTATTATAGCTTGCAAAATATCACAGACTGACTTGAATCTAGTTGTAGAACATTAAAGATATCTGATTATTTTCAATGACACGATATACAAATGGGATATTGAGGAATCACTGTACATCCTGAATATTCTCACACACCTCAAAATAATGAAAAATGAGAATATATCGTTTTTTCTCAAACATACTCACTACCCTCTCCAAAAAAGCATTGTCCAGCTTATGACATCATCAAGTTGTGAGCATATGTTCGAATCTCCAGAAATGACGCCATGATAGAGCCATGTTTTATCGTGAAATAAACATGCCTTATTCTTCACTGTTTTGTGTCATTCATGTGTCTTATATACCACAGGGAGAACGGATGACCTAGCCGTCTAAGGCGCCACGATACCCATGCTTGTGGGTTTCACTGAAGTGGTAAACGTCTGAGACCTGCATCACTCCGGGCTTTCCTCCCACATTAAGCTGACACGCCTTGACATAACTGGAATACTGTTCAAAGCGGCATTAAACCCAGCTCACTCACTCACTCACTATCTACCACAAGTCAACCTAATGCTGAATGAAAACTAACATTGATGCATTTCTTAGACATTAAATGACCACAAGAAGAGAATTTATGGATGTCAACTTCTTTATTATGAGGAACACAATGTTTCTGGAATATATCCTAACTCATTCATCAGGTGAATGAATATTGATGGGCCACTTTGGCGAAAACCACATGGTATGGTGCTCAGTTGAATATTTACATAAACCTGACTTTGCAATTTTGATTTATCTTCACATGCTTATTCCTTTAAAACCTGCAGAATGAAAATAAATATCTTTAGCGTGCCCACAAACGCATAATCTATACCCCTATACAAGATTGTGTTCTATTTCTTTGAGATTCCTTTTTAAAATATACGTCTCAAAAGTCCACAGCTGCTCTACAACGTCATCTATCAATAACTTCCATCTTGCAGATGCTGTGGTATTGGGTAAGTACTTGGACTAGAACGCTGATGAAACCCTGGTCATGCTGATAATAAGTAGTTTAGCAGGTTTAGATTTCAAATGTTCAATAATATATGCTGCTGTTAAGGATTCATGACAGAGAAACTATAAGGAGTCTGAAATCTATGTTAACTACGTTTACTTTTCTAGCCATGTTTTCAAGAGGTCGAAACAAAAATAGTAGCTCACCTGATTAGGTAGTCAAAAGTTTTAAATGTCATATTTTAGTTGAATTGTTTGATAAGCATTACTTAGAAGTTGATGGATGACAAAGTAGACACAATTTACAGATAACAACTTCTTTAATAACTGTGAAGGCGATGTTTCGGTACAGATCCTTATACCGTTGTCAAGCCTATACTGAAACATCCTATTTGAGTTTATTTGTCATACTTGAGTTGCTGTGAAATATTTTCTTCTCATATATTTCGGTCAAACTGACAAATCTGAATTCTTAATCCACAATAATGAGGTGAGGTGAAATGGGGTTTAACGTCGCGTCCAAGATTATTGCACTTATATAGCAACGTGCCTGTACGTGTGTGTGTGTGGCTGCTTGTACTAGTCCGGACTGATGCCGATTTATACCATGCCGCAGTTTTACATGAGTACCCCACTCAGACACAGTATACTGACTCCGAGCCAACCAGCCCTTGTTTTAGCCCCTTAATGCTGAGCGCCAGACAGGGTAACAACAAGTACCATCTATTAACGTCTTTTGGTATGACGCGGCCGGGGATCGAACCCCGGACCTTCCGCTCTCCGGGCGGACGCTCTACCACTAACAATGGAGGCAGTCCCACAATATAAATGTACCATGGAACATCATATGTAGTGGTGACATTGACAATCAGATTACAACACACTGACAATAAGATTTAAATCACATGAAGAAGTTCATGTTTGGGAACAAGCAGGTAGAGTTTCAGCTTCATTCAGTGGTTCCTCAGTTGATTATTCTTACAAACCGAGAACGCTTGATGACAGGAGACGGAGCATAGATGAATTGGGAAGGTCATTTCAAGGCTATATTTTCATTATCCTAAACATGAAACTCATATATAGAGCCACACTAGTATAACCGCATTTATATGATTTTCCAATTCAAAAATTGCTGTGCAAAGCTAAAAAAAAAAGAAAAAGACTTGGTTCCCAGGGACCGTCCGCATCATCAGAAGTTCACTACACGTTTTATTTTTATTTTCCATTTAAAAAAAACAAAACAAAGTCCTTTAATATTTGAAGTTCAACGGTAGTAAAATACTGTAGTCCAGTATTTTGCTCATCAAAGAATACATTTATGCACGGAGGCCCCTTCCCAGGTTGATTGTACACAACTGTTTATCTGGTTAAACAACAGTTTATTTGGTTAACCCCACACAAAAAACACTGCCCACCAACCCGCACTACATTTTCAAAAGCCATTGCCTGAGAACCAATACTTTTAATTTTTTAAGACTAAAGGAAATAAAACGGTTGTTCAAAATGGCTTCCATGGTAGCTGTTTTGATAATCAGACACCGGACGCCAGACAAACAGGTCAAGTTACAAGTGCACTTGTATTGGATTGATACCGTACTATTAACTCTTAATTTTGACCAAAATCAAAGACAATGTTTTATTAAGAAATCTTACAACAAAAGTTATTAAAATTGAGACATACTAGATAAAATGGTAGCTTAAATAAAACAATTTGGTTTCGTGATATACAGTAAACTACGGTCATATCGGACTCAAAGGGACCACCAATTTTAGTTTGTTATAGTGAGTGAGTGAGTGAGTGAGTTTGGTTTTATGCCGCTTTTAGCAATATTCCAGCAATATCACGGCGGGGGACACCAGAAATGGGCTTCACACATTGTACCCATGTCGGGATTCTAAACCGGATCTTCGGCATGACGAGCGAACGCTTGAACCACTAGGCTACCCGACCGTAGTTTGTTATAACCGTAGTTTGTTATAATCATATATAAAGTGTATATACAGCAAAGGGACGGGATAAAAAAAAACAGTTTGTTATATCCATCAGTTTGTCATAAGTGTGTTATATGTGTTATAAACATAGTTTACTGTACTTTCAGAAATGTGAAAAACTTTCTCCTCACCTTTCTTACCATCCTCTTCATCTGCTTCATCTTCACTTGGTGCTTCGATTCTTATCTCGGGAATTTTCATGCCACCATGACTCTTCCTGTCACCCACATCGACAGAACTCTGTGCCGACAGTTCCCCCGAAGCCTCCACCAGGACATCCTTAGAGGAGTGCAGAACACCATCATTTAGGTCAGCAGCAGTAACTTCATTCAGTGTTGCATATGGGTTTATATCACTTCCCCCTGACTTTCTACGATCAGAGTTATCTCCCTTTGGAGAGTCAATTGTCGCATAGGGATCATAAACTGGTTCAATCCCATCACAGCTAAGTTCAGCAGCTTTAGATTTATAATGACTCTTAGGAGTGCTGGAAATCTTTGCAAGAGATTTAGTTGTAGCGTAAGGTGAAATAAAAGAATTCAAAGAAAGATCAAATGACTCCTCTTGACTATCATCTGAAATTGAACCATCTTCAGAAATCCTTGCATATGGATTTTCCTTTCGACGTGTTTTCACTTTGACTTGATCTAATTTGTTATCAGATTCAGGCTGAAGTCCTTGACTTTGTACCACATCCGGTAAGTTATATCTATGTTCTCTCAAATCAGTTGGAGAAGCTGAATCATCAGATTTAGCACTATCACAGCTGTCACTTGCTTTACGATATGCATCAGCCCTAGGACTCAGGACTGACGTGAGGCTGCCTTTCTTCTCATTTAAGGTCTTGTTGTTAAGGTCATCGAACCACACTTCCCCTGAAGAACCACTTACATCCATTTCTTCAGAGAGACTGACCTCAGCTTCGGGAAGGTCTGTTTGGGTCAAATGCCGAGGTGAAACATCTTCGGATCCCATTATGAATTCAGGAGCTTGGTGAGCAGAATTCTCTGATCGTGATGATGCAATATCACATAAACTACTAACTGTACTTTCAGAAACATCATTATCTACAGGATCAATTCTGTTTGCACCATCTACCACATCAACAGAATCTTCAAATAGTTCCTTGAAATTATTTCCACTCTGATGTGTTATCTGTCTTTGGTTTTGTGCATGAAGAGTGAGTTCTTCTGTGTCCATATCCTCACTAACACACTCCCCATGACTCTCCCAGTCATCTTCAATTACCTCCCCTTCATCATTCACTTCATCTCTTTCTACCTCCTTTTGACGCCGAAGAAGAGCTTTCTTTCTGTCCATCTCACTCTTCTTTATGTATCTCTGACTTATTCCTCCACTAGATCTGTCACTGTAAGCTTCTTTGATTAAACCCAAGGAGCCTTTCTCATCCATCTCTGGATTATCTAAAGTATTTTCAGTTTCAGACTTGTGAACAGCCTTTGGTGACACTGCAGGAATGATTTTGTTGACATCATTGTTAAGTTCCACTGATCTATAGCTTACATCAAAAGAACTATCTGGAATACTGTCTTCCATAGTTGAAGATTCATATCCTCTTGGCGTGCTCATTTCTGAAGACGACAAGTCAGGAAACTTCTCCCATAGTGGAAGCTTCAGCTCATCTGCCAAACTCGATCTCACCAGGCCACCGCTGGTAGCTAAATTGGATGATTTAATACTCACATCATCCCCATTGCAGTCAGCTGATACAGTGAACGTTCTATTGAAAGGATTAATACTGGCATCCAGATCCTCCTCCATAGGTCTTGGAGTTGTTGCTTCATCATCGTCATCAACATGATTCTCCGGCAGCAACAACATCCCTGCCCCTACCATGGTTTCCTCATCCAGAACATCCAGGGGCGCATCTATCTCACTGCCATTATCCGAGTCCTCAACATTGGGGTGATGTATGTCCACCTGGATCTCAACGTGGATCCCGGCTGGTTTAGGATCCACTTGGAAACTGGAGTCATCATCTTCGGATATAGTTGGAGGAGATGGGGGCTTGGAGTCTTCCCTTTCAATTTCAGTGACCTCTTCATGAATAAATCCTTGTTCAAAAAGGAGGTCTTCATTCTCACTGAGAAGGCTTTTCCTCAGGTCAGATAGAATCTTGATGGATGATGCCAAATCCTCGTCTTCTCCACTGTCCTCTTCCTCTAATATTCTGAGTCTATCACGGGCAGAGGTCAGAGCCTCAACTTCTGATGATGAACTGAGGAAGTCAAAGGCAGATCGGATAGCCTCGCTTTCTGATGACATTCCCATCTCATCACTCTCATACAGCTTGGATGCTGTGGATCCTGCATCTGCAATATCTTCTATATCATCAGAACAAGTACTAGAAGTCATCTGGCTATTTCCTTTACAGAGTCTTGAGGGAACCTTATTTTTGGACAAGGGTGGAGACTGATGAGACAGCTGAGGAACTATAGACTCATCACATATCTCCCCACTTTCACTGTCAGATTTCACTTTTATAGGTGTATTTGCCTGAAAGGCCACAGGTTCAGCTACTTCAACAATATCATTCATCCCTTTCGAATCAAGTACAACACTGTAATCGGTGTTCAACTCCCCAAAGGACAAGGCATCATCCACATCAGCAAAGGTGGGAGGGTCCTTAGCCATCTCAAATATCCTATCCACATCTTCATCATTCAGATCTACAGATGGATGCCTGGGTATCTCCACTATAACCTTGCTCGGATTCGATTTCTCTTCATCACTGAAAGGCTCATCCCTTGTCTCAGAAGTCTGGCGTGAATTTTCTGATCCATATCCAGAAGATTTTTCCTTTTCTTCTTTCAAGTCACCTTCTTCTTTAATTTGACAAGATGGCTCCTTACTTTCAGTACTCCTGGGTGTGAAACTGCCATCAAAGACATCCTCAAAACTATTATCTGCCTCCGTTAGGTCTTTGCATTCACTCCATATTGATCTGGCTGAGAGGGAGTTATTCAGGTGATCTGACCCACTGACTGAAAAACTGCCGTCAAACCTTTCATCAAATGTCTCAAGATGATCAAAACCTTCTGAGAAATATGACATGTCATGATCCGTTGTGTTGGAGGCAGTATTGTAGGTTATGAAATCAGGATCAGTTGTATGGGAAATAGTACTGCCGAGTTTTACTTTTACATCAGTTTTGTGGGAAGCAGTATTGATAGAAGATTCTACATCAGTGTCAGTTGTGTGGGAAATGGTATTGCTAGTTTCACAGCCCACCAAAGGCTTTTCTGAGGATGTCACGCTGTCAAACATGTACGGAGTTGATTGATCAGTTTGTGCTGAAGACCCTGACATGCACACTCTCGACATGTCAGGATCTGATACAGCGTCTAGTTGTGGTATGTTGTCATCAGATACACCAAGATCCAAACAGGATCCTCTCCCTGATGAAATCACCACTGGACTAGCCAAGTACACACCGTCCTTTTCATCTCTGCTTATCACATCAGCCGGTTCATGCCTGTCTCTTAACACAGATGATTCACAGGGTGTAATTCTTCCTTCTCTAAGCAGACTCCCACTGTAGCTCTCAATACACGTATCATCAAGAGTTCTTTCAACACTAAACCTCACATCCTTCACAGTTCTCTCGACTCTTACCTCCTTTGACTGCTGTGTCAAATGCCGAGTATCAGTAATCTCATCATTGCAATTCCTTGACTGTTGAGTCAAATGCCCAGAATTAGTAATCTCATCCTTGAAATTCCTTGACTGCTGAGCCAAATGCCCAGTGATCATCTGATCAACCACACTTTCACCTAACTCTTCCTTGACTAGGTCAGTCTGACTTTGGTTGGCATGTTCCTGGGCCAGAACAAGATCTGGTGCTGCAGTTTTCACTGCTTGCTTTTTGGGTACCGGAGGGCTGTGGCCTCCAGCAGACAATGGGGGCATATCCTGGGCAGACGGGCTATACCTACCCTTCTTGCCACCAAACAGTTTTTGAAATCTGCTCTTCTTTGGTTTCATAGCCGCATCAAGGAACTCTGCTTCCATGAAGAATTCGGTATCAGTGTCCTTGATCCGTGGACTGAAACTCGGATCACTGTCACTAGTTAACGAATTCTCTCTGGAAGCTCCAACATTCCGAGTTTGGCTTTCTGAATGTTCATCTTGGACTGTTTTCATAATACCCTGATTATCATCAAATAACTTTGGGAATACTGTTATTTCACTCACATACTTCTTTGGACTTTTTTCCTGACCTGAGATTGTCTTAACTTTGGAATAAACAGGGGAATGTTCACTCAAACTGGAACATTCAAGTGATGACATATCTTTGGAGTCATCAGATAGGAGGTCCTCTGTCTTTGATTCACCAATGTCGTCCATCGTGACTGTCATTTGTTCATTCGTTTCTAACCTAGGACTGAGCGTAAAGTTGTCATTGATGACATAATGTTCATCACCATACAATGGATAGTCTGTTGAACTGCTATAGGTATCATTTAATATGACCTCAGAGTTGTAATGTGGACCACCATTCTCAAGCAACAATCGTAACCTTTTCTCCACATCATTTTGAAATAAATCGTTCAGACTTTTCGATTTTAGTGAACCTGACTCAGATTGGCTGCTTTGCACTGAATTCTCTGTTACATAAGACACGTATTGTGATTGGTCAAAGGAGTTACTGAATCTCATATCAAGAAGAATGCTTCTATCTGATTGCACATCACTGTCTGACTTCTGTGGGGTCACTACAGGAGTAGCCCTGCCGAACAGGGGTGAAGTGGTACGGGTTCTGACCCGATACACTTGCTTCTTCCCTTTCCGGTATCGCTCTGCCACGATTCTCTCGGCGTGAGAGGCTGAGGGAGGTTGTAGAGAAGGATCTGTGTCATCCAGAGCATCTTCCACCGTGTCGTCAGCAGATCTCTGTGATGGCAGAGTTCCATTGGGTGATGTCAGAGCTCCATTGGGTGATGTCAGAGCCCTCAGATGGATGTCTTCCAGTTCCCTGCAGGAAGAAGACAAGATCACATTTCATGTCCGAGGAACCAAATCATATTATAGTTAATATGTACAAAGTTGTTAAGGCACTTTGTTATTCAAGTTCATATCAGTTGCATTGTCTCTGGCCTGAAACTTTACGTACCTTTGATGTCAGTGAAACCAAATTACTGCTGCAAAAAATCCTAACAAAATGATAAGTCTATATCAAAACTTTAAGAAAATAATAAAACTCCATTTGAACTTTTTCAGTTGGACAGAAATTTGATGACCAGAAAAAGAGAATGGGGTTTTAAATGGCAATCAGCAATGGTACACCACCGAATCTTGACAGGATTAATTCAGGAGGGTCTCCAACTATACAATAGCATGTTGGGGAGGTCACCTCACAAATAGACAGCTAACTTTAAAATTTATCTATTTTTATATTATTTAAATTTTAAATTCATATGTTTTCTAAACAAAATCTTTATAAGGAGACAATTGTATTAGGTAGACAAAAAGTAATAAAGTCTGTCTCACAGTCCTTGAACCATATTATGTTCCCTTCAGACGTTTTGAAATAAGTCATACATTTTTATAATTGGTTTACAAACATTAAAACTATGGGATATTTATATTAATATTTCATTTCAGCTAAACAAAATACCAAAAAAATCCATACATAACTTTCTTTTGTCATCATATGTTCATGTATGATCTAAAACTTTGTCCGTACATAAAATTAAACAAAGTTGTATTATAATGTTATTTAGTTACTTGTGGTGACACCTTTTCTCAATTCCCCAATACAATTCAATACAGAGCTTTATCAGAAAAGGTTGGGCAGCTAGTAAAATCACAGAAAAGCTAGAGGATTCTCAAGAGTTACAGCTGACATACTTTAAATGTCAAACTCTGTGTGATCAAAATATTCTTGCCTGTCAGAGTGTCCGATGCTGGAAGTGCTGGAGCAGAGGCTGTGGTCAGCTCTCATTGGCCCACACTTCCGCGGAGTTGTCTGCCCCTGCAGTCTGACCCTGCACGGGCTGACCAGCGGGGAGCCAGACTTGGGGGTCCCAGGGCTGTCAACAAATCAGCACTGATGACACACATGTCATTTAACAGACACCAGTCGCATAAGGATTTGACACATGGTTTGTGAATATTTTCCAGGGACATTCCACATTTCTTCAGTCATGTACTGGACTGTTAATCAGTGTGTCGAGAAATATGTTATCAATCAACTTTCATTCATCATTCAGTCAGTATTCCTAAACAGAAACCTGACATCAATCATACACCGGTACATAGTCCCATTAATACACGACTATGACGAATCAGAAATGTCTCAGTGAATCAAGAATTTTGTTATTTAGTTAAAAATGAATGGACTGCTTTTGTTAACATGGACATTATCAAATTAATGATGTGATCAATGGAATAATTATCAACAACAGATGTTCAATTATATTTGTGTAGATGTTCCAGTCAATGAATTGATTGATGGCATTTCTTGACGGCATTTCCAGTTGACGGATGAAAACGTAGACACAATTTATGGATAACAACTTCCTTATTTACTGTAATGGCGACATTTCGCTATAGATCCTAATACCCTGGTCAAACAAGATCCTTGCTTGACAACGGGGGTACCATGGATGCGGCAAACCCCCATTCTGAAACCAGTTTCACATTACACAAACTCTCATCAGAAATCGTCTTTTCTGAGAAAGATGGTGACAACGCACTCAAAAATATTAATGATGATTTAACACTACAATCAATCTTATCCATATTTCTTACTCCCTCAGTGAAAACGAGCAAAATAAAAATGAACGCAGAATTCCTGAATGCAGAATTTCGACAAAAGACTAACTAGTTTCTCCTGCTTCACGCGTGCCATCTGTCCTTCGGCCATTTTGTCTACGAAATGGGAAAATGCAACCAGAGTAAACCAGTTTGGTATCAAATGGAATGAACTTGGCCATGGCGTTGGCACCGAACAGTAGGGTACATTTCTGGTGACCAAATTCGGACCTGGTAGATTTTTGTGAACAAAAGGTTACCTAAGGTAGTTTTATGTACTACCTCATGTGACAAAGACCTCGTCAGACTCACTCACTCACTCACTCACGATTCTGATCAGAACATATGGACTATTAGCTAAGTTAACTTAACCCAAATAAATTTGGCTATACTGGCAGACCTTGGTGTCAAAAGTCACAGACTGAATGAAATAGTGATATCTGAAAACATAATACAACATGAGACAGGATGACTATATAGGTTCGTGTGTGTCACCTTCGAGGTGATGAGGACTCATCACTGGAGCTCTGTTCTCGGTCTGTGTGGAGCGACTGCAGACTTCGGATTGCCAAGTCACCCACGAAGTTTGGAAGACCTGAAGATAAAGATGAATCAGATAGAAGACAGGAGAAACCCAGACTTTGAGGTACTGGTAGACTAACATCTAGCCTCTGAAATGAACATATTTTACAGAAAAAACAGTTGTTAAATTATAGTTATAAAATATAATAAAAAGGAGCGCAGAGACTTTCTTCATTCTCCTGATACTGCAGAAATCTAGACTTGCCAAACATTATAGACTTGCATGGGCTGTATTGGATATATTTGTTTCAGGTTCTGTATGGCAGACTACAGTACTTATCAAACCAGGAACAATAAATACCAAACCAAAAAGTTAGGGATCTTGAATATTTTTGGGGATATTTATTTGTAGTGACCACACAATTTCATAAATAGATTCCCACAAAATATTCCTGATCCCTAACCTTTTGCTTTGTTCAGTACATATACTGTATTCAACGTAATAAGCGCCCTGCTCTAATAGCTCCAACGGCGATATTTGTTAATATATTGGCTAGTGAAAAATCCAAATTAGCACCCCTTCCGATTGATCAATGTACACAAGACATATTTTTTCGTGTATAATACGCACTCGTGTGTTATATGCACCCTTAATTATGGGCAATTAAATTCTTGAAAAATATATCTGTCGTATATAAACATTTCAGGTTGTCAGCATAAACAACGAAATCTATCTTTCAACTCTGTACTTATTCACCAAAATACTATTCTAATAAGAGGCCCCTATTTCTAATTTTGAGAGTGTCCTGGGCGCTTATTACGTCGAATACGGTAAGAATGTAAAATAATGCAGGTGGTGGTTAGTTTCTGTACATGTAGGTTACTGCTGCTAGCCTATCTGTTTTGTATGCTTGGCATAATGCAAATTATTGGAACAGCAAAAATACAAGATATGTTTTATCTTGGCTCATGGTAAGGTTTGGAATAAGTGAACACGTGAGTAGGAGGGAGGGAGAGAAGTGAGGTGGTGAGTGGATGGGTGAATGGATGGTGGTGATTGGGTGGGTGGATGGTGGGTGATTGGTTCGGTGAGTGGATGGGTGGGTGGATGGGTGGATGGATGGTGGTGATTGGGTGGGTGGATGGTGGGTGATTGGTCGGGTGAGTGAGTGGATGGTGTTTATCGGTCGGGTGAGTGAGTGGATGGTGTTTATCGGTCGGGTGAGTGAGTGGATGGTGGGTGATTGGTTGAGTGGGTGAGTGGATGGTGGGTGATTGGTCGGGTGAGTGAGTGGATGGTGGGTGAGTTGATGGTGAGTGATTGGGTGGGTGGGAACAGTGGACAGATGGGTTGTGGTCATGAATGAGTGAGTGTCTGAATGTTCCTGGAGGTGAGTGAGAATGTGTGAATGTGATTTAGTAAGAATGTAACAGAGAGAGTGAGAATGTTATTGAGTTAGTGAGAATATGATAGTGAAGGAGTGAATAAGAAAATGATGGAGTTAGTGAAAACGTGGAGTGAGAATTTCTTGGACGGAGTGAAAATTTGCTGGAGTAAGTGAGAATGCAATTACTAGAGCGATGCTATGTCTGAGCAAGTGAAACATCACAGAGTGTTCTTGTAACTCGGAAAATAAAACAATAAAATTGTCAAAGCAAAACTCTAACCTGATGATCACTCAAGAAATTCAGCTGTGTATGTTACAAATCTTGGCAAGAGGCCTACTTCCTATATGCTAACATTTCCTTCCCTCACCCACTACTGGCTGTGCACATTGCAAGACATTGCATAACTCAATGTTAAAATCAATGTTCTGTGTTCTACACAACAGTGGAACATGTTCCCTAAACAATCTACATGCACCAAGAAAAATAAACATGTTCCTACCCTTTGCTTCCAAAGGTAGCCAGGAGTAGCTGTTGACTGAATAAAATCAATAAATGGATAATTGAATACAGCCAACAAGATTATTGTTAGCTTGGTATTGTCTTAGAACAAAGCTTGAGAAAATCACTTCCTCAATATTTATAATGAAAATACTGGTAAATACTAAATAATTCATGACAGTTAGTGACAAGTCTTTTGGCCATCATTTGGATTGTCCACCACAGTCAAACATTGTTGCCGTGAACACAAATGTACTAATATGTAGCAACTCCTTGTTAGTCCTACGAGATGACTGGAAACTTTATCTGTATAGAAAAGCACTGTTAAACTCCAAGTCCAGATATACGTTTATTTTTTATATAAAACAAAGCGCTGTACTGCATGCCAAACCTGAAAGTCAGCAGTATACCATTTTATACAAACTACCATATTTGACGTAATAAGCGCCCAGGGCGTTCTCAAAATTAGAAATTATTAGAATAAAATTTTGGTGAAAAAAACAAGAGTTGAAAGATCATAAATTTCTTGGTTTATGCTGACAGCCTGAAATGATACAAAAGAAAAGCCTGTATGTATTAGACACAACAGATATATTTTTCCAGAATTTAACTGCCCATAATATGGGGTGCATATAACACACGAGTGCATGTTATACAGGAATAAATAAATCTTGTGTACATTGATCAATGGATCAATGAAGGGGTGCTACTTGTTCACTAGCCAATATATTAGCAAATATCACTGTGGGCGCTTATTAGAGCGGAGGGCTTATTACGTCGAATACGGTATATCAAACTGTATACATATTGTCATCAGATTTTCATGGTTTTAAGTCAGGCATCGAGCTTTTATTTATCCAACTGCTATTTCATCACTTTCTTTACATTTTCATTTTAGGCCAATTCATTTACTTTACAAACCTTCCCTTCATATTGAAATAAATAAACAAAACTAGTTAAAGTTTAATGCTGTGGATGATTGGAAAGTAGGCATATTTTTGTAAAAGCTTTTATTTCCATACTTGTTTGGGGAAATTATTCTCAAATCTACCTTGCCAAAACTAATAAAAAAAATTATTTCGTCCTTTCCCTTTGGCACACTGACCAAGAAAATGTATCAAAAATATATCAAATTTGTAGGACCCAATACATTAATGAATAAATATTTCATAATATTTTCTGTTGAACAGGTTGTATAGCAAGGGAAACAAGGAGAGAAAGGTATGGTAACTAGAGATGCTCTGAACAGTATTTTTGATAAGGTCATTGATGCAGCAAAGTTGTAGTGAGTTAATATTTAACGTCACATCGGCAGTGTTTCAGCCATATCGTGACGAGAGCAATGTTGTAAATATGTTAAAGTTGTAATAGTTCACAGCTGATACCAGAATGAGATAAAGAGTCCTGCTAGACAAAATATAATTACTTCTGAAATGTGTTAACATAAAGGATGCATTTTAATTGAAATGTCTTTCTCTGGTGGCCATTTTGAATTTTTTTAAATAAGAGACTGAGTGAGTATAATTTATGCTGCTTTTAGCAATATTCAATATCACACCAGAAATGGGCTTCACACATTGTACCCATGTCAGGAATCAAACCCAGGTCTTCGGCGACCGCCACTTTTTCAAAATAAGAATCCTACGTTGTAACAGCCAGGGGTATGCAGGATCATTGTGTGAAAAAAATAGACTGTATTTGTGAGTGAGTGAGTGAGTGAGTGAGTGAGTGAGTGAGTGAGTGAGTGAGTGACACCAGAAATGGGCTACACACATTGTACCCATGTGGGAAATCGAACCCGGGTCTTTGGCATGACGATTGAACGCTTTTATCATTGTTTACCACGAGGCTACCCCACCACCCCAAATGAATGAGTGTAAGTTTTTGTTATTTAGCTCACAAGTAAACTTTTGTTACAATTCTCTGTTTCAAGATTGAGATAATTGCATCAGTAAGTAGCAGTCCATCATCAAAGAAGCATCTTCCTTTCCAAAATGACCTACATCATTTTATTTCTAAAATAATGGAAATGTTCTGACAAAATAAATAATTTCACATAAACTGCTCATAAATATGTCCTCACTGACTATGCCACATAACAAATATATCTCAACAAAGCCATGAACAGAATTAATCAAGTGCACTTCCACTGGGACCAAAGTCATTACCTCATTCTAAACCATTTTCATCCTTGATACATTTATGATGGCACATTCTTCAAATTTATTTTAGAAAAGAAACGTAAGGACATTAATTATTTGTTTCCAGGACTGCAATTAGTAGATAAGGTCTTCATTTAACAGACCGCCTCCGTGGTCTAATAGTAGAGCGTCCACCCAGAGAGCAGAAGGTCCGAGGTTCGATCCCCGGCCCCATCATACCAAAAGACGTTAAAAGATGGTACTTGTTGTTACCCTGTCTGGCGCTCGGCATTAAAGGGCTAAAACAAGGACTGGTCGGCTCGGAGTCAGTATACTGTGTCTGAGTGGGGTATTCATGTTAAACTGCAGTATGGTATCTCAGTGTGCTAGCACTATAAATCGGCATCAGTCCGGACTAGTACAAGCAGCCACACACACACACATACACCTGCATGCACGTCGCTATATATATAAGTGCAAAAATCTTGGACGCGACGTTAAACCCCATTTTACCTCACCTTCATTTAACAGGCTTCCAATGACCAGGCCTACATGGGGGTGTATCAGACTCCCACAGTCTCGCTGATGGAAGCATGGAGTTAATTATTAAAGGTAATGTGTGCAAATGGTGGAAAGTGTATTGGTTCTTTCACCACACACTTCAGGTCAATGGATGAAAGACTTGCTGAAAACCATCTGGTGGAACTGCTGAACTCTTGGCACATAAAACTGATTCTTCTATACTTTCATTCATTTTTTCATAAATGTTGAAACAAAAAAGTTTGTTTGTTTGTTGTTTAATGCCACACTCAGCAGTATTCCAGCTCTATGACGGAACTCTGTAAATAATCGAGTCTGGACCAGACAATCCAGTGATTGACATCATGAGCATGGATCCAAGCAAATGGGATACAATGACATGCATCAACCAAGTCAGCAAGTTTGATCACCCAATCCCGTTACTCGCCTCATATGACAAGCATAGTCACCTTTTACGACAAGCATGGGTTGCTGAAGACCTATTCTACCCCGGATCTTCACAGGGGTGAAACAAGCATGGGTTGCTGAAGACCTATTCTATCCCAGAACAAAACAAAAAAGTACTCTGTCACATAATTTGCAAATACATATTTCCTAAACAACTATAATTATTATAATACAAAAATATTTCAACAAAGCAAGGAATTTTTTTATATAAAGTGTGTTCCTTCCACTGACCAAAATATTTAATGCTAGAGTTAATATTTTAGTTTGTTAAAAAATAAAAAAATGTAAATTGTTTTCCAAATATATTAAGAATATAAGACCAAATTACATAAAAATTATATTTCACAAAGAAAAGCTATTAAATTGATATTAATTCCACTGAGTGAAATATTTTACACAATAGTAATAATTCAAGGAAGAGTCCTCAAAGCTTAACACATATCAGACTGAACTATTTACATCACAAGACAAGAGCCAGGCACAGTTCGACCAGGTCCTGAATGGCCACGTTCTGATGTCCTGTAAACACTCACAATCATGTGTTACTTAAAAAACATACAAGATGTACATGCCTGTTTGAATTGGAAACAATGTCCTATTTTAATGAGGCTGACAAGCTAATGCTAGATTGTCCCAGTGTGAGCAGACATGGGGGTGTTGTTGGAACAGCCTGGTGTTGTTTGAGTCAAGCACATCTGTAATCCACTCCTCCAACAAGCACCTGCTAGTGTCTTGTCATTTTAGACATCAGAAGTTTATTTTGCAAAGGCCTTTGATGATAATAACTGCTTATAATTAGGCCACACATATTTTGTTTTTCATTTCATGGACCTGCCACCCCTACTGAAAAACAGCCGGTGTTAAGAAATAAAGTTAACATAAAAATATTTCCTGCTACTAATATACTCAGACCCTCTTACACAATACAAAATGTTATATATAAATATAATGTTATCATCACTATCTGTGATTCAAGAGGCCACCTGTAACTCTATGGAAGAATAATTTTCATATAAATAAATAAATAAATAAATAACTGACATTTGTATTTATTTTTATTTTTATTTCGACCGACCTTGTTTGGCAAAGCAGGAATAAATCTGAGAACATGAGATTAAAAAAGTGTGGCCTTATGACATAAATGACTTCAGCTTTATACATTTAGCTGTGATGATGTTTTATTTATGAGGATTAATAAAACAGCTCAGTAAATTTGGGGGGATTACAATTTGGATTGTCGGCAGCCATCAAACAAATGGCCTTTGGGTTTTCATTGCACCTGAAATTTAACAGCCCCTGGAAACAGCAGATAGCATATCACATACATGTCTAAGGGATGTAACTCTGTTGGGACATGGGAGGCTCAGTTGTGTAATAATAGCAAGATAACCCTTTCCATAATCATAAAAAAATTCTCTATTGTCCGTTGTAAAATTCTGACTATAATGATGAGCATGTGTTTATACTTCACCATCAAATAGTGATGATATCAGGTGTTCACAAACAGGTAAGTATATCTGCCCCACTAGTGGAACCTATCACAAACACATGCAACGACAAGTCCAATAATCACCTGAAGGTGAGGTGAAATTAGGTTTAACGTCGCGTCCAAGTTTATTGCACTTATATAGTGACGTGCATGCATGTGTGTTTGTGTGTGGCTGTTTGTACTAGTCCGAACTGATGCCGATTTATAGTGCTAGCACACTGAGATACCATGCCACAGTTTAACATGAATACCCCACTCAGACACAGTATACTGACTCCGAGCCGACCAGTCATTGTTTTAGCCCCTTAATACCGAGTGCCAGACAGGGTAACAACAAGTACCATCTTTTAACGTCGTTTGGTATGACGCGGCCTGGGATCGAACCTCGGACCTTCCGCTCTCTGGGCGGACGCTCTACCACTAGACCACGGAGGCGGTCTTAATCACCCGAAAGAACAGGGTAACATATGGTACAAATGAAAATAGGGAAGTGCATCGTACATTATTTTGGCTATAGAATAATTTGGGCCAGCTAGAATACTGCTTGACATGAGTCATCCCACAGTCTTGAGGAGAGTGTTTGGTCACTCTGAATCGTTAAGCATAGATCTAAATATGAAACAGAGGAGGAAGTTATATTTCTAGTTCGCGTGAAGAAATCAGCGGTAGGGAATTTGCAAGACTGTCATTTGACTTTGATTGAACAATATCAGCTTGACTTAAACTACTTGGCCAAATCCAAGAAAAGATATTTGCCAATTTGAGCAGAAATTCAAATTCATAGGCATAGAAACAGCTCAGCAAGAAGGGGAGCACCATGGGTGCCCATGTCGATGCCTACTTCTACCCTGAATATCTCACATCCAAATTTCACATAGACCTTATCTGTGAGAAAGTTCCGCAATTCACATATTGCTTTCTCACAAAATTTCAGACATCACTCGGTTTCATTTTTGACAAATTGTCCCAAATCTCATTTCAAGTCAGTGACTTTACACAGCGCAGAGCGTCTCCCTACACAGGCATGCCAGAATCCTAGGATAGTGGGTTTGAATCCCAGATTTGTTTCTAGGCTTGTTAGCAGCACGCGAAATGATGGTGAGAAGAATACATACAACAAGAAAGACCATTTCTGCTTTGATACAGCTGGATTATCCATTAGGGGGTGGGCAGGTGGGTAGTAAATTTGGACCTGCCCTAGCCCTATATTCACACAATCATAATGACTTTTTAAAGGAATGATTAACCGTGCACAATACTAAGCACAATATTACACAGGTAAACATATTGCGTTTATTTCAAATGCAATTTTCCTGGTTGCCAAGCAATATTTTAAGATCCTCCACATTTTCATAAAAACTCAAATTCAAAATGAAATAATTTTGAGGCTACAAGACACACATTCATTTTTTACTCTGTACAATAACTCTATTAAACTGTCAAACGGTATTTTATGGGTTATCAGTCCATTGTGGAAGATCAATATCACATAAATATATAAATTAATATTTGAACAATCCTCAAAAGCTTTTGATATAACAAGTTATAAGATGACTTTATTATCAATCATGGAACTAAATGCAGATCCTGGTTATATAGGTGACCCAAATGGTTGCCAGACAGATATCTGATATTAATCCTACTTTTTTGTTGCCATAAAAAGACAAATTTAATATGCTTTTGACCTTACCTTCAGATTGGGTTAATCATGTCACAGCCTCAAGTTATTCATATTATATTACATTATTCATTGTTGCTCAGTTAGCTACAGATATGCAGATGTTTTTTACATCATGGCTCCAGTTTACTTAACAAACTGTGCGACAGAGGAAGCTCTTTATGTCATACATGTTAACAACGGAGCAAATAATCACAACAGATCAACGGGTCAATTTACTTCCTCACCGATACTTTTGATTGTTAGATTAGCAAAAACTACTTAATTTACAATAAAATCACAACAAAATAACCCACGTGTCATATACGGATGTTATGTCCTGTTCAGTAGATAACACTGCCCAGCTGGATAATTAATTGTTTCAATAAAAGGGGCCCTGGACTGCAAGATGTGTCATACAATCTCACACACTCACTCTCCAGTGTATTCATTGTACCTTATTTGCTCTAATAAGCAGTCTGGCTGCTTAGAATTTTCACAAAGGAGGACACTTATTCAAACCACACACAAGATCAAGTTGTCAGAGACTGAGCCGTAGAAAACAGACAGAGTTGAAATGTTGTTGAAACTAAAACTTGAATCAACAGTTACAAGGATATTACTGACTTCCACATTGCTAAGTTTTCTGTACAAGAATTCAAATACCATATTCGACATAATAAGCGCCCAGAGCACTCTCACAATTAAAAATAGGGGGCTCTTATTAGAATAGTATTTTGTTGAAGAGTTGAAAGATTGTACATTTCATGGTTTATGCTGACAGCCTGAAATGATACAAAAGAAAAGTCTGAGCGTATTATACACGACATATATTTTCCAGAATTAAATTGCCCATAATTGATTTATAAAGGGTGCATATAACACACAAGTGCGTATTATACACAAATAAATATGTCTTGTGTACATTTATCAATCGGAAGGGGTGCCAATTGGGATTGTTCACTAGCCATTATATTAGCAAATATCTTAGCTTATTAGAGCAGGGCGCTTATTACGTCGAAAACGGTATACACAAGAAAACATGGCTTGTCATGTAAATACAGGTTTAATACAGGGCACCTTGATAGACTCCTGCCATCATATAGCTGAAATATTGCTGAGTGCAGAGATAGAAACCAAACAAACAAAAAATCATCGATTACTACAGACTGGTCTAGAAGTCAGTCAGAGGGCGCTGCTTGACTTGCATGTAATACAGCGACTACGGTAAGTAATTCAGCACATAATGGCAACATTGCACCAGAGATACCAACACATCATCGGTGTCTGGCACCCTCAGCTCTGACCCATGTTTATCAGAGAATCCCAACTCTCAGTCCCCAAACTAGATTCTCAAAATATTTTGATAATGATGCACAGGCAGCGTGTGTAACTAACTACACATGCCCCAACTGACGCCGATGTGTGAATAGTGCACTGTCTGTTTGCCTACACCTAGCTTCTCCACATGCTGATTATGGCAAGATAGGCAGCTAGGTAAACAGGCATGGTCTTTTCCGAGGACCAAGCTAATTGGAGACATGGTGAAGAAAGGGTCTGTAGCTCAACTTCTGCAAGAATGCATACTGTGAAGAATCTTTTTTGCAAAATGGCTGCAATGATGATATTCAAATGATCGTTTTCTATGATTATACGTTTTGAAAATAATTAGAGAATACCATATGAGTGAGTGAGTGAGTGAGTTGGGTTTAACACCGCTTTTAACAGTATTCCAGTTATAGCACGGCATGTCAGCTTAATGTGGGAGGAAAGCTCGAAGTGATGCAGGTCTCAGATGATTACCACTTCAGTGAAACCCACGAGCACGGGTATGGTGCTGACAAACCTAGAAACATAATCAGGTCGAACCGGGATTCGAACCCACAATCATAGAATTCTGGCGTGCCCAAGGGACGCAACTCTGCACAGCGAATCGCAGTGCCATAGACGACTGGGCCACCCGTGTCCCCGAAAACAATTAAAGAATACCATATGAACTACAAGGAATTAAGAACTTAACTATGCCGAGTGAACAATAGGTCCCAAGCCTGGTGAGATAGGATACAGAATTGTTCATTCATTAGTTCCATGTATTACCCATAGCCATTATCTGAGAACATCAAAGCAGTTTGGGTTTCTCAGTCAGTCTCCTCTAGGACCCTTAGAAAAAAACCAATTCGTTCCATTTTCTACCAATCCCCCTCCAAAAAACATTTTCTTTGCTTGGACATGCTTCGTGTCCAGTGTTAGTAAAAATAAAATGTTTGGCTTGTCTTTACACTGAAACAAGTGTGTGTTTTGAAACTGTTACTGGAAATATATTATGGGTCCCATACTAATGAGGTTGCACTGTGTAAGCTATACCTAGCAGCCATTGTGTTCCTTCAATACCCAGTGTAGTCACCTTTTACAAACACATCCGCCGTACCCTGGACTCATGCCATTGTTTGTTGTTTAACGCCGCACTCAGCAGTATTCCAGCTAATTGACAGCAGTTTGTAAGTATTTGCATCTGGTCCAAACAATCCAGTGATTGACATCACGAGCATCAATCTACAAAATTGGGATACGATGACATGCATCAACCAAGTCAGCAAGCCAGACCACATCGATCCTGTTAGTCGCCTCTAATCCAGATGTTCACAGGGGTATGGGTAAACTGATGCCATGGCATAGTACGACAATTGTATCATGACAGCCTGGTTTAGCTCAGTTGGGTGGGGTGACATGTTCAACATTCTAGGCAAACATGAGTGGATAACCTTAGGGAGAGGAATTATTTGAGCGAGTGAGTGAGTTTGATTTTACGCCGCTTTTAGCAATATTCCAGCAACATCACGGTGGGGCACATCAGAAATGGGCTTCACACATTGCACCCATGTCGGGAATCTAACCCGGGTCTTTGGCATGACAAGCAAACACTTTAACCACTAGGCTACCCGACCTCCCGAGGAATTATTTGATATTCTGGGGTGGGGGGTCTGGGGTTTTGTGTGGAGACAAGCTATTTTTTCAGCTACAGCTACAATAACAGATCTGTATTGAGATTACAGCCTTGGGTCTGTTCTTTCCACAGAAACTAGGGCTGGGACAAGTCCAAATTTACTACCCGTGTTCCCACCCTCCTATTACCTGACCCCACCCGGGTACCTACTGTAGGTCTCAAGAGATAGTATGGGACTAACCACAGGTCCGGGTAGTCCTGTGGGTAACCGGGTCCCACTCAGTACCCACACGACCTGAGTACCCGAGTTACCAGTCCCAGCCCTAGCGGATACCATACTGTTAGGGGTTTTCGACATTGATCTTCAAGCATTATAAGGAGTTACTGACAGACAGTGAAAAAATCACTGATTTTCTTATGTTTTCAAAACTTAAAATGGTAATATTATTTTGGTGCTTTTGATTTTTTTGGTGATAATGTTGAATGCACATTTCCAAGAGCTTTTCGGGCGGTTGGGTAGCCTAGTGGTTAAAGCGTTCGCTCATCATGCCGAAGACCCAGGTTCGATTCCCGACATGGGTACAATGTGTGAAGCCCATTTCTGGTGTCCCCCACCGTGATATTGCTGGATTATTGCTAAAAACGTCATAAAACCATACTCACTCAAGCCAAGAGCTTTTCATATGTCAATATCACATAGTTTAGTCTCCAAAAAGGGTCACATGACCTGATGCATTTTTGGAAATTACATTTGAACCCGGTTTGGATGTGCAGAGGATATTAGTTTGTTACCCCAGAATCACATGTTCGTATTCAAATGAAAAATGATACCAGTCACATGAGGACATTCTAGAATATCTAATTACCAGTTTCTGACCACATAGACTAACATAGAATTACTGCCATTATTTACTGTGACTTACCAAGACGCACTACAAACAACTCAGGTTACTAAACACAAGCTGAATCTAGATTTGAATGTTCAAAAAATATTACCTTGTCTGGAAAAATGAAATTTGATGATAACAAAACAAAGCAGATGACAGTAAAACCGATCGCCCAAACGCATCACGGCAACGGCCATGGTAACCCGATGCACATGAGTTCCATGCAAATTGAAATGCACATGCATTCCCCCATTCCTTGACCTATAAAAATCCACTCAGATTGGATAACATACATTCGTTATTGAATCGCTACCACATGCCAAGATTGACAAGAAATCAGCGACACCAAGCCCTTGGACGATTGCAAGCTTGACAAACCGCCCGGCATGTAGCCAATGCATTTCAAGTCCATGTAAGGACTATATACAGGCTCCAGCAACGGCACCAGACCACCAACACTACAGATGACCGACCAGGTAGTGGAAGACCAAGGGTCACCACCCGACCTCAGGATAGTCAGATTGTGTGACAGCATCTTCAAGATCGTTTTGTAACTACTTCGGAAACAGCTTGACAGACCATTGGGGACACACCAGTGACACATTAGAGCCGAGAGACACATTGTTGAGAGAGACTCGTGGGGTGGTCCGAGCATCATGGTGTGGGGTGGAATTGGTCTTGCGCAGAGGGTCGGCTCTGTGGTCTTCCAGAACATCGGTCCAGGGATAGGAAATGGTGTCACAGCAGCTTGGTACATTGATCAAGTCTTGAGACCACACGCCATACCTCATTTGGCATGTCGCTGCAACCACAAGTTTCAGCATGATATTGCTCGTGCCCACACTGCGAGAGCAACAAGAGACTTCCTCCAGCAGAATGGCATCAGAACCATGCAGTGGCCTGCCCTCAGTCCCAATTAAAATCCCATTGATCACCTGTGGGACGAGATTCAAAGACGGCTGAATGACGTCCAACCAAGGCCGACAGCTGCAGCTGAACTGTGTCAGGCGTTCCTCAGAGTGTGGGCTCAAGTGCCTATGGCCTTCATCAACCGCCTCATCCATTCCATGTATCAACGTTGCACGGCAGTTATCAATGCACATGGCGGACACACGAGATACTGTGTTGCACTTTAAGAACATTTGACACTTTAATTTTAACTTTGATGATCAGTTTTGCCAAATTTCATCTTTTCAATATGTCTCAAAGTATGTTTACAGTGTTTGGACAAATAAGGTTTGTCATATATCTATCCATGGTGATGTTTCTTTTATGGTTCAGTATATATATATGTACAGGTAAGGACAACAAATTAATATGATAACAAAAGGTGAAAAATAACAAAGTTTAGAAACTAACAAGGGAAGCCAACAGATGATTGGCGCTGATAGGTGAATCTCATTCAACTGATGAAGGTGTAACTATATACTTCGAACTGTGTTCCTCATAATAAAGAAGTTGACATCCATATATTCTCTTCCTTATGTGTATCACTTCTAAATGCCTTTCAAAGAACTTGATTTAACATATTCAGAAAATATGAGTGAGTGAGTGAGTATGGTTTAACGCCGCTTTTAGCAATATGCCAGCAATATCATGGCGGTGGACACCAGAAATGGGCTTCACACATTGTACCCATGTAGGGAATCGAACCCAGGTCTCCGACGCAATGAGCGAATGCTTTAACCACTAGGCTACCAGTTCTTTATCAGTAAAAAGAGGCTTGGTCCCGTAATTCATGTGAGTGACAGTCCCTCTTGACTTGCAAATAAAGTACCTTATAAATCTTTGCTGTTGAACAAAACATCAGCGATAATCAGTAAAGTAGTGACAGAATTTTGTGTGAATGACATGTAAATCTCTCTAAGTATTGTTGATGATATTGAAAGAATTAAAACTAGGTCAAAGTTAGGACTGACAAAAATTGGTGGAGACTTGTAATTTTTAGAGTTGCAAGTCCACCAGGACTGGCAGTTTCAAAAGCCAGCGAGAACACGGTAGTACATGTATTTACAAAATTTCTGCTTTTGTACTGATATGATTTCTATTTTCGTATATTGATATAATTTCATTTTTTATCTTTGGCTGCTCTGTTTATATATGTTCAAGTAGCTGTCCATCTCTCAGAAATCGAGTTAGTTTGGCCTTCGATATTGCATCTCTTGGCTTTAGGAGATCCACGACAGACAGCAGATCTAACTGCAAATTCTTGTTTTAACCAAGCCCAGGCTGGGGCATGGTCTTGACATTCAAGTAACAAGTGAGCAATGGTATTGAATGGGCCCTGGGTATTTATCACAACACTCAGTGTTATTGAGGATGACTCACTTTAGGCATTTGTAAAAAAAACACTTAATGATGTCATACTCCATTTCTGAGTTAGAGAGTGCTGGCATGTGGATTTCAACCACCTTATAACAAGTTGTCAGGTAACACTGACCCTTCACACAATGTACATGTCGACTACAATCCTTCGTTGTTCACACAGAACAGCCATATTTCCAGACCATATGATTATCTATTCAATAATGTTAAAGGACAAGCTATAATAGGCACATTTTATAAGTAGCACATACACTTGTGTCGACAACAATGAAATAAATGACTTTTCTGTGTACGCTATTACGCCTTCAAGAACCACTTCACGTCAGATCGTTTTCTAACAACGGTTTTGAATTTCAACCACTTATCTTTAAACTATAGGTTCATATTTTGAAATACTTTTCAGGAGAATCCTTCAAAAACTTCTATCGGAGGAGCTTCCTATTATTTACGATTACCATGGCAACTGAGTTGGTTACATTTAACAGAATTCTAATAACCCTTCAGTGATACGTTTTGATTTAAGACAGATCTAAAAATATCTAAAACTTTTAAAAGCCAGGCCAAACTTATTTCTGCACAGACTTGTATCCAAGAAATACCTGAATGTTGAAGAAGATAAATAATTTGTTAACATCTATCAATGACTCAGTTATCATGTTGGTTGCTGCATTGTGTCGCTAACCATATTTCACTGTGTATAATACACACACACACACACTCAGTTTATGGGTGGAACTAATGCTATTCTTTCACTATTGGTTTGCATGGCCATTGGTGCTTACAGACTTATTTATCGTGAAAATATAAGATAGCTATGTGATAAATCGCACAGAACACTGTGTATAATACACACACACATACTCAGTTTATGGGTGGAACTAATGCTATTCTTTCACTATTGGTTTGCATGGCCATTGGTGCTTACAGACTTATTTATCGTGGAACATAAGATAGCTACGTGATAAATCGCACAGAACACTGTGTATAATACACACACATATACTCAGTTTATGGGTGGAACTAATGCTATTCTTTCGCTATTGGTTTGCATGGCCATTGGTGCTTACAGACTTATTTATCGTGGAATATAAGATAGCTACGTGATAAATCGCACAGAACACTGTGTATAATACACACACACATACTCAGTTTATGGGTGGAACTAATGCTATTCTTTCACTATTGGTTTGCATGGCCATTGGTGCTTACAGACTTATTTATCGTGGAATATAAGATAGCTATGTGATAAATCGCACAGAACACTGTGTATAATACACACACACATACTCAGTTTATGGGTGGAACTAATGCTATTCTTTCACTATTGGTTTGCATGGCCATTGGTGCTTACAGACTTATTTATCGTGGAATATAAGATAGCTACGTGATAAATCGCACAGAACACTGTGTATAATACACACACACATACTCAGTTTATGGGTGGAACTAATGCTATTCTTTCACTATTGGTTTGCATGGCCATTGGTGCTTACAGACTTATTTATCGTGGAACATAAGATAGCTACGTGATAAATCGCACAGAACACTGTGTATAATACACACACATATACTCAGTTTATGGGTGGAACTAATGCTATTCTTTCGCTATTGGTTTGCATGGCCATTGGTGCTTACAGACTTATTTATCGTGGAATATAAGATAGCTACGCGATAAATCGCAAAGAACAATCAAGAGAGAAGTGTGGTTTATTTCACGATAAAACATTGTTCTATCATGATGTCATTTCAGGAGAAGCGCTCGCTACTTGTTGACGTCGTGAAGTGGATAACGTTATTTTTGTGAGGGAAGTGTCAAGTGAGTTGTTCCCCATAGATGTAGCTGGGCAAACACAATGGCAAAACGATCGCACCCAAAAGTGAGAGAGATATGACAATCGGTATTCAGAGAAAAGGTACAGACGTGAAAATTGGGAGTATATGTATAAACCAAACTTACCCCCCCTGTACATAAAATGGAGTTGTCCGACACTGCCGAGATCAGAATGTATTCGGGGAGTCATCATTATTCAAATATGGGTAAATGTTTGAAAAGCTTGTACAATTTACTGACACCCCTAAAAAGGCTGTACAAAATGTTGATATTTCATATAAGAAAAAAATAACTCCCACTCGTTGTTTATCTCTTAATTCAAGGTCAGAAAAGGTCCCCAACCCAATGCTTATGACCTGGGTTAGAGGAGTCAATTAAAATGAGGATTGAGTGAGTTGGGATTAACGCTGCTTTGAACAGTATTCCAGTTATATCATGGCTTGTCAGTTTAATGTGGGAGGAAAGCCCGAAGTGCAGGTCTCAGATGATTACCACTTCGGTGAAACCCACGAGCACGGGCATGGTGCTGGCAAACCTAGAAACATAATCGGGGCGAACCGGGATTGGAACCCACAATCATAGGTTTCTGGCGTGCCCAAGGGACGCAGCTCTGGGTATGGCTTAAAATGAGAATCAGATGATCACAGAGTGTGTGCTCATTCTTTTAACCACTGGTGTAACTGGTCCGCTGTTGCTTTAAGTATTTAAGAGATTGCCTTCTGCCTTAGCAATTTATATTTGGCTGCTGTTTATATACGTTCGAGTAGCTGACCATCTCTGAGAAATAAAATGAGTTTGGTCCCATTGCATCACTTGGCTTATATGAGATCTATGACAGATGGTGGATCAAACTACAATTCTTGTTTTAATCGAGCCTGGGCTGGGGCATGGTCTTGACATCGTCCATGATAAAAGCTACTTTTGCGCGTGTCATTTTTTAGAAGAAGGAGTGAGTGAGTGAGTGAGCGAGTATGGTTTTACGCCGCTTTTAGCAATATCCCAGCAATATCACGGCGGGGGACACCAGAAATGGGCTTCACACATTGTACCCATGTCGGGAATCGAACCCGGGTCTTCGGCCTGACGAGCGAACGCTTTAACCACTAGGCTACCCGACCGCCCCTTTAGAAGAAGGAAGCGACATGATGAAACAGCAACTCAGAGTCAGTCAGTGTTTTTTAAACTATAGATTCATGTGTAATAGTTGACAAGGGAGGTTGGAGTAGCGTGTTTATCTAACAGGGACTGCCTGGCGTATGTCTGGACTATTCAGTGTTACGTAA
The DNA here is from genome assembly GCF_022045235.1 of Haliotis cracherodii. Lineage (NCBI taxonomy): Eukaryota > Metazoa > Mollusca > Gastropoda > Lepetellida > Haliotidae > Haliotis > Haliotis cracherodii. The sequence goes on from NW_027266268.1 coordinate 21,919,912, forward strand.
GCAACTTGATGTAATGTGGCAGGTTAGTGAACTTAGACTAATTTGACTGTAAACACTATGTGACAATGTATGCCTAGGGAAACTGGATGTGAGGGATTATTTTTTTCATCATGTGCTAGCTGGTCTGTGGAAGTGAATTAAAGAAATATACATCATTACATTTTTTGTTTGTTGTAATTGTGCCCAAAAAACTGGGTCATGAAACAATTGCGAGTGCATGTCTCTTGCAGTTTTTCACACTACTTTTCGACTCACCAAAATGTCCTGATTTACAGTATTCAAAGCATGTATGCCACCGGGACATGTCTGGAATATTGCTGACTACAGCGTTAATAACTATTCCCTCACTCACTCGACTCGCAGTTGACCTTCATATATGAGATGACTAAGTCTTTGAGTTTAGTGTTCCAGCCAATACGCATGTACCTGAAACTGGTTTGAATTAAAAATATTGCCTTTTGGCCTATTTAAAAAAATGAGTTACTTCAGCTATATGATGGCGGTCTGTAACGTATGTAATCTGGATTGATATTAAGAACAAGGATCCACGCTGTCAGGTATGATGACACGAAATCAACCAAGTCACAGCGCCAGAGCACCAGATCCATTTGGTCGCCCCTAACAACCAGCATGGTAGCTGGGGACCTATGTGAGCCAAGAATCCCAACTAGGAATAAAATGATTTTCTTCCAATTACCTGATCTACCATATATTAAGGTTCCAAATTGAAATCTTTTCAGTGACAGTTATGCAGTTGAATATTTAATAGTCCAAAAACTATTATCTTTACAAAAGTTCTCCAACATAGGTGAATATCCGGGGTAGCAACCCATGCTTGCCATAAAAGGCAACTATGCTTGTCGTAAGAGGCAACTAACGGGATAGGGTGGTCAGGCTCGCTGACTTATTTGATGCATGTCAACGTATCCCAATTTCATAGATTGATGCTCATGATGTCAATCATTGGATTGTCCACCGGTTCAGACTCGATTATTTACAGACCGCCGTCATATAACTGGAATATTGCTGAGTAGGGCGTTAAACAACAAACGAACAAACAACCAATATCCAACATAAATGCAGTTTGTAAATATGTTTGAAAGTGCGTGTGTGAGATTTGAAACCACAATTACAGGTTTCTGGAATGTCTAAGGGACACAACTCTGCACGGCCAATTGCAATGCCTTAGATCATCATCATCATGATCATCAATTGTGTATCAATGTCTTGCTGGTGTACATAAAACATTATAGAAGACATAAGTAAACCTAAGATGGGATAAAATGTGCACAACCAATCGCTCAGGGATTTACGAGGGACAGTAAGAAATGGTGCGATAAACACACATTTTGAAAAATATCACATAAAATTTAACCATAAAAACACGCTAAAATGCTAACCTATATAACATTTCTGTCTGCTTAGATAAAATAGAATAGCAGGTCCTGTCAGTATGAAATATAAGATCCGGGGTTAAAAATCTGGTTATCTGGTAAAAGATAAAAATCATACATCTGGGCCACCCATGCTATGAACTAAATGAAATCAGAACCACATTTTTTTATGATGCAGTCACTATCAGAAACAGGGATGTATCTAGACCAGCCTAGAGGCCAATATCCAGCACCAAATCTGCAGCAGATGGTGGTCAAGATTTCCAAATTCATGCTGTACAAGCAATTGCTATGGGCTTGTAGATGTGACTTGTATTTCACTGATAACAGGGCCAGTATAGAGGAAGTGGCTTTAATGCTTTGTTCAACATTATTGAACTGGATTCATTGTTAAAATTCAATATCAAAATATCCATGAATGTAGGAATATACAGTTTTTAAAAAATCCCAATTCTGAATGAAACAACAATTTTTTTCAGTTTGACTGCAAAGTGCACTTAGTTTGGAATCCCAGTTGAATTCCTGGGTATATAGACAAGCTTCTTGCACATCTTCCAGATTGCAATGTTGGTGTAAGTTGGGATGTGGCAATGTTGCAGTTTGCATGTTGGTGTAAGTTGGGTTGTTGCAATGTTGCAGTTTGCATGTTGGTGTAAGTTGGGATGTGGCAATGTTGCAGTTTGCATGTTGGTGTAAGTTGGGATGTGGCAATGTTGCAGTTTGCGTGTTGGTGTAAGTTGGGTTGTTGGGTTGTTGCAATGTTGCAATTTGCATGTTGGTGTAAGTTGGGTTGTTGCAATGTTGCAGTTTGCATGTTGGTGTAAGTTGCAATGTTGCAGTTTGCATGTTGGTGTAAGTTGGGTTGTTGCAATGTTGCAGTTTGCATGTTGGTGTAAGTTGGGATATGGCAATGTTGCAGTTTGTATGTTGGTGTAAGTTGGGTTGTTGCAATGAAATAATGGGAACCTATTCTATTCCAGCATTCAACACAGAGAGAACATTTAAAATTCAACATGTTATAGCCCTGTCAACATATCTGACCTTTGGAAATATAATGTTCTCTAACATAACATACTCTCACAACTGATAAACCTGCAATGAAATGTGGTTGATATTAATATTTCAACCACTCTTGGTGTTAGTTTCCTTGTACCTGCATGTCTGATCGACTCAACAAATATTTGATATCACAAATACACACATAACCCATTCATGACAAAGCTGGTCAGATCAAAACGCCTTCCTGTCCTCATGATCATATAACGGTCAAGTATGGCTCACTTGACGGCACTGACATTGAAAACAAGGGGCCCTCGCCATATTAATACTCAATGTGAAGACAGATACCTAGGGGTCATCTCATGGTCCACTTAAGGTATTCAAACATGATGTGTTGTCTGACTAGAAGTATATGCAAAGATCTTTAACCTGATCTCCATCTAGCGCTGTCTGATGGAATTACAGTTAATTCATCTACAGCTTTTGTGTTGCTAACCGTCTTTGTTCCGATTTAATAAACACAGGAATGCTAGGAATGTGGCTGATAAGATCTTCATGACATGACACCACACAAATATTTCCTGTCTGTCTGGATCTTATTGTCAGGATCATGCATGTTAAGTTTCAGCTTGTTTCATAGTTTCTTATCTGATAGAAATACTTGGACATGAATACTTTACACAATAACGGTATGGGAAAAACACGTTTTGCACTTTGTTGTTAATTGAAATATAAAGCATGTTCTAAAAGGTCACACCAAACCTGAACTGAGTGAGTATGGGTTTATGCCGCTTTTAGCAATATTCCAGCAATATCACGGTGGGGGACACCAGAAACGGGCTTCACACATTGTACCCATGTCGGGAATCGAAACCAGGTCCTCGGCGTGATGAGCGAACGTGTTAACCACTGGGGTCATATAGAGTCGGGTGTGGGATACATATATTCTGCCCCTTTTGGCATTCCTAGCCAGAAGGGGGCAAGGGTGAGACCTGCATCTCTACAGGCTTTCCTCCCACATTAAGCTGACACGCCTTGATATAACTGGAATACTGTTAAAAGTGGCGTTAAACCCAACTCACTCACTCCTAGTCAGAAAAGGTCCCCAGCAACCTGTGCTAATCATACTAGGTGGCTTAATGGCGCTGTGACTTGGTTGATGGCTTGTTATCGTACCCTGATGGGGTGGATCATTGCCACATTATCAATCACGAGATTGTCTGCTCATAACTTATTTACAGGCCGCTGTCAACGAGCGAACGCTTTAACCACTAGGCTGCCTGACCGCCCCTCAAACCTGAACAGACTTTAGTTCAACGCAAGTTATAGGATCATTGACAGCATATCAAAGTTTCCAAGCGTTTGTTGTTTAACCCCCAGCTCAGCTGTAATATCTTCCAGTTAGTTCTATACTATCCATTAATCATTTCTGTTCCTTTTGGCGTGTGTGTGTTTGTTGTTTAAAGTCGCATTCAGCAATATTCCAACTATATGATGGCGGCTGTGAATAATCAAAACTCGACCAGACAATCCAGTGATCAATTTTGTCATCAATGATCCACACAGATATTACAGATTTGATGGACATAATTGTTAAAGCTAAAAGTGTTATAACTTTACTTAAGTCAATATTTATTAGTTAATTGAACTTATATCATATCATATTACTACACTGTTGAGCCCCGTGAAACTAGGGTTAGAATGTCATAAGAGGCAATTAAGATTATCTGAATATTTGCCAAGTGTGCAGTATTAGTCATAAGCTTGTCTTGTCATGCAGCTATTGCTACCTATTGTCTTGAGGTGAAACCTGTTGTATGCATACTTTTTGAGGCGAACTTGTAATTTTGCATTCAGCAAAATTATAAAAAAGGTGTTTGCGAAACTGTATTCTATTTTGCACATTTCAATTTGAAGTCAGAGGAAATCTGATAGCCAATTTCAAAACAATCTCTTCCCAAAATATATGAAAATACTCACTAGATAAAGGCCGATTCCTGACATCGCTATCCTTGCAATGTTTTTTGACACCAAAGGTAGATAACTCTGCATTTTCTCTTTCGCGGAGTCCATTAGATTCTGTGTTGTAGCAAGAGGGTAGAATATCAGATGTACACTCTGAAGATTGACCTCCGTTACGTAGCTCCGACATCTCTGATTGCACCGATGCCGATTCCATATCAATAGCACTATCGGCCTGGGACTCTGGACTCTGCAATGGTGACATCACAGTCAGCTGAGTCATCTGGACATCATGGAGCCTTGAAGCTTCTGTAATATCTGAACTTCTCCGGAATGTAGTGTTGAAGATAAAATCCGAATTTCTTTCCCTTTCACCCTTATCCTGACTATTAAATATCCTTTGGCACAGCAAATTAACTGAAGGGTCCTTTTTTGACAAATGCCCATTTTGAATGTTGGTCAGAATCTTCAAACTCCCTTCACTATTTCTTCTGTCCTGTTTCAATTCACGCTGCCGGTCATCATGATCAGCACCATTCCACCCCACTTGACCATTCTCTCTCGCAGTTGAGCTGCCATCTTTACCAGAGAATGGCGACTGGTGGTACAAGAGGTCATTCAACCTTTCTGCATTGCTCTTGAGTCTTTCTTTCAAGGCATCCGACTTACAGCTCGGTAAAGTGTCTATTGCAGGACTAGTATTTCGTCTTTGGTAAGGACTTTTCTGATCTGACAACAGCGATTCAACACCATTAACGTTTCCCACAATCTCCGGTTCAATCTGCATTCTGCCTGTATTACCCACAATGCATTCAGAGTGACGTCTGCCTCGGACATCTCGACCGAATGATCTGTCATCTTCATTATCAAAATGAACCCGTGGACTGTGGTTAGTCGACTTTTTGGAGAGTTTCAGTGCCTCTTGCCTGGCTTTCCGTTCTTTCCTACGTGTGTAGATCTGTGGATAGCGTACCTCCAGTTCCCGAAGGACATCCTGGTCTGTAGCTTCCAATGCTCTGCTATCTGTATCTAGACGCAGCATCTTCGACCATGTTCACTCTGGAAAACAGAACACTTAATTACATAATGGACAACAGACATCAACAAACAAATTAAAACTGTCTCCAATGAATTCAACTTTCTCGTATTCAAATTGCTTTCACTCAAAACAGTAGTAAAATCAGGAAACAATGAATATCAAGTTGTAGACTGAGATGTGACGACACTTCTCAAACAAAGCCAATGAGTCCTGTGCCCTATTCCACAAATGGACTTGGACTATCATAAGCCTATGTTAAACAGTTCTCGATTTTGATCCTTGAAAAATACCCTTGGTTCTTTTACACAAAAGGTGGAAAATAAGAAAGGGTAGAAACTAACAATGGAAGCCAACAGATGATTGGCGCTGATAGGTGATTTGCAATAGGCAATGGAAGCCAACACTTTACAGTAATTTTGTTATCTTATTAATTTTGTTGTCCTTACATGTACATAAATATGCTCTCTGCCTCATGGCATTCATTCACCTGATGAAGGAGTGAGCTTATACTCCGAAACACTGTGTTCCTCATAATGAAGAAGTTGACATCCATATATTATTTACCTTATGTATATCCCTTCTAAATGCCTTTCAAAGACCTATATATTAGTCATGAGACCTTAGAAGCAGGATGACCATCACACATTTTCCAGCAAGATTTATTTTTCACCCAACAAAAAAATATATTATGTCTGTCATGAATTCTCCAAGGTCTTTGGCACACATACTTATCACTGTGATAAATCTCACTTAAACATCTTTGATACATATTTTTGTGTGTGTTTGCTGCTTAAATCTTTTATTAACAAGTATTGTCATTTTACAAATTCAAGGCCTTTCAAGCTATTTTGGTGATTTTCAAGCGAGGCTTTTCAAGAGGGGCCTTACAATTCAAGGCATTTTTAAGCCTGGCTGAATGACAAAACCATGCATAGGTAATTAGTGCATCTTAGATGCTAATATTATCAAGATTATAAAGAATGCTCTCTTGTCAAGCTTCAGGAGACACATATTGACTCGATGCCCGACTTCAGTTTGGCATGGACATATATGCACTTACTAATTACAGTGTGGACGAACGTGATCAATACAGACATGAAACACAGTATGAGATACTACAAAGGATACTACAAAGGATTCCACATGAAAGATATCAATAAAAGGAAACACACTTGAGTGTGTAACTACATCTTGTGAAGGCCAGATAAAACATATTCTTGTTTCTTGTGACTTTTTTTCAAAACTTTTGTCTGTTTATTTGTTGTTTAATGTCACTCTCTGTAATAGTACAGCTATATGATGGCAGTCTGTAAATAATCGAACCTCATGTCCTGAAAAAATGCGTTGTGAAAAATGAAATTGTTTGGTTTGTCCTTTCATAGAAAAATGAGGTTGCACTGTACTAGCTATATCTAACTTTTTGTTTGTTGTTGAATGCCACACTCAGCAATAGTCCAGCTATATGACAACGATCTGTGAGTATTCAAGTCTGGACCAGACAGTCCAGTGATTGATATCATGAGCATCGATCTATATAGATATGATGGCATACATCAACCAAGTCATTGAGTCTGACCACGTGATCACTTAAGTGGCCTCTTAGGTTTTTTTTGTGAACACCTGGTGTCATTACTGTTTAATGGTGATTCATAAACACATGTTTATGATAAAGTAAGAATTGTACAATGTTTGTTTGTTGTTTAACGATGCACTCAGCAATATTCTAGCAATATGACAGCTGTCTGTAAATAATCGAGTCTGGACCAGACAATTCAGTTATTGACATCATGAGCATCGATCCACACTATTGGGACACAATGACATAATTTGCATGCATCAACCAAGTCAGCGAGCCTGACCACCTGATCCCGTTAGTCGCCTCTTACGACAAGCATAGTCACGTTTTACGGCAAGCATGGGTTGCTGAAGACCTATTCTACCCCGGATCTTCACGGGTGGAAACGAAAAAGCACTCAGTCACATAATTTGCAAATACATATTTCCTAAATAACTATAATTATTTTAATACATAACAAATATATTTCAACAAAGCCAGGAAATTTGTTTAATAAAGGTGTGTTCCTTCTACTGAGCAAAATATTTAATGCCAGACTTAACAATATTTTAGCTTGTTAAAAAATAAGAAAAACAGAACAAATTGTTTTCCATTTATATGGGACCAAATTACATTAAAATTATGAGTGAGTGAGTGAATATGGGTTAACGCCGTTTCTAACAATATTCCAGCAATATCACTGTGGGGGACACCACAAATGGGCTTCACACATGTCAGGAATCGAACCCGTCCCTTCGGAGTGATGAGCGAATGCTTTATCCACTAGGCTACTGACCGCCCCCATTAAAATTATGAGTTTTCTTGTTTATGGAAAGAGTTGTGTCGCTTGTATCTTATGCTCCATGTATCTTGTATGTCCATGCTTACATCATAAAGAGACCGCACCAAGGCTATAGTGACAATTTGGTTCCACTATGAATGAATGACACCTGATGAATGGCTTGAGCAAAAGTTGGAATCTAGTCCAAAAACGAAATTTGCCTTGAAAAAGTCGTTTTTAACAGTGCATGGCAATTGTAGGATGAATGGGTTGAGAGAAACAAGAAATTTATTTGAACAAGTCTAACGAGTGTGTCACATCATAACCGGCTGGGCAAACAAAAGAACATGTCTACATGCTTCAGTTGTTCATTCATTCAACCAGTTAACATCCCTGGTGAACCCTTCATCATGTACTCCAGTAGTCACTTAATGTTGCTGTTTTGTATTGGTCGGCAATATTCCAGATATATTACGACTGGCTGTGGTAAATGGGATGTGAGTCAGCACTGACTCCACTGATGGCATCATCAACAATGTCACAGGGCACGGGCGGCCCAGTCATCTAAGGCAGTCGTCGCTGTGCAGAGTTGCGTCCCTTTGGCGTGTCAGAAACCTATGATTGTGGGCCGAATCCAAGTTGGCCCTGATTATGTTTCTAGGTTTGTCAGCACCAAACCCGTGCTCGTGGGTTTCAACGAAGTGGAAAACGTCTGAGACCTGCATCACTTCAGGCTTTCCTCCCACATTAAGCTGACACGCCTTGATATAACTGTAATACTGTTAAAAGCGTCATTAAACCAAACTCACTCACTCAACAATGTCACTGGGACATCATGACATGCAATCATCCAGGTCTCGCATGGACACGAGGGATAGGCCATTGGCTAATCTGTGGGATTTTGAATGGAGATTTTGTATCTGCAGATATTTTATATAAGCACACATCTTGCAAGGATGTATTTTTGTGACAGACAATTTCCTTTATTATCAACAGTCTGAAGCATAAATTTTTTTTCAAGGGGCAAAATCATTTGGGTGCTGGGGACCTATTCTGACTCAGAATCCCTGAGGGACACAATTATTTGGGTACTGGGGACCTAGTCTGATCCAGAATCCCCAAGGGAGACAATCATTTGGGTGCTGGGGACCTATTCTTATTCAGAATCTCTAAGGGATACAATCATTTGAGTGTTGGGGCCCTATTCTGATTCAGAATCTCTAAAGGATACAATCATTTGTGCCTTGGGGACCTATTCTGATCCAGAATCCCCAAGGGACACAATCATTTGGGTGCTGGGGCCCTATTCTGATCCAGAATCTCTAACTATTCTGACTCAGAATCTCTAAAGGATACAATCATTTGTGTGTTGGGGACCTATTCTGATCCAGAATCCCCAAGGGACACAATCATTTGGGTGCTGGGGCCCTATTCTGATCCAGAATCTCTAAAGGATACAATCATTTGGGTGCTGGGGACCTATTCTGATCCAGAATCTCTAAAGGATACTAAATCTCTAAATATTTCTTTACTGCATAGGAAGTATCCTAGTAATCATACATAGCATCAATTATTTCCTAACCCTACCAACACAAACATTGTCTAATAATATTGTACAAATTCAGAATTCTGATATTATTTTACTTTTTTTTTTTTTTCTTACCAAAGGTCTTAAGTTATAATCTATAAACCCTAAATTAAAAAAACATATGAAAAACAAGTTGTATTTATCATGATTAAAGTCTGTACAAAAATTCATAATGCAGGGATAGGTTTATCAGACATAATATTTCCCAAATTGACTTGACTTCAAAATATTATTGTATGTAGGGGATTGATGCAAAGTGTGCACACCGTTTTTTACGTTTATACATCCATAAACACATAAAATATTGAAGTCAATTCTTAATTGTCTGTAAACATGAAAAAATTATTGTATGTTTAATATTCAGTTTGATAAATATTTGAGGTAAAAACTTTGCCTCTGTTTATTTACCCTGCATTAATTCTGCGATCCAGAAGGTACAGTTGTCATGGAAACATACACATATCTCATCATCCTTTGTCATTGCAGGATCATGCCATAGCATTCTATATTAATGACATGTCTGTTACACCTGAGGGTTCACGTAAATGAGCCATTGTAATTAACAATTTTGCTTGTCGTATAAAGCGACTAACAGGATCGGGTGGTCAGGCTCGCTGACTTGGTTGAAGCATGTCATTGATCCCAATTGCGTGGATTGATGCTCATGATGTCAATCACTGGATTGTCTGGTCTAGACTTGATTATTTACAGACAGTGCATATAGCTGGAATATTGCTGAGTATGGTGTTAAACAACAAACATAGAAACAAAACCATGCTTACTGAGCATACAATATGAGGTGAGGTTCAAGATTATTGTACTGTTACAGTGATGTGCATGCAAATGTGTGTGCATGCATGCTTTTACTAGTCAGGACAATTGCTGGTTTGATAGTGCTAGCCCACTGAGATACCATCCCAGTTTTACATGAATACCCAACTCAGACACAGCATAATGACTCAGGTGCGACAAGTTCTTATTTTATCCCCTTGATGTCGAGCGCCAGGCAGGACAACAAGTACTGTCTTTTAACGTTTTTTGGTATGATGTAGCTGGGGATTGATCCACAGACCTTCATCTCCCCAGGGAAAGGGCTCTATCCTCCAAACCACAGAAGCAGTCCCATACAAGCGGGGAACCAGGAAAGAGGGCTGTGACGGATAACTCAGGTACTCGGTTGGGTGGGTCTTGAGTAGGACCCAGGTACTCACAGTACTACCCAGACCCGTAATTAGTCACGTGATATATTGCTTAAAGACAAAACCTCACTATAGCTCAGTGATTACACTACAAGTCGCTAATGTTCGTATTTCTTTCTGACAATGCACACATTCCTTTTGACTTATATATGTTTGAGTAAAGACTAAGCTTCAGTCAACTTTGGTATACGCATGATCTGATTGTTTGATACATATGTATCTGAATAGTTTTGACCAGGGCTGCAGCTTAACAATTCTCAATCAGACATTTTGTACCAACTTGAGACCTAGAGTGGGTCCCAGCCCTACTAGGAACACCTGATAACTCTGCCTCACATCATAGGTTGAAATTTCTGGTTATCGAATACACAATTATACTGTAAACACTGCAAACACATTATGACTATAATTTAATTTATGTCTGCAATAACAATATGACCTTTTTTATCACAACTCTTTCTGTTTAAAAAACAATCTCCCAGATGGGTAACAGTGTGGAAATAATCAATACATAACAACAACAAGTTATAACCGGCATGTCAGGCACAGCTTATGAAAGATTCCCAAGGGTAAACAAGCAAACAACAATAAATGTCCCATTAGAGCTCTGTCTTCATGACAATGACGTGATTATAATCTAGCAGCCTAGCCATGTTGCCACGTTACATGCATACATATAGAGTAGTACATATTAGTAGTTGTCAAGAAAACAGTATTCACTGTGTTGTCATGGCAATACATCAATAATACATTGTGTCCATGTATTTACTTTTTATAACATGACTTTGCACAATTAATATCCAGTTGGGATAAAAATGACCAGACTAATAAACGAGATAATAGTAATGTAGAAAAAATTGAACAGTTTGTAACAGAATATAGAGATCTCACACCTAAGAAATGATTTAACATGAGTGACAGTGCAGTCGAAACAAGAGACTCTGTCTTAATCAAATGTCTCCTTCATTTACTATAAGGAATATTCATTTCAAGAAAAAGTGTAATCGTCAGATACCTATTTCTGAATGATAGGTTAATTATGATGTTATCCTCATGATTTCTTTATGAAGATTCTGTGTGCGGCCTTGATCAGTTGTACAATGACAGTCTGTACCTCTTCGTTCGACCCGTGAAGATCCGGGGTAGAATAGGTCTTCAGCAACCCATGCTTGACATAAGAGGTGACTATGCTTGTTGTAAGAGGCGACTAACGGGATTGGGTGGTCAGGCTCGCTGACTTGGTTGATGCATGTCATTGTATCCCAGTATGTGTGGATGGATGCTCATGATATCAAACACTAGACAGTCAATTATTCACAGACCGCCGTCATATAGCGGGAATATTGCTGAGTGCAGCATGAAACAACAAACATACAAACAAACCTCTTACTCAGAACACCGGTTTTCCAGGTGATTCTGTTGGCAAAAGACACTTAAGATTTGATTTCAATAAAAAAAATTGCAGTGGAAGGCGACGTCGTTCAAGTGTCTACCTTTCGTCTTTTCTACTCCACTGGAAATTATACAGTTAATGGAGAACTAAACATGATTCTCTTCTTAATGAAAAATACAGAAACTATGCAAGGTCCAAGACCACGAATGCAGGAATGAATAATTGACTATAGGAGCTTGTACACACTTTATGTTTCTAACATGTCTAAGGGCCATGAATATTGGCCCATCTAGTTTATACCAAGACCACGAATATTGGTCCAACAATAACTATATCCTATTAACAACACGAATATTGGTCATCGGCCGTAAAGTGTGTCTTGCTCCAACGAAAGAAAAGCCTGCACTGACGATTGCAATGGTTCACGAGTCAGCATTCATTTTTTGCACGTGAAACGAATGCCACGATCTGATTTCCGCGAAGCATGTGGGGTTTGTGCTAAATGTTCAAGTTACATGAACAGAAACAATGTTTGTTTTGTATTTATTATTTTTTCTCCACAACAGGAGGTATAAACATAAAACCCTGCGTGCACACTTTGCGTAAATCCACTATGTAAAGGATGTATTGACGAGGGTGAAATATGAGTCCAACAACACAACCTCACAGTGAAACTGGCCAGAGGAGTTCAAATTTGTTCATGTTTTCATTTCACAGAATTCTAATCCCAGTTCGCCCCGATTTTGTTTCCAGGTTTGTCTGCACCATACCCGTGCTCATGGGTTCCACTAAAGTGATAAATATCAAAGACCTGCATCACTTTGGGCTTTCCTCCCACATTTAGCTGACACACCGTCATATACCGTATTCGACGTAATAAGCGCCCTGCTCTAATAAGTGCCCACAGCGACATTTGCTCAGATATTGCCAAGTGAACAATCCCAATTAGCACCCCTTCTGATTGATCTATGTACAAAAGACTTATTTATTCGCTAAAATACACACTCGTGTGTTATATGGACCCTTAATTATGGGCATTTAATTCTGGAAAAATATATCTGTCGTACATAAACATTTCAGGCTGTCAGCTTAAACCATGAAATTTATCTTTCAACAATTTTTTCACCAAAATAACATTCTAATAAGAGCCCCCTATTTCTAATTTTGAGAGAGCCCTGGGCGCTTATTACGTCGAATACGGTTACTGGAATAATGTTAAAATCGGCGTTAAACCCAACTCACCAATCCACCCAGTTATTGAATCCACTCATCCACCCAAACACAACCACCCACTCACTCATCTCACAGAAATTCTGCAAAATCCTACAAATGTGTCAGCGACCAAATGGGGTTTTATGTCTGAAGCATGTGAACTGTCAAAATCTAACTGTCTGGAATTAAATTTGCTTTACTTAAATTAATGCACTCAATATGGGTTGAAGCTTATGTCAATTCATTGTTTACTAATTACACTTCACCAAAATGTTTGCCAAATGGCACACCGGAGATTTTGTTTGGTGCATCTTAGTTTTCATGTCAACATGCACCTGGTCTGTCTGTCTGTCAATCTGTCTGTCTGTCCATCCATCCGTCTTGTCCGTCTTGTCTGTCTGTCTGCTTGCTCGTCCAAGTCCAGACAAATGCCGATTTATAGTGCTAACCCACTGAGATACCATGCCACAGTTTAACATAAATACTCCACTCAGACACAGCATAGTGACTCAGAGCAGACCGGTCCTTGTTTTAGCCCCTAAATGCCGAGCGCCAGGCAAGGTATCAACAAGTACCATCTTATATTGTCTTTGTAAGACGGGCCAGGGGTCAAACCCCAAACCTTCTGCTCTATGGGCGGATGCTCTACCACCAGACCACAGGGGCGGTGTGGGTACAATGGCACTGTGATGGGATTCCCCTGTAAGGATTCAAGTAGAATAGGTCCATAGAATAGGTCTTAGTTTGTCAGAACACTGATGTTTCTTTTGTCATACTTAACCTCCAGTCAACACTGACCACCATTACTGTTGGTCTTCCTGCATCATGGCATTAATGTTGTTTGTTTGTTTGTTTGTTTGTTTGTTGTTTAACGCCACACTCAGCAATATTCCAGCTATATGAAAGCGGTCTGTAAAATAATCGAGTCTGGACCAGACAATCCAGTGATTGATATCATGAGCATTGATCCACGCAATTGGGATAGGATGACATGTATCAACCAAGTCAGATAGCCTGACCACCCAATCCCGTTAGTCGCCTCTTACGACAAGCATAGTCACCTTTTACGGCAAGTACTGGTTGCTGAAGACCTATTCTACCCCGGATCTTCACGGGTCGGCATTAATGTTGAGAAAATCATAATGGAGATAGGAACAAGGCCTGATCATGCTGTGAAACTCAGAGGACAAGTAATGGATTCTTGTCTAACATGGTTTTGACAACAAAGTCTGAAACAACAGGATTAATAGGGTCTGCAGTAATGGTGACCAGACTAATTAGGATTTAGAGGGTCAAGATTAACAGGATCTGGATTTACAGCATCTGGATTAACGGGGTCTGGATTTACATGGCCTAGAACTACAGGGTCTGGATTCACAGGGTCAGGATTAACAGGGTCTGAATTTACATGGTCCTGATTAAAAGGGTCTGTATTAACAGGGTCTGAGATTACAGGGTTTAGATTTCTAGGGTGCTAACTAACAAGGTTGCACAAACCTGATCTGAACTAACAAGAATTTGATGCTTATAAATATTATCAAAGCCTAATTTTTCTCCCAACAAACTTCCAAAAATGGACTGTCCTTTAAATCAATCAAAGAATCTTGAGAAAAAAATAAACATGAGCCCTCACCAACACAATTAATCCCAAACACCAATATCTAGCAGCAAGACAAACACCATTAAATTTGCCCATGTCTCAACTGAACCAGAAATGTATCTCTGTCAAAGAGAATTTATCATACAGTAAAGATCTCCTACCTGATACAATCTGCTTATAACACAGCCACATCATTATCACCAATAACACTGAATGTATCCGCAGATACGACTTCCGCAGGGGCCATCTCCGTCTACCTGATGATCTGAGGTGTTTGTGGAGTCTGCATTATGTATGAATGTCACAACCTCATGTGTGACATGTCATGTAGCCCCTTGCTTGTTGATGTAGGTCAACCTCATTGGCTTTTAAAATAGACTGTATTTGTGATTGAGTGAGTGAGTGAGTGAGTGAGTGAGTGAGTGAGTGTGGTGTTTAGCAATATTCAATCAATGTCATGGAGGTTGACACTAGAGATAATGGAGTCTGGACCAGACAATTCAGTGATTGACATGATGAGCATTGATCCTCGCAATTGGGATATGATGACATGCTTGCCGTAAAAGGCGACTAACGGGATCAGGTGGTCAGGTTCGCTGACTTGGTTGAAGCATGTCATAGATCCCAATTGCGTGGATCGATGCTCATGATGTCAATTACTAGACTGTCTGGACCAGACTCGATTATTTACAGACTGCCATCATATGGCTGGAATATTGCTGAGTGTGGCATTAAACAACAAACAAACAAACAAACTTAATATCACCATTAATATTAACATCATTAATGAGTTTGATCACAGCGAGAAATTATGTTACATTATGTTAAATGTTTCCATATAATTTGTGCAGCAAATCATACGATTGATATTGTTATCAGTTACCTGTTAAGTTATCATTGTCTATTCTTGTGTTGGTATGTTATTATTCAGCATGCTCAAAAACCTTTGACATTCAGAATGCATTTTATCAAGTTTGGAACACAAATCAATAGCCTGTTATCATTTATTAACACGGCATTGATAAACTATAAATAGACCACCCACTTAAGTGGAAAGAATTTTTTTATTGACATTTATTCATCTTGAGAATAAGAATATTGGCGACCTATGCTTGTCATAAGAGGCGACTAATGGGACCGGGTGGTCAGACTCGGTGGCTTGGTTGATGTTCAAGATGTCAATCACTGAATTGTCTGACTTGATTATTTACAGACTGCTGTCAAACAGTTGGTATATTGCCGATTGAGGCATGAAACAACAAACAAAATATCATTAATCAATCATTTTGAACAATATCAAATATTTATTTTGGGCATATTTAGCTGTTACGGTATATAATAATCTAGTAATTGATATTGTGAGCCACAAAGTCACTGACCCTGACCACCCAATCCATGTCGCCACAGCAACGGTCGCTAGGGACCGATTCTAACCAGAATCTCCACAGGCCGTTTCATAAGCAATATATTATCAGGTGATTTAGTTGTGATGGATATATTGACAGTGTCATTGTTGTGTTACTTGATACACTTGATACCAGTACTTCCACAGTGAATTAAACATCATCATGGATTGCCATGGCTTTCAGAATGGCATTGTTGTGGGACTTAAACACAGGACATTTCCCCAGAACCTATTGACTCACCAACTATCCTACCTAACCCATCCATCCATCCATCCACCCATCCAACCACCCACTCACTCACTCACTCACTCGCACACTACCCACACTACTCACTCAATCACTCACCCACCCAAACTCACTTACTCACTCACTCACTCACTCACTCACTCACTCAAACCACACAACCACCACAACAGTTCCTTGACTCATTCAGCTTGACAGATCTCTTGGTATAGGTTTATGTGAGAGACTAAAATTTGACCCGCATTATTGAATAAAAATAATAAAAGCTTGTCCAGAGATCAACTGACTATTCAAAATCATCAGAAACTGAAGCAGAAATGTGTGACACAATCTACAACAACGCTCGAGTTAATTGGAAAAAAAAATGAAGAAACACAAGAAGTACTTGTACGATGACATTAACAGCCACACGGCACAACCCTGTCCACGCAACTAACTCTCCACCACCTTGAAACCACTGACCTTGGAGTGGCTTGAAATATTAATTTCCTATATGGGATAAACTCCTTGTTGACGTGTGTTGTATGAAGCGTGTCATCATGCAGAAGCTATAGGCTTTCACCCTGTCTTGTCAAGCTTGTAGGTAAAATGGATTACTGCTGATTATCCACATCGGTTTATTGGATCAACTAGCATGGAGGACATAGTGGACTTGTAACACGTACAGAAAATACTGTTATCATTCTAAATATTAACAATCTAACATCTGTACAAACGTGAATATTTTGAATTTTGAATATGTTACTGCAAAACTAAAACAATCTCAAATAAATTATTAAATAGTGTGTTAATTTTGTCTGCTAAAGTTCTTAATTTTTTATTTTCATATTACAATTACTCAATTTTAGATTTTCATCAATAAAACTGAAAAATTCATCATAAAAGATGGAAATAATAAAAAAGAATTCTCCTACTATTACACTTCATTCAACAACCACTTCAATCAACGCTTCCATATTCAGTCAGACATGTTTGTTGATTATAATAACTTGAAAACATAAGTGATTAATTTCATGATATGATAGTCCAATAAATGAAGACATTGAAAGAAGAAATATACAACAGGTTATGTTTCCTGGACATGTGTAAAGCTACACACTGGCTCCATATATATCATTGCTGTGATGAGATACATGGGACACACAGATGGCATGGGATAGAATGCATGTCACCAATGAACCCTCACTTTAGAGGTGAATAGACTGAGAGACTTGGCTGATTGCACCTGGTGTCATCACTGTTTAAAAGTGATTCACAAACACATGTTTATCATAAAGTAAGAATCATACAATGGACTCTGTTTGTTTGTTTGTTGTTCAACGCCGCACACAGCAATATTCCAGCAATATGATGGCGGTCTGTAAATAATCGAGTCTGGACCAGACAATCCAGTGACTGATACCATGAGCATCGATCCACACAATTGGGATACGATGACTTGCATCAAGCTACTCAGCAAGCCTGACTCCCTGATCCTGTTAGTCGCCTCTTACAACAAGCATAGACATCTTTTACGCAAGCATGGGTTGCTGAAGACCTTTTCTACCCCAAAAGATATATATCTGATAATTCAGCCGACAATACCTGAACTCTCAATTATTGAAAGGAAATACTGTTCCAAGATCACGCTGTACATTCTCTCCCTTCACATACAGTACTGAGCAAGTGCAACACAATAGAGTCAAGCTCAATAGTCGAGATGGAAACAGACATGAAAATTAGCCACAAAATCAGTCAAATTGATTAAAGGATGTTCAACATTTATTAGAGAATTGATTTCAATACTTTTGTGTTTATGGCAGTACTTATAAACGTAAAAACTGCTGTGCACATTCTGCGCAAATTGCATGGATAGCATCATATGTCATGGAAACTTAAATACAAAACCAAAAAAACTGTTGCCATAGTAAACAGCAAAATATCTCTATAAAGCTTTTGTTTATGTATATTTAACAGCTCCTAGTGATAATTGTTAATCAATAACATTATCACCGTTTTTCACAGTCAATGACTGGTTCCAGGAAAATGTCAGTTTCACAGTGTGGTTGCGAGATACTTCCCTTTTCAACAGTAGACTTGAGAACGAGCTGTTGGGTAGGCCTAAGTGGTCAGGACATTAAATCTGGTGAAAAGACTGGGGGCGTAATGTTTCACTGACACCCACACCTGCATCATGATACGAGTGGTATCGTCAGTCTGCATTGTGATACGAGTGGCATCGTCAGTCTAGATCGTGATACAAGTGGTATCGTCAGTCTGCATTGTGATACGAGTGGCATCGTCAGTCTGCATCATGACATGAGTGGCATCGACAGTGTGCATCGTGATACCAGTGGTATTGTCAGTCTGCATTGTGATACGAGTGGCATCGTCAGTCTAGATCGTGATACATGTAGTATCGTCAGTCTGCATCATGACATGAGTGGTATTGTCAGTCTGCATTGTGATACGAGTGGCATCGTCAGTCTAGATCGTGATACAAGTGGTATCGTCAGTCTGCATTGTGATACGAGTGGCATCGTCAGTCTGCATTGTGATATGAGTGGTATTGTCAGTCTGCATCATGACATGAGTGGTATCGACAGTCTGCATCGTGATACGAGTGGTATTGTCAGTCTGCATTGTGATACGAGTGGCATCGTCAGTCTAGATCGTGATACATGTAGTATCGTCAGTCTGCATCATGACATGAGTGGTATTGTCAGTCTGCATTGTGATACGAGTGGCATTGTCAGACTTGATCGTGATACAAGTGGTATCGTCAGTCTGCATCGTGATACAAGTGGTATTGTTAGTCTGCATCATGATACGAGTGGTATCGTCAGTCTGCATCATGATACGAGTGGTATCGACAGTCTGCATCGTGATACCAGTGGTATTGTTAGTCTGCATCATGATACGAGTGGTATTATCAGTCTGCATTGTGATATGAGTGGTATCACCACTTTAAATCTAAAGAGTACTGCTTAACATCTGTATGATAGCCCTGTGACACTTAAAAGACAAGGTATTATACCCCTGCTGGTACTCTGAATGCAGGTGTGTGAAGACAGATGGAACTATTGATGCACCGTAACTGAACACCAACTAAATGGCACTACATTGAAGCCACACCACACAAATCTATAGTATCAATAGACATTATCAAATTCTTAAAACATTATTTACCATTTACCTGGAGCCTTTCTGGTAGGGATCACCAATAACTGTGGGTGGGCATGTTTAAAGGCTTTTTCTTAAACATTATAAAGAAGCAGTCCAACAAACAACTACAAAATATGAGTGGTTAGAGAAACAATGCAAAAACAACAGTCTCGAGAAACAACCAACATAATTCTTGTTTATAAGTTTATGTCAACAATGAAGTCAATATTAAGAGCAGGGCTCCACACTGTCAGATAGAATGACACGCAATCAAGTCATGGAATCTTACCACCTGATCCATTTGTTTGTTTGTTTGTTTGTTTGGTTGTTTGTCTGTTTAAAGCCTCAGCAATATTCCAGCTATATGATTATGGTCTGTAAATAACTGAGTCTGGACCAGTGGAGAATCCAGTGATTGACATCATGAGGATCGATCCACGCAATTGAGATATGATGACATGCATCAAGCAAATCAGCGAGCCTGACCACCCGATCCCCTTAGTCGCCTCTTTACGCCAAGCATGGGTTGATGAAGTCTATTCTAACCTGGATCAAGATATGCTTGGAAATGTATGCCAGTAGGTATATGGTTTTGGAAAGACACACTAAGGAAAATTTGCCAGGGAGTATATGGTTACAGGTAAATATATACAAAGGAATACCCATGAAGGCAAATGTGCCAGGGAGTATATGGTTAGAGGAAAATACACAAAGGAATACACATGAAGGAAAATTTGCTAGGCAGTATATGGTTAGAGGAAAATACACAAAGGAATACACATGAAGGAAAATTTGCTAGGCAGTATATGGTTAGAGGAAAATACACACAGGAATACAACCAAGGGAATATATGCCAGGGAGTATATGGTACAGAATATATGTTAGGGAATACATGCCAGGAAGAAAATGGTACAGAATTTACGTGGTGTGCTAGGGGTTTATGGCAGGGAATGCACATGAGGGAATATATGCTAGAGAGTATAAGGCACACGTAATACATAATATATAGTAGGAAGTATATGGTAGGGAACAAATGCCAGAGAATATACGTGGTATATAAAAGAGTATATATGCTTGGGAGGATACAGTGGGGGAGATATATCAGGAAATCTGACAGGAAATATACAAAGTGTTTGAAAGTATAGAGTACACAAAACTTTCTTTTGTCTAAGTACTGTGTTGACGTCCATGTAACTGTAGCGGCCATAAAATTTCTGAGTCCCTTGATGGGATTCGAACCAGGGACCTTCTCATCCGAGCTCGGATGCCATGTCCACATGACCAAAGATGTTAACCCCATCAGCAAGCTGACAAGGTAAGGATGTCATCTGTGGGACGACTCCACACCCTACTACATAATTATGGTGTCAAGTCCATGTTTTATGGAGTCTGTATAAGGCCTGAGTATCAAGTAGCAGTAAACATATCTGAAGCATTGCACCTTCTAATAAATTCTTCTCACAGGGCCATGGGAAGATGACAAGTGGGTGTTATTTTTCATGTGACGTCAAAATATCTAAAGCAATGTCTAGTGGGTGTTAACATGAAGCCAGTCAATATCTAACAGTGTCACAACATAGCTACCGTGTTGCAATGAGATATAGCATTTAGCAGTTCTCATCTTCCAAATGCTTGCTACAAGGCTTTTCATCAATGTTTCCCACTAACTATCTCAGCCTTGTGAATGATAAACACGACGAAAACAAAAAAGTGCAAGTGTGTGTGATTTAAACATTAGACATTTTTTTATACCTCCAGTAATGATGAACGTTTCAGGTAAAATTGTCCCAAACAAATTGAATGAGATTCTAGCATGCTTGTGACAGATGCTGACTTTTTGATTTGGGGAATATGTTCGCAGAGGTCAAATTGTGAAATTCTCTACATCTAGTTTAAGTCAACACGGACATGATCCAGGGCTGAGAAATGCTAGCAGGAGGAGGAGGGTGGGAGGTGGGAATGGAGGAGGGAGGGAGGAAGAGAGGTATTGGTCAGAATTCTTATTCGGATTAAGAATGGTGAGTGAGTGAGTGAGTGAATGGGTGTGATGTAATGGGTTGATGTGTTCGTGGAGTTGGTTGGTGGGAATAGTTGGTTGGTAGGTGTAGTTGGTTGGTTGGTGTAGTTGATTGGCGGGTGTAGTTGGTTGGTAGGTGTAGTTGGTTGGTTGGTGTAGTTGATTGGCGGGTGTAGTTGGTTGGTGCGTGTATTTAGTTGGCGGGTGAAGATGGGTGGTGGGTGTAGTTGGTTTGTGAGAATTGTTGGTCATTTGTTGGTTGGTGGGTGTAGCTGGTTTGTGGGTGAAAGTGGTTGGTGAGAATTGTTGGTTGGTAGGTGTAGTTGGTTGGTGGGTGTAGGTGGTTGGTGAGAATAGTTGGTTGGCGGGTGTTGTTGGTTGGTTGGTGTAGTTGGTTGGAAGGTGTCGTTGGTTGGTGGGTGTAGTTGCTTGGTGGGAATAGTTGGTTGGTAGGTGTAGTTGGTTGGTGGGTGTAGTTGGTTGGTAGGTGTAGGTGGTTGGTGAGAATAGTTGGTAGGTAGGTGTAGTTGGTTGGTAGGTGTAGTTGGTTGGTAGGCGTAGTTGGTTGGTGGGTGTAGGAGGGTGGTGGGTGTAGGAGGGTGGTGGGTGTAGGTGGTTGGTGGGTGTAGGTGGTTGGTGAGAATAGTTGGTAGGTAGGTGTAGTTGGTTGGTGGGTGTAGTTGGTTGGTGGGTGTAGTTGGTTGGTAGGTGTAGTTGGTTGGTAGGTGTAGTTGGTTGGTGGGTGTAGGAGGGTGGTGGGTGTAGGAGGGTGGTGGGTGTAGGTGGTTGGTGGGTGTAGGTGGTTGGTGAGAATAGTTGGTAGGTAGGTGTAGTTGGTTGGTGGGTTTAGTTGCTTGGTGGGTGTAGTTGCTTGGTGGGAATAGTTGGTTGGTAGGTGTAGTTGGTTGGTGGGTGTAGGTGAGTGGTGGGTGTAGTTGGTGGGTGGGTGTGGATGTTTGTAAAAATAGGTGGTTGGTGGGTGTAGTTGGTTGGTAGGTGTAGTTGAATGTGTGGGTATAGGTGGTTGGTGAGAATAGTAGGTTGGCGGGTGTAGTTGGTTGGTGGGTGTAGTTAGTTTGTGGGTGTGGATGTTTGTAAAAATAGGTGGTTGGTGGGTGTAGGTGGTTGCTGGGAATATTTGGGGGATGGTTTTGTGGATCTAGTGATAGGACGAGTTTCTGGATGAGTTTCTGGGTGTTGTTGGGTGTGATGGAAGTGGAGTTGGTTGGCTTATGTGCATTATAGAAGCTGTTATTTGTGGTGGTTAGGTGAGTGTTTGAGTAAGTGATTACATGCATAACGCCAGTCAACAATAATCTAGCTGCAAATAATCCCACCTGGACCAGACAAACCAGTGACTGAAAGCATAAGCAATGTACCACATCATCAGGGCAGGATGACTTGCAATCAGCAAAGTCACAATGCCTGACCCTAGTGATTAAAGCATTCACTCGTCACGCCGAAGACCAGGGTTCGATTCTCGACATGGGTACAATGTGTGAAGCCCAAGTCTGGTGTCCCCCAATGTGATATTGCTGGAATATTGCTAAAAGCGGCGTAAAACCATACTCACTCACTCACTTACTATGCCTGACCACTCAATCAATTTTAGCTGCCTCTTTGGACAAGAAAGGGTTAATCTGGACTAAATGTACCCCGGCATCCCCATGTGTGTTGATGGTTTTGTAGGTAAGCAAGATGAATGGGTAGGTAGGTAGGTAGGTAGGTAGGTGGGTGGGAACGTTTCATCCAGTAAAATGAATAAATAACCACAAATGGGTGATAAGGTTACAGGATGAACATCTCTAAGTGGGCGAGGGATTAAACAGGTGGAAATGTTAAAACAATCCCAAAACAAACAACACAATAGCACAAATTCAATGCGATGTCAGGGGCCTCCATACCAGTGTGACCAGATCAGAATAAAGTGGGCCCTGGTCTAGATTTTACAGTTTGACAGATGATAGACATGATAGAATTGTTGTTCTGCCAAGCGATGATGCCATTGTTTCTGAGGACTCGTGACCCGAGATGAAGACATAATGGCTCCAGGCTAGGGAAGTGTTGACAGGGAGGCTGTGCTGCGTGGATCGCTCTAGGAATACCTGGGTCCACTTGTTGAGAGGCTAACAGGTACATCGCTGGTATGTGTTCATAGTTACATCACAAGTGTTTAAACATTTCTACACAATCTTTCTCATTAATCGACTGAAATAGCCATCAGTTTCTTAAACAAAGATCAATCACCATGGAGTCGGAATATACAAAATGTACAGTAATCAATGATCACCCTATGTTCATAGATTTGAAAATGTTACGAAATAAACAAGGTTGAAAATCAAAAGTTGACGGGAGACTTGGATCTTGTCTGAAGTGGGGCAAGGTGCTGGAGTAATGATGGCTTTATAGTACTTGACCACTAAGATACCATGCCACAGTGAAACATGAATACCAGGGCTGGGACGAGTCCAAATTTACTACCTGGGTACCCACAACCTTATTACCCGACCCTACCCGGGTACCCGCTGTCGATATTTAGAGATAGGTACAAACTGTCCGATAGGCCTTAGCCCTGGCAAAATGTATTTGACACACGTGTAAAATGATCTGGTCATGCATACACTGAAGTTTTATCTTTATTCAAACATATAAAAGTCAGAAGGAATAGGTGTACTGTCAGAGAGAAATGGGAACATTAGTGACTTATAGTGTAACTACAGAGTTTTAGATAATTTTTGTCATTAATCAATATATCACGTGACTAACCATGGGTCCGGGTAGTCCTGTGGGTACCAGGGTCCTAGTCAGGACCCGCCCGGCCCGAGTACCCAAGTTACCCGTCCCAGCCTTAATGGATACCCTACTCAGACACTGTATACTGACCCATCCTTGTTTCATCCCCCAAATGCAGTTCAAAACGACACTAAACTCAACTCACTCCCTCACTCCCAATCTCCTCATGCCGAGCGCCAGGCAGGGTGAGGTGAAATGGGGTTTAACGTCGCGTCCAAGATTATTGCACTTATATAGCAACGTGCATGAATGTGTGTTTGTGTGTGTGGCTACTTGTACTAGTCCGGACTGATGCTGATTTATAGTGCTAGCACACTGAGATGCAGCAGTTTAACATGAATACCCCACTCAGACACAGTATACTGACTCCGAGCTGACCAGTCCTTGTTTTAGCCCCTTAATGCCGAGCGCCAGACAGGGTAACAATAAGTACCATCTTTTAACGTCTTTTGGTATGACGGGGCCTGGGATCGAACTTCGGACCTTCTGCTCTCCAGGTGGACTCTCTATCACTAGACCACGGAGGCGGTCTCCGCCAGGCAGGGTAACAACGTCTTTCAATATGATGCAGACAGGGGATTGACTGATCTTCCACTCTCCAGGCATCTTTACGAGGCAAGAGCCTTTTTATCAAAATCTTGTTTCCACCATTGCCACATCAAGCCCACTTTCCTGTGTTAAATATGATTCGACTATCGCACATATTGACAGTCCAATCAGAGAATGTTTCACAAAATCAACATCCATGAAAAGGACCCCTTCATATGAAAGTGATTTACCACTGCCAGTCTTTGTTGATGAATGTCTTGTTCATCTTTTAAGCCCCCCAACGATTGCCTATGTTTTTGTGTCACGGATGAAATCGCGAATGTTTTCGTTATCTGATCGATGAGGTAGTCACCTTTGGTAGTCACCTTTCTTGTGAAACTATACGAGATAAGAACATGGATCTGATTGGATATCACGTTTTCATTACAAGGGGCACAACTCATGATCTAGCGCCAAGGTCGAGCCAAGAAAAGTAGCCTTGATGTGGCAAGGGCAGAAACTAGGCTTTGATATAGGCTAGTTGAAAAGCTTGCCTTGGGAAGATGCTCTCCGGTAAGATGCTCTCCGAGCAGATGCTCCATCTACCTTACCACAGAGCAACTTACCGGTACATTAATCTGTCAAGTACTCCCCTCAGTCTTGTCCCTCATTGACGAGATTGATTTATAGCCATGAACAAGATGATCACACATCACAGTCACAGTGTTTAATCAAGTTACAAGTTCCTTTAAGATTTTCAGTCTTATGTATTTCGTTATTTGAAAATATCAAACGGGCAAATATATTGATTAGGATTTTGATAAGGATGAGTAAACCAGAAAATAGATATAACAATGTGCTTGTGTGAAATCATAAATAGTTTATAAGATTTAAAAAAACATACATATTTGATAATTTAAACAAATGTTTTGACATTTATTCTATTTCCCAACAGCGGAATTCCAAAGTACAAGTGCTCTCTTACATGACTTACAGTCAACCCTTGATATTCTACTGAATGTGTCGCTACTGGATTATTGATCAGTAATCTATGGGGTAAAACAGCATATAGTCTGACAAACACATCATATTGCAGAGAGCCTGGTCCATGGAGCGATCTCAGTGCTACGACTGTCATGACTCTCAGAGTATGAGACTGGCAAAGGCTTTCACCACTAAGCTACCCCACTAAGGTACTCCATTGCCAGAGATATTGGTAGAGAAGAAATAGAGTCAAACTGTCTAAAAGTGACCTCAGTGCTGCGGCTTTCATAAGTCTAGGTTAGAGTATGATGCTAGTTAAGGCTTTCACCACGAGGCTAGCCCACCGCCCTCCATAAGTGTCAGAGATATTGGTAGAGAAGAAATAGAGACAAACTGTCTAAAAGGGACCTCAGTGCTGCGGCTTTCATAAGTCTAGGTTAGAGTATGATGCTAGTTAAGGCTTTCACCACGAGGCTAGCCCACCGCCCTCCATAAGTGTCAGAGATATTGGTAGAGAAGAAATAGAGTCAAACTGTCTAAAAGGGATCTCAGTGCTACGGCTTTCATAAGTCTAGGTTAGAGTATGAGACGAGAAGGCTTTCACACCTAGGCTAGCCCACCGCCCGCCTTTGCCAGTCACATTTTCTTGTGGAACAGGGCCCAGGTTGATGGTGGCCGGGTGTTATTTCCTTGTAAGGCCAGAGAAATATATTTAATTTCTTGTTTTAAAGATCTAACTGTCACTTTTTAGCCACCACCAACCCATAGATTTTGTATCTTAAAGTGTTATTTCTGATCTTATTTTGTGTCCCTCATGCTATCAGGTATTTTAGATGGATAATACAATTTTTTTTAACATCTACTATTTGTATGTTTATCTAATTATTATTTTTCAGAAAACCATTTCAAGATTTACCTGTGACATTTGACCACAGTTTGACCCTTGACAGTCTGACCCTTGACCCTTGACAGTTTGACCTTGACATAGTTTGACCCTTGACACAGACTGATCCTTGACCCTTGACAGTCTGACCCTTGACCCTTGACATAGTTTACCCTTGACAGTTTGATCCTTGACACAGTCTGACCATTGACCCTTGACATAGTTTGACCAAGAAATTCTTTAACACGAGGAAACAGAGAGTGAGTGAGTGAGTGAATTTGGTTTTAATGTTGCTTTTATCCATATTTCAGTTGTACCATGGTGTGCCAGTTGAAGTGTCAGGAAAGCCCAAATGATGCGGGAATTTGTTAAAATCCATGAGCCCAGATATAGCATTGACAAACCTAGAAAAATAATCAGGGGAATCTGGAATTCGAACACTCATAGGTTTCTGGCACATCAAAGGGACGCAACTCTGTACAGTGAATTGTGGCACCTCAGACGACTGAGCGAAAAAAAGGAAATAATTTGTCTGGCCTAATTATGGCATTATTTTTTTTGATAATCAACATAAAACTAAAGTCAAGCAATTCTTCTGTTGGCCGGAAAAAGGTTGAAAAATATTTTACTCATATAAATATTTTTTAAATATATGATTAAAATAATGTTAATAAATATTTTGTCTCCTGTGCAGCACATTGACGAGGATAATCTGAGCACCAATAACCAGAATTAGCCTTGTCTAATAATAATCCCATCATATGTAAATCAATTAATCCATATATATAAAGCCCTCTTGTACAGCACAGATTGTTGCACACACCATGTCGCTGGGCAAGTAAGCCAATCAATGTACAATAATCCATCTGTAATTTCCTCCAGTGGAGATACAAGCAGCAGTACAAATGACTATTGACAGACAAGTTGCCTTGTGCTTCTACAGAATATCAGTGGTGATGGCAAGTGTACTGTGCCCCGTGGATGTCATTAGGATTATTCCATCACAGACAGTCACCTTTGTTACCTATAACAAGAGATTAACTCTCTCATTTTACATCATAAAAGCTGATATTGTCATCGAATCACTTTCCTTGTTATATATGTAAACCTTGCTAAGACCAGTCTTGTTTACAGATGTTTTTGCACATAATCCTGTCAGCAGGTAGAAGAAAATAAAAACATAACCTTATAAAATAAAGCTCACTAATACCCCTGACTTTGACTCCAACATATTTCTTAGTTCAAAACATAAAAAAGTAATATTTACTGAAAAAAATCAAACTTTGCACTGCACCTCTCCTATTGGTATACATGGTATAGAAACTGTACGCCCAATTAGAAAAGAATCCATTCAGTAGTTCTTAAGTTATAGGTCACACAAATGTAGAAGTTAAAATAATTCTAAGCTCAAAAATCTTTTTTGCACTGCACCTCTTCTATTAGTATGGAAACTGTTCGCTATATTTGAAAAGAATTTTAGGAATAGTTTTCAAGTTATGGGTCGCACAAATGTTTCTACGTAAAAATATTAAGAGTAGCTGTATATTTTTCAGAAAATCCAAATATTGAAATTAAACTTCGCACCCTCCTATTGGTATTGGTATAGAAAGTGATCACCATGTTTTAAAGTATCTATTCAGCTCTTTTCAAGTTAAAGTTTCCTGACACTTATTAGAGGAAACATGGTTTTCATGCTCCCTGTCTATGGTAGACCTTGTGGTATGGCGACAAACATTCTAAACAATGAATAAGACATTGTATAAACATTTCCATCGTATCGCAACCCTACTGTAAATGTTTCTCAAAGGCTAAGACAGAAAGTGGACAAGGAAGAAACACATGAATGAGAATGATGACATCACGTCGCCATGACAACATAGCCGGAATGATGTCATACAACAATGACAACAAACACACAATGCCATTTAGATCCAATGTCATATTTGGGACAACACTTTCTTAGTAAAGTACAGATCCTTGTACTTTTGGGGTTGAGTCCCATCCTGGATTCGAACTCACACTGCCAGAGTGAGGCACCAGCCAGCACACAAAGTCATGGATCTAACCCATTCAGCCATCGAGGCTTCCACAAAATGAAATAGTAACCTAGACTACCAGTTGTCGGACATTTTTATTTTGTGGAAGCCTCAGTGGCTCAGACTCAAGAGTGGCTTAGATCCCTGACTTTGTGAACAAGCGATTAGGTGCCTCACTCTGGCAGTGTGGGTTCGAATCCAGGATGGGACTCAACCCCCGAAAGTCTGCACTTAACTAAGAAAGAGTTATCCCAAATATAACCTTTGTAACAATGGCATCATACTTTTCTAACACAAGTTAGACAATCTGCCACAGCCTGTTTCAAAAACCTTTGAGACTTAAAGCCCAAAAGTGTCTCAAAGCATCATTTTCAGTCACTGTTTGTGTTATTATATGGACTATATTTAGCTGAGCTCTCGACTGAACAGACTTGATACAGACACAGGTTTTGGACAAGTACAAGTTGTTAATAGAGTCACAGAATACTGACACAGAGAAATAGACACCTACATATGCAACTCAACTTTTGATAAGGATATTCGTAATGTCCACGTGGGAACTGAATGTGACTGATTGCTGAGACATGTTGTCATACAAATAGTATTCATTATTGGCAAGGAGCTTCATTTTAACTATCGTTGGATCATAGGTTTTCAGACATGATATGTTTTCATACAGCCATGTTTATCGCGATAACAAGGGGTGTGGCGTCACACAGACATGGTGAATACTGAGATGATGGCCTAGATAAAGATAAAGTCTTCATTTACAACTGAGTGAGATGTTTTACAGTTGTTCTTGTGATTGGCAAGAAAACTACAAATGTGTCTTAAGCGTCCAAAAACCAATAACACAGTGTATTTTCATGGCATCAGGTGTTTTCTACACACAGGAATCTTCAGTGTGTACGAGGCGCTGTTTGACTTAGAACCCACCCACGTATTATGTCAGAAATGGTAACAGCTGTGATAATCTTACCTTGGTATTACAGACAATATGGTAATAATTCCATCACACTGACATGGCAAAACTCCTGTACTGCCTTAATACTATTCAATGTCTGTGTTTTTTTCGAAATGATTACAAGATGGCCGACCCTGTGATGATTGTGGAAGCACAACAATACGAGCTGGAGAAACTATTCCCAATCCCTAATCCTATCTTATGGCTGACAGCCAGAAAACAATAGGATAAGTCGATACTTTTGGTTGAGAAGCTTATAGGGGTAGTTGTACTTGCTATTATTTCTCGATCAGTCATCAAGAACCAACATATTGATCCTCTAAAACTCATTGGGGGCAAATCAGAAGGCTCAAGAAAGCTTGGCCTACCGACCATGACATCTGTGACCTCAGGGTGGGGATGGGTGGGTGGATGGGGTGGGGTGGGGTGGGGATGGTGGATGGATAGTGGGGATGTGGTGGGGGTGGATGAATAGGGTGTGGTGGGGATGGGTGGGTGGATGGGTGGGTGTGGAGGAAATGGGTTGGTGGGTGGATGGGTGGGTGTGGATGGGATGGGTGGGTGGGTGAGGATGGGTGGATGGGTGGGTGGGGAGGAAATGGGTGGGTGAGGATGGGTGGATGGGTGGGTGAGGATCGGTGGGTGGGGAGGTGATGTGTGGGTGGATGATGGGGATGTGTGGGTGGATGGTGTGGTTTGGTGTGTGTATGATGGGGATGGGTGGGTGGGGACTGGATGAGGTGGGTGGGTTGGTGAGGGTGGGTGGGTGGATGGTGTGGTTTGGCGTGTGGATGATGGGGATGGGTGGGCGGGGAGGGGATGAGGTGGGTGGATGATGGGGATGGGTGGGTGGGGAGGGGATGAGGTGGGTGGATGATGGGGATGGGTGGGTGGGGAGAAGATGAGGTGGGTGGATGATGGGGATGGGTGGGTGGGGAGGTGATGTGTGGGTGGATGATGGGGATGGGTGGGTGGGGAGGTGATGTGTGGGTGGATGATGGGGATGGGTGGGTGGGGACATGATGTGTGGGTGGATGATGGGGATGGGTGGGTGGGGAGGTGATGTGTGGGTGGATGATGGGGATGGGTGGGTGGGGAGGTGATGTGTGGGTGGATGATGGGGATGGGCATATCACTGACAAACAAGAGATCATAACCAAGGCAAATTTGGGATTCAAACTCAAGATTGTCAAGAGAGCAAACTCTGCATAGAAAGGTGAAACACCTGAGGTCACCAGGCAAGCCATTTTTCTAAAAAATAACCATTAACTATGATGTTCTCTAGAAGTGATCTTCTCTTCTGAATATTTCTACATGCTTTGTTATAACAACTCAAGGTGCAAGAAAAAGACAATTATATATTCTGTTTTAAAAAATAGGACGATTAGGAATGAGTGTTTATGCAAGACAAGCTTTAGACAAATATTCTGAACTTGAACTAAATACAAACCAACACAAAAATAATTACAATGGGAGAAAGGGGAACAAGAATAAAATTGTCCCTAAACTTAATAAATAAAATCCAAAAAAGTTAATGCAATGTAAACAAGAAGAATGGAAGTAGATAAACAATCCATGAAAGAGGTAAATGTCTGAGACCTGAGTCACTTGGTGCTTTCCTCGCACACTAATTGAAAGTAATATCACTGAAGGTCTACTTAATCAAGTTAATGAGGCATAAATCATCTGACACGAGTCATTTCTGAAACATTATGTTCAAATTTCACGACTGCTTAATGATTTATTTCCCATTTCTATGAATACAACATGAGAGAGTAGTCCACTACCAATTTAAAAGACCATCTTACAGTTCAGCCAAGAAGTCATGACATTGTATTATATCATATGAGGACAATGTAATTTAAACCATGGAATTTTCATGCATTAACCTTCCTCAAAACATGTGCCTCTGAAACATTAAATATGTTTACCATTGATAGGATGTTCATGTAAACAAACACAAAATGCATATATACACTGCTTAAAAGAAGTTAAAGACCACTGATTTTTTTTTTCATATGACTATAGTTATTCTGTCATGGCTGGTGACTATAGTAATATGAAAAGATATGTTCTTTAACTTCTTTTGTGAGTAGTGTATAAATATTTAATAGTCAACAATTATCAAACTGTTAGAAGTTTAGATTGTCGTTTGCTTTCCTCACTCAATAAACTGACACACTATTGACATTCCCTTCCTTATTTAGAAGTGATGGTACTGCTACCCCATTGGTCAAATGTATAGAATTTGCCATGCAGGGTAAGTATTAATCCCAAAGAAAACTGTGACATCATGAATGCTATAACTGAAATATTATTTAACGCAGTGTTAACCCAACTCACTCACTCACTCACTCACTCACTCACTCACTCACCCACCCACCCACCCACCCACCCACTCACTCACTCACTCACTCACTCACTCACTCACTCACTCCTATATTCGACTTCCTTGGAGAAGTCACCCTAGAGACTGTGGTCAAGTGTAGAAGTAACTGGCTATTTGTTCATTCGTTCATTTATCCATTTATTTACATGTATATATTTTTCACCACACAGAGATCTATCTGGGATTCCAAACTAAGTGTCCTTGGCAGAAATTAAAATTAAATTTAAAAAAAAAAAAATTCATTTCTTTTTTTAAATTTAGGGCTATATTATATTTAATTTAATGCAAAAATTCAAAACTGAAGATTAAAGCCTCTTGTATATTGTTCCTGTTGTCAGAAATGTCACCTGTCACAACTTTTGTTACTACTAGTTTAATGTAACTTGGCAATCTTTTATTCCAATTTGAGAGTTTTTCCTGACAACTGTACTTTCAGACAGGAAGCCGAATATCGGCCTCAGAGCATGTCTAAATAATTCCCCGACACGGTTCACTGGCCGTGATAGTCAAATGTAGCCAAAGTCACTGCGTCAACACCAGTAATATTTCCCCTTTTATGGATTTTTTAGGCCAAAACTCTAACATGTAGAAAAGACAACAATATGGATAAAAGCATCTGACAGGATGGACATGACCAAGAATGAAACACATTAAAACTTAATGAGAAAGACTTAAGTGCATTGTCGTTAAATTGCCTGTGACTCTTCTAAAAGAAGGCTTCACTTCATCTAATGTAATTAAACTGTGCATGACACTGCATGCATAATGACTCGCACTGAGTGAACTCGCCTTGTATCACCATGTAATTCCCACAAGTCCCAGATTTACCACATGGGAATATCTTATTAAATCTATGTAATTTCACATCTTACAACAGGGAAAAAAGTCATTTACCAAGAACTGTATTCATATGAATACTGATTAGATGACATCTTTTCTCGACTGCTAATTCCTTTTTACCAAATTTTACAACAAATATATTCAAAACGAATACAGAACGAATACTCTAGAAATATACAACTCAAAAGAAGTTAAAGAACACCTTATTTTTTTTATAAACATAGTTAATGTGTCATGGCAGTAACAGAGTAACTATTAATAATCAGGTATTCCTTGTGTTCTTTTGAGTAGTATATACAATGTTTAATAGTCAGCAATTATCAAATTGTCAGAAGAATAGATTAACTTGTTGCTTTCCTCAGCCATTAAACTGACACAGTACAGATCCTCCCTTCATTATGTGGTCGTACTGCTACCCAACTGGGCGATTGGAAAAGATTGGAGATTCTTTAACTGGTTTTTAAGTAATATAGTATGTCTTAAACATGTTGCAACTGAAAAAAGGGTATTTAGCAAGAAAAGTATTCATATACACAATGATGAATCCAAAACTTTGGGTTTAATGTCCTATGTACATAAAATTTACAATTAAAAAGATACTCAGTATTTGTTTCCAACACAATAAATAAAATAATGTCGACTGACGAGCGATGCCAGGTATTTCCTTCCAGGTGAGCTACAGGCACAAACACCCTACAAATCAAGCACAAACCCATCAATCCAGACTACCTGCTCTTATTGATTACCGATAATCAGCAGGATAACACTGCCTGGACAAATTAATTAGGAAATCATGTTGATAGCATATGACTGCCATATGATCTATGCCCCCTGTCTGTCAACTTGACATCCGTTCAATCACCAAGGAGGGGACCAGGTAATTGCTCAGATCTCAATTTCCTGAATGCATCACATAGATTAGATAGCTTCATCCCCTCGTGGGGAATCCCGGTTAGAACTGATCCCCCAGAAGATGATTTATCCTCATAAATCACAACAGCGATACAGAAAAGGTGAGAATGTGTCGCCAGGGTTCTAATAGAGCGTATGGATACCGTTTTAACATTGACATCAGTTTAACTAGTACACTGAGAAGGGGGTTGAAACTCGTTACAAATTAAAAAAATTAACAGTGGGAGGATATTTATAGTAATAAGTAGGTAACTGATTTCTTACATGACAAATTGGAACATTGCAACAAAAAATGGATTGTTTCCATACAATGTACCTAAGTTCCCCATCCCAGCCCAAGGGTTTTCCATGTTAAACTGTTACATAGTATCTCAGTGGGCTAGCACTATAAAACTTGCAGTCACACACACACACTCATTCACGTCACCATATAAGTGCAATAATCTTAAACCCCATTTCTCCTCACCTACTTGGAGGGCACAAGCCATGTTTGCTGTTGAAGATGCATATAATAAATCCTTCAGTTCATTAAGTACATACATTCTCAACATGAACTCCTGTCTGGTGAACTGTTTGATGTCTTACTGTTTTTTCGTAATTAATGAGGAACCACGAAGACCTGATTCCACAATCCAGTATTGACCACCAGATAGTGGCGCAAGTTGTGAATGGACAATATAAGAATTCCTTATAAAGCTTATTAAATAAATACTTGCACCTAAAATTGTCCCTAGTAATATTTATATTTTAAACTTTGTTAAAAAGATGTTTTCAACTCAAATTTCGTTTTTTCATCGGATTCCAAATTTTGACATGTGCCATGCCACTGATGTGTCAACCTCTCCAAGTCGCAGGTGGTGCAGAGGATAGGTAGTACATTAGAAACAAGATTTTTCTTTAACATGTTTGACATCTTTGTAACCTACGAAAGAAATATACCGTATTCGAGGTAATAAGCGCCCCGCTCTAATAAGCACCCACGGCGATATTTACTAATATACTGGCTAGTGAACAATATCAGTTAGCACCCCTTCCCATTGATCAATGTACACAACACTTATTTATTCGCGTATAATACGTACTTGTGTGTTATATGCACCCTTAATTATGGGCAATTAAATTCTGGAAAAATGTATCTCTCGTGTATAAACATTTCAGGCACGAAATGTATCTTTCAACTCTGTTTTTTTCCCCACCAAAATAACATTCTAATAAGAGCCCCCTATTTCTAATTTTGAGAGTGCCCTGGGCGCTTATTACGTCGAATACGGTAACAAAAAACGTAACCCTAACTTCCGTATTTCATTTTTTGGCCTTGGACTAACATGAATTTGATACATTGTTATTTGACAGAACATCATAATTCACAAGTTCCTCTGAGTGTCGGTGCCAGTGTGAGTTATTTAAAGGGACAAGGGACTGGTTGATTGGCAGGGGTTTAGTTATTCATGCATCATGGAACACAGTGAGAAATTGACACGGAAGGTTCATCAGTCGCAAAGGCTGAAACATCTACTGTAGGCCTGGTCACACAGGTCCACTGAAACATTTACTGTAGCCCTGGTCATACTGGTCAACTGAAACATTTACTGTAGCCCTGGCCATACTGGTCATACTTGTCAACTGAAACATCTACTGTACCCCTAGTCATACAGGTCCACTGAAACATTTACTGTAGCCCTAGTCATACTGGTCAACTGAAACATTTACTGTAACCCTGGTCATACTGGTCAACTGAAACATTTACTGTAGCCCTATTCATACTGGTCAACTGAAACATTTACTGTTGTCCTGGTCATACTGGTCATACTGGTCAACTGAAACATCTACTGTAGCCCTCGTCATACTGGTCAACTGAAACATCCACTGTAGCCATGGTCATACTCGTCAACTGAAACATTTACTGTAGCCCTGGTCATACTGGTCATACTGGTCAACTGAAACATCTACTATAGCCATGGTCATACTGGTCATACTGGTCAACTGAAACATCTACTGTAGCCATGGTCATACTGGTCAACTGAAACATTTACTGTAGCCATGGTCATACTGGTCAACTGAAACATTTACTGTAGCCCTGGTCATACTGGTCAACTGAAACATTTACTTTAGCCCTGGTCATACTGGTCATACTGGTCAACTGAAACATTTAATGTAGCCCTGATCATACCGGTCAACTGAAACATTTACTCTAGCCCTGGTCATACCGGTCCACTGAAACATTTACTGTAGCCCTGGTCATACTGGTCAACTGAAACATTTACTCTAGCCCTGGTCATACCGGTCCACTGAAACATTTACTGTAGCCCTGGTCATACTGGTCAACTGAAACATTTAATGTAGCCCTGGTCATACTGGTCAACTGAAACATTTAATGTAGCCCTGGTCATACTGGTCAACTGAAACATTTACTTTAGCCCTGGTCATACTGGTCATACTGGTCAACTGAAACATTTAACATAGCCCTGGTCATACTGGTCAACTGAAACATTTACTGTAGCCCTGGTCATACTGGTCAACTGAAACATTTACTGTAGCCCTGGTCATACTGGTCAACTGAAACATTTACTGCAGTCCTGGTCATACTGGTCAACTGAAACATTTACTGTAGCCCTGGTCATACTGGTCAACTGAAACATTTACTGTAGCCCTGGTCATACTGGTCAGCTTTTACAGTTAACCAATCAAATTACAGCAACCTAATTCTAATGCATAGCATAGTATGATTTGTTTGTCACTGATGGTCAGCACTCATCACGCTTTTTAACAACATAAAATAACAAGGCTAGTATTGCTAACAGGTTGATGGTAACATATTGAAATATATCCCAGGGATGGAAAAGATTTAACAATCAACTCAATATATTTGATAAATATGCCATGAATGTATTGGCAGGAATGGCTCAAATAGGAAACCAGATAAGATACATATAAGACAGTTCGGAAATGTCCTTGACCAAAGTCAGATCTTTTCCAACCACATCCAATGCCACACGTACACAAGAAAAATATACTACCTATATTCACACAAACAGATTCTATCCATTACCAGTTTAAGTGTCACCCCATAACAACCGCAACCGTCATGAAATATTTACAAGCAGTTGAAGGGAAGACAGCACTCATTGCAGATCAATACGTTCATTATCTGTAAACTCCATCCACCCTCTATATATATACACATGATGCTGAGATCCCTCCGCGTATGGCAGTCGATGGAAGCAGGCCCTGAGACAGCAATTCAACCAATCACTTGTAGAAGAGAATAAATCATGAGAGTGTCTGGCACTCGTGGAAGAATGTGGTGTACATTACACTTGTCGGTAGAATCTAGTTTGATGGGTATGACATGAGGGGATATCAATATACTCTATATATTAATGTATGTATATTTACACTGTCTTGATAATTTGCATGTTCAAACAAGTCCATATGATAATCTTCCAGTCTTCTTGAAGGTGCACAGATTCATATGGGCGTTCTGAGAGATTCGGACCCTGGGTGCCATTGTACAAAGCGATCTTAGCGCTAAGGTAATCGTCACTCCCACACCTTAACATAGTATTATGACAGTTGTCGTGCAGAGATCCAGATAAGCTTTTGATGTTGTGGGTATTTTACCCATGCATTTTAAAACCATTGGGTATCAGTAATTCTATCTGGGTATTCAAATTTCTGTTACCCACTAGTTTTTACACATGTGGGTATTTAAGTTAAATATTTAAAAACACTATTCATCTAGTCCCTGCAAACTGGTGTCATGTGGGTTTGAGAGCTTTATAGGACTCAAAAATACCACAATACTTCCACAAGTAAGTGTGATGGCAAATGATCATGATGTAACTGTCATCGTGGAGTTTGGCAAGGTTGACGGAATGCCTGTTTATAATTTCAAAATATGTTGCTGATTTGCCTATCGAATACGCAAGGTTACTTCACAATATTTTGATGATACGCACAAGTTTTATTTTTGTAGCGTATCTGTAATGTTCGTTGCGTATTTGATACGCTTGGATTTTATTTTACTGCGTATTTCTGCATTTGTGATGCTTATTTTACACAGATACGTAGCTTATCTGGAGCTCTGTGTAGTGCTAAGGTTGTTTTCTACAACAGGCCCGAGGTCTACAGCAAATATCAGTAAAATTACCCATTTCAGCATATCATAACAGTCTGTGCCAAAACAAAAACTTTCGAGACTGCTCGCCCGAACATGACTCTTGGCATTATTTCATGAAGATTTTGTTGTTATTAGTAGACGATTATTAGTTGAGCTTACTAGACCAAACAGATTTTCCCTAGACTTAGACTTCAGACCAGTGGCTAGAGTTGCAGATTGTTATTACTTACAAATGTTTAGCTTTGCAAATGTGACCTCCAAATTTAGAAAACAAGGACTATAAGATGATCTAGACAAGATAGTGTTTTCCCCCAACTTTTCCTGTCATGAAAACTAAGATACCAGAAACATTCCTGAGTGAGTGAGTGAGTGAGTTAGTGGTTTTACGCTGCTTTTAGCAATATTCCAGCAATATCACGGCGGGGGACAACAGAAATGGGCTTCACACATTGTACCCATGTCGGGAATCGAACCCAGGTCTTCGGTGTGACGAGCGAACGCTTTAACCACTAGACTTCCCGACCGCCCCAACATCCCTGAGAAGTCATTCTAAATCGACCCGTGAAGATCTGGGTTAAATTAGGTCTTCAGCAACCCATTCTTGCTGTGAAAGGAAACTATGCTTGTCGCAAGACTGGAAAGTAACGGGATTGGGTGGTCACACTCGCTGACTTGGTTGATGCATGTCATCGTATCCCAAATGCGTAGATCTATGCTCATGATGTCAATCACTGGATTGTCTGGTTCAGACTCGATTATTTACAGACCGCCGTCATATAGCTGGAATATTGCTGAGTGCGGCGTTTTACAACAGATGGAGAGTTATGACCCTTTATGAAATTCATATTGAATCACATAGGGCACAGGAATAACTTTTCTTGTTAAATATGTGTTGCTGTTTGTAGAACACATGAAGACAATAGTTATAAATCGACCAATAACTGATACTTAAAGAACATATTTCCTCATTTCATCTGCATCCATATTTGTTATAACAATAGCTTAGAAAGCTTATATATATCATGATATACCATATGTGATATATGGATTAGCCTTTCCTAGATTTTCCCAAATAAAGAAAAGTAATTTATTCTGTGAAAATATGCTTTTCTATAATTTGGGTTTGTATTTTCACGATTTTCATTTTACATTATTTCAAGATGTCTTGGGGATCAGAAATATATGTAAGACAACCCTTACACGCTTTTCTCTTAAATACTGAAAAAAAAATATTTGTGAAACAAGTTAATGTTCTAATCTGCACAACCCACACATAAAACAGGGTCGGGACATTTTAGCTTAATTAGGACAGACTCCATTTTTTCCACTCAAAAATAAATCAAACCTGTCAACATCATATTTTTTTCTGAATTCTTCCAGCATCTTGGTATGGAGACTAAGAAAATCAATAAAATCAAAACAAGAAATATTTCGATGTAGCCGACTACAGAATGATAAACGGGCCAAGGTAGACACAATGCATTACAGTATTTGTCAGGTAAACAGCATCCCATATATCCTACCTCAGCACACCAGGAACCAACATCAAACAGCTTAATTAATCTCTCAGACTGAGAGCAGTGATTGATTTGTCAAACTGAGCCCTCCATCACTTGTTGACATGGCTGTTTCATAAACATATCACACGAGCCGAGCCTTCGGGTCCTGTGTACCTTCATTAGACAAATGAGAGTCAGTCTGACCTCCACAATAAACACCACAGAGTAAACATATCTTTTCTCAACATCATTCAGTGGTAAAATATTTAAAGGAAAGAAAAATGTAATTGCATATTGCAATATGTTTATATTTCTACCACTTAAAATTAATCAAAATTATTTTAAATTTTTTACTCATAAATCCAGGTTGGAATAAAACTTAGAATTATGCTTCTCATACATAATTCTCTTAACTTTTTTACTTCGTTCTTTTTCCCTCAGATTTTGTTTATATTTACCAAACAATGGGTCCGCGTGCATGATTACATATCTCCCAAAAACTGGGTTTGTCGGATGGTGAATTATTTTTGGCATGACCATTGATTCCAATAAGAATATGGTACATACTGGGAAATAGGCATCAAGATAGGTTATGTTACGTTTGAGGTAATGGGCACTCATCTCTAACTATTTGTCAGTCCCGACAAATTTGATTCGGGTCCTCAAACACCACTTTGTCCGTCTCCTCATTAATATTTATAATGTACGCTGCTCAAAAGAAGTTACAGAACAACCGACTCTATCATATTACTACAGTTAATCTGTCATGGCATGACACATTAACTATAGTCATATGAAAAGATTGGGTGTTCCTTAACTTCTTTTGAGTAGTATATGTATCTATTATCAGTTCATGATAACCTTAATACAGAAACAATGTCATACATGGTATCAAGAACAGGCTGTAGAACAAGCCACAAGACACTGGAGCATATTGAGCATTAGCCCTCTGTATATCTCAGGGATTTATCTAGGATTCTAAACCAAGTGCCTTTGGTGTGTGTGTGTGTGTGTGTGTGGGGGGGGGGGGGGGGGGGGGGGGGTTACCTCGACAAAGCCACAACATCAGTTATAACTTTATTAACATGAATTGGCATATTATGTATTCCAAAATGGGAATTGCTCTATCTTTTGGGCTGGATATCAATCTCTGGACAGGCCTAGCTAAACCCCTAAATTCTCCCGAGATGCTATGTACTACTACATGTACAAGGGATTTATCTGGGATTCTAAGCTAAGTGCCAGTGGAGGGGAAATTGGGGACAAAAACCATTAATGTTTCAAAAATTGGAATTTCTTTGTAAAGTTCCTACATTCTTACACGTAGAGCTATTCTAAAATTGCTTTCAACACAAAATAGTCAAATTCAGTCACACTTGTAAATCTATAACATATTATGTTAAATCTTCCAAGAACCTGAATTGGAAAATCTGGGATGTTTCCAGTATTTGTTGCAGATAATTTGCTTACAACAATCAAATCCTTCACTTTGTAGTTAGGAAACTTCTGTCCGGATATAATTTAATAATAATCTCTCTCTTATCTTCTGAAACAGGTATCAAAGAATAAATTATCCTTGGGTATTCGGCTTAGATAAAGCTTTTTACTTAAATTACATTGTAAGTGCATCAGGCATGTTCTAGTTACCTATCATATGTGAATACTTCCTACTTGTAAATTGTGTTGCAATATCAATTAGTTTTCAAAGTGTGAATATGGTATACAATAAACAATACCTTAACAAAATATACATTGATTTTGTAGTCATCTCTTCAGTTTATATTTTTTTAAATAATAAAACAAACTTGGGTAAAAAATCTTAGTAACTGATATTTCAAGGAAAATTAAACCATGAATCAGGTAAAGTGTTTATAATCATTTTAAATTCTTTTATTTGACCCTTTTTTAAGTTTCAAATTTTTAAGGAGTTTTTAACTTATGTTCTAGTGATATTTTAAAATTGAGCATTATTCCACCAAAAGTATTGTTCTATAGCCTACTTTCTTTAAACATATATAAAACAAATATTTATAAAGATTAAACTGTAACCACACCGCCATTAGATTCATCACACGATTAAACGCTCGCTAATTCAATAGCAAACCATCCTCCTGTCATGCAAGCAAATGTTTACGTTTCACGCAGGTAAATTACAATTTACAGGTGCGTACAACAGCAGGTGCTTCATACGGCACACCTGTCATGTTTAGAATCAACTCTAATCTAACTTACCACAATGTCACTGACAAAGATGAGGTTCCATTGCTTGTAAAATCCATCGTTCCCCTCACAAGAATCTCTCAACTCATCGCATATTGTTTTACCTAGCAAATAAACAATCCTTGACAAGATCGAATTGTCGCGGGTAGCATGTGCAGTGACCTGTGATGTCAGAGGTCAAACGCACGTTTCCATGACGTCACGATGAATTGATTAGGTAGAGATTTCGTAAAGAGTAATCATATAAGGTAGAAAGAAAACATCAAAGCCGTTACACGAATGTGATCGAAAACACTGTCGAGAATGTGTATATCCTAAATTATAAAGTTTTAATAGTTAGGAAAACAAAAAGGCCTTTATATTAAAATTAAAACTATTTCAAACAACGTCCACAGTAACTCTCTCTGAATAGCCGTATTGATTATGGTACCACAGACCCATGTTTGGACCCTGGGTTTGAATTTATCCCCAGCAACCAATGCTGGTCGTGAGAGGCGACTTAATGGATCGGGTGGTCAGGCTCGGTGACTTGTTTGATTCCATATCTACGTATCCC
Organism: Haliotis cracherodii; assembly: GCF_022045235.1. Taxonomy (NCBI): domain Eukaryota; kingdom Metazoa; phylum Mollusca; class Gastropoda; order Lepetellida; family Haliotidae; genus Haliotis; species Haliotis cracherodii. The sequence continues at coordinate 21,962,168 of NW_027266268.1, forward strand.
AACGGATCATAATATCAATCAATGGTTTGTTTGGTCCAGACTCGATTAATAGGTATGTATGTTTCTTTGAACGTCCTATTTTGTAACAATAAAGTATCAATCCTGTGAAAACTTTCAATAGAGCCAGTGTATCAGGTTTGTCCATTAATAATCACATATATATTGCCTCAATCACGTTAAATATGTAAATACATCAATGCATGTAAATATTTGAAATTAATCATGAAATACTATATCTAAGTAAAAATTGCTGAGTGAAAAGTGGTTTATAGATTAAAAGTTGTTTTTCTATAAAGATAACTGTTTACCTTACCCTTTAAAAGTACCGTCATTCGGGGAAAATGAAGACAAAATAAAAATAAGAGGCGACTTCCGTACATCTATTGGCCTACTTTGGAAGTTAGCAATATACTTTTCTCAATTTTTAATTGTATCACCCAAAATTGGCTTCCACGGGAAATATCACATCTGTGAGATCAAGCAATATCGTCTAGGAGATATCGCTACAAGGAATTGCATCACAATGCTTTGCAAACCATTGCGGTGTCATCATCGGTTACCATGACGTTACAATCAACTGACATCACTAATCTCTCAGCCACTGACACACAACACACTGGTTATTGCTGTTTACAAACTAAAACAGTGGGAAGAATGATTTGACATGGTAAATATAATATCAGCCTTGTGTTGTTTGATATCATATATATCACCACAAGTCGATAAACGATTAAAACTCCTCGTATGTTTAGGTTTAAACAGTTATCAACTTGTGTTGATTTATTCTATTTATTACAATCGGGTGAGATTGTCTTTTTATTCCACGTTTACAGTTGGCGGATCCGTAAACATGCGTTGTCGTGTAAGCCCCGTATACATGTATACGTATTTTTATTGCAGAGTATATTCGTGCTCACTGTACTCAGTCTTAACAATACATAAATGAAACAGAACTGATTCTTGTGTTTTTGTTGAAATAAATATAAATGCTAAGTTCAGTTACGTTAATTAAATAAACGCGCCCCTCATGGCTTATTCTGTCTGCGGTGTTTTATTGTACGATAAACAACGAGCACGAGCCTTTTATTTCTTATATGAGCTATCAACAATATTTACAGCCACTTTAAGGATGATGATGAAATGTACATGCGTTAACAATATTTACCCGTATTTTAATAATGATGACTCCCTAGATAGAATCCGACCTCGGCAATGTCGGACATGTCCATTTAATACACAGGTTGTTATTTCCCGAATATTCTCACTATCCTCACGTCGATTACTTGTACCTTTTCTCCCAATGACGATTGTCATATCTTTCCCGCTTTTGGACGCGATCGTTCGGCCATCGCGTTTGTCTGCGTTGCCCAGCTACAGCTATGGGAAACAATTCTCTAGACACTCCCCTCTCAAAAACAACGTCGTCGAATTAACGACGTCATCAAGTTGCGAGCGCATGTTCGAATCTCCAGAAATGACGTCATGATAGTACAATGTTGTATCGTGAAATAAAACCACACTTTTTTCTTCATTGTTCTTTGCTATTTATTGCATAGCTATCTTATATATGTGGATAGTTGTGTGCTCAATTAATACATCCGGACAGAATCTCCTTTGTTATTACCCCAGACCCAAAGTTCATATTCTCTTGGAGCTAACGAGCTGGGCATCCAGATCATTTGGGAGCTTGTTAGAACTACATCTACATGCATAAACTGCCGGGCAAGAGAAAGTATACATCCATGTTTGATGGTCGCTAAAAACAAACAAGACATCGTTATTCGTTGATGTATTTGATACGGGCATCAAAGGCGATATTACATGCATCACAGCAATGAGTATTTCACTTTGACAGCGGGACAAGAAATTCTTGACTGGATCAACGAGGAAACGAGCAAAGGCAGCCAACACCCCATCATCCTCAGTCTGCTCCGCATCTTCAAAGTAGTCATAAATTTCACCAGCTCGTCATCGAGCCTCTTCTATTACGTTCTTCATTACGTCAAGGCAACCAAGCGGTAGTTGCGCCGCCATTTTGGAAGAGTGCGCAAGCGCTTCGAACTGTTGCAGACCCCGGGGTTAGCGATTAATTTGCTTTCTCTTATCGACTCGTGGCTTGCAACGCGCACCAGGTCAGTCTAGTAACGTTTGGATAACGTTTGTAATTGTTTGGTCCAATCCAGTTTTCAAGTGTATGATTTCTTTTGCCCGGTAGCTTGTATCGTATTTTTTTTAATGATAGAAAAGAGAATTCGAAAAATAGTTTATTCAAGTGGCCAACGGTGTAAATATACATGTATGCGTGTAGACAACATGTCACATCGCTATTGTTGAGTTGTGGGACCTGATTTTTTAAACTATATCTTGTGAACTATTTCCGGAAATCACAGACAACTACTCGCAGACGCCATTTTCTTACCGCCATTTTCATTTTCTCCTACCTTCACCTCCGGCCAAGGGAAGATAATCCCAAACGTCTTTTCATTGCAAACCACCAGATATTATATATATCAAGCTTTTTCCTCATGTGGAATTGAAATTGAAGTTTACAACAAAATGTTTCCCGTTTTGCTACGCTACACCATCATACATCACCCCGCCGACTAGGGCATTCTAGACACGAATAACCGTGCGGCTAAATAACAACAGTACATAAGTTACCTTTATACCTGATTGATATCACATACATATTTCATCCTCATGTACTTGGTGAGTGTAGTGGCACACTATATTTTCACCCACTAAATCCAAAAGGTTTACTCTGTCCCCAACTTGTATTTTCATTATTCAAATAAAACTGTTTTCTTTAAAAATATACCACCCACCCCCTCCTTCCCCCAACCCCACCCCACCCCACCCCCACCCCGTGGCATCGTGGCATAACTCTGCTATCTATACCTTGTAAGCTATACTCTGCTATTCTGAACAACCGTCTGTCCAAGTGGCTGGAAGAACATGAAATACTTGCTGATGAACAAAATGGCTTCCGTAGGAAAAGAAGTACCCAAGAACATGTATATACTCTGTACTCTGTGATTCACAATCGGAAAATTTCAAGCCAGTTAACGTTTGTGTGCTACATTGATGCGAAGAAAGCATCCGACAATGTGACTAGAAACTGTTTGCGGTATAAACGTCAGAGACTTGGCATAGTAGGTATATTTTATGAAGCTATTTTATGCATGTGTGATAACACTACAAGTCAAGTCCAAATTAATGGTCTATTTACAGACGAGTTCCAAGTGACCACTGGAGTCCGACAAGGATGTGTGTTATCACCAACTGTTTCCTCGGTTTTCATAAATGACATGGCTCATGATATTAATAGTCTTCAATGTGGTGTTAATATTGACACTTGCATGTAAAGTGTTCTCCTTTATGCTGATAACGTAGCTCCCATTGCCCCCGATAAAGATGGCCTCCAACGCATGCTGGACTGTGTGGCTGTATGGCGCTCCAAATGGCGTTTTTTAGTTAACACAACCAAGATTGTCCTCTACCGAGCGAAGCATGTCGAGAGATCTCAGAGAGTGGAAAAGATGTTATTGCTTATAAACATAAGTACTGGGGACTCTGGTTTCAGGAAAACTTAGATCTAAACTATACAGCTAAAGAATTGGCAAAGTCTGCTAACAGAGCTCTGGGAATTATTATCAGCAAATTTAAACTGATTGGTGGTATGGCTTCTGATGTGTTTAACACTTTGTACAACAACCTTGTCCTTCTTGTCCTTCCTTTCTTACGGATCTGCCGTGTGGGAAATCAGTGAATTCAGATGTATAAACGTTGTTCAAAACCGAGCTTGCATATTTTTCTTGGGAGTAGGGTGAAAAACATCAAATGTGGCTGTTCGTGGTGAAATGGGCTGGCTGTTACCATCAACTTTACAGCGGATTGAGATTATCCGATTTTGGAGAAAAGTGTCTGTCAGTCAATCATGACTGTGAGTGATTGGACAACAAGATTCCGTAAATCGTGGACAAACACAGTTATATCCATGTTCACTGAGCTTAATCTTCATACTCTTGATGTATACAGCATTTCTAACAGTCAGTCCGACCTACTCAAACAGAAACATATCATCATTGATTACGAGAAGTGGACAACTGACCTATGGAATGACCTAAGATTTACTAATTGAAACAAGCTACGGACATACAGGCTCTTTAAATATGGCCTCGACGCTGAACCATTCGTCCAGTCGAACTTAACCCGGAATCAACACAGTACACTAGCGAAGTTAAGTTGCGGTACATTGCCACTAGAGATTGAACTTGGTCGTTTCAGACGTCCGCCCACTCCCCTCGAGGAAAGACAGTGTAGATACTGCAACTCTAAGGAAATAGAAGACTAGTTCACTTTCTGACAAAATGTCTACTCAACTGGATCCACTCTTCCCACGGTTCTCAAACGTCAACCAGTTAATGTTTCTGATGCAGTGCATACCTCTGCAGAAATCCCTAGCCGCGATGGTGTTAGTGATGTTTCAACGCAGAAAGAAAACGCTTATCAGTTGAGCGAGCGATTTATGAAAGACTATAATGTGTACAATATGATACATATTTATTTACATTGAGTGAGTGAGTGAGGTTTTACGCCGCTTTTGCAATATTCCAGATATATCACAGCGGGGGACACCTAAATTGGGCTTCACACATTGTACCTATATCGGGAATCGAACCCGGGTCTTCGGTGTGACGAACGAACGCTTTAACCACGAGGCTACCCGACCGCCCCTCTAATTACACTGACATAAAACAAAACATGTGTCATACAACACTTGAGCAGGTTCGGACAACATACAAGGCCGGGGGGGGGGGGGGGGGGGGGGGGGTCGGTTGGTTAGTTTGTTGTTTAACGCCGCACTCAGCAATATTTCAGCTATATGACGGCGGTCTGTAAATAATCGAGTCTGGACCAGACAATCCACAGATTACTATCATGGGCATCGATCCACGCAATTGGAATCGATGACATGCATCAACAAATTCAGCGAGCCTTACCACCCGATCCCGTTAGTCGCCCCTTACGACAAGCATAGTCGCCTGTTACAGTAAGCATGGGTTGCTGAAGACCTATTCTACCCCGGATCTTCACGGGTGAGAGCGTATGGACGAGTCCAGTGTTCAATAATAGAACACATAGTTTCAGTGAGAAACAACAATTAAACAATATGGCTCATATAATGTTAAGCACATTTATTCACGTATGTCTTCCTTTACATTGCATTCTTAGAGTCTCGGCTGTCAAGTGGAGGCTGCTGCCTTTGGATTTTAACTTGTTTATCCTTTTAATGCGACCTTCCGGTTCCGTTGGTGGCGTTGAAGCTGTTTGAGTTGGACCTTCGGAGGGTGGGCTTGAACTTGAACCATTTATCTATAAAGCCGAGGTTTGGTCCGCTGTGAAGGTTTCGGTGAGGTGACATGGGGTTAACGTCAAGTCCAACATTATTGCACTTATATAATGACGTGCATGCATGTGTTTGTGTCTGCTTGTACTAGTCCGGACTAAAGCCGATTTGATAGTGCTAACCCACTGATATTCCATGCCGCAGTTTAACATGAATACCCCACTCAGAGTAAATCCTGACTAAGAGTCGACCACTTCTTGTTTTAGCCCTAAATGCAGTGCGCCAGGCAGGGTAACAACAAGTACCATGTTTTAACGTGTTTTAGTTTGACGTGTGCGAATCGTAACCAACTTAGCGGGGGATCGGTGCTTGTCGAGTAAAACCGAAATACAGCTTTACTCATTATTTACCACATAGTGTACAGAATAAAAGTATAAGATGTTATTCAAGGGCTAAAGTGTACAATATCCATCCTGATAGAGGCTTACGAAACAAAATGAAAATTATGACGTATCAAACACCCCAAACATTGAATTGTAGCAGTAGAGTAAACACATATATAACCCTACAGTCACTATATATACATTCCAAGCATAACTTGTGCTTATAGAAAACATCAAGCACCTGTCAATGTACATTGTCAGAAAAACTGAAGCATTGAGAAAATTGTTTGTTATATATTTGAGATAAATTAAAATATACAGGGTAAGAACAATATCCAGATACAATAATTGATTTACACTAAAGTTATTTCATTGAATATTTTTAAAAAGCTTGCGTTCTTTGCTGTATTACGAGTTTTGTTGACCTGGTTCTCGGCTGTGAATCCGCGGTTGATTCCTGGTCTAGTCTCCGGTGCCAATCAAAACATCAATTAAAATTAATCAGTGAACACACTAAGCCAATTAGCACCATTAGTACGCAGTTAAATGAATGGAATTCATAAGCGGTCTGTCTGGTGTTTTTTCACGACATGCAATGCAATACTTGTTTCCACAAACTATAGAAAATTCTCAAAACCAAACCGCCAAACTATGTCCCGAAATTTGACAATACACGCGTAATAACAGATACACCCATTGCCTATTTGAAACGCAATTTAGTACTTAATATGATAGAAATGAATTCTAAGGTGTTCTTGGGCCGTTTAATCTAAACAAATAACGTTCAGAAGACTCCTATATTACAAATGTTTAAAGTAAATAGTCGGTAGCATAATAGTATTTTATGAATTATGACGTCATAAACAGCAAATAACAGTGACGTATTTCACAACTTCCGCTCTTCAGCAGAGGGGTTTGTGTTCTTTTGAGTCAAAGTTCAACATGAATCTCCCCTAATGAGTGTTATTGTGGAACAGTTACGATATTTTCCCGATTGTCAATTGTTATCACACCATTTACCAACGCAACATGCTAATCACACCCAAGAATATGTGTGGCAGCGAAGTCTAAAATCAAAGCGTGATCTGACAAGGTGAATAATTTTATACGATATTGATAACTGAGAGGGAGACATGACTAGCGTGTATTCCAATCTCCGCTATTGCGCTACACTCGACATATTTTTAGAAGGCAAACAATTGAGCTGTAAATAGCTCATCACGCGTGTTACACTACATCTACATGCTGCACCGCCAGCCGTTGTATTTATTATCTGCCTTTCTGTCTTCTGGTTAAATGTCAAACTGATAATACACAATCACAGTTTCAAGGATGTGTGTTCATACAAATTTCCCGACTTTGATGTTGTGCAAAACATCCAATTTCAGATAGAACATGGATATAGGATAACACGGCGGAATTCAACTACATTGACTCTGGACTAAACAGCAAGGAGACAGGATGAAGTTTGCAGAGCATTTGGGGGCTCATATCACCCCAGAATGGCGGAAACAGTATATTCAGTATGAAGTAAGTTTGGGGCTTATTCAAAGTGAATAATGTGTTTTATCAGATTTTTTTTAGATGGCAGCTGATTTGGATTGTATTATATAAACCATACATTTTAGTATTGATGTATTGCAATGTGAAGTGTCACAATATGTATCGCAATGCTTTTTGACCAGAACTGATATTTGGCAATACGTACACACAGCTCCTTATATTCCCTGTGTTTTATTAAAGTTATTCCAGCTAATTACAACTCTCCAACATGTCACTTCGCTCATCACGTCGAAGAACTGGGTTCTGTTCCCGACATGGGTACAATGTGTAAAGCCCATTTCTGGTGTCCCCCGCCGTGATATTGCCTGAATATTGCTAAAAGCGGCGTAAAATCATACTCACTCACTCACTCACTCACTCCAACATGTCACCTGCTGTTACTTTGTTTCCCCTCATGAAATTACGGATTAGAATCAGTCTTCAGAAACCGATGCTTGTCGTAAGAGCTGTCTTCAGAAACCGATGTTTGTCGTAAGAGCTGTCTCTCTGGATCTGATGTCAGGCTCACTGATTTGGTTGATGAATGCCATCAAATTACTATTGTGTAGATTGATGATCATGATGTCAATAACTGGGTTGTCTGGGCCTGACTGGATTATTTATAGAGCACCGTCATTTTGTAGTTTGGTATGATTTTTGGGACATTCCGTGTGTCCTTGTATATTGGCCTGGCTGTCAACCCTTCAGTGTGTCCTTGTATATTGACCTGACTGTCAACCCTTCAGTGTGGCCTTGTATATTGGCCTGGCTGTCAACCCTTCAGTGTGTCCTTGTATATTGACCTGACTGTCAACCCTTCACTGTGTCCTTGTATATTGGCCTGGCTGTCAACCCTTCAGTGTGTCCTTGTATATTGGCCTCACTGTCAACCCTTCAGTGTGGCCTTGTATATTGGCCTGGCTGTCAACCCTTCAGTGTGTCCTTGTATATTGGCCTGACTGTCAACCCTTCAGTGTGGCCTTGTATATTGGCCTGGCTGTCAACCCCTCACTGTGTCCTTGTATATTGACCTGACTGTCAACCCTTCACTGTGGCCTTGTATATTGGCCTGGCTGTCAACCCTTCAGTGTGTCCTTGTATATTGGCCTGACTGTCAACCCTTCAGTGTGTCCTTGTATATTGGCCTGGCTGTCAACCCTTCAGTGTGGCCTTGTATATTGACCTGACTGTCAACCCTTCAGTGTGGCCTTGTATATTGACCTGACTGTCAACCCCTCACTGTGTCCTTGTATATTGGCCTGGCTGTCAACCCTTCAGTGTGTCCTTGTATATTGGCCTCACTGTCAACCCTTCAGTGTGGCCTTGTATATTGGCCTGACTGTCAACCCTTCACTGTGGCCTTGTATATTGACCTGACTGTCAACCCTTCACTGTGTCCTTGTATATTGACCTGACTGTCAACCCTTCGTTGTGGCCTTGTATATTGACCTGACTGTCAACCCTTCACTGTGTCCTTGTATATTGACCTGACTGTCAACCCTTCACTGTGGCCTTGTATATTGACCTGACTGTCAACCCTTCACTGTGTCCTTGTATATTGACCTGACTGTCAACCCTTCGTTGTGGCCTTGTATATTGACCTGACTGTCAACCCTTCAGTGTGGCCTTGTATATTGACCTGACTGTCAACCCCTCACTGTGTCCTTGTATATTGGCCTGGCTGTCAACCCTTCAGTGTGTCCTTGTATATTGGCCTCACTGTCAACCCTTCAGTGTGGCCTTGTATATTGGCCTGACTGTCAACCCCTCACTGTGTCCTTGTATATTGGCCTGACTGTCAACCCTTCACTGTGGCCTTGTATATTGGCCTGGCTGTCAACCCTTCAGTGTGTCCTTGTATATTGGCCTCACTGTCAACCCTTCAGTGTGGCCTTGTATATTGGCCTGACTGTCAACCCTTCACTGTGGCCTTGTATATTGACCTGACTGTCAACCCTTCAGTGTGGCCTTGTATATTGGCCTGACTGTCAACCCCTCACTGTGTCCTTGTATATTGACCTGGCTGTCAACCCTTCACTGTGGCCTTGTATATTGGCCTGACTGTCAACCCTTCAGTGTGTCCTTGTATATTGGCCTGACTGTCAACCCTTCAGTGTGTCCTTGTATATTGGCCTGGTTGTCAACCCTTCCGTGTGTCCTTGTATATTGGCCTGGCTGTCAACCCTTCAGTGTGTCCTTGTATATTGACCTGACTGTCAACCCTTCAGTGTGGCCTTGTATATTGGCCTGACTGTCAACCCTTCGTTGTGGCCTTGTATATTGACCTGGCTGTCAACCCTTCAGTGTGGCCTTGTATATTGGCGTGACTGTCAACCCTTCGTTGTGGCCTTGTATATTGGCCTGGCTGTCAACCCTTCAGTGTGGCCTTGTATATTGGCGTGACTGTCAACCCTTCAGTGTGGCCTTGTATATTGGCCTGACTGTCAACCCCTCAGTGTGTCCTTGTATATTGACCTGACTGTCAACCCCTCAGTGTGGCCTTGTATATTGGCCTCACTGTCAACCCTTCAGTGTGGCCTTGTATATTGGCCTCACTGTCAACCCTTCAGTGTGTCCTTGTATATTGGCCTGACTGTCAACCCCTCAGTGTGGCCTTGTATATTGGCCTCACTGTCAACCCTTCCGTGTGTCCTTGTATATTGGCCTCACTGTCAACCCTTCCGTGTGTCCTTGTATATTGGCGTGACTGTCAACCCTTCCGTGTGTCCTTGTATATTGGCCTGACTGTCAACCCTTCAGTGTGTCCTTGTATATTGGCCTGACTGTCAACCCCTCAGTGTGGCCTTGTATATTGGCCTGGTTGTCAACCCTTCCGTGTGTCCTTGTATATTGGCCTCACTGTCAACCCTTCCGTGTGTCCTTGTATATTGGCGTGACTGTCAACCCTTCCGTGTGTCCTTGTATATTGGCCTCACTGTCAACCCTTCAGTGTGGCCTTGTATATTGACCCGACTGTCAACCCTTCCGTGTGTCCTTGTATATTGGCCTCACTGTCAACCCTTCAGTGTGTCCTTGTATATTGGCCTCACTGTCAACCCTTCCGTGTGTCCTTGTATATTGGCCTCACTGTCAACCCTTCAGTGTGTCCTTGTATATTGGCCTGACTGTCAACCCCTCAGTGTGTCCTTGTATATTGGCCTGGCTGTCAACCCTTCAGTGTGGCCTTGTATATTGGCCTGACTGTCCCACCCTTCGTTGTGGCCTTGTATATTGACCTGACTGTCAACCCTTCAGTGTGGCCTTGTACATTACATGTCCTCATACCATGCCTACAGCCCAGAGAGCAATAGTAAAATAAACTCTATGTAGCATGTTCGCTATGTTTAGTTGTCACAGTATCTCTGTACACAGTCTATGAATGATCTTCATATACTAGGCACCAAAAGAAACTCTGCATGTGATTTTTATAAGCAAGTCTAGCCATGATCAGATAGGTGTAATTTCTTTCTGTTCTTTTCTTTGAATGGAAAGCTACCAAATCACAGATCCATGCAATGCATTGAATAACATAAAACATTCTGCATAAACACATTCAAACCAAAGGACCATGACAAAGGAGCCATGCTGAAATATATGATAGATAAGGTTTTGAGAATATGTGTAGCCTAACCATGCTAACTTGGCAGCAAATCAAAGAAAGTGGGAAGCACTTGTTACTAAAGTTTATACTCAACAAATAACTGGTCTTTACACAAGAAAGATAAGAATGTTAGGTTTTCAGTATAAATCTAGCCCAGCTGTGCAGCAAATCACACAGATTTATCAAGGTGTCTACCTTAGGGCTCATTCACACACTCAGGATTTTTACTGCCGTCCTTGAAAGGAACATTCCCGATTAGAATTTGTCAAAAGTCGGATCAAGATCCTGTGATATTGTTCAGGAAGCATCCCGATTCAGACGTTTTCAGTCGAAGTCGTCCCAATTCTCCTGTTCTCAATCCGAATCTAATCCGATTTGTATCGTCCGCATCTGTCCCAATTCTCCCAAATGCGATCCGACAGAGATCAGTCAGTGAACCGACAAAGATAGTTCGCATTCGGCAAGATCTAGATGCAATCTGGACTCACTGGATAAGAAACGGCAATGAAGAATTCATGCCTGTTCATCACGACAGCGTCCCAATCCACAGGACACCGTAAAGACAACACAGGACATTGCCACGATTTTGATCCGATATAGCAGAATCTGTCACGACATTGTAATCCGACTAGATAAAATCGGCTGAGTTTCCCGAAATGTTACGGGATGCACCATACTGTCGGGAGTTCTTGGCAGACCTCTCTGGACCTTTCCCAATCCGTAGGACTCTGTTATGAACGTATAAGACCGCGTTCAGACAATGATAAGACATTCCAGATCATTGAGGATAGTAATCCGACTTTTTCACTTTTCATGTCGTAGTGCAGTTTGATCTCAAAGGGGAGACATAATCGGCACTGTGTGAACCTGGCCTTAGTGCCGTTGCCAGGCAAATTTGGAAAATATTCTTGTTTAGTTAAAAATGGTATTTTTTAAGGATCTTCTTGTCTTAATTTAAGGTGTTTTTAAAATTGTCTTCAACAGTTCAATACAGTAATATAAAATGAAGGTCATGTTATCAGTGAAATCATAGTGACTTCCACCAAGGCATCACATAAGTTATTCCTGTGAAGATCCTGGGTAGAATAGGTCTTCAGCAGCCCATGCTATGCTTGTCATAAGAGGTGACTATCGATATCGGGGAGTCAGGCTCACTGACTTGGTTGATGCATGTAATCATATCGAAATTGCATGGATTGCTGCTCATGATGTCAATCACTGAATTGCCTTGTTCAGACTCGATTATTTTCAGACCACCATCATCATCAGATGATCATCAGAGTCCTGGCATCAGTAGATGACGTGACATGGTCACCGACAATATTTGGTACTAGGGCTGGCTAAAAAGATCGATAATCAATATGAATATTGTGTCATCGATAATGATCATCATGATCATACATAAGCTATTGTGATGAAATTAAGTTTTAAGTTAACAAGGCAGACTTGTTTTTGTCCACTGCCAAAGACGGAAAGCAACTGATTTTGTTATACCTTAAATGTCCACAAAATAATCCATACATAAATATGTCACCACTCACCAGTGACGTAAAATGGGATGTTTTGTCTCTGAGCTTTTTGTAGATTTGCTGAAAGTTACTTCACTGATATTTATCGATAACTGATTGATATTTAGTTAACAATTATCGATCTATAAGATCTATATTGATAGGCAGCACCATTTGGTACCCTCTGACTAGGGGATCAGTGTGCATTTCTAAGGCTGTGTTTCAAGCCCAGTTTTTGATTTACTGCTGGGTAAAGATGTGAGTGTGAGAGAGACGGTATTTGTTGCAGCAGAGTGGCAGAGTGTTTATCACCAGTCACAAGTGAGTCTCATGGCTGTCCCTGTCGGGTGGCTGTGAAGCACACAGGACACACATGATCACCAGGACACACATGGTTAAAGGACATGCAGTAACTTGACAGTTTACACAACTCCACACATAATGAGGAAGGAATGTTGCTGTGCATTGTTGAACTTTTTCAGTTTTTGGCTGAAGTATTTTTTTCTGAGGGGACACAGATCTGTGTGTATGGTTAGGCAGGGATACATGATATGGGCTTCTAACATGAGTATTTGCAGGTTTCACTCCAGGAATGTTCCGACATCGGCCTTTTATAGGAAAATTTCAAATATCCCAGAGGTAGGCCCATACAACACAATGTTACAATGCCCCATTGTATTTAAAAATGTGGGCCTTTTTAAAATTTAGGGGCTAAAAGCACAAGACCCCACTCTAGAATTATCCCTGTATATGTAAGGTTCCATTCCACAAAGGGATCTTAGTGCTAAGACAATCAAACATCTGTGATCATGAATGGGAGTTTTAGGTTGTTTTTTATTATTTGCTCTTGTTATCTACATGGAAAGTACATGCATTTACAAATGTGTGCCTGGAACTTTTAGGATGGGCTAGTTACATGTATGAGTCACAGCCTATCTGTTATGGTGGGAGCAAAAATTATTTCAGACACTGTATGAATGCTCTGTGGCACACTTCTCTATCTGGGATGGTTGGGTAGCCAAGTGGTTAAAGTATTCGCTCGTCACGCCGAAGACCCAGGTTCGATTCCCCACATGGGTACAATGGGTGAAGGTCATGTCTGGTGTCCTCTACGGGGATATTGCTGGAATATTGCTAAAAGCGGAGTAAAAACATACTCACTCACTTTTCTATCTCTGGTAATTATGGACTTCAGGAATAGATATCTGTAAAACAATATATCGACATGATCTTCGCACACGATTGTCTGTAACAAGGGAGGGTGGCACAGCCTTTAAACGTTGTTTCACTTGTTCTTAGTGTTTGTAGTCTATCCTGCTTCACACGCTTCTTCCTGAGGCAAGGGAGGTAACTGACTGTAAAGTCCAGTTTCCACCCTTAATTGAAATGATAAAAACGCCAGGCCTCAATTAAACATCGGTGATAAAGAATGTCTGAAAGAAATATACTCACGGGCATTTTATTGAGGAAATATGGTAGCCTTAATTTCAAAGGGCTGGTGGAATCACTGAGTGGTGACTCCAGTTCTGTCGGCTGTGTCTGACAGTGCCAAGTATCCCCATTATGTACGGAGTAATTAGACACCTCCTTTGTCTGCTGGCTGATAATTGTCTGTGCTGATTATGCAGCATGTTGCTTAACATAGATATGATAGAGGGTCCTGATAGATTTTATTGACTAGCATCAAGCACCTAAAGTACTGTCGTAAGAATAAGATTGGGTTAAAGGTTTATCCTTTGAAACTACTGATTTTTGAAAATTGAGTTTGTACTTATTGTTGAAGGGGAAGTTTACCACATAATTTACTGCAGGATTTTGCAATATTTGCTGCAGAATGTGTCTGGGACTGCAAGTTGTACATGCAATTTGCTGTGCAGAAATCTATGAATCCCGGTTTGCCCTAGTTATGGGTTTTACCAAACTGATAAAATAACTAACCATGCTCGCTCCTCACTCACTCACTCACTCACTCACTCTCACACTCACTCACTCACTCACTCACTCACTCACTCTCTCACACTCACTCACTCCCTCACCCACTCACTCACTCACTCACTCACTCACTCACTCACTCACTCACTCACTCACTCACTCACTCACTCACTCACTCACTCACACACTCACTCACTCACTCACTATCACACACACACACTGACACTCACTCACACACACACACACTCACCCACTCACTCACTCACTGACACACACACTCACTCACTCACTGACACACACACACACTCACACACACACTCACTCACTCACTGACACACACACACACACTCACTCACTCACTCACTCACTCACTCACTCTCACACTCACTCACTCACTCACTCACTCTCTCACACTCACTCACTCACACTCACTCACTCACTCACTCACTCACTCACTCACTCACTCACTCACACACTCACTCACTCACTCACTCACTCTCACACACACACACTGACACTCACTCACACACACACACACTCACCCACTCACTCACTCACTGACACACACACTCACTCACTCACTCACTGACACACACACACTCACACACACACTCACTCACTCACTGACACACACACACACACACACACACACACACTCACTCACTCACTCACTCACTCACTCACTCACTCACTCACTCACTCACTCACTCACCCTCCCCTTCAGGACCCTCAGTGAAAACGTCACTGAAGCGTTTAACTGTATCACTTCAAAATACACTGGGAGAGGAGGTCAACCATATGCTAATATCACTAATTGTCATGTTGTGGCCTGATGTTAGTGATAAATGCGAACTGATGGTGGTAAAGCCATGATTGACAACAGGCACTGAGAGCTTAGGATCAGAATAAACTATTGTGTCATGTCTGTTCCATCAACAGACTTGCATAAATAAAGTTATGATTGACATGTGGTATGTTGTAGAATACACTGGATTGTTGTCCTGCACCATCTGACCATGACCGTGGAATATATTTATGTCATGAAAAGTAATAATCTAGAAACGCATACAAAAGCAGTCTAGCCAGCTCAATCAGCATAGGGATTTTTATTTTATTTTTAGAGTCAAGAAGGATATTGTGTGATATAAGATTTCAGAGACTAAATGTTAATCTAACTGGATAGAGGTGGCAGACAATGATAACTATTTATTTGCATGAGGATTGTCATTGCTTCTGTATGAAAAAGTCCATGATATAACATCAATTTAGTTAAAAACTTACCTTGCAGGCTCATGCTATAGGCGATAACGCTTCAACTGCTAATATATCACACAATATATGCTGAAAGTTTCAAGTGGCTTCTTTGATGTGAAAGATAGTAGACATTCTAAAAGGCAACGATAGAAATTTTATTTACTCTCTGATATGTTGTTTTTAATTATTACTATGTCAAAACTTTAAGGTCATTTGGTAACACCATCTGTAACACCATCTGTTAGATACAGACAAGTCTTACACCAGTGTTTCACTGTACATGGTAGCTAATGACGCAGGGGATTCCATAGTCCTGCACCATGACCATGGAATATATTTATTTTATGAAAAAAAATTAATCTGGAAACATATGCAAAAGCAAGTCTAGCCAGCTAAAGCTAGCTCTATTCCACAAATCTGAAATCAGCATAGGGAATTTTGTTTTATTTCTAGAGTCAAGAAGGATATTGTGTAATATAAGATTTCAGAGGCTAAATTTTATTCTAGGGATTCCGGGGCCGTGTACATCCCCTGCCCAGTGCTTGTCTAGTGTTCCCATTTGATACTGCCAGCCCCGATGGACTGGCAACTCTGAAAATTACCAGTCCCCTCCAATTTTTGTCAGTTCAAAATTTGTAGAAATAGGAAAACTCATGAAATTTACCTGGTTTCACTTCTTTCAACGTTACTTTTAACCTCCATTTTGGTTTGAAATAGATATTTAACACAAGTAAAAGGAATGTTATTTTCTTGCATTAAAAATAGACAACAGGAAACCCAAGACAAGCTGACGTCATTCGAAATATATACTTTGTTGATTATCGCTGTGTTTTTGTTCAACAGCAAAGATTTATGAGGTAGTTAATTTGCCATCTAAAGAGACTGACAGTCACATGAATTACCGGTCCAGGCCCAATTTTACCAGTTAAAAAATGGTAATTACTGGTAAACAGGAACACTGTTGAGACAGACACACACACAATACAGACACATTTACACACAGACACACACAGACACACTCACACTCTCACACACACTCACACACACACGCAGACACAGACACACACACAGACACATACACACACATACAAAGAGAGAGAGACACAGACACACATTTACACACACACTCACACACAGACACATGTATACACATACACACATATACACAAACACATGCACAGAGAGAGAGACACAGACACACACACACACACACACAGACATATACTAAAAGACACTGAGATAAACACATACACACATACACAGAGAGAGACTCTCTCTCTCTCTCTCTCTCTCTCTCTCTCTCTCTCTCTCTCTCTCTCTCTCTCACGGACCGCCTCCGTGGTCTAAAGGTAGAGCGTCCGCCCGGAGAGCGGAAGGTCCGGGGTTCGATCGCCAACCATGTCATACCAAAACACGTTAAAAGCTGGTACTTGTTGTTACCCTGTTTGGCGCTCGGCATTAAGGGGATAAAACAAGGACTGGTCGGCTCGGAGTCAGTATACTGTGTCTGAGTGGGGTATTCATGTTAAACTGCGGCATGGTATCTCAGTGAGCTAGCACTATAAATCGGCATCAGTCCGGGTTAGTACAAGCAGCCACACAAACACAGGCACGTCGCTATATAAGTGCAATAATCTTGGACGCGACGTTAAACCCCATTTCACCTCACCTCTCTCTCACACACACACACACACACACACACACACACACACACACACACACACACACACACACACACACACACACACACACACACACACCGATATATACAGAAAGACACCAAAGATAAACACATGCACACATACAGAGAGAGAGTCTCTCTCTCTCTCTCTCTCTCTCTCTCTTTCTCTCTCTCTCTCTCTCTCTCTCTCTCTCTCTCTCTCTCTCTCTCTCTCTCTCTCTCTCTCTCTCTCTCTCTCTCTCTCTCTCTCTCTCACACACACACACACTTCACAGAATTTTCTCAACTGGTCATGTTCAAACATCCACAATCTCCATGAGCTGAAATTGTCTGCAGTAGGTGACATTTGAATTTTTTTTATCATTCTTCTAGACTTTGGGCCCATTGTAATTAATTAGGTCGATACATCCTCTCAGTGACTCACTCAGACCAGTCCAACTGACCCACTCCTGACATTGTGACTTGTACATGTTGAAGCTTGTACAGTAGGTTAGGACTTACACAGGTATATAACTGAAAAGGGATATTTGTATTCTTTTCACTATTTATAAAAGTATTAATAACAAGAAACACTGTCATTTTGATCTCTTATATACCGCGGGATAAAATGACCTGACTATTAATCTGTCGCTAGTGTCTGGTGTGCTGTAGGCTTAAATTATCAGAATTTGTGTTGGGGCCTGTTCAGGAGATGTAAGTTACACCCAAATATCCTGAAAATGTCAGTAAAAATTCACACATTGCAATTACAAATTTTTGCAATTCATGTTAAGATAGTTATTGGCACAGGGGACACAGAGGAAGAGGATTTAATGCTTAGTTTTCCATTATTGCAATTGTACAATGTTAAAATAGTTTGAATTTAGGAAAATGACTTTTTTTAAAATACCCATTTTGAACAAATTATTGATTTTCTCCCTATTTCCCTACCAAGAGCACTTAATCTGGAATCGTAGATAATCCCTAGGTTGACATTTCTCCTATCAGCCCTGTCTGTTGGCACAAGGAAAGAGCTTGACCATGTGTTATCTCCAGTGCTGATACCTGGTGGTGGGGCTGATCATCTTAAAGATATCTATAAACACTGTAGACAAGCATGTGCTTCAACAAGATGGGACAAATACTGTTGCAGGATGGAAATTTGAATCGCAAGGATAAAATGGAGATAAGAAAAGATACTATTTATTTTAGGATTAGAGTAGAACTATTTAACATGTCGCTTCAGGGTCGCCCCGATTATGTTTCTAGGTTTGTCAGCCTGTTCCCGTGGGTTTCACCAAAGTGGTAAATGTCTAAGACCTGCATCACTTCGGGCTTTCCTTCCACATAAAGTTGATAGCCGTAATTTAACTGGAATACTGTTCAAAGTGGCATTAAACCCCAAACACTCTCACATGTCGCATCAATATGATCCATAAAGTCTTTCATGATGTTCACTGATATTTATTTCTGTAATATGTTTTAATATCTCAATAGGCCTGTATCAATTGGAAAAACAATGACCAATGTGTTATATTTTATCATACTTGATTTGCGGATCCCCTAAACCGGAAATTGAGGTATGTTGAAAAAATGTTTGAAGCTTGTTATAGTATTGCCAAGTCTCATAATCACACTTGTGAAAAAGCACAAATGCAAGTTGTTTCCCTGCCAGACCCGGACAAGTGATACCTGCTCAAAGTATGTAACTAGGGTGAATACTGTTCCCATCTTTTTTGGCATTCTGGGCACTGGGGTAGCCTAGTGGTTAAAGCATTTGCTTGTCATCCCTGGTTCGATTCCCAACATAGATACAACATGTGAAGCCTATTTCTGGTGTCCAACGCCATGATATTGCTGGAAAATTGTTAAAAGTGGCGTTAAACCACACTCACTCACTCATTGGCTTTCTGAGTAGTGGGTGACTTTCTCCCATGTAAAAACTAAATCATGAAACATGCTAAAATGACGAATAGAGATTCTGGTTGTCAGGCTCACTGCTTGATTGCTTGTCTGACGATTCCTTTTTCCCAGATCCTAGACACATTTTTCAAGCTGAATGTTTGTGTACATCTCTCAACCTTCGGTCATGCAGTTTTCAAGTTCACTGAGGTCGTCATAACTGGTGTTCGCGCTGCTGAAACATGTAACCAGTGTTTGAAATTCTGGGGCGTCCTTCGACCCTTGCAGTTTGTTGCTAAGGCAGTATGTAGTATTTTATGGGTATGGGTAGTTTTTCCCCCCCAATCCTTGTCGCCCTGTGTGTCGGGCATGGGTAGTTTATGATTCTTGGTTTGTCAGCACCATACTCGTTCTCATGGGTTTTGCCAAAGAGTTAAATATCAAAGACCTGCATCACTTTAGGCATTCTCCCACATCATGATATACCTGAAATACCTGTCAATGTGACATTGACCTCCACTCACTCACTCACTCACTCACTCTGTTGTTTCAGGCCATGAAGGAGATGCTGTATGATGCTCAGGAACAAGCTCCATCACTGGAAGGTGAGTATACTCATTTTACCCTTACTAACGCACATTCGTCACTACTCACCCCTTTCCGTATCATGCAAGCAGACTTGTCCCCCTATGCCTATCGATGAATGTTATGTGCGAAAATACGACAAACCAATCAGAATGCATGTGTGACTTCAAGTACTTTGATCAAAGAAACCTTCAGGGATAATTTTTTATTTCACATATGTCTTGCATCTAAAAATATAACACAGATACAGTTAAATCTGTTCAATCATACTGTATAAATACTGTAAGTCCCGATGTGTTTTTAAAAGCATTTGGAATATATATTACATAGGGGAAATATATGTGAATCATTACACAACGAGTTGACAATTCTTTTAACTATGCCTGTTTGCGCTTAGACAGAACCCATTTGCAAAAATGGCCACAAGATGGGCACGAGCCGCTATTCGGCTTGGCCTGGAATAACAAGAGTTGGTTACGAATAACAAATTCGTTGTTGTAAACAGAAATGTACCCTGATCAAAACCTGATACAGAAATTTAGCCTTGCTGGCCAATGCACTGGTGCAGATGAATAAGTTCTTTCAAATAAGTATGAAACAATTTTCGGTTTCACATCTAAGCAAAAACATTGCATATTGCAGGATGAGTTGTTAGGAATGGTGACAGTGGCGTCGAGATTTAACGGATGTTTTCAGAAAAAATGATTAGAGCCAGTCCAAACACTACAGTCAAAACATGATGAAATGAAGTCTTCCATTGAAAGCACTCATCTAGTTGTCCCAGGGCTTACAGTTTCCAGTTGGGATACATTTCTGTGTACCTGGTGTATATTTCATGACCACTCCCCCTTCAGCCCACATCCCCATTGTTCAAGAAACCAAGCATTGCTAGGCATATCATGACTTATCTCAATTGTCTTTTGTATGTTTACTGGTTAAGGTGAATTCTCCCACAGAGATCTGGTTAAAGTAGGTCCCCAGCAACCTGTTTGTCATAGGAGACATCTATGTTGTATCAGGTGGTCAGGCTTGGGGACTTGCTGATTGCTTGTACTGTGTAGCAGTCACTGACACAACTTAGGAGTCTATTATCTCCAAAGCATCAGCTTTTAGATTTTACTGTTAATATATGGACTATTATTAGCTGAGCTTACTTGACTGAACAGATTTTTACTAGACACAGGCTTTTGTCTAGTGGTTAAAGTTGCAGACTGATGCAGGTTGTTGCATGTAACGTCAACACTGGCTTCCTTGGACTCCAGTACTTTCAAAACTAACTGCCCCCGACTGACGATTTTGGAAAAAAATCTTTATTTAAACATGTTAAAAAAAATTAGAATTTTTTAAAAAGTTCTTATTTTCTTAGGGGCGGTCGGGTAGCCTAGTGGTTAAAGCGTTAGCTCATAACGCCGAAGATCCGGGTTCGAATCCCGACAGGGGTACAATGTGTGAAGCCCATTTCTGGTGTCCCCCGCCGTGATATTGCTGGAATATTTCTAAAAGCGGCGTAAAACCAAACTCACTCACTCACTCACTCACTCACTCACTCACTTATTTTCTTAAATTCAGAGGTATTTTAACATTACATGTGACCCACCACGAGATAAGGGACCTTATGGGTGAAAATCACTTTTTGACTTTTCATTATATTTTCAGCATCTTCGACACACGAAAATACAATTTACAAGCTTCAATTCATATTTATTACAAACATTTGGACTCATTTTCTGACTTATAACTGCTTATGCAATAATTACTGTTTTTAGACATGATCTCTGAAGAATTGAAAGTAGATATGAATGCTCAAACGATTTTAAATAATGATGTTATTACTATACAAGTTAACAAGAGAAAAATAAGATATTTTTGTTCAGTCCGCACACTTGGCTATCTTCACTAAAGTAAGTTGACGTCCAACGTCTTTATGATATCACAGTACAATTGTGTCCTACCACCCATAAGGTTCCTTTTCTCCTGGCGGGTCGGTCACATATTATGAGATTGCATTCAATGCATTGGTATAAAACTAAGCATGAAAATCTGTTTCGTCTTTACTGGTCCTGTGGAAGAGAATTTATGGATGTCAACTTCTTTATTATGAGGAATACAAGTTTTCAGAGTATATATACTAACTCCTTCATCAGGTGAATAATAAAGAAGTTGACATCCATAAATTCTCTTCCTCATGTGTATCACTTCTAAATGCCATTCAACATGTTCAAAGTTATCATGTTATCAGTGAAATACAGGTTACCTCTACAAAATCATAAAATTAGGTATCATGGTTATCATATTGAATTTGGAAATATACGATTCCAATTTGGGAACTTTTAATAACATTTGCTGGTCTTATATCAGCCAGTAGTCTAGATATATCCTTGGATATAGCAGGAATATTTCTGACTGCAGTGTAAAACAACAACAACAACAACAACAACAACTATGTAATATATAACAAAATATTGTCAATTATACCATTATGGCAGCTCAAAACAATTACAACTCAACAACAAAAACCAAGTTTCATTTCATGTAATTAACTCGACCTTTGGTTCAACAGATTACGACAACGCTAATAAAACATGTAAAATGTAAACTGAAAAGGACTTTTTTTATTCTGCCAATGCAAACTTGTATGTACACTTCAAAAAGACAAGCTAAACTGCAAGACATTTAAGGTTACAATACGTTAAATAATAGTGCATGTGTCACATACTTTTTTAAAATCATCTGAAATGATTTATGCAATCCTACTATGTCACGTATACTGACCAGGCGTTTAATCAGGATATTTTACTTCCAAATCTGTAAGGCAAATGGTAACACTACGTCCAGTCTGACATTTTCTTTTACCTGCCTGCGTGACTCATGCCATCAATCACTGGTTTGTGGTGACCCAGATTCCCGTCCTGATAGACTGCAATGCAATATTTTTAAACAAGACATAATTGTTGTCAAAGACCAAAGATTGCCAGATTTGGAATGAATGTATTGTGTTCGTATAGACTTCTCAAAAGAAGTTAAAGAACACCTGATTTTTTTCATATGACTATAGTTTTTCTGTCATGACATGACAGATTAACTATAGTCATGAAAACATCATGACAGATTAACTACAGTCATGAAAACATCATGACAGATTAACTATAGCAACATGAAAAAATCAGGTGTTCTTTATATATGTTATACAGATTTGATGATGGTGAACTTTAATGTGAATGTGTTTTTTTGTAGTTGTGGATCAGAGCACCATCCAGAGATACTTTGCCCGCTTTGATGAGAAGTTCTTTCAGTTCTGTGACAAGGAGCTTGCCAAGATTAACACCTTCTTCTTAGGTAATCTGATTTCTCTTCACACTCTTGTCATTTCACCTCATGGGATCACAGACCCGTGAAGATCCGGGGTAGAATGGGTCTTCAGACGACTATGCTTGTTGTAGGAGGCGACTGACAGGATCTGGTAATCAGGCTCGCTGACTTGGTTGATGCATGTCATTGTATCCAAATTGCATTGATCGATGTTCATGATGCCAGTCACTGGATTGTCTGGTCCAGACTAAATTTTTTGCAGACCATCTCCATATAGCTGGAATATTGCTGAGTACGGCGTTAAACAACAAACAAACAAAGTCATAGGATTACCACATCAGCCATTGTATACTTATTTTTTACAGCGTTAGAAATTGGCACTAGTCCTATACTCCTTGCCAAACTACCCAATAGTTAAGGTATCCTAAGGACTTGTAGAAATCTGCCTTTTTTAAGGGTTTTGCTATAAGCTATCATTGTAGGGACAAGTAGACTAAAACTGTTTTATCAGGGGTCGTGCAGTAGCCTAGTGGTTAAAGTGTTTGCTTGTCACGCCAAAGGCCTAGGGTTCAATTCCCTACTTTGGCATAATATTTGAAGCCCATGTCTGGTGTCCTGGGCTGGGAGTTTGCTATAGAGCAGCTTAAGACGATAGTTACTCACTCATTAATGATAATATGATAAATAATATCATGGTTCGTCATCTGACAATCTACAGGCCAGATGCTGGGTTACTTGAAGGCTTATTGTACATGTTTGGTAGGTTTTAAATATGTTTGGTTTTGTTGTAATTATATAGCACCCTTGTTTGGATAAAATTGTATTACAAATATGTCATTCACTTTGCATGCAGGAAATAACATGTTATTGACCTTTCCATAAATACTGTGAACGACATTTATAACAAACACACTTATAACAAACTGACGGATATAACAAACTTATTTTTTGGTCCCGGAATTTTGCTGTATATATGCTGTTTATGCACTTATAATGAACTACGGTTATAACGAGCTAATATCAGGGGTCCCTTTGAGTTTGTTATGACCATAGGTTACTGTATATCAAAACTCTTTCAAATCCATGCCAGTTGTATTTTATTATTTACTTTTGTCTGAATTTCAAATTGAAGATAATCATGAAACGATTAAAGGCCAGATCCTACGTCCTGGTTGACCCCGATTGTTTCTAGGTTTGTCAACACCATACCCGTGCTCATGGGTTTCACCAATGTGCTGAACGTCATAGACCTGCATCACTTCCGGCTTTCCTCCCACATCAAACTGACATGCCGTGATGTAACTGGAATAGTGTTCAAAGCAGCATTAAAGCCATCTCACACTCACTTTATCCTACAAAACATACCTTTTCCCTTGACAGAGAAACTCTCTGAGGCCAACAGGAAGTATGCAAACCTCAAGTCCGAGCTGCAGGCGTACATTGAGCATGAGTTAAAAACATCCGGAAGCAGCAATCTACGTAGACGGCGGCCGAGCATTTACGCTCGCTTTAAGGATAAGGAGAGCCCGGGGATGACGCACATGAGGAAGCTCCACGACCTGAAGCTGGCATTCAGTGAGTTCTACCTGAGTCTCATTCTCCTGCAGAACTACCAGACTCTTAACTTCACCGGCTTCAGGAAGATCCTCAAGAAACATGACAAGGTAGGAACAGTTGCAGGGAAATAGTATCAGTAATTGTTTCACCATTCAGGAAGATCCTCAAGAAACATGACAAGGTAGGAGCAGTTGCAGGGAAATAGTATCAGTAATTGTTTCACCATTCAGGAAGATCCTCAAGAAACATGACAAGGTAGGAGCAGTTGCAGGGAAATAGTATCAGTAATTGTTTCACCATTCAGGAAGGGAGGAATACAAGACCTATGACAAAGCATGTCTAACTGTTGATGTTCTGGGAAGTTTATAGCAGTTAAATAACAGTTTACCACCATTTTTCCCCAGGCCTTCACCTGTTTTCATGGCTTATGGATGCAATCTTATCCTAATGACTGGTTTGTGACATCATTGGTGATCTAGGGTACATGATGTCTCCATTCGATATTAAAAATCTGATAAACACCCTGGACCCATTCACCAGCATAGATCTGATTTGAGGCCCATTCCAATGGCACAATACTAGAAATAGCCATCCAATCAAATTACCTTCATGAACATGGGAATATCTCTGCTCTGAGATAGGAGTGATTGATATAGGGACTTGCTTTTGATACAAAACAATGGTGACAAATGTTTCAAGGGTATTTGCCAAACTCAAGTGTATTATTTTGAAACCTGATAATGGAGGGAGTCTGACTTGTGTCCCGGCTCTTGTGTCACACTGCTTGTGTTTGTGTCCAGCTGATGCAGACAAGCCGGGGCGTGGAGTGGAGGCAGACCCACGTGGAGTCGGCCCCCTTCTACACCAACAAGGAGGTGGATCATCTCATCAAGGACACTGAGGTAGGCAGACGTCATGCTGGGGGTGGCAGGGATCATGCTGGGGGTGGCAGGGGAGGTAATCAAGGACAGGTAGGTAGGCAGTCATCATGCGGGGGGTGTCAGGGGAGGGAATCAAGGACACTGAGGTAGGCAGGCGTCACGCTGGGGTGTCAGGGAGGTAATCAAGGACACAGAGGTAGGCAGGCATCATGCTGGGGGTGTCAGGGGAGGCAATCAAGGACACAGAGGTAGGCAGGCGTCACGCTGGGGTGTCAGGGGAGGTAATCAAGGACACAGAGGTAGGCAGGCGTCGTGCTGGGGGTGTCAGGGGAGGTAATCAAGGACACGGGTAGGCAGGCGTCATGCTGGAGGTGTCAGGGGAGGTAATCAATGACACAGAGGTAGGCAGGCGTCATGCTGGGGGTGTCAGGGAGGTTATCAAGGACACAGAGGTAGGCAGGCATCATGCTGGAGGTGTCAGGGGAGGTAATCAATGACACAGAGGTAGGCAGGCGTCATGCTGGGGGTGTCAGGGAGGTTATCAAGGACACAGAGGTAGGCAGGCATCATGCTGGGGGTGTCAGGGGAGGTAATCAAGGACACAGAGTTAGGCAGGCGTCATGCTGGTGGTGTCAGGGGAGGTAATCAAGGACACTGAGGTAGGCAGGCGTCACGCTGGTGGTGTCAGGGGAGGTAATCAAGGACACTGAGGTAGGCAGTCGTCATGCTGGGGGTGTCGGGAGGTTATCAAGGACACAGAGTTAGGCAGGCGTCACGCTGGGGGGGTATCAGGGGAGGTAATCCTCAGAGGTTCTGGCTTGTTCACATCAATCAGGAATCAGGATTATTACGAGATAGACGTACCATGTTTTCATGTAGCTGGGTTACATGTTGATTTAGCTGCCCTGAATTGAATTTTGATCAAAACGTGCAGTTAGTTCTATTCTTCACCTGTCTTTGCAGTTTCAAATGTCAAATAAGCTGCTTCCATAGGATGTAGTTATTATCACCCGCCTGAATTTGGGCGTGTGAGGTAGGCAGGTGTCACGCAGGGGGTGTCAGGGGAGGGAAATCAAGGACACAGAGGTAGGCAGGCATCACGCTGTCCGTCCATCCTTCCATTTTTCGGTCCATCCATCTGCTTCTCAATGTGGACAAAATTTTATTGACTATTGAAGTTAGAGAAATAAGATTTCACACCCTGATGTAACTGATCAGAATCTCAGATAAGTTAGAAAACTGTTGTGTTAAATTGCTCCATGCAACTCAGTGCATACTGCATGAAATTGGGACAAGTTTTCTCAGAAACTACTGAAGTTACATGGATGAAAGTTTGCATGCTTATCTAAGAGATACTTGTCAAGACTGAGTTTGAAAATTGGTCCCGTCAATTATTGTTTTACAGAGTTATGGCCCAATCTCATTAAAATCAGATCTTAGTTCTCGTTATCGCTAAACAAAGATCCCATTACATCCCATTATGGGTCACGTCAGAACGACCTTTCATCCAACCAATCAGAGTGTCGCTTACCAGATCATGAAAGACACAGTCGGTATGTGTTTTCTAATTATGCAACCACGATATATTTAACACGGGGTATTCCGAATGACGGTTACGGGTTTTGTGATTATATCCATACAATCTAGGCCATCCAGAATGTTCATCTTATCAGTTTTAAAGTTTTTAATCGAGAATACGTCAAAATATGTTTCAAACCATAGTCGCTAGTTTGAAATTAGTGTCATATTGCTCGAGAAAGCTGCCTTCTGATTGGCCAATGTCGATTTCTTGTTAGTCATTTCATTACTTCTTTGATAGGTATTTAGAATTTGGAGTACTAAGTAACTACTTAGTCATTTCATTGGTCGGTCAAAATTTGCGAAATGTCGTTCTGACGTGACATGTAATGGGATGTCCTCAGATCTTTGGTTAGCGGTAAAAACTAAGATCTGATTTTAATGAGATTGAGTAATGGCCCTTGCTCAATGCTTTTCAACTTAGTGCATACTTAGTGCATACTTAGTGCATACTGTGCACTCAGAAACTAGTGAAGTTACATGAATGAAAGTTTGCATGCGTATCTAAGAGATACTTGTCAAGACTGAGTTCAAAATTTGGTTAAAATAGAGTTGAGCTTTTAAAATAGATTTTGAACCTATTGTGTGGCTTAATTTCACATTTAATCATTTTGTCTGATGACATGAAGTGTCCCAAGTGACTATCGTTTCTTAAGGCTTTATAAGACTCTTTTTTTATGATTTATGTTCACTACTATATGAACAAACAAAATACTTATCAGCTGCTTATGTGCCCCATGGTTGGGGACAGTGGTAATGCTGTTTTCTTGTTGTTATTTGAAACCTGACTGACCAGTTTCATTGTGGAATGATACTTTTATCAGTTCTACTGTTATATGATGGAACATATCTATATCATGTATATTCTGATATATAACTAGTGATTATCTGATAATTAATACAAATAAGTATCCATCAAACGATTCCAGCACTTTTAAAAAGATGTGTATGTCTTTGATATCAAAACCCCCTGCCATTTTTTCTTCATTGATCTTCATAAAGATTTTCAGTAGAACGTCCATGATCTCTGTTTTCATTCAAGTCCAACACACACGAATAAGTCCTGCGCTTGTTTTATCTTGAAAAAAAGATATGTTTGTCATTCAATATGAGAGCAGTGTTATTAAAACATTCAACATGATGTGTAATCATTAATAGTCAGTGTGGACCTTTAAGTTGATGTGTTTTTTGAATGAATGTAGTTTGAAGGGGACAGATGTGTGACTGTTTTGGTAATGGTGGTATTGGGGATATGACAAGGGTATGTGTGTTCATAGCTCTGTATCTGACATTGGTCTCCGTGTTATAACTGTGTTTCATGTGTCTCTCCATCAGCAAAGCGTGACGAGTGAGCTGGAAGGTGGCAACAGACAGAAGGCCATGAAGAGACTGAGAGTGCCGCCCCTTGGGGACCAGGTAATGTCTGGGATCAGACTCTTCTGTAGCACTTTCCATATCAACCTCTTGTCGAGTACAAATGAAGAGTTAGACACTGGGGAACTCCCTATCATTCAGCATCAGACACTTGTACAACACCATGTCATTTATTGGGGGAGGGGGAGGGAGAGGGGGAGGGGCACAGGTGGCCCAGTCATCTAAGGCACCTTAATATGCTGTTCAGAGTAGGTTGGAATCCCAGTTTGCCCCAATTATGTTTGTAGGTTTGTCAGCACCATACCCATGCTTGTGTGTTTCACCGAAGTGGTAAACGTCTGAGACCTGGATCACTTCGTGCTTTCCTCCCACATTAAGCTGACATGCCATGCTATAACGGAAATACTGTTCAAAGCTGCATTGAACCAAACTCACTCCCTCCCTCAACTTTTCTTGATTTCTTTCTAAACATCCCAAAGCTTTTCTTCATACAAGAAAAAAGATACCTCATGACATATGATTGCAGTTCAACGTAATTAGCGCCCCGCTGTAATAACCGCCCATGGCGATATTTGCTAATATATTGGCTTGTGAACAATCCTAATTAGCACCCCTTCCGATTGATCAATGTACACAAGACTTATTTATTTGTGTAAAATATGCACTCGTGTGTTATATGCACCCTTGATTATGGGCAATAAAATTCTGGAAAAATATGTCTATCGTATATAAACATTTCAGGCTGTTAGCATAAACCACGAAATCTACGATCTTTCAACTGGTTTTTTTTCACCAAAATAATATTCCAATAAGAGCCCCCAATTTCTAATTTTGAGAGCACCCTTGGCGCTTAATACGTCAAAATACAGTGTTTCATATTTCCTTTTTTATCCTGAACAGAATGTGACATCTTGTGCTTCTGTTTGCAGCAAAATCCGTGGACCAACTTCAAAGTGGGATTGTTTCTGGGCATGTTTTCAATCCTCATCATCGTCGTCATCCTTGCAGGTTGGTACATTGTACAGGTAGTCAACCCGTGAAGATCCGGGTTAGAATAGGTCTTCAGCAACCAATGCTTGCCGTAAAAGGCGACTATGCTTGTCGTAAGAGGCGACTAACGAGATCGAGTGGTCAGGCTCGCTGACTTTGTTGATGCATGTCATCGATCCCATTTACGTGGATCGATGCTTATGATGTCAATCACTGGATTTACAGACCGCCATCAAATAGTTGGAATATTGCTGAGTGTGGCGTTAAACAACAAACAAACAAACAAACAAGAAGTCACCCTGTGTCGACTGCGGCAGGAGAGGGCCAGTGGGGTAGCCAGGTGGTTAACGTGTTTGCATATCACGTTGAAGATTGCCCCCATGGATGCAATGTGTGTAGTCCACTTTGTGTGTCCCCAGCTGTGATATTGCTGAAATAGTGTTAAAAGCAACATTAAACTATACTCTCTTCCACTTATGCGTTCATTATTAGTAGTACAAGAAAGGCCTGCAGGGAAGCAGTTGTAGATCTATTTCAAACATGTCACCAACAATATTGTGAGCGTAACCTGCCTCTCTTCTTGAAAAAGACCACATGACAAAAAAATGAAAACAGTTCTCACAGGGAGAAACAGGATTGCCTTCATTCCAAGTTCCTACCCAAAATAACAATTCAGTTAGTAATAAAAAAAAAAAAATTTATGCAGGTATAAATGTAAAAAATGGTGCACATACTGTGTACCTCGACATCAGCAGCGTCTTTCGGCACAATAATACATCACAAGCCCTGCTCATTAAGTCATCTATAAATCAAAAAACAAAAGTTTGTTAATGGGCCTGGCCTATGTTTTTTTTTTTTATGGCAACATAAGCTGCTTGGTTATTGAGTGAGTGAGTTAGTGAGTATGGTGTTACACCGCTTTTAGCAATATTCCAGCAATATCACGACAGGGACACCAGAAATGGGCTTCACACATTGTACCCATTCGGGTCTTCGGCAAGACGAGCGAATGCTTTAACCACTAGGCTACCCGACCACCCCAGCTATGTTAGCCTATCAAATGCCACAGAATAACTTGCAATATATTTCTCGGGTGTTCAACCAAGCTGACTCTGTGGTTGTGTCTCGGCTGCAGCTGTGTTCACGGACCACCACGCGGACTGGGAGCCAGCGCTGCGCATGTACCGCGGGATGTTCCTGCTCATCTTCATCCTCTTCCTCCTGGGGGTCAACACGTACGGCTGGAGGTCATCCGGGGTCAACCATGTGCTCATCTTCGAGATCGACCCACGCCATCATCTGACACATGCTCAGTTGCTAGAGGTAGTTACCATAGGAACAGCTCTACAGTAACTTTTAATGAACTGGCAAATATAACAAAATTATTTTTTTTGATCCCGTACATTTGCTGTATATATGCTTATGACGAACTACAGTTATAATGAACTAAAATTACTGGTCTCTTTAGTTCGTTATAACTGTAGTTTACTGTATTTGTTTCCTGAACAGGTGTTTATGTAACTAGGTAGTTTGTTGCATAATATGTAGAGATAATGTTAGGCCTTGCCAGAGCAGATCATTTCTAGGATGCTGACATACAAAAAGCTTTTGTTTTGTATTTCACAGATATTCTGACAATTTTCATGTCGATCATCTGTACCTATTCTCTCAATGCCTATTGTCAAATCTCTCCCACTTTTGGGTGCGATTATTTGGCCAGTTTACTCTGTCACTTTGTGTCATCTGAACTAAAGCCTGACGTTAGTGATTTTTGTTTCTTTTTAGGACTGACATTGTCATATCTTATCTTTCTTAAAATTACCATGAGTCGTACATAGAGTAACAAACAATAACCAACTCAAAGATTGGAATAACAGACAATATGTTCTCTGTGAGTGCTGTGAGTACCTTGCCAAAGGCTTCGGTCTTACACCTTTCAAACATCCAGTGGCGTTCTGGGTTAGAATTTGTCCCCAGCAATCTATGCTGAGGTGACTTGAAGGATCGGAGGGTCAGACTCGGGTACTTGGTAGATGGCGTATCATCATACCCCACTCACAATATCAACCACTGTTTTTTCTGGTCCAGACTTATAGACTGGCCATCATACAGCTGGAATATTGCTTAGTGCACAAACACACATTAACACCATTCCTTCCAATGCATTTTTATAATATTCCTTCATTTACTGAATCTGTTCTCCAGCTCGCATCATTCCTGGCCGTGGTGTGGGCATTGAGTGTGCTGTGCTACCTGTTCAGCCCGACCGTCTCCATCCCGTCGATGGTGTTCCCTCTGTCCATGGCAGGGATGTTGATGCTGTTCCTCATCAACCCCTTCAAGATCTTCTACTACCGAGCCCGCATGTGGCTCCTCCGGGTACTGGTGCGTATCTGTCTTTATTGGGAAGAATATGTTTAAATAGTATTATTGTCTGTGATTGGCATTTAGAAGTTCTAGTTCAGAGACACAAGATGTTCAGATTTCATCTTCTGTATTGTTTAGAACTTTTCAAAGGTACATGTTGCCCCATTGTCAGGTGAATTAACCTAATGATGGGGAAAGAAATAGAAACATACTGTATCAAGTATACTCGGACCCTGTGGTACTGCAGCATTCATGGTATCGTGGCATTTGCGATTTCCGGTAGTTCACGAGGGACACGCCTATTACCAGCTGTCTATTAATCAGTTACCAGGAAGTGCTCGCTTCGTAAACAATTTCAATTTCCACGTAATGTTCAGTCTGCTGTAAGTAAGGAGTTATTAACGTGTTGATATTTACTTCTGGCATCTTTTTAATATTACCTTACGCCCGACTTTCAATGGACAACGATATAACACGCAGTTTCCCAAGTAAACTTTCTCTATCGACCTGAACTAGATCATATGCATATTCATGGCAACTAATAAGGTAATGGAAGTTACATAGTCCGCACATTTTTTTCCTGTTCTGTGACCAGAAACTATAAGAAGATCATAAGGGCCATAATGCCATACTTAGAAATACATTCTTCACTAGTAGCCTAATGATAAATACATACTTTTGGCATACTAGGATTGCTGTTTTTACTAATGGGACAAATGAACTTTTATCAGTAAAATATGTATAGTTAGATAAAAAAAAATGGCGTCTGATATAGAGAACACGAATAATCATGAAGGTTAGTGAGTGCATTTTGTTCCGTTTAGCATACATGACAAGTCCCGCGATACCCCGAGGTTTCAGGCAATTCAGAAGTTGAAATCAACAAACAGATATTGAGTCTATCACACTTACATGTTTTGGGGTTGGGAAATTTAGGAACTGTATTATGAAAAAACATTGTTCCGTTATTTAGCGAGTGTCCAACTACGTGCTAGAAAATGAAATAAGAAAGAGTATGTGTAATTATTGTCACCTGTGCTTACTGGTTAACTGATAGCTTAGCTCTTGGATATTGTGGTTACAGACATGTGGGTTTATGCGGGAAACCATCTTCCTGAGGCAAGGGAGTTAACTGACTGTAAAAGTCCAGTTTCCACACTTGCCGAGCTTGGCTGGAATTTCAGTGTTCCATCGTCATGCCAGCAGTGGCTATTACGAGTTATTGCCCTTCTATGTCCCTCCTATTGACCAATCAGATTCCACCTCTCATATTACTTGCATTTGCTTCAAACAAAATGGCGGCACCAAGTGAAGAAGATCTGATTGATAATCAAGATCTATATTGTAATAAAACAGGTTTACTTCACAAAGTGCATCAAATCAGCTGAGCACCTTGATTAAAAACATGATAAAGATTTGGAAAATATCTGTTGACGCTAAGTTGATGATACACATACTTTGCAAATCCTGCAATTGACCGAAGTCTGCACTGCAGTTTACAAACCAGATGTTGATTTTGTAACATGATTTGATTGGACTATGCAAAGACTTGTTAGTCAATCCCAGTTCGGCAAGGGTGGAAACTGGACTTTTATAGTCGGTTAACTCCCTTGCCTCGGAAGGTGGTGGGAAACAGCCAGGGATGTATCTAGGATTCAAACTACATGCCCTCAGAAGGCAAAGAGGGAAATATTGTTACTTAGTTCAAAAGTGTGTTTTTTTAAGTTATTATTGTCTTTATTTTAGAGGTATTACACGAATGTAAAATTAAACCACTTCCGACTTATTGGTCCTGTTATCAGCGAAGTAAAAGTCACCTTGACGAAGTCATCACATTACGTTCTCTGTTCTGTGTTTCAGTTCCGTATCTTCACTGCTCCGTTCCACCATGTGGGCTTCGCTGACTTTTGGCTGGCTGATCAGCTCAACAGCCTGGCCACCGTGCTGCTTGACTTCGAATACCTCATCTGCTACTTCGCCTTCGAGGTGGAGTGGCTGGGCAACGATACAGGTGAGATGATGTCAATATTGCTCCCCCTTGGGGATTCCAGGTCAGAATTGGTCCCCAGTAACCTATGCTTGTTGTAAGAGGCGACTTAATGGATCGGCCCTGTGAATTCCCTGTACAGAGTTGCTTCCCTAAGGTGTGCCAGAAACCTCTGACTGTGGGTTTGACTCCCAGGTTCGTCCTGAGTACGTTCCTAGGTTTGTCAGCACCATGGTGGGTTTCACCAAAGTGCATCTTTTCGGGTCTTCCATCCCCGTCAACATGTCACTAAATACATAAAATACTTTTCAAAGAAACAATAAAGCACTCACTCACTGTTCCTGCTACAAAGTTTAATTGTTGTCCTTCCACTTCTGCAGAGAAGGTGTGCACCAAGAGTATCTATGGTATCCGTGCGGTGGTTGGTTGTCTTCCTGCCTGGTTCCGATTTGCTCAGTGCCTTCGGCGTTACCGTGACACCAAGCTCCTATTCCCCCACGTGGTCAACGCGGGGAAGTACTCCACCACCTTCTTCGTCATGCTCTTCTCCACACTGTACAAGATACATAGAGGTAGGTGAGAGGGAGGTGCTGTTTGTTGTTTCTGTTGGTTGTGGCAGCTTATTCTACTCCGGCTTATGTTGTTGTTTGATGTTTCTAGACAAGCACGGCGAGGAGTACCGACAGAACAACATGTTCTTCTATCTATTGGTTGTGGAGGCTCCTGCTAATCCAGCTGATGTTGTTTGTTGTTTCTAGAGGAGTACCGACAGAACAGCGTGTTCTACTTCCTGTGGGTTGTGGAGGCTTCTGCGGATCCGGCTGATGTTGTTCGTTGTTTCTAGAGGATTACCGACAGAACAGCATGTTCTACTTCCTGTGGGTTGTGGTGGCTCTTGCTAATCTGGCTGATGGTGTTTGTTTCTTGTTTCTAGACGAGTACCGACAGAACAGCGTGTTCTACTTCCTGTGGGTTGTGGTGGCTCCTGCTAATCCGGCTGATGTTGTTTGTTTGTTGTTTCTAGAGGAGTACTGACAGAACAGTGTGTTCTACTTCCTGTGGGTTGTGGAGGCTCCTGCTTATCCGGCTGATGTTGTTTGTTTGTTGTTTCTAGAGGAGTACAGTGAGGAGTACCGACAGATCAGCGTGTTCTTCTATCTATGGGTTGTGGTGGCTCCTGCTGATCCGGCTGATGTTGTTTGTTTGTTGTTTCTAGAGGAGTACAGCGAGGAGTACCGACAGAACAGCGTGTTCTTCTATCTATGGGTTGTGGTGGCTCCTGCTGCTCCGGCTGATGTTGTTTGTTTGTTGTTTCTAGAGGAGTACAGCGAGGATTACCGACAGAACAGCGTGTTCTTCTACTTGTGGTTGGTGGCGGCCGTGGCTAGCTCCTGCTACACCTACACCTGGGACATCAAGATGGACTGGGGACTGTTTGACAAAAATGCTGGTGAAAACAAATTTCTCAGGGAGGAAATTGTCTATGCTTTTAAGGTAAGATATCCAGTGTGTCTTCAAGATTAAATCTAGATGTAAGAGGATATATCCCCCGTAGGGAGTATGTATTTGGGAGTAGGACTTGGCTCACCGTGTGTCATCATACCCTTGTTGGGTGTTGGGTGTGGACCAATGCTCATGCTTCCAATTACTGGTTTGACTGGTCCGAATTTGATTACTTTCAGGCTGCGCTGATATAGCTTAGATAAGACTGACTCTAGTGTTAAACAACCCCTGTGGGGTGAGGTGAGGTGAGGTGAAAATGGGTTTAACGTCGCGTACAAGATTATTGCACTTATATAGCGATGTGCGTAGAGGTGGAAGGTGCCACTCAGTGGGAGGGGTGTGTCAGGTAGGGTTGACGGTTGGCATAGCTACAGTTAGTTCATGAGCAGTGGAAGGTGCCACTTAGTGGGAGGGGTGTGTCTGGTAGGGTTGATGGTTGCCATTGCTGCAGACTAGTTCATGAGCAGTGGAAGGTGCCACTCAGTGGGAGGGGTGTGTCTGGTAGGGTTGATGGTTGCCATAGCTACAGACTAGTTCATGAGCAGTGGAAGGTGCCACTCAGTGGGAGGGGTGTGTCTGGTAGGGTTGATGGTTGCCATAGCTACAGAGTAGTTCATGAGCAGTGGAAGGTGCCACTCAGTGGGAGGGGTATCCGTCTTGAGAACAGGAACAAGGAGCAAGCCATGTGGCTGTCCTGTTACCATAGTTAAGTTGGTTGGTTTGTTGTTTAACGCCGCACTCAGCAATATTCCAGCTATATGACGGCAGTCTGTAAATACATAACTGAGTCTGGACCAGCCAATCCAGTGATTGATACCATTAGCATCGATCCACGCCATTGGGATCGATGACATGCATCAACCAAGTCAGCAAGCCTGACCACCTGATCCCATTAGTCCCCACTTACGACAAGCATAGTCGCCTTTTACGGCAAGCATGGGTTGCTGAAGACCTATTCTACCCCGGATCTTCACAGGGTCCATGATTAAGAGAGGCACAGCAGAGCTCCAGATAAGCTTTTGGTGTTGTGGGTATTTTACCCATGCATTTTAAAATCATTGGGTATCAGTAATTCTATCTGGGTATTCAAATTTCTGTTACCCACTAGTTTTTACACATGTGGGTATTTAAGTTAAATATTTAAAAACACTATTCATATAGTCCCTGCAAACTGGTGTCGTGTGGGTTCGAGAGCTTTATAGGACTCAAAAATACCACGATACATCTACAAGAAAGTGTGATGGCAAATGATCATGATGTAACTGTCATCGTTGAGTTTGGCAAGGTTGACGGAATGCCCGTTTATAATTTCAAAATAAGTTGCTGATTTGCTAATCGAATACGCAGGGTTACTTCACAATATTTTGATGATACACACAAGTTGGTTTTTTTATCTGTAATGTTCGTTGCGCACTTGGTACACTTGGATTTTATTTTACTGCGTATTTCTGCATTTCTGATGCGTATTTGACGCAGATACGCAGCTTATCTGGAGCTCTGCACAGACAACTGATGATTTTCTCATAACACTGGATGTTGCTTCTGATACTAATGTTTGTTTTGTTTCAGGCCTACTACTACTTTGCAATTGTGGAAGATTTCATCCTCAGATTCACATGGTCGCTGTCTGTGTCTATAGGAGAGGGTCTCATTATTCACAACGAAATACTTAAAACAATACTTACATTGTTAGAGGTGTTCAGGTGGGTGTGTTACACAGAGCTGTGTGTTATATTAGAATGACAGCCAACAGGTCCTTGTCGTGACTCTGATAGAGTTACAAATTTAGGAGGTTCCTGGATTCAAATGCTTCAGGGTCAGCACTCCACAAGGACCACCGGACACCCCTTAATCTAGAAGGCTGCAGAGCCAGCAGGACTATACATCATAAGAACCCTTTTGGTATGCTATTAGTCCAAATTCAAACCTGAGGAAATCTGAAGAAAATTGTTATATAAATTATAGAAAGTGATTATCAGCTTTGAAAGCTTTTAATTTCGATAATTTTTCTTGGTCCAAAAGGCTAGTATTATGATTTGTGTCCGACCATAAAAATTTATTAATGATCCTGTTATGTAGATCTATATTGAAGAAATGACCTGATATTTTTTCTGTTTAAACGTACAGGCTGGTGTGCATGCTGTGTAAATTCACGTACACAATGAGTGCACGCCGTTTTTTAATGTTTATACCTCCATAAATGCAAATACATATTGAAGTCAATTCTTAAAAATAAATACATTAACAATAATGGGTTCACAGACTGCTTATTAAATCATTAACACAAAAAAACTGGTAGGCAACAGTACGAAATCTTTCAGCGCAATAATGTGACCAAAGCCCCACCCATTCTTTTTTCTGGCATTCTGAATACAGTAGTCTTCTAGTGGGTGTGCCCTATTAATTTTATATGAAGAAGTTGAAGTAATGTTTGTTATGATATTATTCAATCGAACTGCTATCTCCCCAAACTATATCATATAATTTTAAGTCTAAGGTCTTGGTGTTATCAGGGCGGTTGGGTAGCTCGACACGCCGAATAACCGGGTTAGATTCCCCACATGGGTTCGATGTGTGAAGCCCATTTCAGGTGTTCCCAACCGTGATATTGCTGGAATATTGCTAAAAACAGGGCACAACCAAACTCAACCACTCTTGGTGTTTTTGTTTGCCAATTTGTTTAAATATTTCAAAGATTGGTAATTAATTTCATGATGCATTTTAGGTCTGAGATTGACATTCACATTAATTTAGTGATGCATAAATTTCATGATTGTATGTAGGCAATAACTTGAAGAAAGAATAGCAGTAAGTGATTATATTCGATGTACATGTCCAAAACAGTTTTAAGAAAACATGTACCAAATATAACTTCATATTTTGTTATTGAGGGGGCTGAAAACACACAATTAGTTCTCTGTCATGCTGATGATGCATTATTTTGCATGTGTAAAATATTGTATTAATGATAATCTTCATGCAGGCGGTTTGTGTGGAATTTCTTCCGTCTGGAGAACGAGCATCTCAACAACTGTGGTCAGTTCCGAGCGGTCCGAGACATCTCCATTGGACCAATTGACTCGAGCAATGAGATGCAGATCGTGGAGATGATGGACGAACTCTATGGTGCTGACTCCAGGCGGTACGAGAAACGAGGAAAACTCCTCGCTAACAGGTGCTTTTACTAACTTAATGTTTCTCTAACTACTATGTGTGAAATTACAGACATTGTTAACTTCCTGATCACAACTAGTTAACATCCACTTCGGATTTTATGAACAGGATTGTCCCATGCTTCTTGTAAGGTCTGACTAATGTGGATTTAGCAGTTACGATAGGTGACCTGGCTGATTGTGTTTTTTCACACACCTGTGATCGAGAAACCCATTGAGGTAGCTGGTATCAAACAAATATGTGAGATCGAATTCCAGGTCCGTGATTGGCTGCTCCTACTGACCTAAGGTCAGATTATGACAGACTACTTTCCTGATTGTAATTCATAGATAAGTTTCTCATGGTCCATGCAAATATAGAAAAAGTTTAGGTTTAATAGTGTTTAATAAATGCTCTTTGATCTTATCTAATTTGCATTATCATCATTGTGGACCTGTGAAGATCCTGGGTAGAATAGGTCTTCAGCAACCCATGCTTGCCGTAAAAGGTGACTTTGCTTGTTGTAAGAGGCGACTAACAGGATCGGGTGGTCAGGCTTGTTGACTTGATCAATGCATGTCATCGTATCCCAATGGCGTGGATCGATGCTCATGATGTCAATCACTGAATTTTCTGGTCCAGACTCAATTTTTTACAGACCGCCGTCATATAGCTGGAATATTAAACAACAAACAAAAATACAAATATCATCATTGTGATCCTGAGAATAGACAAAATATCCATCGATTCATTGCTAAAGTTTTGTTGTTTTAGGTTGTGTAAGAAACAGATTATTACCTGTCTGTCAAATAAAACATTTATCTTACACAACTCCCTTTCATTTGTTAGATTTCTTTTGAAACAACTCTTAAGATAAATGGTATCTGATTTGTGGGGTAATCACTGTCACAGCGCCCTGATGACTTGGATGTTTGTTTGTGCTGTCAAGCACTGGTTTTGCCTGATCACCATGTATAGCATGGCTATTGAATGTGGCGTAAAACAACATTCACTTACTGACTCTTACTACTGTGTTGTGAGATCAGACATTGTGAACGTGATGTTCACCATAACATCAACTGACAGTAAGGCTGAAAAAAACAATAGCCTTGGTTCTCAGGCACCGCCTGCATCATCATAAAGTCTGCCGCATGTTTCCTTTTTATTTCCTTTTCAAAAAACATCAAAACAAAACATTCCTAATACTTAAAAACAATGCCATCCAATAAAGCACTCAGTTAAGTACCCTTTACCTGCTCACTGCTTTGCTGCACATCTTGTGTTATGATCAAGGCGGCAATTGAAAAAAAAAACCATCGCCTGCCTGCACTAGAGTCATTGCCTGAGAACCAATTCTTTTATTTTTGTGAAGCCAAACACTACTGATACTAGTGTCCAGTGTTCCATTGTTCTTGCTGACTTTCATTCATCTATGTCTACTAAAAACATTAACAGTATACTGACCCTGATTTTTTTAAAT
Organism: Haliotis cracherodii; assembly: GCF_022045235.1. Lineage (NCBI taxonomy): Eukaryota > Metazoa > Mollusca > Gastropoda > Lepetellida > Haliotidae > Haliotis > Haliotis cracherodii. Next base: position 22,002,064 of record NW_027266268.1, read on the forward strand.
TACATAACCATTTCAGGTGAGCTTCCTGTCCTTTCCCCGCGATCTCTGTATGGATATTCTGTGTCACACTTTCGACAATGAAATGTCTGTTCTTGTTAATCATAATACAGCCTAATTTTCGTTGGCTTTAGCCGTTATTCAAAATTACTTTGTTTTGTTTTTGGCAACAAAGACTTCTGACCCCTCAACTACTGTAAGTTAATATATTTTGCATCATCAACATGATTAAGATCGCTTTGTGTAATAAGTTCCCAGGGTTTCCTTCCTCAAAGCAATCTTTGCCTTCAGAGGTCGTCTTCGGGTGTTCCTTTCACAAAAGTCTAAGGTGTAGGCTTGGGGAAACAAAGTCCTGGGGCAGTGAAATGTTTACAGAGCAGTAAGGTATTATCATTGTGTATCTCAAATACAGAGCAGTCACACAAACACAGGGCAGTAATAGGTTTACTCGAATATCTGGTTGGTTTGTCATGATATTTTCCCGTTGCCAGAATCCTGTGATCGTGGGGTTGAATCCTTTGATACATTGAAAAAGTTTTTTGTTTGGGAATGCAGTGGGCCCTGTCTTCAATCCCTAGGCAGAGTTGCGTCCCTTATGCATGCCAGAATCCTGTGATCGTGGGGTTGAATCCCATGATACATTGAAAAAGCTTTTTGTTTGGGGATGCTTTGGTCCCTGTCTTCAATCCCTAGGCAGAGTTGCGTCCCTTATGCATGCCAGAATCCTGTGATTGTAGGGTTGAATCCCTTGATACATTGAAAAAGCTTTTTGTTTGGGGTAGCAGTGGGCCCTGTCTTCAATCCCTAGGCAGAGTTGCATCCCTTATGCATGCCAGAATCCTGTGATCGTGGGGTTGAATCCCTTGATACATTGAAAAGTTTTTTTTGTTATGAAACGCTGTTGGCTCTGTTTTCAATCCCTAGGCAGAGTTGTGTCCCTTATGCATGCCAGAATCATGTGATCGTGGGGTTGAATCCCTTGATACAAAGAAAACATTTTTTGTTTGGGGGATGCAGTGGGGCCCTGTCTTCAATCCCTGCAGAGTCGCGTCCCCTTATGCATGTTAGAATCCTGTGATTGTAGGGTTGAATCCGTGATTTAACCTCATGATTCATGCATCGTCAGCACCATACCAGTGTTGTGGGTTCAGACCTTCATCAAATCAGGCTTTCCTCCCTATTGACAACCTATAACTGAAAAACTACTCAAAGCAGCATTAAACCCAAATCACTTATTCATTGGTGGGGTAGCCTAGTGGTTAAAGCATTCGCTCATCACGCCTAAAACCCGGGTTCGATTCCCCACATGGATACAACATGTTAAGCCCATTTCTGGAGTCCCCCGCCGTGCTATTGCTGGATTATTGCAAAAGCCGCTTAAAACCATTCTCACACATTATTCAAAGCAGGATTTTATTTTATGTTCATAATGAGTTTATTTTTTTCCTTGTCCCCGCAGATCAAAGAAAGACACTCGGCTGTGGGTGGACGAGGATGAGGAGAGGACCCCCCTCATGCCCAAGATGAAGGGGTTGTGATCTACTCTCTTTTGAACCACATTCTCGATGTCGGACCGAGTGGTGGAGCAGCTCTGGGCCCACTTGCACAAACCGATCTTAGCGCTAAGACTATCGTAAGCCTATGTTAAACTATGTGAGTTATTTGTGAGCGCATGTTCAAGTGGGCCCAGATCTACAGTGGTCATTGTGCTCCGAACACCCCAATAGGGGGTTCTGAGTCCAGAGGATATTTCTCAATGCTGACTGTGATGAAATACAAGACCAGCGAATGGTACACCTCAGACCGTGGAAGTTGACAGTTGTGTTGTTTATACATGAGCAGACTTGTTGTACAATCAACTCTACAGTTTGATCTTACTTATGTTGACATATTGTTTCTCTCATGTTTCAAATTTATGTGTCTCTCTCAAGATATTGAGAATCTGGAAGCTGCATCGTTTCTTTTACTTGCAGCTGTGTGTGAGGGGCGTTTTAGTTCCTGCAAATGTGTGTTTCAAGTGCTTAATCTGTGTCCTATCATTTGATGAAGACCACAAAAGACACTGCTCACTCCTTTACAATTCATTGTTGGGAGAGGAGTTGTCTTTCTTCCATTTCAGGGTTGGAAATTAACCAATAACATCTACGAACCCAAATAGTGAAAACATGCTGCAATACGCCCCAAACTGTGTGAATCACATAAGATCCGGGGTAGAATAGGTCTTCAGCAACCCATGCTTGCGTAAAAGGCGACTATGCTTGTTGTAAGAAGCGACTAACGGGATCGGGTCCTCAGGCTCACTGACTTGGTTGATGCATGTCATCGTATTCCAGTAGCATAGATAGATGCTCATGATATCAGTCACTGGATTGTCTGATCCAAACTCGATTAACAAACAAACAAACGAAAATGTATGAAATCCTACTCACCCTACATTAAGCAACTGGTCTGGGCTAGCGCTAATTTTCATCCCTGATATTTTGACAAATAGGACCAAGAACTAGTTAGTGAGGATGAGGTTTAAGTTGACAGACTTACTGATTGAGTTAGTGTACATGTTGTCTCGGTATCAGACCATCCTTTCTTAAAGGGGGAATATGCTCAGGCCCAATAACAGTCCTAGAAAATGGATTCAAGTCTTTCTAGTACCACATGTTTGTCTGCTATGTTATGATGTGTATGAATGCATCAGTGGAAGACTATCAAGATTACACAGAGACAATGTCTCAGTATCACACAAGGCAGTAGGGGCGTCACAATACGATTATACAGTACAATATGTATCGTGATACTTAATTTTCGCGATTACATGTGTGAAATTCTCCATGTTCAGTGCTGTCCTTTTGACTAGAGGTTGTAGCTATCGACCACGGCCCTGTTTCACAAAGCGATCAAAGGACTAAGGTGATCGCAACTCCCATACTTTAACACAGACTTGCGACAATCGTAGCGTATGATTGCTAAGGTGAAAGGTGGTCACTTTGTGTTAACAGATTATTTAATTTGGACTTGTTATTATACAGTCAGTATTAGCATTTTGCTGGTTCGTCGTAGATGGTAGGCCCAAGCAGTTATCAGGACGGGTCATTGCAAACCTTGGTAAATAGTACTTTGAAAATAAATACAAAATTTAATTATGAGTCAATGCATGTGTAAGTGTATGATGAATGGATTTGTTCGGTGTAAATTCTCAATGTTTCGATGACTGGTGATGTCCTTACTGTAATAACATTGGTCAGACGTATAGTCTGTAAGGTAATTTAAGGTACCAACGTTTACTACAATATCTGAAAAACTATTGGACCTACTCCAGTCAAAGTTGGTATGAGATTATTAAACAGTCATACATAACTGGATATTACATTTAAAGACAATCGCTGCATGAATAAAAAATCTGTCTATTTAGCTATCACTATATTTCAGATGCTTGTTCCACCCATGACGAACAGGTCTGGTTGTTGAGGAAATATAGTGATAGCTAAATAGACAGATTTTATTATTCATGCACCGATTGTCTTTAAAAGTAATATCCAGTTATATATCGGTACCTTAAATTACCTTCCAGACCATACACTGGAATACACTAGCCTGTGGAGGATAGTCCCTCTTTAAGACAATTAATGTTACGATCGGTGCGACTTATTGTCTATAGTTTTCCTTTTCTTAAGAAATGCTGTGACCAATTTTGATATCTCCTCTTTGTGTGTGACATATTGTCATGGAGTAATGCTAGATGATGCTAATGAAGATGTCTCTGTCTTCCATATTGCTTTATTACAACACAGTGACTGTGCTCGGACTGTTGTCGTCCTTGTTCCAGTGTGAGGGTACTGGCTGGATAATCCCGGGTCGTGGTTGACACCGGATAGAGACTCCCCTATCTCGACTCTTTAAAACAACACATAAATGATACACCTTGGTCAAAGGCCGACCCTACAATATTAACAACATACAGCCGATATAAATACACGGGACATGTCAGAAGTGTTTTGATTCCATGCTTCACAGGGAAAGGCAGTTATTAAATGTATCTTGAAATGGCTTACATTAGTGACAGCAGATTTCTTTGCACAATTAGATAATATTGTATAATTTAGTTCAAAAGATCGTACTAACTCAGGACACAACTCTGAGAAGCTTTACAGTCAACACGCGTAAACCTGACCTTCTTCATTTAATATGCCATATTTGGCATTTCCTGCTACTCATTTCATAGAAATATCAGATCACATGACAAGTTGGAGAAGTATGTTTTCAGGGCAAGAAACCATGACCCTCACACCAATCACTTTGCAAACGATTTCGCCATATTATTGTTAACATTATGATGATATTGAATGAAATTTTGAATAAAATTAACAAAATATATTGGAAACATTAGTCCAGATAAACAATGAACAAATATTTTATAACCAGATATTATAATATTATAGATTGTGTACTTCAGTTCGGATTTGTTGACTGGTATTTCCGGTGTTACAGGATCAGCTAATAATGTTTTTTGAGATAGGGGGAAAACATTGTGTCATTGGAAAACTTAAGTTTGTTAAAAATGAAAGTAAATTTTGGGAGCCATGCTTTACCGCGGGCTATAACCGAGTTAGCGCTATATTGAAGAGCGCAATAGCGAGGGAACACTGTATTTCAAATTTTCTTGACAGTGGTACTGTAAATGTAATTGTTTAAGCCATGACAGCTGCATCACTTGGTGCTAGAGGACCCCAAGTATTATGTCTCATCCTTCCCCTTGCATGAATTTGGGTTGCCCAGTGACAAGTCCACTTGTCTAAGACTAAGATGAGACAAATATCCCTCCCCTTTGTGTTGGCAGTAACATTCCTGTTAATGATATGGGTCGGTACTCTTGTAAAAAGTAATAATTTGGTTTCTTCAATATAAATCTGGACCCAAGATGTGTTTATTTATTCTTTCATAAATATGTTTATTCTGTATAATGGCCATAGCCCATGTATACTACTCAAAAGAAGTTAAGGATAATCGATTCTTTCATATTACAATTGTTAATCTGCCCTGAAATGAGAGATTACCTGTAGTAATATGAAAGAATCGGGTGATCCTTAACTTCTTTTGAGTAGTATACATTAAGCTGGGTTCATTGAGCGTACCATGTACAGCATGTATGACAAGTATTGAGATTGTATCATACCACAGCAAAGTTCTTTATAGCTACAAGTATTATGTATCGTACCACAGCAATAATTACAGCCTGCAGACGGGACGAAGCTTCAAATGATGGAGGTCACCCTTCTGTTAGGAACTGACTGAGTGATGCTGAGATTATAGCCAGAAGACGGGACGAAGCTTCAGATGATGCCCTGCTATAAAGAGCAAACTGTGTGAATGTACTGTCTATTGAGTGGTGGGAGCAGTTCTCAAATTCATTGTCATTTGACCAATTGCGTGGATCGATGCTCATGATATTAATCACTGGATTGTCTGGTCCAGACTCGATTATTTACAGGCCGCTGTCATATAGCTGGAATATTGCTGAGTGCGGCATTAAACAACAAACCAACCAACCAACATTGTCATTTGAATTTCGAGGGCTGTGAAGACATTGCTATAGCTGTGCATGATTAGCCATGATGAATTTCCTCAAGCAAGGGTCAAAGGGAGAGAGACTTTGCAAGAGTGTGTACCTTATTCGACGTAATAAGCGCCCAGGGCGCTCTCAAATTTAGAAATAAGGGGCTCTTATTAGAATATTATTTTGGTGAAGAAAAAAACAGAGTTGAAAGATAAATTTCGTGGTTTATGCTGACAGCCTGAAATGTTGATATACGACAAATATATTTTTCCAGAATTTAATTGCCCATAATTAAGGGTGCATATAGCACACGAGTGTGTATCATACGCGAATAAATAAGTTTTTGGTACATTGATCAGTCGGAAGGGGTGCTAATTGGGATTGTTCACCTGCCAATATATTATCAAATATCGCCGTGGACGCTGATTAGAGCTGGCGCTTATTACGTCGAATATGGTGTATGTGATCATATCGTTGTTATAAGGGATGTGAGTCACAATGATTCCTTCCAATAATGCTATCATAGATGTGGCTGCGGAGACCCACTGGTATGTTAGAATCAACAAAAAAAAGTTATAATTTTTGTTTGCTCAACTTATGACATGTAAATTCTGCTGTGCAGGTGATTGTGTGCTGACTCTGCGGCACAGTGAAACCTCGTTAACTTGATATCTCATTACTTGTCATTTGAAGGCACTGGCAGAATTTATATTGTTAATATTGTCTAAAATCGATACTCGTCTTGTCTCCATCTCTTGAACAGTAAAAGTTTGAGATTATGAAATATTTTTTAATGTGAAATTATGTACTGAGTCTTCACTGCAAAAAAAATAATATAAATATTCATGATGCCTAACCTTTTTTGTTCATTTTTTTGGATGGTCCGGATGAGTTGACAAGATTTTGCTGTTATTGTCCATGTTATGGCCTGGATATTTCTCCAGCCTATTGATAGTCATTTTGCCTAAACATGTCAATAGTACTTGTATTTGGATGTGTGCATGTTTTTATATATCACAGTGTTAAAAATGAAGGTGTATCGTGTGGCCCTTGACATTTGCTGTATAAATATGAATCTAGGGACCTTTTATAAGGGTCGTGACAAGGACTTTCATGCTAATTTGGAACACTGTATAATTATGTATTATGTTTATGTCTTATCCAAGAATGTTCATATTTGCTGTTGCTGGAGAATTATGGGCATCAAGGAAAGTTATATTTTAGGCGTACTAGCACATGTGGTTTTGTGTCAGTCTAGCAAGGCAATCATATAAAGGCTTCCTCTATGTGGCATTTAGAAGCTGGGTTGACGGGGGTATTTCAGCTTCTTTATTCTTTCAGTGTTATGTTTTGGTATACAAGCTCATACCCTTATAAAGCAAGTCACGTGATACTAATACAGTGATCCCTCACTACAACACTACCTCGGAGATCCAAATAATCGATGAGTATGAATGACGATAAAGAATATAGTTCACATGCAATCTAAACTACATACAAGATTGCAAGTAGATGACCAACACCTGCTCAGATTCAGTACTACAACCCGTACTGAAATGTTGCATTAAAGAATAAGGAAGTGGAAATCTATCAGCCAATCCTGTCTCCATAAGGGGGCACGTGTGGCGAAGTCGTCTAAGATGCCACAATATGCTGTGAAGAGTTACCTCCTTTTTGCATGCCAGGAACCTATGATCATGGCTTCAAATCCCGGTTCCCCTGATCATGTTTCTAGGTTTGTTAGCGCCATACCTGTGCTTGTGGGTTTCACAAAAGTGGTAACCGTCTAAGATCTGCCTCCCTAAGGGCTTTTCTCCCACATTAAGCAGACACACCATGGTATGACTGGAATACTGTTCAAAGCGGCTTTAAACCCAACTCACTCACGCATGCCTTATTGGACATGTTGTGTGTGATAAATAGGAAGGCGTGTGTATAAGTGGCATTCTTTTGGGTCAATCCCCGGATTTGTAAATTGATGAGTTTGTGGACTTGCAGACTGCTTTATTTGTCAGTGATGTAAATATTATCAGGGTTCTTTTCAACATCGTTATCATCCCAATTCTCATCAATAGACAAATTAGCTCCACCATGGAACTTTGTATGTTGTAAGTATATCAGACATGTTAGAACTGTAACGGCCTACTTGGAGATACTGTTTGTTCATAAAACTGAGAAAATACCTTTACATTTTGGGAAAATTATAAATTTTTCAGGATATCATTTAACTATCAGGTGATCAGGTTTCACTTTGCACTGACACTTTTGAGAAGCCAATGGCTTCCTGAAATATGAAACAATGCTTTGAACATGGATTGTATTGCTAAATCTGACATCATGGACTCTCCCTTCATGTGAATTCAAGTCCTTGAATAATCATGGTTGTTGTTGAGGAGTTTTGCTCCTACTGGTGTATAATTTACAGTACATTTGGTGTTGTTATGACAAGATTGTATGTGATGTTCGTTGTATCATAGTTGAATGGTCTATTTTATTTCTTATATTTTGATTATCAGGTCTGCATTTGTCAAAGATTTGTATAAAACCAATACAGCTCATGCAAGTCTGTAATGTTTGGCAAGTCTAGATTACAGAAAATGAAGAGTCTCTGGGCTCCTTTTTACTATATGTTATAACTATAATTTACCAACTGTTTTTTCTGTAAAATATGTTCATTTCAGAGACTAGATGTTAGTCTACATGTCATTTTGAGATGAGGAATCTGTATTTACTGCGATATAAACATACAGTTGCACAAACAACAGCACAGTTCCTTCACATCCAGATAAGGTACTATTACAAGTCCCCTATTTGTCCAAGAGCACAGCCAAATACTTGTGTTCCATGGAAAGGATATCAGCACACACAGACCAGCTTGTGCAAACGTCACTTTTCACTCAAGGCTGAGGAACCCATGATACAGGCCTCTGTAATTCTTCGTGTACATGCAGCTCGAGTAACATTAACAGTAGGGTTGGAGACATCGTTACGTAATTCTTCTACATGTGACCCAAATGATGAACACCCATTGGATGAGAGCGTTTGCTCTAAGAAATGTTCACTGTCAGCAATCACAAGATGTAACAATGACTTTGTTCCAAAGCATGGAAGGCAGATTGTACATTGTTTTAATGTGGGTTGAAAGATTTTTTTAAAGCTGTTTTTACTGAGCAATATGTGCTAGCTAGTTCAACAACACTGACATCTTTTTATCATTTGTGTTGTGTTTTCAAGGAACATTTTTATCTGTCATCGCATTCATTGCATACCATTATAACCTTTTGACAAGTATTGTCTGCACCCACTGAATTTAGATGTATTTATTTTTATTTTTATAATTGTATTTGTGAATTTATTTTGATCTTTGTTCATGATTTGCTCAGATGTTTCATTCAGTATACAGATTGCGGTGGTAGAAATTGGCACTAGTCCTATAGTCCTTGCCAAAGTGCCCAATAGTTAAGGACTAGTAGAAATTTGCCCTTATTAAGGGCTGCACTATATGTTATCATTATAAGGACTAGTGGACTAAAACTGTTAGTTTCCAATTGCTGCAGATTGCCTTCCAGTGTTTATGAAAGAATCAGGTGTTCTTTATAATTTCTTTTGGGTGGTATATTTTCAGCATCTTCAGTAGGAGACAGTAGCATGACCATGTACAGATCCACTACATGCTTTGTTTCATGGTTCTCCCTGGAGAGAGTAAAACAACTCACAACGTTTAGTTCTCAGACAGTACACTATGACATAAGGTTCCACAGAAGTCCAAGAATGAAAGACATGGTAGCCATGATGACAGTGTGTGATAGACAAGCTGTAATGGTCAAGTGGTTTATTACTGAATTTCGCAACACTTTCTCTAAGTCATTGTTCGTCGAGGGGTTGCCAATATTTGCTTAAAATAATCTAATATTTGCTTAAAATAATCTAATATTTGCTTAAAATAATCTAATATTTTCTTAAACTAATCTAATACTTGCATCATACATTTACATAAGAAAATCATTTGCTTTTCTAATATTCGCTTAAACTAATCTAATATTTGCTTATGATAATCTTATATTTGCATCAAATAATCTAACATTTTTGGCAAATAATATGACATTTTTATCAAATAATCTAACATATGCTTCATATAATCTAAAATTTGCTTAAAATAATCTAATATTTGCTTTAAATAATCTAACATGAAGATTTGTTCAACCCTGTGAAGATTTTTTATTTTGTTTATATTACATGTTACCTCTTGGCACAAAAACCAAGAACATCTGTACAATAAGAGAATGCCTCAGTCTGAAAGGATCTCTACATGATCCACCCGTGCTTATTGTGTTCAGCAGTTTTATATCTCTGGAACTTGCCGACTCAAGATCTGATTCTAGCTGCTTACATTTCTCAACCAGATTCATTTATTCTGACATATGTTATAATTTTTCTCACTTAAACATATTATTCATTATTATATTGCATATTGTGGGAATTAATAATGGATGTAATCAGTTCATACATTATTACCATGGTTACAATATTTTGAAACAGGAATTAAGGGAGTACTTAGATGGCTGTACAGGGGTGAAGAGACACCTGCACCTAAAATATTGAATTCCCCACTTTTAACAGATATAGTTTCTGTTACAAGTTTGCAGATAACAAAGCCAACGGAAAGTACCAAAGGTTAATTGTGTCAAGACAAGAAAATGATCAAACACTTTTTTTTTTACAAGACTGACCAATGAAATATGAGACTGGGCCAAAAGCTTTTGTGTCTACTGCCCAAACTTGATTTTTTTTACATTATTTTCAGTGAAATTTAGTCTCATGTGGTCTACTATAAGGTGATCTTACTAGACCAGAACCGGCTTCGGGATTAACATCACGTTTTAAGATTATTTCACTTACATAAAGACGTGCATGTTTTGTTTTTTTGTGACTGTTTGTACTAGTCTGGACTTAGGCTGGTTTTATAGTGCTGGCCCACTGAGTTATCATGCCACAGTTTCTCATGAATACCCCACTCAAACACAGTAAAGTTACTCCAAGCCAGTCTCCCTTAATGCAGAGCACCAGACAGGTTACAGACACTGGCTTGTGACTAGTGGCTTAAAGTCACACACTGAAATAGTTATAGTTATTGCAAATAAAATATTTCTGAAGGGTGGAGCCTTTAGATGTCATGCAGCTCAGGGCTTTGGATTTAATTATGTTGCGGAAATAGGTACTAGTGTAGGTCATCAATCAGACTGGTTGGAGTAAAATTAGACTGGTGTTCCATGTTTTGTGCATATACACACTGTTGATTCAATGGTTGATAGATTTAGCCAATTCTTTAGCTTGGGGATGGGGTGAATAGAAATGGGATGAAATTGAGCTTCAGATATTTATTTGGGATAAAGTAGTTTGGGTTGTTCGGTTTAGCGGGGATTAATAAATCAAAACATGTTTAAAGTGCAGGCAGTTTTAGGGGAACATGTACATTTTTTAACTTCCATCAGAGACAACATTGTTCTTTGCTCTGGGGTTTACAATGGCCAGAAAACTTGTATCATTTTCCGGTTTAGAATTGGTCTTCAGCAACTCGTGCTTGTCGTAAAAAGCGACTAACGGGATCAGGATCTGACTTGGTAGATGCATGTCATCGTATCCCAGTTGCGTAGATCACTGCTCATGATGTCAATCACTGGATTGTCTAGTAGACTCGATTCTTTACGGACTGCCATCATCACGTGTCTTTGTTCTCTGGTCCGTCGAATAATTCAATATGTAAAACAAATATTAAAGTATCGCCAAAGCCAACAATCAACTGTCATAGCTTACACTACCCAAGAAATCCTGTATCTGACAAATGTATTGAAACAGAAGATAAATGAATTGGGTCATGTACATTGTAGTGTTTCTTCAGAGAGAGAAAAAAGAAAGAAAATGCAATTAATTTTATCCCAATTGTTCTTGAATGTGATCGAGATGTTCAGTATTTCAAATATACAAAAGTGTTCCAAGAAATATGTGCCTTGAATGTTTCTTTGACCCAACATTATCATTGCCTTCATCAGTTGTCATAGTAACATTGTTCATATCATTGTATTGTCATCATTTACTCAGAAATGTTCCTATTGAAAGATTAATAAATTTTCTATAAAATTGCTTCTTGTTGCTGTGTTTTTCAAGTCTCACTTAGTAGATAGCTAGTCTCAATATTGTGAATCATTATCATAAATTTAATGTGAAATGTGTGTCTGTTGCTCACATTATGGGTGTTGAGCGATTCAATTTTAGCTCACCTGACTAAAAGTCAAGTGATCTTATGTAACAAATGTCATATTTGGGATAACACTTTGAGTAAAGTAGAGATTCTCGTACTTTTGGGGGTTGAGTCCCATCTGGGATTCGAACCCACACTGCCAGAGTGCGGCATCTAATCGCCAGCACACAAAGTCAGCAACCTGACCCACTCATCCTCCGAGGCTTCCACCATTGAGTGAGGTGAGAATATTAATTTTAGCTATTGTGTTGTTGAAGTGTCGATTCGAATCCTAAAGTTTAACAAAATAAAGAGGCAATGTGTGAACGTAAAGCAGATTATTTATGTGAAACAGACCTAGCCTTGCACTCCATCTTGTCAAGTTTATTCTGGGACTACAACGATCTTAGCTACTTAAGATTGGTCCGGACCAATTGTAAGTTTCGATTGTAGCTTACGATGATCTTAGCCTACAATCGCCTTGTGCAAGTGGATGGCGATTGTAGCTGAAGCCTAAGATCGCGACCTTAAGGATTTACAATAATTCTAGCGCGAAGATTGTTGTGTGCAAGTGGACCATGGTCACCATTACTAGATGCACTCAACATCATTGTCCCAACCCATGTTGCCAAAAATACTTTTTTCTTTCGATTACAAAATAAGGTTGAACTGTCATTATGTTAGTCTCCCCCGCCCAACAAAGTTGGCGGAGGATATAGAAACAGGCTCCGTCCATCACGTTTCGTTTCCGGAGCATATCTCAGAAACTGTTCAATATTTTTCAATATTCTGCTATTCATATAGTTTTAAATGATTATCAGGGATAGTTACGAAACAGGTTTTAAGTTAAACATACCATTATGTCAAGAAACAGGTGAGTAAAAAAAATTGAATACCCTCTAAAAATTGTTGATACCCAATCAAAATCAAATCCCTGGCTAATATATCCAAAATTACCAAAAGCTTATCTAGAGCTCTGGTATCTTGCTATAAGACTTTCAAAGGTAGGACCAGTAGCCATGTCACGATTTAAAGTACCTTATTAAAAGTACCTTTCCGGAATCAATAATTTGATTGAATGGTTTAATGTTGAACAGTGTTTCAATCAAATACAGCGTATGAGCTGCTTGTGGGAGACCAATGTTGGAGTTGGCCCTGCTGGGCCCCCTTCCACAGAGCGATCCTAGTGCTGCAACTGTCATCCATGGGAGTTGTGAGTGAGGTGAGCTGAAATTGGGTTTAATGTGTCGTTCAAGATCTTTGCACTCACACAGCGGTGTGAGTGTGCATGCGCACGTGCCTGCATCTGCTTGATTGTACTTGTCAGGACGAGTGCCGATTTAATAGAGCTCGCCCATTGGGAAACCATTTCACAGTTTAACCTGAATACCCCACTCAGACACAGAATAGAGACTCTGAGCTGACCAGTCCTTGTTTGATCCCTTTAATGCCTGGTACCAGGCAGGGTAACAACAAGTACCATATTATGGCATCTTTTGATATGATCACAAGGCCAGGGATCAGATCACTGACTTTCCACTCTCAAGACAGATGCTCTATCCACTACACCATGGAGGCGGTCTCTGTGGGAGTTATCATGAATTGTCAAGTGAGTGAGTGAATATTGTTAATGCCACAGTCGGCACCATTCCAGCTATGACAACAGCAGCCTGTAAATAACCGGGTCCGGACCACATCACCCATACAGTCAGCAAAGTTCAAGCCATAACGACAGCAGCCTTTAAATAACTGAGTCCGGACCACATCACCCATACAGTCAGCAAAGTTCCAGCCATAACGACAGCAGCCTGTAAATAATTGAGTCCGGACCAGATCACCCATACAGTCAGCTATAATGACAGCAGCCTTTAAATAATTGAGTCCGGACCACATCACCCATACAAACAAACAATGATAACATAGCTTAAACATATTTAATGATTTTTCTGGAATAAGGTGCTTCTTATGAGTGAGATTGATAAGATTTTCCGTTCACAACAGTTTCAAAATAATAACATGGGCATTCAATATGAATCTAAACAACCAATATTTACAATGGATTATAACATATAAATACCTATTGTGTACCGGTACATTCCATTATCAACATAGCTTCAACTCTTCTTGAAAACAAGAATCTTATATGGGCTTATAAATGAATGACAGCATGCATATTTTCTCACCATAAAGACAGGCCTATATTGATTACTTGTCTTACATACTGTCATGCCCAAAAGGACTTGAAGACAGGATGGATAAAATATATAACATAGTCCCATGGCACAGTAGCTCATTTGTGTATGTAGTCAAGGGTTTGAAATTTTAACAGACAGCCACTTAACAGAATTTGCTGTCAGCATTGAAATCCAAATATTTTCTGCTTAAATACTGAAGACTAAGAACTAAAGCTAAAAGCTAATGATTTGAACAAAATATGAGGTGAGGTATAATGTGGTTTAACATCGCGTTCACAATTATTACAAATTATATAGCAACATGCATGCATGTGTGTGTGTGTGGCTGCTTGTAGTAGTTCGGACTAATGCCGATTTTATAGTGCTACCCACTGAGATACCATGCTTCATGGTGAGCACCAGGAAGGGTAACAACAAATATCATTTTTTAAGGTCTTTTGGTATGATGTGGCCAGGCATTGAAAACCACAGACCATCCACTCTCCGGACTGACGCTTTACCACTAGACCATGGTAAGTGAGTGAGTGAGTATGGTTTTATGCCGCTTTAAGCAATATTCCAGCAATATCACAGCAGGGGACACCAAAATTGGGCTTCACACATTGTACCCATGTTGGGAATTGAACCCGGGTCTTTGGTGTGATGAGCGAATGCTTTAACCACTAGGCTACCCCACCACTAGACTATAGAGGCGGTGAACAAAACATGATGTCATCAAAAAGGAGAAACATACATGCCAAAGTTCAGCTCCCTCCGTCTGTCTACTGTAGCATGTTTGGGGGAAAGATGTTTACAGAGCCAAATATTCCTTTTGAGGGGATCTAATAGTATGGCCAAAACAAGGTCAAAATATTGCAAAAAAAGGGAACGTGTTGAATCACACAACTATCGAGAATATTTCACGACAGTTGGTACAAATCTGGCAGACAAATGTTCATAAATAACTTTTTCAATATGGCCGCCACGGTTGCCATATTAAGAAACAAGTTTCAAACCTCATGAACCTTTGAGGTGTCATCACTGGTGGGATAAAGCATGTGTAGTTTCAGCTTTATTGGTCCAGTGGTTTCTGCGTAGACCTTTTGGGAGAATTTAGGGGCATGACCAAAGTGCACTACTTATTACACACATACACAATTTCACTACATTTTGAAAGAAAATGGGTGAGTAATGGCCAGAAAAAGTTTCAGTTTTCAATGTGGCTCTTGGATTTGATTTTATTAAACAAATTTGGGTGTCATCACTGTTGGGGACAAGCATGTTACATTTCAGTCTCATTGGTCCTGTTGTATCTGAGAAGATGCTATCAGTAAGATGAGCTAAATATCAATGTCAGACGAAAAAATTTTGTTTTGCCAATAACCATATTTTCTTCATTTTCTTTTTGGGGGGATTTGGGGGAGGGAAGAAGGGAGCAAATAAAATGCCATTTTTTTGCTTATGGTGAAGTCTTCACATGAGCTAGTGGGAGAGAAAAAACAGTCAAAATGTCATTGTAACAGTAAATTTTGAGGTTACAAGAAAAATGATTCTTTCCAATTACTGTTTTTGGGGTGTTTTTGGGGAAATGGCTAAAAAGTGACAGCCTGATCTATAAAACAAGTAACTGTGTGACATCTGTTGATGATGTCACCATCCTCAAACAAGTTTTCAGCTATATCACTGTCTGTAAGCTTGATAGGGGAGGAAAGCCCGAAGTGATGCAGGTCTTAGATGTTTACCACTTTGGTGAAACCCGCGGGCACGAATGTGGCGCTGACAAACCAAAAAATACAATTTGAGAGAATCTGGGTTTTTAACCCATGACCATAGGACTCTAGCATGCCCAAAAGACGACCACTAGGCCTTTAGCTGAGACATGTAGTACAGGTGTCCATCCTCTTCAGGTCTGTCTCTCAGGAGGGACATCAGCTGTTTTGTAGACACTGTGTTAGTTCAGCTACTGTCTGTTGGACCGTTGACACAAACCAAGATGGCTGCTTGGATCCACGGAGCAGAGTTTGCACGTCAGTGCATGCTGTTTGTAAACTCTTGAGTATCTTGTGATGTTGTGTTTCCTGTAATAAGATGGAGTGAGCGAGTGTGTTGGGTTTTACACCACTTTAACAACATGCAAGTAATATCACACAGGGAAACAACAGAAACGGACTTCACACATCATGTGGGGCATCGAACTAAAATCTGAGGACATATTTTGTTTATCAATAATGTTCATACTGAAGATTTCAGTAATATTCTGTAGCATTCTCTTTCACACAATTAATTCCTGAAATGCTCGCAAAGGTTTTTGATACTACTGATAACTGACATAATAAGTTTGCTAAGGAAATCCAAATTAAGTATTTACAATATTTTTTTTTTAAATACTGACTACAACTCCACTAGTTTTTTAAAATAAAACAAATGTACAAGCTTACAGAATTAAACGAGACTGAAATAACTTTCATAAAATAGAAACGTGAAATTTCCACTGTCTATTTATAGATCGCTGTTGTAGTGATCTGTCTTGTCTTCATTGCAGTCAGTGTATGCAACAGCAAACATGCATGGCTGAGAAAATCATGACTCCCAAATTTAGAAAATGCCACACACACACCCCTCCCCCGAAAGATATATCACATGCAGTATACAGTATTTCAAGAGATATATACAGTATACCACATGCGGTAATATGCAATGTACCGCGAGCAGTGTGCGCTGGGCAGTAGCCGACATTTCCTCCCCCCTCTCCCTCAAGCAAACCCCTCGTGGGGGAGTGATCAGGTCACAGGTCAGGCGTGCACTGGACAGCTGTTTCACAGGGGGCTAGTGAGGGATGCGGGAGACCGGCCATACATACTCTTGGAGTTGTGGGACTGCAACTTCATGCTGTTGTCTTATAAGGCCAAGAGTAAGATCACCAGGACGACCACTGCACGTGAGGCATGTAGGTTGCGGACGAGATACTACATAGCATAGCTGTATTACCTCATAAAGAATAGTAATGAATGTTAGAAAGAGATATATCCATCAAGACCGGCGCGAGCTGGCAGTTGAGATCTGGGAGCTGAACACGAAACAGCTAGAATGTCCCATGCACAATAAAACGTTGTGGACCCGCAGACGGAGTTGTGTTGTTTATTGAAGAAGTATCCCCTAGAACAACATACATTTTCTACGGCGGATAGATATGTGATAGTCATCATGACTCCCATGTTAACAAGCCTATGTAAAACCCCGGCTATTCCATGACAGGCATTCAGTAAAGTGCTATTCCATGATGCTTTCAGACACTTGGCTGCTATTATAAAATATTCTTTGTGTAATCAAACTTCAAAGCAAAAACCTTTTCTATAAAAGTTATACATTTTATTTCAGACTTGAGGAATCTGACAGCAAACTATATAATTTAGCCATAATGACAACTTGTAAACAATTCTGTATTCTGCATCATGTAATTACCTCATCTCCTCCATCACTCTCCGTCCGAGGTCTTTTACTGGTAGGCTGAAAATCACCATGTGTTATTATTCTTAAGCATTGAGGTTCCTAATTATTTCACAATTGGACAAATCAGAATAATTCAGATAAAACTTCCATGAATCCTACACATACTATTCCCATGGCATGAGCTTGTTTGTTTGTTTGTTTTTTGTTTAACGCCACACTCAGCAATATTTCAGCTATATGACTGTGATCTGTAAATAATTGTGTCTGGACCAGACAATCCAGTGATTGACATCATGAGCATTGATCCACACAATTGGGATACGATGACATGCATCAACCAAGTCAGCAAGCCTGACCCTTCGATCCCGTTAGTTGCCTCATACGACAAGCAAGTATCCATGGCATGAGCAAACATGATAGTCTCTCCCAACCTGCCATCAACTTGGGGTATTTGAAACAGTTTGGAATACTGGCATATAGACACTAGTGGGAACCATGGCAACAGTTTTAAGACTTGAGTAAAAGATTACAAAAGATGAGCTTTTAATGCCTACAGAAGCTAATTAAAATCTCAGTCAATCCAAATCTTTCATCTCTTAACAGTTAAGAAAAAAACTTACCTCGTATAATGTTGTTATAGTACCCTGTTTCCATGGCAACGCATCTGAGGAATTCAACATCTGCAGCTGTAGCCTAAGATACTCCACTGTGTCCATCTTGCCACCGCTTGGAGCACTTGGCACCTGGCATCAATCAAAGCTTAATTTGGGCTTGCTTACACGAGGACATATCTTATCTTCATCAGCATTATCTTGGTTTGTTTGTGTGTTGATTTGTTTTTTTGTTTGTTGTTTAACGCCGCACTCAGCAATATTTCAGCTATATGACTGCGGTCTGTAAATAATCAAGTCTGGACAAGACAATCCAGTGATTGACATCATAAGCATCGTTCCATGCAACAGGGATACGATGACATGCATCAACCAAGTCAGTGAGTCTGATCATCCGATCTCGTTAGTCGCCTCTTATGACAAGCATAGTCACCTTTTACGGCAAGCATGCGTTGCTGAAGACCTATCCTAATCCGGATCTTCATGGGTCTGTGTTATGCATTAATGAGACTGTTAAGCACCTATCAATGTCTTGAAGAAAAATGAGGGAATTTACAGACCTCCATCGCTGGACAAAGCTGGAATGCTGCTGAGTGCGTGTTAAACAACAAACAAACAAACATCATGGTACGATCACACGCTATCAACCGAGTCTAACCAATTCATTAACCCTAATGGTGCCCGACCACCGACTTGTATACGAATCAGTGCTGCACTGTGCTGACCTCACAGTTTCTAAACCATATTCACCTTCGGGGTATGATGACACGCTATCAGCCACCCGATCCACGACCTGCATAGGTTGCTGGGAGCCTATTCTAACCTGGAATCCCCATGGGTGAGTATCCATGTCAAGTCACAGAAGAGACATAAAGTCACCTTATTCAAGAAGGCCACCACCTTGTCCTGTAGACTGGCATCTCGCTCCAGACACTCGGGCACCACAGACTCGTGCACTGTCTCCTCGGCGAAGCTGGTGAAGGCCTGAAGAGCTCGGTGCTGGACAATACAGTGTGGGTCCCTCAGGCTAGGGCAGAACACCTCGGGCAGCTTGTGCAGGGTCTGACTTTGCTGGAATACATAGAACACCAGGGTTCCAGATTAGCAATAGAAACTATAAGTTTCAGTCCACTAGTCCTTATAATAATAACATATAGCAAACCCCTTAAATAGGGCAAATTTCTACTAGTTCTTATGATACCTTAACTATTGGGCAGTTTGGCAAGGACTAAAGGACTAGTGCCAAATTCTAACGCTGGCTATTCACTCACATGTTATCATTCACATTGGGTATTGATCATTTTCTTTGGGTATTCAATATAATTTTGTTCCTTGGACCCAATCTAGTGGTATTTTTAAGCCAATGAGTAGACCTTCTTAAAAAATAGCTTTGATAAAATGAATCTAAAGTTGTGATCTTACACTCGGAAATTATTTCATGCATGATTTAAAACCACACAGAATCGTTGACGTACTGTCCCTTTAAAAGTTCCACTAGCAGAGTGTGACATTACAAGCTATAGAGCTTGTACACCAAGATGAACACATGTAAATATCATTACAAGTACAGAGAGTGAAACGTTTGAGGGACAAGAGCAGAGCTGCTTATGACAGCCAGTGGGTTGTGTATAGTAATCCAAAATGTCTACAGGGTCAATTATGTTGTGACAAGTATATGACGTTGCATGAAACCCTGTGATGTCAAGGTGTCTGTAGGAGCCACCAGCTGACTTTTACGAGATTGGTTGGTTGGTTTGTTGTTTAACGCCGCACTCAGCAATATTCCAGCTATATGACGGCGGTCTGTAAATAATCGAGTCTGGACCAGACAATCCAGTGATTAATATCATGAGCATTGATCCATGCGATTGGCATCGATGACATGCATCAACCAAGTCAGCGAGCCTGACCACCCGATCCCGTTAGTCGCCTTTTAAGAAAAGCATAGTCTCCTTTTACGGCAAGCATGGGTTGCTGAAGAACTATTCTACCCCGGAATCTTCACAGGTCCTTTTACAAGACAGCTTATAGCCAATCAGATAAATGGATATAATTACAAGTAATAAGTTGAGTTATCATGATGCATCAAATTATCACTGAATCGTCCTCGCTCTAATTATTCAGCAGAGATGCCACTGATCATAATGATGATCGTATGACAACTGAAGTGTACCAATATAAGCCTACCTCAAATGATGGCGCCAGTTTAGCAGCCCCGCACTTCTGTAGGAATCCCACCACTTCTAGTCTCAGTAGCACTGAAGAGGGCTGAACCAACAACCTCTGAGTCACCGTCAGTATCTGCAACCAAACCAGATGCATGCGTACACCATTATGCAAAAACAGGATAATCCATAACAATGTGTTGATTGTGTCCTAGACATATTCTGTTCTTGAGTGAGTGAGTGAGTGAGTAGTATGGTTTTACACCGCTTTTAGCAATATTCCAGCAATATCACCGCGGGGAACACCAGAAATGGGCTTCACACATTGTACCCATGTCGGGAATTGAACCTGGGTCTTCGGCATGACGAGCAAACGCTTTAACCACTAGGCTACCCGACCGCCCCCTCTGTTCTTGAGAACCGTAAATGAAATGCTTGATGTGTCAGGCTAAATTGTTCATGTTCATATTCCTTGTGGAAATCACAGACAGACTTAACCAACCGGTTACCACTAATTGAACTGGGGCAGTTGTACAAACTCCATTAAGTCACTATAGTCTTTATAGTGATTAATATATGAATTCATAATTCCAAAATATTGTCCAGTAACTTTTAACATTTTGGCATTTAATGTAGGACTAGTGCCATCTATATCAAGTAACAGTACTCTGTGAAGATCCGTGCCAGAATTGGTCTTCAGCAACCCATTCTTGTTGTAAGTGGCCACTAACAGGATCAGGTGGTCAGATTCACTGTCTTAGTTGATGCATGTCATCGTATCCCAAGTGCATAGACCAATTCTCATGATGTAACAAAAGTTATATTTGGGATAACACTTTCTGAGTAAAGTACAGATTCAAATCCTTTTTGGGGGTTGAGTCCCATCCGGGATTCGAACCCACACTGCCAGAGTGATGTCAATCACTGGACTGTCTGATCCAAACTCAATTATTAACATATATAGCTGAAATATTGCTGAGTGCAGAACTAGCAAAACAAGAGTTTGCCACTAACGTGGCTATATCCCCCGCCTCTGTTGCAGAATTTATGACATAATTAAATCTAAACAAACCCTAACCTTTTTTAACCTAGGTGGAACTTGTCATGGAAATTGTAAAAAAAAGAAGAGTTTGGAACCTAAGTCCATCTGGTTGCCATGGAAATGTAAAAAATAAAAATTTCTAAAATTTCTAAATAGCAAAAGGCAGCAGTTAAGCATGTACCTGACAAACCTGAAAAAATATTGAACGGTTTCTGAGTTATGCTCCGGAAATGAAACGTGACGGACGGGAGTACGGATGGACGGACAGAGCCCGTTTCTATATCCAATAGAAACATACAAAAACCAATACAAAAAGTACCTGCAGTATGTCTGGAGTCTGTAGGAAGCCCACGAGCTGTGCACTGAGTCTGTACATGGCAGCCAGCAGTGCTTCCAGGGCTGGACGGAGATCCCATGAGGCTGCAGCAAGTGTTCTCCAGAGGTGGGCGACTTTCTCTAGGACCACGGACTGGAGCTGTGGGGTGACACACTTCTCCACCAGGGAGGGGCTGCTGTACAGGTGGGCCAGGCACTTCACACAGACATTCTGGGAACACATTGAATGCACACAATTTCGGTCACAAAACTTGACATCTGTTCAAGGTTCCCTCCCTAAAATTGAAGGCTATTCCATTACACTTACTTGTCAATATCCAAGGTTCTCTCTATATTTATCGTTTATCATTTTATTCATACTGGTCGGTCATAGGTTGTTTGTTTGTTGTTTTAAACCCAACTCAGAAATATTCTAACTATATGATGGCATTCATAAATAATCAAGTCTGGACAAGGCAATCCAGTGATAAACATCATGAGCATAGATCTAAGCAATTGGGATATGATGACATGCATCAGTTATGTCAGCGAGCCTGACCACCCGATTCCGTTAGTCGCCTCTTACGACAAGGATGGGTTTCTAAAGGCCTATTCTAACCCGGATCTTCAAAGGGGAGAATTGATAGTGAACATATTTAGAACAATAGGTGTATGGAATCAACTCACATTTCCCCCAAAATAAAGATACAGGGAAGGTCTTCAGCAACCCATGCTAGTTGAAAAAGGCGACTAAGCTTGTTGTAAGAGGCGACTAAAGGGATCGGATGGTCAGGCTCGCTGACTTGGTTGATACATGTCATCGTATCACAACAGCGTGGATCAATGTTCATGATGTCAATCACTGGATTGTCTAGTCCAGACTCGATTATTTACAGACCGCCGTCATATAGCTGGAATATTGCTGAGTGTGGTGTTAAACAGTCAACAATCAATCCAAAACTAAAAACGCTTTTATCATTCTGTTACTGTGAATGAATCAGTACATGCTACGAGTCCACCTACCACATTGTCCAGCTGTCCCAGTGTTTTCTCGGAGGTGTTGATCCAGTTGTGCATGGACTTGGTGCAACGTGTAATCAGCTCCTCCATCACATCTCTTGCCATGCTAGTTGTCATGGCAACAAGAGGCAACTCAGACCAGAGCTGGACATTTTCTGAGGGTGGGAATTCCTTCAGTAGGGATTGCTGAAATATAAAGGAGTTAGTGAGTTTACCACCTTTCTAGAGGTAGTAGTAGTAGTAGTAGTAGTAGTAGTAGTAGTAGTAGTAGTAGCAGCAGCAGTAGAAGTAGTAGTAGTAGTAGGAGTGGAAGTAGTAGTAGTAGCAGTAGTAGTAGTAATTCAATATATTTGTTAAAAATCCATTGATATTGCACCATTTCTTTTGAACATACAGTAGTAGTAGTAGTAGTAGTAGTAGTAGTAGTAGTAGTAGTAGTAGTAGTAGTAGTAGTAGTAGTAGTAGTAGTAGTAGTTCAATATATTTGTCAAAAATCCATTGATAATGCACCATTTCTGATGAACATACAGTATTAGTGGTAGTAGTGGTAGTGGTAGTGGTAGTAGTAGTAGTAGAAGTAGAAGTAGAAGTAGAAGTAGAAGTAGTAGTAGTAGTAGTAGTAGGTGAGGATGCTTTAAAGGCTTACAGTCACAATACCATCTCATCCTGCCAGGTCCCCATTTACTACTGGGTACTATGACCAAGTTAAATCCCTGGCGTCTACCCTGTGGTTACCTGGTGCTGAGGGGCGAGGAACTTGGCCAGTCTGTGCAGCACTGCCGAGAGCCTGGAGGTGGCCAGGTGGGAGTGGGGGGACTTGGTTAGGTCCTGGTACATCTGCACTAACAGCAGGACATGCTGGTAACACAACTCCGCACTGCCGTACCTGCAACCAGGGAGTGATTGTATATAAGTTGTATCCAGGGGCCTGATCGATATGATCAAGACTGGTCAAGACAAATCAGTGGTTGATGGGACCTGTGAAGATCCAAGGTAGAATAGGTCTTCAGCAACCAGTATCCAGGGGCCTGATCAATATGATCAAGACTGGTCAAGACAAATCAGTGGTTGATGGGACCCGTGAAGATCCAGGGTAGAATAGGTCTTCAGCAACCCATGCTTGCCGTAAAAGCCGACTATACTTGTATTTTTTAAGGATCTTAATTTCAGGTGTTTTTAACATTATCTTAACAGTTCAATACAATAATGTAAAATGAAGCATTAAAGCCTCTTTAGTGGTCGTGTTCTCAGTGAAATCATAGTGACCTCCTCCAAGCCATCATATTAGTTATTCCTGTGAAGATCCGCAGTAGAATAGGTCTTCAGCAACCAATGCTTGTCATAAGAGGCGACTATGCTTGTCGTAAAAGGCGACTATGCTTGTCATAATGGGCGACTATGCTTGTCATAATGGGCGATTAACGGGATCGGGTGGTCATCCTCGCTGACTTGGTTGATGCATGTCTTGGTATCCCAATTGCATGTATGTTCAACTCACCTGGCCATGAAGCACCAACAGTCGACTGCCATGCTGGCCTGATATGGGTTTGGTGACAGGCTGTTGGCAAACAGGATTTCTTCCTGTGTGAAAGGTAAGAGAAACATTACACAATGTTCTTCCTGATATATAGCACCGTGAAGGCAGAGGTTTTTAGATTTGCTATGACCACCAAGATCTGGGCCAGGTTCCCAAATTGTTTTGGAATTAGTTTCGAACATTGAGCTGATCAGGTTCGGATCTTGGGACCCCCTAAATCTTTACCTTTTTACATAAGGGATATGACAAGTACCCCTTGACTTTCTTGATTAATTTCGAACACATGATCTGATCTGGTTTGATTCTAGGGAACCCCAAAAGCTTCACCTTTTAACATAAGGGATATGACAAGTACCCCTTGACTTTCTTGATTAATTTCGAACACATGATCTGATCTGGTTTTATTCTAGGGAACCCCAAAAGCTTCACCTTTTAACATAAGGGTTATGACAAGTACAACTTGA
The DNA here is from genome assembly GCF_022045235.1 of Haliotis cracherodii. Classification (NCBI taxonomy): domain Eukaryota; kingdom Metazoa; phylum Mollusca; class Gastropoda; order Lepetellida; family Haliotidae; genus Haliotis; species Haliotis cracherodii. Next base: position 22,026,625 of record NW_027266268.1, read on the forward strand.
CGTCCATGCTAAATTCTGAACACTGCAGGAAGGAATACGAGCGTAAAGTCTTCAAATTTATCCTGTTCATGTAGGCTGGTCAATGATCTAGTTCTAGGAAAAATGACAAAGACAAAACCATAAAATTGTCAATCAAGACCATGGACCTGGTAATTCTTTTCAACCACAGCAAAGGAATTGATGGAAAGGGAGTTATTTTCAGCTTTATGAGGCACTTACCAACACAGCAAAATGCCTGGCCGGGAAACTGCCTATGAAGCCACACAGATGTGTACAGACAAACTCGTACAGACTGGCATCCCTGAAACACCCATCATTGCATCAAGCTGTTGTCATACATACGTGTCGTGAAGTCAGGATCAACCCATACACCTGTCACACCAGTAGGGATGTCATCGGCATTATTTAGTGAGTGAGTGAGTGAGTATGGTTTTACGCCGCTTTTAGCAATATTCCAGCAATATCACGGCGGGGAACACCAGAAATGGGCTTCACGCATTTTACCCATGTCGGGAATCGAACCTTGGTCTTCGGCTTGACGAGCAAACGCTTTAACCACTAGGCTACCTGACCGCCCCTCGGCATCATTGAAGATTACCATGGTTCAGATAGACAATAAGAAGACAGAAAAATCATTTTCAAATTGTTTGTTGTTTCCAGCTAATCGATGGTGGTCTGTAAACAATCAATTCTAGACCAGACAATTCATCCATCTATGCAATTGGGATATGATGACATGCATCAATCAAGTCTGCAAGCCTGGCCAGCCGATCCCATTCGTTGCCTTTAATAGATCATCCTAGTTCATAACAAGCATTAAGGTGATAAATTTCTGGTCTAGATAAGAATTTTTTTATCTATACACATACCGGTACATAATACCTCACATCATTAGTCTATCATTATTTGACTGCAGCAGCATATGATGGTGAACCAGGATTGGTCATTTACTGAACACATGATGGCTGCACCTCATTAAACACCTACTCTCCCAGATATACAAAGGGACATAACTCATTATTCATGTATTTTGATGTTGAGTTCAAGGAGTTTAGGGATCATAACTAATCCTGCGGACGGGGTAATGTCCCTTTGTGTTTGCAGTATACTCTGAGTAATGTCCCTTTGTGTTTGCAGTATTCCCAGAGTAATGTCCCTTTGTGTTTGTAGTATTCCAAGAGTAATGTCCCTTTGTTTGCAGTATTCTCAGAGTAATGTCCCTCTGTGTTTGCAGTATTCTCAGAGAAATGTCCCTTTGTGTTTGCAGTATTCCCAGAGTAATGTCCCTTTGTTTGCAGTATTCCAAGAGTAATGTCCCTTTGTGTTTGCACTATTCCCAGAGTAATGTCCCTTTGTGTTTGCAGTATTCCAAGAGTAATGTCCCTTTGTTTGCAGTTTTCTCAGAGTAATGTCCCTCTGTGTTTGCAGTATTCTCAGAGAAATGTCCCGTTGTGTTTGCAGTATTCCCAGAGTAATGTCCCTTTGTTTGCAGTATTCCAAGAGTAATGTCCCTTTGTGTTTGCAGTATTCCCAGGGTAATGTCCCTTTGTGTTTGCAGTATTCTCAGAGTAATGCCCCTTTATGCATGCAGTTTTCACAGTGTAATGTCTTTTTCTCAGAGTAATCATGTGGAAAGTGGAATATCCAGACTAACTGGGTCCTGAATAACAAGGTTCCACTATACGGATATACACAAGTGTAATCATTCAGAAAGTGGAATATTCAGAATAATAGGGACCTGAATAACAAGGTTCCACTATACGGATATACACAAGTGTAATCATTCAGAAAGTGGAATATTCAGAATAATAGGGACCTGAATAACAAGGTTCCACTATACGGATATACACAAGTGTAATCATTCAGAAAGTGGAATATTCAGAATAATAGGGACCTGAATAACAATGTAATCATTCAGAAAGTGGAATATCCGGAATAACTGGGTCCTGAATAACAAGGTTCCCCTGTACACTTAAGGACTGAGATGTTGACTTGTTACTGTAGTTAACCTACCTCTGCTGTTTCCCTGGTACGATCACTCCCGGCAGACTGACAGGCACAGCCAGCTCCACATAGCCTGAAACAGAGGGCCGTGTGTCAAGCGGGACAGTGTTCATGGATGAAAGACTCTTGTTTCAAATTTCAGGTATACCACAATGGTCTGTAAACCAGGCACACCAGCATGAGAGAGGATTGGCACTGTTAAGACTTGGTAATAAACAATCAGCCAGGTTACACATACAAACTTCAAAAACCTCAAGTATCAGTTTGTTTGTTTGTTTGTTTGTTGTTTAACGCCACACTCAGCAATATTCTAGCTATATGACAGCGGTCTGTAAATACTCGAGTCTGGACCAGACAATCCAGTGATTGATATCATGAGCAAGCAATTGGGATACCAAGACATGCATCAACCAAGTCAGCGAGCATGACCACCCGATCCCGTTAGTCGCCTCTTATGACAAGCATAGTCGTTTTTTACGGCAAGCATGGGTTGCTGAAGACCTATTCTACCCCGCATCTTCACAGGAATAACTCATATGATGGCTTGGTGGAGGTCACTATGATTTCACTGAGAACACAACCAATAAAGCATCTTTAATGCTTCATTTTACATTATTGTATTGAACTGTTGAAAACGATGTTAAAAACACCTGTAATTAAGACAATAAGATCTTTAAAAAACACCATGTTTAACAAATTAAGAATATTTTCCAAATTTGACGGAATTGGATATAATGACATGCATCACCAATGTCAGCGAGCCTGCCCTCATGATCCTGTAAGTTGCGCTTTTACAACAAGCATAGTCGCCTCTAACGACAAGCATGGTTGCCTCTTACAACAAGCATAGTCGCCTTTTACGACAAGCATTGTCACCTTTTACGACAAGTATGGTTGCCTCTTACGACAAGCATAGTCTCCTTTTACGGCAACCATAGTCGCCTTTTACAACAAGCATGTTTGCCTCTTACAACAAGCATAGTCGCCTTTTACAACAAGCATAGTCGCCTCTAACGACAAGCATGGTTGCCTCTTACAACAAGCATAGTCGCCTTTTACGACAAGCATTGTCACCTTTTACAACAAGCATGTTTGCCTCTTACAACAAGCATAGTCGCCTTTTACAACAAGCATAGTCGCCTCTTACAACAAGCATGGTTGCCTCTTACAACAAGCATAGTCGCCTTTTACGACAAGCATGGGTTACTGAAGACCTATTCCAACCTGGAACTTCACGAGTGTCAAAAAGCAGTAGCCTTTTGTGTTGAACATGAGATACGGAGGACCTAATCTACCCCTGGACTCCCCATGGGGTGCGATGACAGATCCCTAAGGGATAACAATGGGAAATACCATCCCCCTGAGCTCAAAATTCTATTCTAGTCTAAACGCAATAACATTAATACCCAGGACAAACAATGAATTATATGAATTTTTCAGAAATTACGGATCTTGTTTCTTACATTTCCCAATGCTGTAGAAGACTGCCTGTAGTATGTTGTCCACTGGGGTGTCTTCAGGGTAGACTGTGTGGTGGATCCATTGGTCCTGATCTTCACCTGGTCGACAGTTCACAAGTCCAGCTTATCAAGGTGACGTTAGGGGCCAACTATTTTATTTTTTATGGTGTGTAAAATCTTGATAAAAAATTATTTGTTTCATGTATTTTCTGAAACAATTTTTATTTAAAAATATAAATACCCAGGGTCTTCTCAGAGAAGTCTGCTGGTCTGCAACAAGCAAATTAAAGGAAGGACCAGTGACATGTCCTTGTGGACAACTTTGACCATGAGCTAAATAGCAACTCTGTAGCAGATCGGGTAGGTTGGGTAGCCTAGTGGTTAAAGCGTTCGCTCGTCACGCCGAAGACCAAGGTTCGATTCCCGACATGGGTACAATGTGTGAAGCCCATTTCTGGTGTCCCCCGCCATGATATTGCTGGAATATTGCCATAAGCGGCGTAAAACCATACTCACTCACTCACTTATGTGGACTAATGAAAACTGGAATGTAATCAAATCTTAGCATCATGTCAGTTGAAACACATCCGAACTACTCAACTTCTATTTAAATATACACTTGACATATTGTGAGGAACACTTTTGATCTGATGGAAGACAAAATATCCCCGTGGATTATTACTGTATTTGACATAATAAGCGCCTGCTCTAAAAAGCGCCCAAGGTGATATTTGCTAATATATTGGCTAGTGAACAATCCCAATTAGCACCCCTTCCGATAGATCAATGTACACAAGACTTTATTCGTCTATAATATGCAGTCGTGTGTTATATGCACCCTTAGTTATGGGCAAATAAATTTTGGAAAAATATATCTGTCGTATATAAACATTTCAGGCTGTCAGCATAAACCACGAAATTTATGATCTTTCAACTGTTTTTTTCACCAATATAATATTCTAATAAGAGCCCCCTATTTCCAATTTTGAGAGGGCCCTAGACGCTTATTACATCAAATTACAAGTTGAGCATAGAGGTAGACAAATTTACCTTTCAACATGCAAACATTGCACCATATTCCCATAATTGACTGTCAAAGTACCCGCAAAAAAGGATTTGTAACCCTGCTGTGCCACACCTTACTACCCCTGGTATTATACCTGAGAGTTTAGGCAGCATTTCCAGGATAAGAGTCTGTACGAGCAGCAGAGGCAGGAGGTGGTCTTCTGGAACATCTGCAGACAGGGAATGGTTCGTCAACACATAAACATCACATGTACATGAAAATAATGTGTCTTATATTTCAAGTCAGTTATTGTTAACACAGCAACATAAACCCACCTGACCCGTGAAGATCCGGGGTAGAATAGTTCTTCAGCAACCCATGCTTGCCGTAAAAGGTGGCTATGCTTGTTGTAAAAGGCAACTAACGGGATCGGGTGGTCAGGCTCGCTGACTTGGTTGGTGCATGTCATTGTATCGTAATTGCTTGGATCGATGCTCATGATGTCAATCACTGGATTGTCTGGTCCAGACTCAATTATTTACAGACCGCCATCATATAGCTGGAATATTGCTGAGTGCGGCGTAAAAAAAACAACCAACCAACCAATAAACCCACCTGTGATGCGTCTTGTGACACACTTGCGGAAGTGTCTGTTGCCAGTGAGGCTAGACAGCAAGGGATCTACAGCAACGCTGATCTGAGAGCGGATCTGATCCAGGTGAGTGAGCTGAAGCTTGGGAGCAGACAGACTAGGAGGCAGCAACCTGACCAGACAGGATATCAGAGGTACACATGACAGAGAAACGATCAATGACTTCATTATACCGGTCTGCAGAAAGTGCCTCACAAGAACTACACTTTTTAGAATAAATTCTTCATTGACTTATTCTGAAGATTATCAACAACACCAGGATTAGACCACTATCCTATCACTACCTCCCGACACAGGTGCCTTATCATGTGACACATGTCCAGCTGACCCTACAGCAGGTGCTTGTATTGGCTGCTTGTTCTGAACCAGGGTGTGACCACTATCCTATTTGTATATTTATTTCGCTTAACACCCGCTTAGGTTACATAAACCACAGTGTAATAAATTCAGCAAATTAAAGTCCAGGTATTGACACATACTGAAAATAATGCCAACAACAAATTTGGGTTAATAGGCTAAGTCTTATTCACAGACTGCAGAGATGCCACCCCTAAAACTAAATTTGATTACTGGGTAATTGTGCTTACCACAATGTTAATTTAATCTTTTTATCATAACAATACATTTTAGTATAAAGGATGTACTAGTATATGCCATTGCAGAAGATGAACCTAAATGATTTCCTTATCCTTGCTATTAGGCATGGTCAGTGACAGTCATGAAGAATGAAACACAGTTCACAGAAAAGCCCAAATGGCATACAAGTGCACCAGAAATTAATACATCCTTGGCAACCATCACAATAACTACCTGTGTATGTTGAGGATGAGCTCGAACACCTCCTTCTCACACTGACCCAGATAATCCCGGAAATCCTTTATAAGGATTACCAGGATCTTCACCTGGAATCCCAGGATCTTCAGAGATTTGACAAATGCCTTCTCATCCCCTTGGGATTGTACCTGAAACACACAGCCACTTTACACTGAAGGCACATTCAGCCACTTTACACTGAAGGCACATACAGCAATTTTACACTAAAGGCACATTCAGCCACTTTACACTGAAGGCACATTCAGCCACTTTACACTGAAGGCACATTCAGCCACTTTACACTGAAGGCACATACAGCCACTTTACACTGAAGGCACATACAGCCACTTTACACTGAAGGCACATTCAGCCACTTTACACTGAAGGCACATTCAGCCACTTTACACTGAAGGCACATACAGCCACTTTACACTGAAGGCACATACAGCCAGTTTACACTGAAGGCACATACAGCCACTTTACACAAGGAACACACAGCCACTTTACACTGAAGGCACATACAGCCAGTTTACACTGAAGGCACATACAGCCAGTTTACACTGAAGGCACATACAGCCACTTTACACTGAAGGCACATTCAGCCACTTTACACTGAAGGCACATTCAGCCACTTTACACTGAAGGCACATACAGCCACTTTACACTGAAGGCACATACAGCCAGTTTACACTGAAGGCACATACAGCCACTTTACACAAGGAACACACAGCCACTTTACACTGAAGGCACATACAGCCAGTTTACACTGAAGGCACATACAGCCAGTTTACACTGAAGGCACATACAGCCACTTTACACTGAAAGCACATACAGCCAGTTTACACTGAAGGCACATACAGCCAGTTTACACTGAAGGCACATACAGCCACTTTACACAAGGAACACACAGCCACTTTACACTGAAGGCACATACAGCCAGTTTACACTGAAGGCACATACAGCCACTTTACACAAGGAACACACAGCCAGTTTACGCATGAAACACACAGCCACTTTAAACTCAAGAAACACACAGCCAGTTTACGCATGAAACACACAGCCACTTTAAACTCAAGAAACACACAGCCACTTTACACAAGGAACACACAGCCACTTTACACAAGAAACACACAGCCACTTTACACAAGGAACACACAGCCAGTTTACACAAGAAACACACAGCCAGTTTACACATGAAACACACAGCCACTTTACACAAGAAACACACAGCCACTTTACACAAGAAACACACAGCCACTTTACACAAGAAACACACAGCCACTTTACACAAGAAACACACAGCCACTTTACACAAGAAACACACAGCCAGTTTACACATGAAACACACAGCCACTTTACACAAGGAACACACAGCCAGTTTACACATGAAACACACAGCCACTTTAAACTCAAGAAACACAGCCACTTTACACAAGAAACACACAGCCAGTTTACACTCAAGAAACACACAGCCAGTTTACACTCAAGAAACAAACTGCCAGTTTACACTCAAGAAACAAACTGCCACTTTACACTAAAGAAACTTACAGCCACTAAACACTCAAGAAACACACAACTTCTTTACACTTGGAAAACATACAGCCACTTAACACTCAAGAAACATACAGCCACTTTACACTCAAGAAATACACAGTCACTTTACACAAGAAACACACAGCCAGTTTACACTCAAGAAACACACAGCCACTTTACACTCAAGAAACAAACTGCCAGTTTACACTCAAGAAACAAACTGCCACTTTACACTAAAGAAACTTACAGCCACTAAACACTCAAGAAACACACAACTTCTTTACACTTGGAAAACATACAGCCACTGAACACTCAAGAAACTTACAGCTACTTTACATTTAAGAAACATACAACCACTTAACACTCAAGAAACAAACAGCTACTTTACACTCAAGAAACATAAAACAAACACCACATCACTGGATGCACTAAAAAAATAGCAAAACCTTACAACTAAAACATAATCAGTTATAGCTTAAAAAGAAAATGATATTGTTATCTTGTCTACAGGGGTGGAACACACCATCGTGATAATGTTTAATGTTATATATATATATTTAATTCAGACACCAAGCACATTTTATCACATAATAGAGGAGTATGTCCATCCATACCAATTTGTTTAAATTTCACTGTCTGAATATCATTTCTTGTATTGTATATATGTTGTTTAACACTGCACTCAGCAATATTCCAGTTATATGACAGCAGCCTGTAAATAATCACGTGAGGACCCGACATGGGAATTGTGTCAACTTGTTCCACTAAGTTGTTACCATGCCGTCTTCATCCACCCTTGGCAGCAGTTGAAACAGGTACTGGTAGCCCGTCACTACCTCCCGACACAGGTGCCTTATCATGCGACACATGTCCAGCTGACCCTGCAGCAGGTGCTTGTATTGGCTGCTTATTCTGAAGCATATCAACAACACAAGGTTAGACCACTATCCTATCACTACCTCCCGACACAGGTGCCTTATCATGCGACACATGTCCAGCTGACCCTGCAGCAAGTGCTTGTATTGGCTGCTTATTCTGAAGCATATCAACAACACAAGGTTAGACCACTATCCTATCACTACCTCCCGACACAGGTGCCTTATCATGCGACACATGTCCAGCTGACCCTGCAGCAGGTGCTTGTATTGGCTGCTTATTCTGAACCAGGGTAAGACCACCATCCTATCACTACCTCCCGACACAGGTGCCTTATCATGCAACACATGTCCAGCTGACCCTGCAGCAGGTGCTTGTATTACTCTGAAGCATATCAACAACACCAGGGACAGACCACTATCACATGTATACTTATCTAGCATAACATCTGCTCAGGTTACATGAACTACAGTCTATAAGCAAATAAAAGTCCAAATATTAACACTAAAATTTAACTGAAAATTATGCCAAAAGACAAATTTGGGCAAGTAGGTATTTTACTCATAGACTGTATAGATGGCTCACTTAAATGGGGGTCATAGCTGCAGGGACATAACTGTCAAAGAATCAAATGATATCCTGAACACAAAGATGTGTACTCAGTGGTTTTTTAATATTTTAAAAACCACTTAAGACAGTTGAGCAGGTGACCCATAAATATTGCCTGCCCATCTTCAAAGTTACCTGCCCACATTCCGACATTATAAATATTGAAATATCGCAAAAAATAAGAAATAAATCACGTCTTGATTCAGTTGTCATTATTTTTGCCTAACTGTGCTGCTTATTTTAAAATAAAATATCATGGGAATATCATTTAAGTTATTTTTAATGAGTGAGTGAGTTTAACTTAATGCGGGATGAAAGCTTGAAGTGATGCAGATTTTAGACTTTTGCCACTTTGTTGAAACCCATGAGCGCTGATACGATGGTGACAAACCTAGAAAAATAATCAGAGTGAATCTGGGATTTGAACCCTGGTTTGTGGAGATGTGTTCTATTTTGCATTATTCAGCAAACTTTCACTCACTTGGACACGGCCTTCCAGAGGCTGACCACCACCTTCATGTCCAGAGCAGTGACAATCTGACACACCTCGAACAAGCCGTCGCAAACTGAAACACAGCACCATAGGACACACCTTGAACTAGCTGTCGTACCAAGAAGACCGAAGACACACCAAGATCAGAACAAAATTTATTTTAAAATATAAACATTCACTAGCATAAGTTTGTAAATGATTTGTTTGTTTGTTTGTTTGTTTGTTGTTTAACACCGCACTCAGCAATAGTTCAGCTACATGATGGTGGTCTGTAAATAATCAACTCTGGACCAGACAATCCAGTGATTGACATGAGCATCAATCTAAGCAACTGGGAAATGAGTGAGTGAATTTGGTTTAATGCCGCTTTTAACAGTATTCTAGTTCTATCACGGCGTGTCAGCTTAATGTGGGAGGAAAGCCCGAAGTGATGCAGGTCTCAGACAACTGGGAAACGAAGACGTGCATCAACCAAGTCAGGAAGCCTGACCACTCTATCCTGTTAGTCGCCTCTTACGACAAGCATAGTCATTACATACAGCAAACATGGGTTGCTGAAGACCAATTCTCTACCCCATCTTCACGGGTCTTTTGTAAATTATATCACAACTATACCGAATTTCCAAATCATGATTTGAAACAATAGCTACCTATTGCTGCAATATCAGGTCATAAACAGTACTTCATGTACAGTAGCCATGTGGAAATTAAGTCAGGTGATGTACAGGTAAATCACCCCCTACCACTACCATCTCATCAGATTTCATGTTTTGAGATTTCCCAGGATTCCAGGCTGCTGTGGGTACTAACTGCCTAACATGAGGTAGAATTGCAGTAAAATGTGGATGGGGTAAACAGAGCTCCAGATAAGCTGGACGCATCAGAAATTGAGAAATATGCAGTAAAATAAAATCCAAGCGTATCAAATACGCAATGAACATTACAGATACGCTACAAAAATAAAACTTGTGCGTATCATCAAAATATTGTGAAGTAACCCTGCATATTTGATTAGCAAATCAGCAACTTATTTTGAAATTATAAATGGGCATTCCGTCAACCTTGCCAAACTCCATGATGACAGTTACATCATGATCATTTGCCATCACACTTTCTTGTGGAAGTATCGTGGTATTTTTGAGTCCTATAAAGCTCTCGAACTCAAAACGACATCAGTTTGCAGGGACTAGATGAATAGTGTTCTTAAATATTTAACTTAAATACCCACATGTGTAAAAACTAGTGGTTAACAGAAATTTGAATACCCAGAAAGAATTTCTGATACCCAATGATTTTAAAATGCATGGGTAAAATACCCACAACACCAAAAGCTTATCTGGAGCTCTGGGTAAATTACATATGTGAACTGGCTCATTGTGTGTCATCGTACACCAATGTTATGGAATAGTGTTCTGTCAACCACTAGTTGAACACCTTTTTCATATGACTATACTTATCTGTCATGCCATGACACATTAACTGTAGTCATATGAAAAAGGGTGTACTCTAACTTCCTTTGAGTAGTATAGCTTGATTATTGCCAACTGCAGTCTAAAACAGCAATGAGAAAGATTATTTACGTTTCTACTGTGTGACAGACATACCCTGACATAGATCCTGTACATCTTGGTCCGAGGCTTCTCCAGCGATGGTTGTTCGGTCAAACATGTTCAGGAACGCCTGGAACACAGCAATTACCGGTAGTAGTAGACACACCAGATACTAGGGGTGACTATTGGTCTGGAAATCACTATTGCGATAACTATTGATATTGAAAGAAACTATTGCGATAACTATTGATATTGCAAGCAACTATTGCGATAATAGTAAAAAGTTTGAGATATGACTGATGTGTTTTTTCTTTACCCTAATGATTTAAGAAAAAGAAACTTCCACATTAACATGTGTAAATTACTACCACTCATGATCAAAAGAAAAACAAATTTGAACAGCATTGCATGTATTTTATTGATATGGTAAATACAATCGAACCTATTAATATTCCAAACTGAAATCGATACTATTGATCGGAAACTGATTTCACAATCGATTTAATGACTTTAAGTGCTTACCAATAGCAATATATTGATATTTTGATTTATCGTGACACCCCTACCAGATACATCATTGTTTTCACCGCATATTGCTACAGTCCAAGCCTTGAACAACACAATCAGTGGATACAACAAAATCAAAAGCCTGGAACACAAGAAGAAGTAAACATCTTGACACGAACATTTATCAGCTTATATTAACAAGGGTTTGAAAAAAAACCAGACTCTAAATTAACTTAAGTTTTATGATTACTGCTTGAGTTATACCATGTCCCATCAAAGAACATATAGTGAGCCATGTTATTGTCTGGCATGTCTGCAGTCTCACGTTCGGCTATTTCCGTCACACCTGGACAAAACCACCTTCAGCAACCTCTGACCGTACATCTTCCATTAGAATCCTTTAGATTATAATAGGAAGTCCAGAGGACACCCAGTTTTACAACAAGGGTACAACCCTGCAATATAGTGATCCCTATATTATTGGGTTTACAAAACTGACTGAATAGATAAAAAATGCTTGACTACCTACACTGAAACAATCTGCTCACCAACTAATTAAAATTTAAAAGGCCAGTAAGATCTTATGTGGCCATCTGTATGTGTTAAACTGACAGAATAGATAAAAAATGCTTGACTACCTACACTGAAACAATCTGCTAACTTAAACTAACTAATTAAAATTAAAAGGCCAGTAAGATCTTATGTGGCCATCTGTATGTGCTTACCATCTGAAGACTGTGAGCTTTACGGAAGAGGGATGAGAGAGGTTCAGACAACAGTCCCAGCAGGTCTTTGTACAGGTCGCCGCTGTCCTGCATGGGAAGAAGAAGAAGCAGGTGTCATCAGAGTGAGTGAGTATTGTTTTACGCCGCTTTTAGCAATATTCCAGCAATACCACGGAGGGGGACACCAGAAATGGGCTTCACACATTGTACCCATGTCGGGAATCGAAACCGGGTCTTCGGCGAAGTGTCACCAGAAGTCGGCTCTGGCATTTCATGGTGAAGTATTGAAAGTTGGGACATTTCAAAGGAACATGTTTCAAACTCCAGGGAAGGTCCTTTAATCTTTTGTTTGTTGTTTAACGCTCCACTCAGCAATATTATATCTCTATGACGGCGGCCTGTAAATAATCAAGTCTGGACCAGACAAACTTGTCTTCATATTATGAGCAATGACCTACCCTATCAAGGTTCGATGACATGCACTCAACCAAGTCACTAAGTCTGACAATCCGTCTCTTGAGCCATCTCTTTCAACGAGCATCGGTCACTGGGGCCTATTCTAACCCAGAATCCCCTTTGAGGCCTATTCTAACCTTGAATCCCCTTGGGGGCCTATTCTAACCCAGGATCCCCTTGGAGGCCTATTCTAACCCAGAATCCCTTTGGGGGCCTATTATAACCCAGAATCCCCTTGGGGGCCTATTCTAACCCAGAATCCCCACAAGGAGCCTTTTCTAACCCAGAATCCCCTTGGGGGCCTATCCTAACCCAGAATCCCCTTGGGGGCCTATTGTAAACCAGAATCCCCTTGGAGGCCTCTTCTAACCCAGAATCCCCTTGGGGGCCTATTCTAACCCAGAATCCCCTTGGGGGCCTATTCTAACCCAGAATGCCCTTGGGGGCCTATTATAACCCAGAATACCCTTGAGGGCCTATTCTAACCCAAAATCCGCTTGGGGGCCTATTCTAAACCAGAATCCCCTTGGGGGCCTCTTCTAACCCAGAATCCCCTTGGGGGCCTATTGTAAACCAGAATCCCTTTGGAGGCCTCTTCTAACCAGGAATCCCCTTCGGGACCTATTCTAACCCAGAATCCCCTTGGGGGCCTATTCTAACCCAGAATCCCCACAGGGAGCCTTTTCTAACCCACAATCCCCTTGGGGGCCTATCCTAACCCAGAATCCCCTTGGGGGCCTATTGTAAACCAGAATCCCCTTGGGGCCTATTCTAAACCAGAATCCCCTTGGGGGCCTATTCTAACCCAGAATCCCCTTGGGGGCCTATTGTAATCCAGAATCCCCTTGGAGGCCTCTTCTAACCAGGAATCCCCTTCGAGACCTATTCTAACCCAGAATCCCCTTGGGGGCCTATTCTAACCCAGAATCCACTTGAGAGCCTATTCTAAACCAGAATCCACTTGGGGGCCTATTCTAACCTTGAATCCACTTGGGGGCCTATTCTAACCCAGAATCCCCACAGGGAGCCTATTCTAACCCAGAATCCCTTTGGGGGCCTATTCTAACCCAGAATGCCCTTGGGGGCCTATTCTAACCCAGAATCCCCTTGGGGGCCTATTCTAAACCAGAATCCCCTTGGGGGCCTATTCTAACCCAGAATCCCCTTGGGGGCCTATTCTAACCCAGAATCCCCTTGGGGGCCTATTCTAACCCAGAATCCCTTTGGGGGCCTATTATAACCCAGAATCCCCTTGGGGACCTATTCTAACCCGGAATCCCCACAGGGGGCCTATTCTAACCCAGAATCCCCTTGGGGACCTATTCTAACCCAGAATCCCCTTGGAGGCCTATTGTAAACTAGAATCTCCTTGGAGGCCTATTCCAACCCAGAATCCCCTTGGAGGCCTATTCTTAACCAGAATCCCCTTAGGGGCCTATTCTAACCCAGAATCCCCTTGGGGGCCTATTACAGCCCAGAATCCCCTTGGGGGCCTATTCTAACCCGGAATCCCCACAAGGGGCCTATTCTAACCCAGAATCCCCTTGGGGGCCTATTCCAACCCGGAATCCACACAGGGGGTTGCAACGGGGGTAGCTTTCCGACCTTGCAATGAGTGTACGAGCCCGCCAGTATGTGCACTGTACAGCCAGGGAGAGAGTGCACATGCTCCACTTCCAGCTGACTGCTGGACACACCCCTCACACAGCTCTCTACACAATCCACCACCTCCACAGCCATCTGAAAATAAATAAATAATAATAATAATAATAATAATAATAATAAAAATAAAAAGAAAGAAAAAACAAAGCAGTAGTAGTAGACTACTACTGCTGCTGCTGCTGCTACTGCTACTGCTACTGCTACGACTACTACTTCTATAAAGCACATAACTCCATGAGCAATGCTTGATGCACTTCATTATTATTACCATGGTCTATGGATCAGTGTGCCCCCGATTTTTCATTCTTAATTCACTTGGGAGTATACAATCCAAGCTACCTGTGAGGTGAGGTTAACAGTCACATTATCATCTCATTCTACTGGGTACTCATTCATTGCTTATTGCACAAAGGCATGTTTCAAACAGTCACTTGCCCAAGGGGATACAAATGTGTGACATGTGCTTCAGTGTGGGGCAGGACCAAAGCTCTAGAAGCTCTCAGGAGTCAAGCTGCTGAACACAGTCACCTATCCAAGGACTCTTTGCGACCACTGGATTGTCTGGTCCAGACTCGATTATTTACAGACCGGAATATCGCTGAGTGTGGCGTTGAACAAAAAAACATGTAGATGAGCGAGTGATAGAGATTACATATACATGCTTTGAAAATAAACCACAGGTACAGATGCTCACCTTTATTGAGATCTATAAATGTAGTCGCGAGGATATGCTTAATCAACTATTTTATCTTAAAACCATACTACCTAAAGTTTTTATCAATATATTTCATGTTTTCTGAAATGTTTAAAGCAGTGATGTTTTCATGTATTGCAGCCTTCAATCTTTCTACAAAATAATTTCAGTATCTACAATTTTAAGTACATAATACACACATTCGTTCTAATATTTTATATTTCCAAGTTTTCTCAGTTTTCAAACATGATAACTGCTTTAGCATTGTGGTGACCTTGACCTTGGACTAACATTGATGTCAAGGTCGACTATGTTGTTTTCATGTTGCAATATTATTGAAGATGCTTACGATGCACAACACTCTTGACTTTCAGTCAGGTGAGCTAAAAAACAGCAGTTTCCTCCTTCAAAAATCGGGGGAACAGGTGGCCCAGTCGTCTCAGGCGCCGCAATTCGCTGTGCAGAGTTGCGTCCCTTGGGCACGCCAGAAACCTATGATTGTGGGTTCGAATCCAGGTTCGCCCTGATTATGTTTCTAGGTTTGTCAGCACCATACCTGTGCTCGTGGATTTCACCGAAGTGGTAAACGTCTGAGACTCGCATCACTTCGGGCTTTCCTCCTACATTAAGCTGACACGCCCTGATATAAATGGAATACTGTTAAAAGCGGCGTTACAACCCAACTCACTCACTCACTCACTCCTTCAAAAATCGTCAGTTCTGAGGAATTGGAATTATTTTACGATAACTTGCTGCAGACTTGTGGCCAAACATCAGCTTCTGAACAAGTCTAGATAAGTCCCTGTCATTGCTTGAATTGTCAAGTAAAAAAATATGTGGTTTGCTGAAAGAGTGAAGCAAATGTAAAATCACCTCAAGGGACTGTGTTATTTCTCCCGCTGCGCGACGTGTCCCTTGATTGATCCCACTTCGAATGCCGTCCAGAATCTTGTCGAAATTCTTGCAAGTCTTCAATAAGCCGGCAAACAGAATAAGATAACATTAGCATGTTACACAAGTATTCATAACATTCGGCAAGACTTTTTTATTTCTTTGTGAGAAAGCGTTTTAATGTTATACAAGTAATCACAACATCAGGCAAGACGTTTTTATTTCTTAAAAGTCAGTGAAACCTCTTGCCTCGAAAAGATGTAAAAGTCCAGTTTCCCCCTTGCCGAACAAGGCTGGAATTTCCCCACTCGATCATGCACCATCAGTGGCTAAATTACAAGTTATGCCCCTTCCATATCCTCCCTATTGACCAATCAGATTTCACCTCTCATATACCTTGCATTTGCTTCAAATAAAATGGCAGCCTCTAGTCATGATAATCTGATCGATAATCAAGATCTATATTGTACGGTAATAAAAAACGGACTAGTGGCAGTGTCTATCTTTGAGGTTAAATAAACACACACTGAACATTGTTTCAGTTTTGTTGATAGCTAGGTCATTCTTTTTACCTTGCCGGCAATCTTGCTAAAGATTTTCTTTTCAGCTTCATGTTGTTTCACGCACGGAAGGAAAGAGTGGCAGATTATCTTCAATATACCTGAAATAAACTTTGACAAATATTATCTGTCAAGAACAACTCAATCTCATTAAAATCAGATCCTAGTTCTCGCTACCGCTAAACAAAGATCTGAAGACATCCCATTAGGGGTCACGTCAGAATGACCTTTCATCTGACCAATCAGTGCATCGCTTACCAGATTATGAAAGTGACTGTAGGAATGTGATTTAACTTTAACATGGGGTATCTGAACGATAGTTACGGGTTTAATGACTGAATCCTTACATTCTAGACCATCTATTAGTCATTCCAGAATGTTTTTTTGTTCAGGTTTCAAATTTGTAATCGAGAATTTGTCAAAATATGTTTCGAAGCATAGTCGCCAATTTGAAATTTGTGCCATAAAGCACGAGAAAGCTGGTTTCTGATTGGTCATTCCATTGGTCGGTCAAAGTTTGCGCAAGGTCAAGCTGACGTGACCCGTAATGGGATGTCCTAAGATCTTTGTTTAGCGGTAGCGAGAACTAAGGTCTGATTTTAATGAGATTGAGAACAACTGAACTCTTACAAAATCACAAACAAAACCTGGTAAATAAGCAGCTTTCAAAACAGCTGCCTGTCCCTTATCCTGTGTCTGATAATATTCTACTTGGAGGAAGAAATATTTCCTGTGGAGGTTCCAAGTAAGAATCGGTCCCCACAATTCTGGCTGAGATGCAATTTAGTGTATCAGGTAGTCAGGCTCACTGACTTGGTCGCTGTCAGTGTACCTTGGTTGTTGTGCACAATCACAGGATTCTCTGGTCCAGAATCAATTATTCACAGGTGCTGTCATCATATAGCTGGAATATTGCTGCATGTGGCATTAAACAACAAACACACACACACAGAGTAAGAAAAGACACATTGATGGATACTATTAAACATACTGAACAAAAAAGTTCTACAATTTTGAATTTGGATGATTTGGATTTTATTACAAAATTTCACTGCAAATAATAACACATTTTTCATAAAACTCACCAATTTCTTCTTCAATATCATTCACTTGATGTAAGCATGTCTGAGATAGTTAAGGTGATCGAATAACATCTTACCATCATTTGCAAAGTAACTCGGACCAACTACATTTCTTCTGAAGGCTAACAAAACCAATAGTCTTGGAAATCAGGCACCGCCGCACCTTTTGTTTTTATTTCCATTTTAAAAAAAATATTCAAATCCTAATACTTAAAAACAATGCGATCCAATATAGCACACAGTTACTTCCCTTTACATTGACACTGCTTGAATGCACATCTCTTGTTATGGTAAAGGCAGCAATAGGAGTTTGTATGCTTGTTTATGTAGGGAGCCCTTTCCCAGGTTGATGGTTCACAACTGTTTATTTGGTTACATACTAGTTTACTTCTTTATTTACTGTAAAGGCAACATTTGGTACATAAGGAGCTATACCGAAACGTTGCCTTTACAGTAATTAAAAAAGTTGATATCCATAATTGTGTGAGAACCTATTCTTTTATTTTGTTAAGCCTGATAATATATACCGTATTCGACGTAATAAGCGCCCCGTTCTAATACGCTCCCATGGTGATATTTGCTAATATATTGGCTAGTGACCAATCCCAATTAGCACCCTGCCGATTGATCAAAGCACACAAGACCTATTCATTCTTGTATAATACGCACTCGTGTTATATGGACCCTTAATTATGGGCAATTAAATTCTGGAAAAATATATCTGTCATATATAAACATTTCAGGCCGTCAGCATAAACCACGAAATTTATCTTTCAACTCTGTTTTTTTTTTCTCCACCAAAATAATATTCTAATAAGAGCCCCCTATTTCTAATTTTGAGAGCGCCCTGGGCTCTTATCACGTCGAATACGGTATGTGAATTACATAAAAGGAATATATCAAACGTAATGTGTTAGTCTATGGGATGGTTCATCTAGCAGTGACTTGTTACAGGAGCTATCATCTCTACCTCTTGAGGTGTTTCTCTTAACAGGTAATTGCCAGTACTTTCCTGGTTAAATAAGCCATGTAAAAGGAAAATTTAACCTTATAAGTCCACTGAACCAGCAGTAAACATGAGTCTGACATTATTAACTTGAAATACAAATATTGCCCAAATCTCCATTTACATTTATAAATCAATGCTGTTAAAAAAATGACTACTGTCTTAGCGTGTTTGTTATTGCAAGAGGCTGGGAGGTTCCTTCACTATATTTAGCCAAGCTTATCCATTGGTTGATATGAATCACATGATAGCTAACTGATAGGACCAGGAAAATATTGAATGTACCAGTACTTTTAAGTGCGGCCAGTCCAGTGAACCGGTCTTCATATTGTCCTAAGCACTGTACAAAGAGTATGAAACCTGGGTTAGTTTTGGATGTCAGCTAACTTAATCTTTATAAAAATGTATAAGGAATGGTTCTGAAGAAGCATTTTTGGTGTCCATTGTTATTAAAGACTCTTTAAGTATATTCAGGAAGGATACAACGAGTTTGGGCAGAGCTTCGTCAAGGTTCTCCAAACATTTCTTCTCATCCCAGCTCACCACATCTTCCAGGAAGGCTGCCTGTGACATCTCTGTCAGAACCTAGAAATATGTCACATATTCATTAGGAGGATATTGAAGTTAGAGGAATGTGAGCAATGATTTGATGCCTCCCATTTCTTAAAACCTGTGCTTGCTTCGGGTTTCAAATCCATTATATAAGGTATGAAATCAATCAAAAAATGTTAAAAATAGTGACCATGGCACTGTAGCTCACCTGGATATGTGGTCAACAGTTTAATACGCCAACAAAGACAACCACTTAATAAAATTGCAGTCATCATCCCTATTCATACAAAATGTTAAGTACACCTGCACTGTCCCTTGTTATTGATGTCATAATCAAAGTAGCTGTTGCATGATGTCATAATCAGTGTAACTTCATTCTCCCTAATGTTTGTTTGTTTGTTGATTAACGCCGCACTCAACAATATCAAAGCTTTATGACGGCGGTCTGTAAATAATTAAGTCTCAACCAGACAATCCAGTGATCGATAACCTGAGCATCGATCCACGCAATTGTGATACAAAAACACAGCCAGCCTGACCACCCGATCCCATTAATCACCTCTTACGACAAGCATAGTCACCTTTTACGGCAAGCATGGGTTGCTGAAGACCTATTCTACCCCGGAATCTTCACGGGTCACATGTTGCATGTGTTGTAACAGACTTTTTGAGGGAGCTGTACTGCAATGGCCAGCTGTTTCTCCAGACCTCTCCTCTATAGAACATGTCTGGGATGAGATGGAACAATGCCTAAGGAAAAGATTAGAACCAACCGTTACCAGGTTACCACTAACTCAGTTGAGCCAATCTTTGGTTGACAATTGGAACAACATCCCCCAGGCTGTTTTCAATCTTCAATGCAGTGCCACTGCCTCGCCTGTATCAACGCAAATGGTGGCCAATCCTGATAATGATATTGATAATTGACTTGTGACACAACCCTTCATTTAGGGCATGTTGCTCGCTCTCCTGTTACCAGGTATAGGTTTTGTCAATAAATTATGATCAAACATTGATCAGACGAAGGACAATATTATATTATATTCAATAACATTCACACCACTTCATATGAAGCACAGTTAATTTCCCCCGTTAGTATATACATAAACTGAATCAATCCATTTACTGTTGAGTAATTCAGCTCAAACAAGCTTCCTCAGGCCATACTGGAAAATGTGTTGTCATGCAAACAAAATATTAACATTACAGAAATTTGTCAAATAACTTACACCATGGGAACAAGGGAAATAATCTTCATCAAAACAGTGTAATGAACTTGATTTTCCTTATCTTCCGACTTCTTTTCGTTGTCAAAATTTGTACACTGGGGAAAACTGAATGGGTATGAAAATGTTGGGTGAGGAAATCTTGTGACAATATTGAAGTATATATGACTAGGCCTAAATCTCATTGTTTGTTTTCATCAATGACCTGGGTCTCATATTGGGTGTTTATAGGGCATTAGGGGCTAAACCAGTGAACATGTGAAAGCAGACTTCAGTTAATTGTAAGCAATGTGACATGCCTCTGCAATCGGACCTTGGCATGCATATTATTCAGTTTCTGGATGGTTAAGGGGACATTTGACTTGTCTTCAATCTTTGAAACCTTGCTCCGCATTGCCCTCACGATAATAGGGGACACATTCATGTTTCATCTGCACTAAAGAAAGTGACTTCTATAATCCATCATCGACAATGAATAATTTATTGTTTTAGAAATAACTAAACGCCTTTGATATATTGGTCTTCGAAAGAGAATGTATAATCAACAAACCTATGTTACATTCAAGATATAATAAGTTGAATTTGCCGCCTTCGTCTGCTACGCCATACTTGTTGTTGACAAGTGTTGATAGCTTCCGGTTTATTCCATTTTCTTAAGTGAAGGGTACAGAAGAAATTAGGAAGGATTTTAAGTTATTATTTCTCAGCGATCAATATATTCACTTCGTCACGCTCACCCTAATTCAAATAAAAAATAACTCCTAATCCACTTCATGACATTATTAATTGGGATATGCAGTAAATACAACGAGCCATGAACCGGAAATGACCTTTTAGATGACCCCATTGCAAATATTTTGCGGGAACTTGGTGGCGCGAAAGATTGTGTCACACACTGAGAAGAAGACGAGAAAAATGCCGGGTAGAACAGTGCAACCTCCCCAGCTGTCCGACAGCATCAAGAGAAAGTGAGTTGATAGCCCTTGCCAAAGTATCATGAATTACACCTACTGTAGAAAAAAGGTGATATCTGTACAGATTATTTCCGCCAACTACTGAACTGAAGTTGGTCTGGTAGGTAGTCTTGCCTATTTGTTCCTGACACCATGAGATGAAGGAATAATTCTTGAACACTAAAACTGATTACAATAACTATAATTCATACGATGTCTAATAATCTGAAAATGTCACGGCATGTTTTCAGCGGGTTGCGATAATTTCGTACCATAGGAAACTAACCCTATTTCGTCTATAGACCTATATATAAGACAATAAAATTATTATCTTTGGATAATAGGTTTCCAAAAATACTTTTTTTTGTTAAACGGCATTGTTTATATCGCGATGTCTCTCTCTCTCTCTCTCTCTCTCTCTCTCTCTCTCTCTCTCTCTCTCTCTCTCTCTCTCTCTCAACCCATGAAGAACGGGTAAAATAGGTCTTCAGCAACCCATGCTGAAAGGCGACTATGCTTGTCGTAAGAGGCGACTAACTGAATCGGTTTGTCAGGCACACTGACTTGGTTGATGCATGTCATCGATCCCAATTGCGTGGATCGATGCTCATGATATCAATCACTGGATTGTCTGGTCCAGACTCGATTATTTACAGACCGCCGTCATATAGCTGGAATATTGCTGATTGCGGGGTTAAACAACAAACCAACCAAGAAAGTACGAAGATTATCTAAAATGTGTGGTCGTCAACAAACTATATCTGGTCCAGACTTGATTATTTACAAACTGCTGTCATACAGCTGGAATATTACTGAGTGCGTAGTTAAACAACAAAACAACAAACAAACAAACAATAACAAGTTGTGTGATGTCACACTATCATCACTGTAGAAGCCAATTCATCGCATAGAAATAGAGGAGAAAGAAGACGTGGTTGAGGTTTCATAAACAAGGTTATCACCACGCAGTCGTTGTATTCACCATGTTCACAACCATTATCAACCATTCATTCTCTATAACATTCACGAAGTACATAACAAACATCAACACACAATCAAACACATCACATTAAAACAAGAACCAATATCCCAATATCAGTCACTGCATAGTTGTGGGCGGATGTTTATTGTTAATTAAAAATCACCAGTCTCCATTTTAATTACTACTGGGATCAAGAAGCCCATAAGTAATTGTCAACTGAAACAGTGTTTTCTTAAACATGTTAAAGATTAGCTTCTGTCAACAGGTAAACCTCATATGTTATTCATTTACATAAGATGCTGTTTGGATCCACATCTAAGTTAATAATATATATTGCATAGTGTTATGAAAGTACTTTCGATTGGGGGTAAAATATTTCTCATTTATAGGGTTATGAACATGATGAATGCGTTTAGATTAAAAATTTACATACACCCGGGCACGTTTTAAGAATTTACATATACCTGAACAATTTTAACACAACTGACACAAGTCCAGCTTTATCGTGGAGGTTTGAAGCTAGTTCTGTCAGGGACAGGAACTGAAGAAGACAGGGTGGGGTACATTTAGCAGTGCATAGTGTTGCCAAGGAAATCAATTAAACCAAAGCCAAGGGACCTTGTCGGTATACAGACATATAATACGTCAATTGATGTAGCATCTTCATGTCCATGGTTAGTA
Source organism: Haliotis cracherodii (assembly GCF_022045235.1). Taxonomy (NCBI): domain Eukaryota; kingdom Metazoa; phylum Mollusca; class Gastropoda; order Lepetellida; family Haliotidae; genus Haliotis; species Haliotis cracherodii. Next base: position 22,049,598 of record NW_027266268.1, read on the forward strand.
GTGTTGGGTAAAGAAATTAGGTCAGTGAAACACCTTGCACGTTGAATGAATTTGTGATATTTTCAGGCTTGGAGAGTTGGATGAAGAACTCAGTGAAGGGGATATCACGCAGAAGGTACATGTCAAACTTATAGAGTGCAAATGGAACAAGATGCTTCTACCTAGGCTATATCATGTTCCATCACATTAATGGAAAAAATGACCTGCAATTGCATCTTACTATTCTTAGAATACGTGTAGAGGTTTCCCTTGTCCTTTCACGATGCTTGTTTGAAGTTTTCGACATCCTTCCATTGATGAACACTGACATGATTGACATTAAATTCAAATTAAATCATTAGCCTGATGATTAGAAGCTAAGTTCAGATGAAGCAATTAGGAAAGAATGTCAATTAGCAATGATTAGATATATTTCCATTATCAATCAGGATTTTGGTTATTGATTGAAATATAACCATGGTAACATGATTTTATTTCATTTCTAGATATATCTTACTCATTGTATATTCAGGGCTTGAAATTAGAAAAAAAATCTGGTTGGGTAGCCTAGTGGTTAAATAAAGCCTTCGCTTGTCACGCCGAAGACCCGGGTTCGATTCCCGACATGGGTACAAGATGTGAAGCCCATTTCTGGTGGCCCCTGCAGTGATATTGCTGGAATATTGCTAAAAGCAGTGTAAAACACTACTCACTCACTCCTATTTTGTCTGTGCCATGGGCATGGCAGCACTTGTAATTTCGAGCCTTGTATATGCTATTGCTAATCATGGTAATAGAATAGACAGAATGCTTAAAACTGATATGTTTTGGGATTAACAGTTCTTGCACTAACTTCTTTATCATGTTTATACAGGGCTACCTAAAGAAGAAACACAGATTGTTTGAGCCGTTATACACGGATGACATCCGACAAAAGGTCCAGGAGTTGGACGAGGAGTTGAAAGATGAAAGTGTCACAGAGGTAAGTACAGCTTTTCAGTAAACCTACACTTACGACTGGATCCATTCCCGTCATTCAAGCGATCTTAAATTACCCGTGAAGATAAAGGTTGAGAAAAGGTCTTCAGCAACCCATGCTGGCTGTAAGAGGTGACTAAGCTTGTCGTAAGAGGCGACTAACGGGATCGGGTGTTAATGCATCCTCCAGTGTGAACTTACAGACACAGGTTATCATAGCAGGGCTAGACATGAGTTTTCATCCAATTAATCGTCTTGGACCAATTATGAACGAGCAAGAAGTCCTTCCCGACTTTCACTGTCCTCCGGACAGCCACTTGATGGCACTTGTCCCAAGTCATGTTGATGTTTTGATGCTTGATTACAGAAAGGATACTTCAAGAAACTGGAGAAGCTTCTGGACAGTTTTATGACTGCTACACCGGAAGAAGTAGGAAAACTGAAAAATGTTGAAGAGGAACAAGAAAATGGCAGTTCAAATGGCACTGAATCCTCTGCAAATGGCAGTACAGCAAGTGCGAACGGCAGTACAGCAAGTGCGAATGGCAGTACAGCAAGCGCGAACGGCAGTACAGCAAGCGCCAATGGCAGTACAGCAAGTGCGAACGGCAGTACATCAAGTGCGAACGGCAGTACATCAAGTGCCAATGGAAGTTCAAGCTTGGCGAGTGCTAACGGAAGTTCAAGCTCTGCAAGTGCTAACGGAAGTTCCAGCACCACAAGTGCTAATGGTAGCTCCACGGCACCCAATGGCAGCTCTGCCTCCGATTCAACTGAGATGACAGAAGATTCAACAGATGATAAGGTTACAATGTTTTTCTTTCTTGTACTTAAAGTAATTTGTTCAGACATGTAAAGCTTTAAAATACACATAGCACCCTTCTCTCTTCTCACTACGCCCTTGTGTGGATTTGTCAGGATAACTCAGCAGGCTATGCTAGTGTCACTGTGTGTGAGGGGACTAAATTGATCGGAGACTCTAGACTTGATTGATCGGTTGTATGTCATTGTACCCTTGACTGCGTGGGAGGTTGCATAATATCAATCATTGGTTTGCATAATTTCAGTCATTGGTTTGTATGATCCAGACTCGATTATTTGTACGATATATAGCTTGAATATTTCTGAGTACTGCATTAAACAACAAACCATAATCTTCCCAATGCAAGTGCTATTGGAATGGCAGAAAATGCTCACCTCGGCCCCATTCACACACAGATTGTGGTGCTGCAGTTTCTCCATCCCCTCCCCCATCCATAATTAACCAGGGACTGAAGTGGTGCCTTTTGCTGTTGTGGCTGGGGGGATTTATCATCTTCTGATGTTATTTAATTTTTAAGGTTACATATTGGTTTCTTGACATTCGTTTCCAGCTGTGATAAAACATTTTGTTCGCAAGTGAAACGAAGGGCTGGTCCTGTTTCCTGGAACACAAATATTTATCTTCTTATTTCTTTTGCCTAATGAGGAAACCAAATTTGATTAAAGGCTGATGGCGTTGAAGTGATGGAGGTGGAGGCGGAGGCGGACGATGCAGAGGAGCACATCAGGAAGAAGGGAGGAGAGTGTGACAAGGAGAATGTCAGAAGTAGGTCCATTGCACTCCATTTTAGGGCAGCATAAGTATGAAGCACCCCACACTATTTCTCCCATGGGGATTCTAGGGTATTTCAAAATTCAATTTGTATATTAACATTACATTTGATAATGTAAAACTAATCTTTACAGCCTCTTCCCGTTTACTGGTCCTGATGTTGGTGAAATACTCGTCAAAACTTTTCAGGGGCGGTCGGGTAGCCTAGTGGTTAACTCTTTCATCACTGGCTGCCCCAGAGTTATGTCCCTTGAAACCCTGCAGTCCCTGACACTGACAAGGCCTGTACACTGGCCTCCCTGGCAGTATTATTAGAAAATCACACCATCATTTTTGATGCACTTTTTCTACCAGAAACTTGCTTTTAATATACATTGATCATATACCATTGTAAAGAGGATTAAGTATACTTTAATATTCTTTGTTGTTATTGTCTCTAACCTTTGTCATTATCTAATTACAGGTGTTTACAAGTGAAATAAAACTTGAAAACACTGAAAAAATGAAAACAGACAATGAATTTTGGCTCATATTGTATTAAAAATCACAAAACTAAATCACAGATACAAGGTAAACATAACACAGTGGTCTTGTCATCTTGGACGGCACAGGTAATCGCAGGTGTTACAGGTAAATTCTCTTCATGCACATCTGTAAACAAATAAACAAGTTTACAACTCTTGGTACTGACTTTGTTTTCTATACTGATGTCACATATTACTTATGATACACCTACAGTCTCTTAGGTAAACTCGTTAACACAGGTAAACTTGTTAACGCAGGTAAACTCGTTAACACAGGTAAAAACAAATATTTGATTTATTTTGTTCTTTTTCAGGATTTGAAACAAAAATTAAGTATTTAAGTTTTTAAAAAGTAATTTATCACATTACATGAACATTGAACCACAGCTACTATAAGAATGACATCACAGGGAAGATATCACAGATTGATCTGAAGAGGGAAAGATTGTAAAAGGACAGAAAGATCGTAAATTCAAGTTCTGCAAATATAAAAGTTGTGATAACATATTTACAATACACTGCTATTTACAACTGCATAATAAATTAAATCAGTACTTTATTAAATCAATTAATAAATAAATAATTTATACAGTTACTAAAATTTAAATTAAGATGTAAAAAAACAAGAGAACAAACATGATTATAGAAATAAATTTTATTCAAATTGAGCGAAATATAAGGACATACGACAAACCGGCAAACTACAATTCGGATTGCGATCAGAAAAATAATTTAAAAAAAAAAGAAACAAATACGTCATGCCACTCACCTTTGTTGTTGTTGTGATCGCTCGTTCACGTGTAGGCTGCATTCTCATTCGTCGCACTGATAATCCGTTCAAACACAGAATCATTGTAAAACAGTTGGAAAAAATCAATAGTATGACTCTTCACTCACCGTACGTGTCAATATATATATATTCTTGAGTCCGGTCGCCTCTTCAAAATCCCTCATGTCTCCACTGTTGTGGTCCCTCTGCCACTCCCATTCTTGAAGGTTGGCGGGGGGGACACCTCGTCGAAACCGTCAAAATCTTCACCAAAATATTCGCGAAATTCCCTCTCCCCTTCGCTTAAATTATTCAATTCAAACACATTATTATTCCCGATAGAGTCGTTGTTAATCATCTGATCGCTAACCGAATCGTAGTTGGCCGCCATTACGCTTGATTTACGATTCAAGCGAGAAAAATACCTGTCGCGAAAACAGGTGACATTCGCGATTTTCGCGCCAAAAAGACGGGGAAATTCCATAGAATGACGTGTCAATCACGTGTATATCTCGTTTCCATATTTAGAACGAGATTACACACTAGAAAGGAAGTAGAAAGAGCGATTTTGTAAACACGCTCGCGCCGCCCGATTTATCGGGCAGCCGGGTGTGGGGCTTGGACAGTTCTCGCCCGATTTTTCGGGCAGCCGGGTTCTGGGACACGGTTTATGCTGCCCGATAAATCGGGCAGTCGGGGCGAAAGGGTTAAAGTGTTTGCTCGTCATGCCGAAGAGCCGTGTTCAATTCCCAATATGGGTACTATGTGTGAAGCCCATTTCTGGTGTCACCTGCCGTGATATTGCTGGAATATTGCTAAAAGCAGCGTAAAACCATACTCACTCAAAACTTTTCATATAACTATATTAACATGAAAAGGAATTCCAATTTCTGCTGACATTTGCTGCAGACTTAGGTCCGAAAACAGGCCTAGATAAGTCCCCGAGTACCCACTGCTAGTCTTCCCAAGGGAGTTCATAGGGCACAATATCAAGTACCCATGCTAGACCTCCCATGAATCTAAGGCAGTATCAGAAGTTCCCCATCTAGCCATAGGGTAGTATGGGACCGCTGCACACCTTGCTTGTCTTTCTGTGGAGGTATATGGGTAGAATACGTGTCGAGTACCCCTGCTTGTCTCCTCGGGCAGAATAGGCCCCCGGTACTTTTGTCTCAAGAGACAGGCTGATACTGTCGTACCCACATAACAACTTTTCAACGTCTCATTTGTTCTGGTTTTTTTCTTTCAGAAACTGTGGTATGTATTTTTGAGATGGAATGTGTTTATTTTGAGACTGCTTGTAGACATGTTTTGATTGAATATTTTGCAGATACACCTTCACGAAAAGGCCGATCAAAGAAAGGAAGGAAGTCTCAGGGTGACGGTCAGCCCTCGATAACCTCCATGTTTGGCAAAGGACAAGGGTAGGTGTTCTGTAAAGCAGGGGTATAACCTTGACATGGTGGCCGTCAACAGTGGTTGATGCATGTCATCGTATGACAATTGCGTCGTCAATGCTCATGATGTTAGTCACTGGATTGTCTGGTCCAGACCCGATTATTTACAGACCACCGTCATATAGCTGGAATATTGCTGAGTGCGGCGTGAAACAACAAATAAACAGTGCAACCACTAGTTGCTAATGTGACCTGATATACGGTTTGAGGGCTTAAGTTATCGTCTGTCAGCAACAGGGATGGAAATTTACACTTGCCCATTGAAATTCTACCACTTATAGCAAAGGAAATTTGTTGTTTGAAATTTTGAATACTGCACATTGTTATGAAGTGATTTCCTAATTGAAATGCAAAGGTTGACCAGTTCTCACAGCAATAATTTGTGAAATAAGTGAGTGAACCACACAAGATCAATGCATGATCAACATATTATGTTAAACATACAGCATGAAATCATCTCAAATAAACAAGTCTGCCATCTGCGTTAACAACAGCCAGGGGCAGATAACTCCAGTCACTAGCAGTCATTTGCTGCCACTGATATACTTATAAATAACAGTTTCTACAGCAACTGGTATTACCTACACATGACATGATTGGGTTTTATTTGACTTCACAGGTCAAAGAGGAAGTCCACAGTGGAAGAAGAAAAGACTGAAGTGAAATCTGAGGAAGAGACGGACCAAAAACGTATCCGAGTCGATGGCGAGGAACAAAAGGAGGATGATAGGTAAGAGAAATGCAGGGCAGGGTGGTTTTGAAGTGTCTTCCAGTTGAACTGACAGATGTTTGTTCAAGTTCTTAAAACTTGAATTAAGTGAGTATTTCATTGGTTAAAGTGAGTTGATTCAGTCCACAGGGGGAATTTTCATTTCACAGAGTCGACAATGAAACTGGAAATGTGGGCTCAAATGTCACTAAACAATCTGAAGCAAATGCAATTTTAGATTGACATTTGTTGATTGTGACGCTGCAGACAGTTCGCTGCAGACTAAGGATGTGTGGTATTATTGTACACCGGTATATTGTGGTGCAAATCTTCAGCAATACGTATTGCGATACGTTTGTTAATGTAGCAATATATTGGGGCAAATATAAATAATTATATTTATGTGATCCTAATTAATATTAAGAGGGAAAATAGTATCTTTCAGATACAACTTGTCTGACAATGTTTTTATCAATTTGCGCGTACATATCGCAATCTATCAAGCTCCTCACAGCTGGGAAGGAGCTTTCGCTTCCCTGTGACCCTATTATCTCCCTTGATCGTTGCTGGGATATGAAATGTAAATTGGCAATTTATTGCAAGGTTAAAGTATGGCAATATATTGCAATACAAAATCCAGGTCAATACACAGTCCTATTGCAGACAGTTCCAACTCCAGTCTCATCAGGCGAAATACTACCGGGAAAACTGAACCAAAACTTTTTATTATCAATCGATATGAGCGTAAAGCCAAGTGGTTACATTTCCATCAAGCTAGAGAGGATACGGGCAAGTATTGTGAAGTTTTCAGACCAGAATATGAGGACACTTTGGAACACAAAACCTGGATACACAAGAATTAGCAAGCGACACTGGTACACTGTATTCACAACTCACAGAGGGTCTGTTGTTGATGCTACAGGAGCTTCTCATCACAGGCTTTGGAAAATTGGCATGCAACACTGTACAAGAAATATATCTTGGGAAATATTTCAGACTTGTGGAAATCAAAGAAGATAGAAGAATTGATCTGTGAACTTCAATGTTCTGCTGTGTAATGGCTGTCATTCACAATGTGGTCATGTGTTTTGTTTAGCTGGACACGTTAAGGCGACATGATGATTCCATTGAAATAGTGGTGTACTTATGGACTACAGTTGTGTGATTAAAATATTGTATAAATTGTGAATGTCAGCTCCAAGAAGTGATGTAATGCTTATGGCTATTTTGTTTTCAAGTTTGAAAGTTGTGCATCATGTGATGTTGTATTTAGACTTGAATGTCACTGAGGACTATGTTTGTGAAACAGCACCAGTAAAAGAAATGGATCTTCAAGACTTTGTTTTAATCCTTGTATTGTTTGAAGCACAATGCTGCGTGATGCTGAAATAAGAAAATAAGTAATAATTTCTTATCCTGACACAACCCACAATTATTTTCTTCTTCACTTTGATCCTAAACCATAGAACCCAAAACTTGCGTCTCCTACCTCCATGGTGCCCCTTGCTCCTGGTTACCAATTGGGTGTTACCTGTCCTTGATCCCTCACTTTCCCTCGTATTACACGGGGATACGTTGCTTGATATTATGTAATTATATCCTTGTTGTTGTTTTTGTTTGACGTTATTCAGGAGTGATTCTTCTACAGATACCTTTCCATTTACCATGATACTAAAGGAAATAAGTTCTTTGCACAAACTCTAGAAGAAAATGACGGTTTTACCTCAATATGCCTGCCATGGTCCTAGTCTAAGTGGAAAATCCTAGCATCATTTCCAGTTGACTTGAGTGTTACTACATAGATTATTAGCTGTACCAGGCTGAACAGAGGTTTACCAGGCTTGGGCTTCAGACTAGTGGCTAAAGTCAACGTTTTACCGTGACTCACAACAATTGGAGTCCAGGTGACCCCCCCAATAATTCATTTTAAGGGATTCTGTAAAGTGATAAAATGACATTGTTTGCCATGTTTACTGTACTTTTTCATAATTACCTGGGGGCATGGGTGTCGTCTAAGGAGCTGCACTTGTGGAACTTGAATTCTGAACTATTGTTGACTGATGTTCTGTTGCAATAAAGCTGCATTGGTTCTTTCAGGGAGGTTGTTGAGGTGAAGGAGGAGACTAAGCCAGTGACCTCCCGGTCGGTGATTCCCATCAAATGTCGGGAGTGCAAACAGCTGCTGGACGACCCTGATCTCCGACTGTTTCCCGGGGACCCAGATGAGGCGGTGAGTTGTTATCAGCTGAACTGGAGGGATGTGAGTTTGTCATTGTCATGGCGACCACTTAGATCCATGATACGTATGATGTTCTGAGGTTGCATGGATTATTCAAGCAATGGCATCTCTCATTACATTGTTCACAGATTTCTGATCTGATTTACCGTATTTGACGTAATAAGCACCCACGGCGATATTTGCCAATATATTGGCCAGTGAACAATCCCAATTAGCACCCTTCCGATTGATCAATGTACACAAGACTTATTTATTTGTGTATAATACGCACTCGTGTGTTACATGTACCCTTAACTAGGTGCAATTAAATTGTGGAAAAAATATATCTGTTGTGTATAATACGCACAGACTTTTCTTTTCTATCATTTCAGGCTGTCAACATAAACCGTAAAATTTAGGATCTTTCAACTCTTTCACCAAAATTATATTCTTATAAGAGCCCCTTATATCTAATTTTGAGAGCGCCCTGGGCGCTTATTACGTCGAATAGGGTATGCGTGATTTACAATGCAGCTCTGTTCCCAGCCCCCATTGCCAGGCTTATAAGGCAGAGGTGAGGTGAATTGGGTTTAACGTTGCGTCCAAGATTATTGCACTCATATAGCGATGTGCATGCATGTGTGTGTGGCTGCTTGTACAAGTCCGAACTGATGTCGATTTATAGTGCTAGCCCACTGATATACCATGCCGCAGTTTAACATGAATACCCAACTCAGACACAGGATACTGACTCCGAGCCAACCAGTCCTTGTTTTAGGCCCTTAATGCCGAGCGCCAGACAGGGTAACAACAAGTACCATCTTTTAACGTCCTTTGGTATGACGCGGTCGGGGATCGAACCCCGGACCTTCCGCTCTCAGTTAATGGAGAACAATTTCAAACTCCCTCAAACGTCTTTTACTGTCTTGGCTTACATTTGGCTCATTTCATTTTATGAGCTAATGAAGATGTACGCATTACAAAACGGTGGCCAGTTGTCACTCTACCAAGATGATATAGATCATTCTTTGAGTTAGCCATGCATACGATCTCATTCCCTCTAAAAAAAATTCTCATGAAAATTACGTGGTTCACGAGTATTGTCCAATTAAAAAAAATATACATGGAGAAGGGGTGATTTTGACTAGCCAGACAGGCCATCAACTTTACGTTTCAGAATGCCATTTGTAATTTGAACTGGCAATGGGCCAGCAGTTAAATCGATGCATGATCATTGTCCCCAAGGTTAGGGAGGCTCGTGCAAACGGTAAGGACTGAAGATACGAGTGTCTGACTGACTGACTGTTGTCCCTGCAGGTGGAGGAGTGCGTAGGGCTGTTTGACCCCAAGCTGTCCCTGTTTACTGGGGACGAGATGGTGGCGGAGAGTGACGAGAGGCCCACTCACAAGATCACAGACTTCAGGTATGTTGGCCAGTGCTCAAACTGTGACAAATCGTGTGTTTGTCTCAAGTAGTTTTATGTAGATACACGCCGGGTATGGGTTCCCAGTAGCCTATACTGGTAGTGAGAGGTAGCTCAGTCACTCTGGTGGTCAGCTTCAGTGACTTGGTAGATAGTGAGCTCTTGTTTGTGTTGCCCTGACTTGAGTATGTAGTAGCCACTGTAAGATAGACTACAGCGTTAAAGAAAAGAAACAACAAACTTGGTTGTGAGGTGACCCATTTCCTGTGAAATGATGGGCAAAGTATTGGAAGAATGGGACTAAGAGGAAATAGCACTAGAAAATCTGTGTCATATGTTTTGGACGCCCACAAAGATCCAGGTTAGAATTGGTCTTCAGCAACCCCTGCTTGCTGTTGGAGGCATCTAACGGGATCTGGTTGTCAGGCTCACTGACTTGGTCATCGTATCCGAATTACGTAGATAGATGCTCATGATGTCATTCACTGTATCATGCTGTATTGTCTGGTCCAGACTTGAAAGTTTACAGACTGCCATCATATAGCTGGAATATTGCTGAGTGCAGCGTTAAACAACAAACAAACAAAACAAGAAATTAAATATATTTTAGACCATGCTGGCCATACTTGATTATTTACAGGCAACCATCATATCTGGAATATTAGTAAGAGAGCAGCATTATGCAACACACTTGGGTGGGGGGTCAAAGTGGTTGTACTGAGTCTTTTTACTTTCGTCCTGAAAACTTTACAAGTTGTGCAGATCACGAAACTTGGAAATGTTGAAGTAATAGTATGGGAATTAACATTGGTTAATAGAGATTAAATAACATAACCCAGGAAAACATACACCTCAACTATGATCAAGAAAATCATGCATCTTGGCCAATTCGCTCTTTCAGTATTTACGACAAGAACACCCATCTCTGCCCTTTTGACTCCGGCCTGATCGAGAAGAACGTCATGCTGTACTTCAGTGGAGTGATCAAGCCCATCTACGACGAGAGTGTCACCCCGGAAGGTGAGGGAAAGACAGACAGAGTTGTGGGCCACAAACGTTCTACATACCTTGTCCTCACACACATTTATTGAATCAAAAATTGGCCTTGAGTGTGAGTTCTTGCACTGCACTGTCGTCACTGTCGTCACTGACGTTTGCAATGCAGTGTTTGATGTAAAGGTGGTCCTTGTCTTCTGCTGTATTTGGAACCCCTCGAAATTCCTTTACTTTCATGCTCAAATTTGAAAACGTAAATGCAGGACCTACCAAATTCTCGGAGGTCAGTTCGTCAAATAATCAATAAGAAACCGAAGGCAGATTTTGGTGATAAGAATAAATTGCTGCAGACTGTCATGCATCCTTTTGATAAGTGTGACCTTCTGGAATGTCATGATTGACCAATGCAATGATGCATTGCAAAGTTACACTCCGAGACACGATGTATGATATGCCGGTCCATGCAAAGTTACACTCCGAGACACGATGCATGATATGCCGGTCCATGCAAAGTTACACTCCGAGACACGATGCATGATATGCCAGCCCATGCAAGGTTACACTCTGAGACACGATGTATGATATGCCGGCCCATGCAAAGTTACACTCCGAGACACGATGCATGATACGCCGGTCCATGCAAAGTTACACTCCGAGACACGATGCATGATACGCCGGTCCATGCATCGATTATGTCTTAATTTGTATTAATTTTCAAAAAGTAGTATTGCTGAAGTTTAATGAGAGCTTAGACAGATACCTGTATGATCTACTCGTACAAGGGCTACATCAGTTTACTGCCTATCAAGAAATATAATTAATTTAATTGCATAGAACAATCCTAAAGTAACCAATTATGACACAAAGTTATCGACCTCTCTTCAGCCAGGCAGCACTGGATATGTAGACTTTCACTCAAAACAGCACAAATTATTGTCGGATCGTAGGTTTTCAGACATCATACATTTTCAGACTGCCATGTTTATCTCGATTATTAGCGCTAAAACAACTAGTCGAGTCACACAGACATTGTAAATACTCAGATGATGGCCTGTTTTTTAGACAAAGTGAGTGAGATGTGTGACTGTTTTTCTTGTGATTACCAAGAAAATTACGAATGTTTCTTAAGCCTCCGTAAACCCATAACACAGGGATAATCAATGACAGAATTATTTGATCATCTCGTCTATAAAAAAGTCAGACATTATTTGAGGATAGGTGTCCTGACAAATTGTTAGAGATTTTAAACAACTCCACTTGTCATAACACAGGGTTAAGTAATGTACTTATCATCTTGACGTTAGTATGAGCAACTATATCATTGTCATTTCATGTTTGAGGAGGGGCGGTCGGGAAGCCTAGTGGTTAAAGCGTTTGCTCGTCACGCCAAAGACCCGGGTTCGATTCCCGACATGGGTACAATGTGTGAAGCCCATTTCTGGTGTCCCCCGCTGTGATATTGCTGGAATATTGCTAAAAGCGGCGTAAAACCGTACTCACTCACTCATGTTTGAGGACCCCCAGAGACGAAGCATGTGTAAAAATTACTAGTTTGAGTTGAACACTGTTGTGTAGGTAGTGTTATAATGTGGACCAAATCAACACTGTCTGGATGCTGCAGGTGGCGTGAGGTGCCGTAATATGGGCCCCATCAACGAATGGTGGACAACTGGTTTTGACGGTGGTGAGAACGCCCTGGTTGGGTTCAGCACAGCGTACGCAGACTACTTCCTGATGGCCCCGAGCGAGGTTTATGCTCCCTTCATTGACACCATGAAGGAGAAGGTCCACATGTCGAAGGTCGTCATCGAGTTCATGCAGAACAATCAAGATGCCAATTATGAAGATCTGTTGAACAAGATTGAGGTTAGACATTTTTCACCAGATGGTTGTATTTATAGGCGTGCAAATATGGCAATGCTTTGGTCCATTTCAGCAAGATCAAACTTAGACATTGCCACAAGATGATGGAATGTAGGTTGGTGCAAATATGGCAAAACTGTGGTCCATTATCAAGTCATCAACTTCAAGAGTTGTATATGCAGTGATACGGAATGATATATTTGATATGCTGAAATACTTGTTCTTTGTCTGAATATTTTAGATAAGATTTGAGCTAACTGACTGGGTCCTGAAAATTGTCCCAGTTTTTTACCTGATTTATTAAATGAGCAATGGTAAAAGAAGTAATTGAAAGTTATCTAAAGTGTTCGTATCATTGTATTTAGATTTTGAATTTGTTCTTTTCAACACTTGCAAGGAAAATTTTGGTTGTGTTGGAAAGGCTGATTTATTAAGTTTCAGGAAGCGTAATGACGTTAAATAAGTGTTTGACTTCGGCTGGTTTTCTCATGAGATGTAGGTAGAAGCAGTACAAACACTGGGTGAAGATTCATCTTGCTCTTATTTTTAAAACATTATGTCCATAATCATGATAATTCTGTACAAAAGTTGCAAACTTGAAGTAATAGAAATGATAGAAATAGGTCAGCCATTGGAACACTGGAACAATGTTTCCATGTTTTCTGCAACTTTTTATTTGACATAACCAGTTGGCCACAAAGGTGCCTTATCACACCCTAATTCTTTTTTGAGTCAGTGTTCAGTGTTTGGTAAACCATGTGTACCTGTTTTCATAGACGACTGTTCCGCCGACTGGTCTGACCAAGTTCACGGAGGACGAGCTGCTGAGGCACGCCCAGTTCGTAGTGGATCAGGTTGGTGTTTAACTAGCTTGTGCAGTTGCATTATCAACTACCCTATCTACAACTGTGATTGCATACAGTTATTTAATTCTTCACAATAAAATATAAGATTTTCATTCAAACTTTTCAAAATTCTATTTTTGATTTTATGGTGAAACTAACTTCTGAACTCCTTACTGTGTGTCCAGGTACAGAGTTACGATGAGGCTGCAGACGAAGATGAAGGCTTCCTGATCACCACACCCTGCATGAGAGCTCTCATCAAGCTTGCTGGTGTCACTTTGGGGAAGAGGTAAACTTGTCACAAGCATTACGCCAACATAATCGACTGAGGTCAGACATAGTCAGAGATAGCTTTGACACATCACCATGAAGTCCTCTTGCAACAGGGGGCACGGATGGCCCAGTCGTCTAAGGCGCCACGATTCTCTGTGCAAAGTTCCGAACATGGGTACCATTTGTAAAGTGCATTTCTGGTGTCTCCTGCCATGATATTGCTGGAATAATGCTGAAAGCAGCATAAAACAATGCTCGTTCAACTGTGGGCCAGGAGTAGCCCCAGGTGTAACTTGGCACCATCATGCTGGTCTGAGTCATTTTGTTTAATGTTAAAGGCTAATAGAGATGTTGCCACTATTTGAGTGGGCGTGAAATTAAGGAGCAAGAAACTTCTGAGGATGAGAGGGCCAGTCGTCTAATGCACCACAATTCACTGTGTAGAGTTGTGTCCCTTTGACGCACCAGAAACCTATGACTTGTGTTGGAATCCCTGTTCGCTCATGCTGTCAAACACTGATTGTCCTGTCCCAGATTCCATCCTTCATATGTTGTTGTAATAAAGCTGGAATCTTTCTGGAAATTATCACCCAAAGCTGCCTCACTTATCAAAGGCTACGAAATATATCCGATATGTAATAAAACACAAAATTATTTTTGGATACTTAACCTCAAGAAAAACATCTCGCTTTTCTCAGAACTCAGCCCAAAAATGATAACATTTACAAATGAGAACTTTCCACTCGCCGATGGGATAGGATTCCTCTCCATAGGATTTGGCGAGTGGCTTGTATTTTCCCCAGTAAAACATGCTGTTCTGTTTAAAGGCGAGCGATGCAAAAACAAATGCGAGAGCCGAGAGTGAAGAAAGAAAAGCCCAAACACACCATGGCAACGACCACACCGCTTGTGCGCAAAATCTTCGACAGCATGTTCATGGAGCAGATCGAGGAGAAGGGAAACATGGAGGCGCGGAAGCGGCGGTGTGGGATCTGTGAGATCTGCCAACAGCCGGACTGCGGGGAATGCACCGCATGCAAGAATATGATCAAGTTCGGAGGATCTGGCCGCTCAAAGCAGGCTTGTGTGAAGAGGAGGTGAGTGTTGATGTTTTGACGTAGTTTTTGGCACTGAGTTGTCTTGTTTTCAGAGTGTCTGCATGATATGACAACATTTCATTGCCCAATGTACATGTACAGTAATATTTGCATGTCGATACATAACTGGTATTCAATCAAGTCTAAGGGGTGGTCCGGTAGCCTAGCGGTTAAGGCGTTTGCTCGTCACACCGAAGACCAGGGTTTGATTCCTGACATGGGTACAATGTGTGAAGCCCATTTTTGGTGTCCCCTGCCGTGATATTGCTGGAATATTGCTAAAAGCAGCGTAAAACCATACTCACTCACTCAGTCAATCCAGTATGCAACTTTTGCCACCTGTCGGAAGCCTAAGCCTGGTACAGTTCTGTACGGAGTAGTAAGCTTGGTTCTGTATAGTCCATGTTAGAAAACTAAATCCACTGAAAATGATGCCAGTCAGTGAATAACACAAGTCCAAAAACCCATTGCCATTCTTTTAGAATTCTGTTCCGTCTTGTAAGCTCAGCTAACGATAGTTAATACAATGATGCTATCATCTACTGAAAATGACACCAGTCTGAGAATTTACCCAGTAATCCAAAAACCCATTCTTTTAGAATTCTGTTCTGTCTTGTAGGCTCAGCTAACGATAGTTAATACAATGACGCTATCATCTACTGAAAATGACACAAGTCTGAGAATTTACCCAGTAATCCAAAAACCCATTCTTTTAGAATTCTGTTCCGTCTTGTAAGCTCAGCTAACGATAGTTAATACAATGATGCTATCATCTACTGAAAATGACACCAGTCTGAGAATTTACACAGTAATCCAAAAACCCATTCTTTTAGAATTCTGTTCCGTCTTGTAAGCTCAGCTAACGATAGTTAATACAATGATGCTATCATCTACTGAAAATGACACCAGTCTGAGAATTTACACAGTAATCCAAAAACCCATTCTTTTAGAATTCTGTTCCGTCTTGTAAGCTCAGCTAACGATAGTTAATACAATGATGCTATCATCTACTGAAAATGACACCAGTCTGAGAATTTACTCAGTAATCCAAAACCACAGGCTATTAGAATTTGGTTCAGTCTTGTAAGCTCACCTAACAATGGTAAATATAGTAACTCTATCAGCTACTGGAAATGATGCATGGAGACAAGTTTAGTTTAGTTGACTCTGGTTTGGTCACAGACTGTTCGCTGTGGTTCAGAGGTCTTGCACTAATATACCAACAAGGAAGTTTCTGGACTTTTGAAGTGTAACTATCGATGAATTGGAACTGTATGTCCTACGATTGTACTATATTGATAGGAATTTAAAAATGCCAATGGTATTGTCGATAGTATGCATAACTATCGATAGTTGCAATGGTGGAAATTAGTTATAAAGAAAACACATTAAGAAAAACGGGGAAAACTTTTTTTCACTGTCAAATTTCAAGCCTGTGTGTTGATTACCAACTTCTGATTAGAGTTACTTCCCTTTGGTTTGAGTAGCGACAAGGAGGGAAAGAGCCATCTTTGACATCATTATCAATACTTTTTTCTTTTCTATGACATTGATTAATATAGCTATGAACCCTTAAAGTTGGTTTAAAACCATCGTAATACTCATCTTCTCAAGGCAAGGGAGTTAACTGACTGTGAAAGTCCAGCTTCCACCCTTGCCGAACTAGGCTGCAATTCTGGAGTCTCGAAATCTGGTTTGTAAACAACTTGGATTTCAATGTGCATATTTCTATCGACAACATATGTTGGCTATCTCCTTTTCATGGGAACGTACTTGGAAGTCGATTTTGATTTCTTTATTTCCGTACTGAGGAGGCCACAGGCCTGTAGTACATTTATAATTTGTACATTCATAGCAGTAGAGTCTAAAGAGTCTCTAACATAATATTATTCCTATGTCTCATTGCATGATAGATGTACATAGATAAATTTTGTAAAAGTAAGTACTTAGAGTTGTTTAACAGAGATGTGAATTTAAAGAAAGCCAAGACTCCGACGACATCAGTTGTTTCCTCAAGGGAGGGAACACAGTGACAAATTTGATACTAGAATAGTATTTGTCTGAGATAAACACACACACACCCCACCCCACCCCACCCCACCCCACCCCACCCCACCCCACCCCAATAAAACATATTTCCCTATTTACCAACCCATGTAGATGTATCGCGAGACGCATCGTTGAAGGTTTGTATCATGGTGTACCGGTAGTGCTGTCTAAAGGCTACCATTCTGTTCAGTTAAAGTTAACTATTATAGACCAGTGTAGACATGGTGTCTGTATGTTATCATTATTGGGCTGAATCCTGAGAAAGAGAGTGGTTTCCGTTTCAAGCTACATGGTGAACTGATGGAAGCAATTCTCTTAAGTGTCTCTGCATTAATCCTTTGAAAAAGGTAATGCACCCTGATTGAAAGTCAAGTATGATTAAGACGTCGAGTGTCCTATGGCCATCCCTCGTTAACTTTTACATTTTTGACAGAATTCTGATTTGTCTTTAAACATGTCCGCCATTCAGCCTTTGTGGCTCTATTTTTTTGCAATGATGGGTATGTAGAATAACTTACTCCAAAATCACCACAAGGAAATACAACTTGACTCAATCACTGAAATATCTGCTGTACAGTTGCTGTCTGCCTAATGGTAAAAGTGGCGGACCACAAGGAAATACAACTTGACTCACTCACTGTGAAATATCTGCTGTACAGTTGCCGTCTGCCTAATGGTAAAAGTGGCAGACCATAAGGAAATACAACTTGACTCACTCACTGTGAAATATCTGCTGTCCAGTTGCCGTCTGCCTAATGGTAAAAGTGGCAGACCATAAGGAAATACAACTTGACTCACTCACTGTGAAATATCTGCTGTACAGTTGCCGTCTGCCTAATGGTAAAAGTGGCAGACCATAAGGAAATACAACTTGACTCACTCACTGTGAAATATCTGCGGTACAGTTGCCGTCTGCCTAATGGTAAAAGTGGCAGACCATAAGGAAATACAACTTGACTCACTCACTGTGAAATATCTGCTGTACAGTTGCCGTCTGCCTAATGGTAAAAGTGGCAGACCATAAGGAAATACAACTTGACTCACTCACTGTGAAATATCTGCTGTACAGTTGCCGTCTGCCTAATGGTAAAAGTGGCAGACCACACGGAAATACATCTTGACTCACTCACTGTGAAATATCTGCTGTGGAGTTGCCGTCTGCCTAATGGTAAAAGTGGCAGACCACACGGAAATACATCTTGACTCACTCACTGTGAAATATCTGCTGTACAGTTGCCGTCTGCCTAATGGTAAAAGTGGCAGACAACAAGGAAATACAACTTGACTCACTCACTGTGAAATATCTGCTGTACAGTTGCCGTCTGCCTAATGGTAAAAGTGGCAGACCATAAGGAAATACAACTTGACTCACTGTGAAATATCTGCTGTACAGTTGCCGTCTGCCTAATGGTAAAAGTGGCAGACCATAAGGAAATACAACTTGACTCACTCACTGTGAAATATCTGCTGTACAGTTGCCGTCTGCCTAATGGTAAAAGTGGCAGACCACAAGGAAATACAACTTGACTCACTCACTGTGAAATATCTGCTGTACAGTTGCCGTCTGCCTTATGGTAAAAGTGGCAGACCACAAGGAAATACAACTTGACTCACTCACTGTGAAATATCTGCTGTACAGTTGCCGTCTGCCTAATGTTAAAAGTGGCAGACCATAAGGAAATACAACTTGACTCACTCACTGTGAAATATCTGCTGTACAGTTGCCGTCTGCCTAATGGTAAAAGTGGCAGACCATAAGGAAATACAACTTGACTCACTCACTGTGAAATATCTGCTGTACAGTTGCCGTCTGCCTAATGGTAAAAGTGGCAGACCACAAGGAAATACAACTTGACTCACTCACTGTGAAATATCTGCTGTACAGTTGCCGTCTGCCTAATGTTAAAAGTGGCAGACCACAAGGAAATACATCTTGACTCACTGTGAAATATCTGCTGTACAGTTGCTGTCTGCCTAATGTTAAAAGTGGTGGACCACAAGGAAATACATCTTGACTCATTGTGAAATATCTGCTATAGAGTTGCTGTCTGCCTAATGTTAAAAGTGGCGGACAACAAGGAAATACAACTTGACTCACTCACTGTGAAATATCTGCTGTACAGTTGCCGTCTGCCTAATGTTAAAAGTGGCAGACCACAAGGAAATACAACTTGACTCACTCACTGTGAAATATCTGCTGTACAGTTGCCGTCTGCCTAATGGTAAAAGTGGCAGACCACAAGGAAATACATCTTGACTCACTGTGAAATATCTGCTGTAGAGTTGCCGTCTGCAACTTTCGCTGTGCAGAGTTGCGTTTATTTGGTACGCTAGAAACTTATGAATGTTCTTATCACATTTTGCCCTGATTATGTTTCTAGGTTGTTCAGCACCATACCTTTGCTCATGGGTTTTGGTAAGTGTCTGAGACCTGCATCACTTATAACTGGAATAAGCTGTGTTATAACCCAACTCACTCACTCATTTGAACCCTTATACATTGACATTGAAATGTGTCTTTAGATGCCCCAACATGGCGGTGCGTGAAGCCGATGATGATGATGCGGAGGATGGTGACGATGTGAAGCAGGTAAATAAGGATTGACAGTCAATACGTGTTAGTATGACATTAAAGAAACAAACTAAAGCAGCATTAAAAATAAGGGCAGTCATATTTATCTGTAACAAATGTGTTTTATTTTACCAGTGTATAAACATGATTAGAGATCATATTTAAATAACAAAACAAACTCCATTTCCAGTTTGGGTGAAAACCTGAAATATTAAACTTTTGATGAAATTATCTCTGAAATAAGGATTAATAAGTTTGGAAGTAGTGAAGGGAATATTACAAAACAGTAATGCTGTTTAATCCATGACAAACTGGTTTATATATTTTTATTGCAGGAAGCCATCGAAATTCCCCCAAGTCCAGCTAAAAGGCACAAGACTGCTTCATCCAAAACAAAGGTAACTTGTTAATGCATTTACCCAGGGTCTTTTCGGGGGCACGGTTGGCCCAGTTGTCTAAGTCACCGCGATTCGCTGCACAGAGTTGAGTCCCTTGGGCAGCCAGAAACCTATGATTGTGGGTTCGAATCCCGGTTCGCCCCGATCATGTTTCTAGGTTTGTCATCACCATACCTGTGCTTGTGGGTTTCACCGAAGTGGTTAACGTCTGAGACCTGCCGTAGGTAATATATGTAGATATTGTAGTTTTTGTAATCATGTAGTAACCTCTTACGACAAGCATAGTCACCTTTGACATTTGGAATAACCCCCTTAAAGAGTTGTGTAATACATTACATGAAGTATCAATAAACCAGCCGATAACTGATCAGGAATTGTATTTCAGACTCAAATAAGATGGATTGGAAATTGCATCAAGGAGACGGCATCCAAGAAGTTCTTTTCAGGATTCCTGTTGAATGGAGAAGAGGTCAGATATTTTTCAGAGCCTTACTTAAACACAACTCCATTTGAAGTTGATTAATTACTGAATAACCAACGATTTACAAGGAATTATAGACTATCTGCCCGGAGTGAATAAATGGTGCAAGTCCTGAACCTTCAGTGGGAACTTGCAGCATTCATGCATGAGGGACAGATGCTCCATCTTTCTGATTATCTTGTAAGTTATACCATATATTACAGTCCTCGACATTTTAAGAGAGAAAATGAACAAAAATGTCTGACATGTGAACCCTAGACATACATTTCACTGAAGTCAGCGTAATTGGATGGATCATGTCATTAATGTTTGACGTCATGAACAATAGATAACATTATATCGTATTTTTCTCGACATGCTAATTGTGGCTTCAACTGACCCATCATCATTGACAACCACTATAATGCACATGTACGAATATTTAAATGTTTTTACGCATGATCATTCCTTCCTTAGGGTAATATATCAGGGTTCGAAAGTCTCTGTGTTCAACTCATTATGGCACAGCTAAAAGAAGTTTCTGGTGCTTCAAGAGTATACTTGAAATATGTCTTTTCTAACAAAAAATACCTTTTGACAATGTTTCTTATTAGAAGCCAGGGGGCATGGGTGGCCCAGTCGTCTAAGGCGCCGCAATTCGCTGTGCAGAGTTGTGTCCCTTGGGCACGCCAGAAACCTATGATTGTGGGTTCGAATCCCAGTTTGCCCCAATTATGTTTCTAGGTGTGTCAGCACCATACCTGTGCTCATTGGTTTCACCTAAGTGAGACCTACATCACTTCGGGCTTTCCTCCCACATTTAGCTGACACGCTGTGATATAACTGGAATACTGTTAAAAGCGGCATTAAACCCAACTCACTCACTCACTCACTATTAGAAGCCAGTGATAAATGTACTCCTACACAAGTAAACTGGAGAAACGTATGGTAAATTAGTACATGAAAATGTATAATATGCATTATGATTCACAGAAGAAACCAAGGGATTCAGAACTTTAAAAGGGTATTATTAATCAAGTGTACATTGACCTTTCACTTGCCCACATTATACAATTACTTGCCAGAAATTTATCACTTTGTTTCCCTTCTTCCTATCTTGTGAGGAGTTGGTGGGATAGCCTCGTGGATGAAGGTCGGGCTTGACGCGCCAAGGACCCAGGTTCGATTCCCAACATGGGTACAATGTGTGAACCTTTTCCCCACAGGGATATTTGCCCGACTACTCACTCAGTCCCATGTTATGACTATGACACATAAAGCGTCTTCAGTGAAATTGTCTGCTTATACCATGACATGAACAGAACAAGTACAATAATTATCATTTTTTCCTCTGCCCCCAGGTGAGAGCTGGTGACTATGTGTCGGTGAAGCCAGATGACCCCACCACACCCTTGTACATCTCCCAGGTGCAGTACATGTGGGAGACATCCTTGGGGGACATGAAATACCACGCCCACTGGTTCATGTGAGTACCACGCCCACCCTGATCATGTTAGTGCCACACCCACTTCGTATGATGATACCCGTGAAGATCCGGGGTAGAATAGGCCTTCCGCAGCCCATGCTTGCCGTAAAAGGCGACTACGCTTGTTGTAAGAGGCGACTAACGGGATCGGGTGGTCAGGCTCGCTGACTTGGTTGATGCATGTCATCGTATCCCAATTGCGTGGATCGATGCTCATGATGTCAATCACTGGCTTGTCTGGTCCAGACTTGATTATTTACAGACCACCGTCATTTAGCTGGAATATTGCTGAGTGCTGTGTTAAATACAACAACAAAAATAATCATATGATGATACCACATTCACAAGTTCATGTCAGTGGTTCATATGTTAGATGCCACACCCACCAGTTCCTTTTGGTTGTTGATTTGTTAGATACCACGCCCACAAGAATTAAAAGAAGGGAGTAATTGTAAAACACAGATATTATACATTACTATAATACTTAGATAAATAAAAACTACTTGTGTGCCTGCAGGCGTGGCAGTGAGACGATGCTGGGGGAGGTAGCAGAACCCAGGGAGCTGTTTGTTGTAGACGAGTGTGACGATTCTGACCTGGATGTGATTGT
Organism: Haliotis cracherodii; assembly: GCF_022045235.1. Classification (NCBI taxonomy): domain Eukaryota; kingdom Metazoa; phylum Mollusca; class Gastropoda; order Lepetellida; family Haliotidae; genus Haliotis; species Haliotis cracherodii. The sequence goes on from NW_027266268.1 coordinate 22,071,899, forward strand.
TACCAAGGTCAAGGTGAGGTCATGGCTCAGAATGTGAGGTCAAATGATATATACACCAAAGTCATCAAACAATAAGACAGTACTTGCATTTTGGCATCTCTGCATTTTGACAAGAGACAACAGCTTATTTTCTTACCAAGCCAACAGCTTGTTTTTAAGTTAAATAATTATTTTGTTTTAAGGCAGCACCAATATGTGATCAGATTGTAGAACTCATTTCATTGGTTCAATTCATATGTCGATCAGTCCCTGTTTTTAACCACCGTCATATAGCTGGAATATTGCTGAGTGTGGCATTAAACAACAAACGAACAAAAACAACACTGTTTTTAACATGTCTGGACAGGTATTTGCTGGATGCAAAATATTGCATTCTAAATTCATACAAATTGACACCAGATACCAGAAAATCTCCACACAGTAAAAATCATCATTCCATCCTGTGGGATTTGTCAGATAACATTTACCCCCAGCATTCTCTTCATTAGATTCAACATGATGTTGATTGGGATAAGTGGGTTTTGTGACTTTGCCGATAATGTCATTGAACACAATCGGCCTACTACTACATTGCTCACAATGTCCAGCACAGGTTTACAGGTCACTGATATCGGCGGAAAGTCGCTAACTGCGTTGTGAAACCCCTCACTATGTCTGTGCAGGTCGTGCACCAGGAAGCTCCATCAGACTGGGCAATGCTGGGGGGAGAGGAGGTCACGAACACCATGGACGAGGACGCATACTTCTACCAGAAGTGGTAGGACAAACTTTGTATTTTCGTCCCCTTGGTACATGGGTTAGGAGTGGATTTAAACAAATATTAAATGTGTTTTATCAATTTTTGAGGGGGAAATGGTGGCTTTAATTTCAGAATTTCTATCCCCGGCCATTCATTCAAAAAGTTGTTCAAACATGGTACTTGTTGTTACCTTGCCTGTGCTTGGCTTTAATGGAATAAAACAAGGGAGTGGTAGACTCGGAGCCTGAATACCATGGTATACTGTGTCTGAGAGGGGTATTAAGATCTCAGTGGGCTATCACTATAAAACGTCATTAGTATGGACTAGCACGAGCAGATACTTTTAATTCAAAGTCTTAAATAACTTGCCTTCGATGCAACTTACTTGTTTGTATCATGTTTTGATGTAAGAAGTAGTTCTATATAAGACACTGCAAACCAATATAAGATCATCAGTATTTTCTGAAAATTCAAACTTGTAACATACTAACCTTCAGTTCTCCATATTCCTATGTGTAAGACTATAATAGCCTCTGTACAAGATACACATGGACCTGGTTTGTTGAAGGTATGACCCTATCCTGGGTAGATTTGAGGATCCCCCAACCTACGAGAGAACTGAGGAGTTGTTCAAGTACTGCAGAAGCTGCAAGCGTCTCGATGAACAGCGAAAGGTACTAATGCTTCGTATCTGCAGACCAGTCCATTGCTTAGTTCAGGGGTTCAAAGCCTGCCCAGAGGCCATCACTATAAATTAACCAAATGGAATAAAAACATTTCCTATTCACGTTAACAAGGGGGCACGGGTGGCCCAGTCATCTAAGGTGCTGCAATTCTCTTTGTAGAGTTGCATCCCTTGGGCATACCCATGCTCGTGGTAAACGTCTGAGACCTGCATACCTTCGAGCTTTCCTCCAACATTAAGCTGACACGCTGTGTTATTACTCGAACACTGTTAAAAGCAGCGTTAAACACAACTCACTCACGTTAATGAAATTGTTATTCACTGATTAAAAGACCAATAAACTCAAAGAGGAACATGTCTAGATACAATATAGTAATAGGCAGAAACCAGTGAAGATCTGGGTTAGAATAGGTCTTCAGCAATCCAGGCTTGTCATAAATGCGACTATGCTTGTCATAAGTGACGACTCTGCTTGTTGTAGAGGTGACTAATGGGATCGGGTGGTCGGGCTCACCGACATGGTTGAAGCTTGTCATCGTATCCCAACTGTATAGATCAATGCTCATGATGTCAATCACTGGATTGTCTGACTCGATTATTTATTGCTGAGTGCAGTGTTAAACAAACAAAACATGGTTTTATTGGACAGCAGTCGTTATCAGTGCAATTTTCTTGAGGAGCTCTAACGGATTAAGAAATAATGGGTAATATAGAAATTTTTACACCAGCATATGTCATACTGATTTTACGAAACTTGTGTAAGAATTCGCTCGCTCTCACTTTGGAAATACAAGAATTCTGACATGTTTCCTAAAACCAGTATGACATGCTCAGATAATAATCTCCCTACATATTTTTTGTTTGTTTATATCTAACCTCATTTGTACCTATAATTAAGACAGTGACTTGTTTCCTTCAGAGAATATCTACATCAGTTGGCGATGTGATTGAGTCAGTAGACAAGAATGTCAACCGCCTCTACTACGAGAGTGTGAAGAAGAACGACACTGAGTACAAGATTGGAGACTCTTGTTACATTCTTCCTGATGCGTTTGACTTCAACGTCAAACATGCACCTGTCAAGAAACCAAAGTCGGAAGGCAAGGTAAGAGGACTCCATCTGGTACCATTACACATCCAAGTTGTGACTTGTTGCAGGGGTTTAACTAGACCTGATCAGAGCAAGTCTAGAGCAAATGTCACTAAAAAATTCCCCTGCGTTCTATTGCTTGTTGGACGAGGCGACTCACTTTGATCTGGACATCAAGGGGTCAGGTAGTCTAGTGGTTAGAGCAATCGCTCATCATGCCAAAGACCCGGGTTGGAAGCCCGACATGGGAAGCCCATTTCTGGTGTCCCCTGCCGTGATATTGCTGGAATATTGCTTAAAGTGGCGTAAACCATGCTCGCTCGCTTGCTTGCTCACTTGCTTGCTTGGGGCCTAGCGGTTAAAGCGTTCGCTTGTCACGCCGAAGACCCAGGTTCCATTCCCGACATTTGTACAATGTGTGAAGCCCATTGTTGGTGTCCCCCGCCATGATATTGCTGGAATATTGCTAAAAGCGGCCAAAACCATACTCACTCACTCACTCACTTGCTAGCTCTCCTCACTGATAACTGCTCTTGTCTTGCTTCAGGTCGATGAGGAGTTGTACCCAGAAGCCTACAGGAAGTCGTCGTACATCAACATCAAGGGCTCCAATGAACAGTGCCCTGAGCCGTATCGTATTGGCCGCATTACACAGATCTTCTGCAAGAAAGCCGGTGGCAGCAAGCTGGTCAATCTCTCCGAAATCAAGATCAGAGTCGCAAAGATGTACAGGTGGGGACCAATATAGCAACATTTTCAGGATGAATTTGTGTCCAGATATGTCCCCATTACCTCACGCAGACTATGAGAAAGGGTATTTGGTCGTAAAAAGAGTGACCCAGTTTTCGTACCATACTCCTCAACGTAGATCTTTGAGCAAAGAAAAATAGTGACCCAGTTTTCGAAACATACTCCTCAGCGTAAATCTTTGAGCAAAGAAACAAAAAAGATGCTGTCAAAAAATATATGAATGATCAAGATGAGCCTTTTGTCAAGTATATTAGCATCCATATACAGAAGACAGGGCCTCGTCCATGAAGCAGTCTTAACACTATAAGTACAAGTGTGTGTTAATAAAGTTGGAGTAACAAATCACCTTGTTGAAGGGCACACCAATTTCTCAAATTATGCATGTCTCAAATTTAACTGAGTTCGAATCTGGAACTTAAATTAGCCCACTAACATGACAAGGTATCGTAAACTTTCATTCTCAGGAAAACTGTTTCAAATAAACGTAAGCGGAGATCAAGAGGAAGAGTTGAATTCTTGAGATTTGAGACAACACTTTTTAGTTATGTCTGTATTTAAATCATTTAAACAAAGATTCAAACACTTGAGAAATTTCCTTTGAAACAGATTGTAACTATTTATTTATGATGTTATTAGAAATTATCGATGTACCTCATAGTGTTTTGTTTGAGATGGTTATGCTGTGATGTTTATGATTTGATCAGACCAGAAAACACCCACAAAGGACTGCAGGCAACATACCACTGTGACCTGAACATGCTGTACTACACCGAGGAAGGTAGGAAATAGAGAATCATAGTCACCCTTGTGTCATTTGATATCAAATATATCAACACTCTTTGATAAACGTGGAAAAACTCTGATGCTTGCCGAGGAGTTTTACCACTTTTATCGACAAGTGTTGATCTATTGGTTATCGAGAGACACGACGGTGAGATTTAATATATCATCCAATATCATTCTTCCAACTTTTTCAGTTTGGAAACAGGAATAAGCAGTGTCTTAAGTGTAAAAAGGACTGCTAACAGCTGCAGTAGCAGAGCTGTTAGTAATGTCATTTGATTGTGACATCATGGTAACCAATGATGTCACAATGGTCTGAAAAGCATTGCTGTGCAATTTCATTGCAGCAATATCTACAATGTAGACCAAAGCGATCTCTCCTGTCGGAGCCAGTTTTGGATGATAAAACACTGATACAGTCACTTTGTTACCCCCAGTTAGGACCCTTGTTCATCACGCACTCCTCCATATATAATTACCTAACACGCAGAGAATAGGTCTTCAGCAATCCATGCTTGCCGTAAGAGGCGACTAACGGAAATGGGTGGTCAGTTTCGCCAACTTGGTTGATGCATGTCATCGTATCCCAACTGGGTGGATCAATGCTCATGATGTCAGTAACTGGATTGTCTGGCCCAGATTTGATTATAAACAGACCACAGTCATATAGCTGGAATATTTCTGAGTGCGGAGAAATAAACACTAGCTGCACCTGTTAGGCCACCCTGAGGATGTTGCTGCAGTGGTGCTGTTGCATGGACTTCGTATTGATGGTGTGTGTTGTTACAGAGGAAGTTGTCGACTTCAAGCTGGTTGAGGGGAAATGCCAGGTTGTGTATGGAGGCAACATCACCACTTCCCTTGACGACTACTTCGAGAGTGGACCAGATCGATTCTACTTTAATGAGGTAAAAATTGAAATTGTGAAATGTCATGAAATATTCAATATAATGATTAATTAAGTTTAAGTCTTGAAAGATACTTTACAATTAAGAACAGATAGAGAGATCACATTATCCCTGTTGCCTTTTGTCAGTAATGCGGATTGACCTTTGATATTTTTCATCGGTCAACTCTTCCCCCTCATCAGTGTAACCTGTGATGATGTAGCTGACATATTGCTCAGCGTGGTATAGCACCAGACTCACTCTCTTCTAAACCTGTGGAGATTTTGGGTTAGACTTGGTCCCTGGCAACCTCTACTGGCTGTAAAGTGTGACTAAATGGATCGGGTGGTCAGGCTCGGTGATGGCATGTCACTAAACCCGACGGCATGCATCACTGATCATAATATTAATCACTGGATTGTCAGATTCAATCTTGATTTTTTTACATACCGCTGTCACATAGCTTGAATATTGTTGAGTGTGGCGTTACACAATATATGCATGCGCACAACGCACACCACAAGGCCACATCATTATGAGATGTATAGTTCAGTGGTGCCCCATGCTTACTTTTGAGCTGATTTTGATCAAGTGGTCACAATGGATGACCTGGCTGATGGTTATCTCACACCGATGATCAACCGCTGTTTACTGATATACCCGTGAAGATCCGGGGTAGAATAGGTCTTCAGCAACCTATGCTTGCCTAAAAGGCGACTATGCTTGTCGTTAAAGGCGACTAACGGGATCGGGTGGTCAGGCTCGCTGACTTGGTTGATGCATGTCATCGTATTCCAATTGCATGGATCTATGCTCATGATGTCAATCACTGATTGTCTGGTCCAGACTCGATTATTTACAGACCGCTGTCATATAGCTGGAATATTGCTGAATGCGGCCTTAAACAACAAAGACAAAAGAAGTTACTAACAAACAAAGACAAAAGAAGTTACTGATATACCTTTACCAGAGGGAAACGTTGAAATGGCCACAAGTTTCTTAGAAGTATGTTGTGGAAAGCTTGTGGGATTGTGAAGCGGTTGTGGGTCAGACGGTGTGAATTAATCATGCAGTCTACCACTGCTTCTTGCATGAAGATCCAGGTAGAATAGGTCTTCAGCAACCCATACTTACCATAAAAGGCGACTAACGGGACTGGGTGGTCAGGCTCACTGACTTGGTTGATGCATATCATCGTATTCCAATTGCGTGGATCAATGCTCATGTCAATCCCTAGATTGCCTGGTCCAAACTCGATTATTTACAGACTGTCGTCATATAGCTGGAATATTGCTGAGTGCGGCGTTAAACAAACAAAACAAACGCATTCCATTTACCAGAATTGTCCAGTGAACATGGTGAAAGTGTCGCAGAAAGTTAAATGTTCATATTGTGTTCATTATTCAGTCCTACAACAGTGAGAGTAAGACATTTGAGGAGCCACCATCAAAAGCTAAACTCATGGGAGGCAAGGGAAAGGTAGGTGCACATATTACTCCTTCAAAAACTTCATCTTTTAACAAGCTGCGGCAGAATTATTCAACCCAACGTCATCCAAGAGAATAGTCATGCCCTTAAGGAGTTGCCGTGAAATTGATTTGTTTGGTCATGGTTGATTGATATATCAGACGCAGAAAAATAATCAGATTTTCATAAGCCAGAAATATCTTTGTACTCGTAATGAAAATTTAATGGCTGGTGCAGTTAACTTGACGGACCCAGACTGACCACATCGAATAAAGTTTATGACAGACTGAACATTATTTACAGGCTGTCTTTATATTGCTGTAGGGGCAGTGGTGTAGCCTAGTGGTTAAAGCGTTCGCGTGCGTGTCACACTGAAGACCCAGGTTCGATTCCCCGCATGGGTACAATGTGTGAAACCCATTTCTGGTGTCCCCCATCTTGATATTGCTTAAATATTGTTAAAAGCGGCGTAAAACTATACTCACTCACTGCTCATATTGCTGGAAATCGGGTTTCACCGAAGTGGTAAACGTCTGAGACCATCATTTTTCCTCCCACACTAAGCTGACACTCGGAGATGTACCGAATATCGCTGTGTATAAGGCAACTTTTTCATACCTAGAATTAGGGGGCTGTCAGGGGGGTTGTCGTATACACAGGGTTAAAGAGTTTTCATGTTTCTTACCCAACACAAAGACAGTACTATGAGCATGTAACTCCCGAAAAACAATGTCAACAGATACGTACTGAATTTCTGTTCAAAGCAGCATTAAGCCTAACTCACTCACTCGCTAATAGGGCGGTCGGGTAGCCTAGTGGTTAAAGCGTTTGTTTGGCACACCGAAGACCCAGGTTCAATTCCCGACATGGGTACAATGTGTGAAGCCCATTTCTGGTGTCCCCCGCCGTGATATTGCTGGAATATTGCTAAAAGCGGCATAAAATCAAACTCACTCACTCACTCGCTAATATTGCCAAGTGTGTAGTAAGCAATAAACAGACGTCATCAGTGTCTGCATCTGTTCCAGGGGAAAGGCAAGGGAAAGGGGAAAGGAAAGGGAAAGTCTGCCGCAGAAGACTCAGATCAAAAGGAGGCAGAAAATGTTCAGGTCCACCGCCTCCGAACTCTTGACGTGTTTGCTGGCTGTGGAGGTAGGTCTATTCCTTGAATTGAAAGGTTATGTTCAACGTTGTTGCCAGGTATGTCTTAAAACAATTCAAAATATATTGAATATCCAATACTATTAACACCCAATGCGAATGATAACATTTCAGTAAGTACTCAAATGAAAATGTCTGAAGCCCTGATACTGTTCGAAGGAGCATTAATCCCAATTATGTGTTTTGCAGGACTCTCTGAGGGCTTTCACCAGGCAGGTATGGCGGAGTCACGATGGGCCATAGAGAAGGAGGAGCCGGCCGCTCAGGCGTTCCGCCTCAACAACCCCGGCTGTACGGTGTTCACGGAGGACTGCAACTTGCTGCTCAAGTGGGTCATGGAGGTAGGCGATCCTTGTCCAGTTGCAGTGCCGCATTGTAAACGTGGGCTGGGGTAATTGAGAAGTGGGACGTAGGGGCTAGGGTAATTGAGAATTAGGACGTTGGGGCTAGGGTAATTGAGAAATAGGACGTTGGGGCTTGGGTCATTGAGAAGTGGGACGTCTGGGCTGGGGTCATTGAGAAGTGGGACGTAGGGGCTGGGGTCATTGAGAAGTGGGACGTAGGGGCTGGGGTCATTGAGAAGTGGGACGTCTGGGCTGGGGTCATTGAGAAGTGGGACGTAGGGGCTGGGGTCATTGAGAAGTGAGAGGTAGGGCTGGGGTAATTGGGATGAAGGGGCTGGGGTCATTGAGAAGTGGGACGTAGGGGCTGGGGTCATTGAGAAGTGGGACGTAGGGACTTGGGTAATTGAGAAGTGAGAGGTAGGGCTGGGGTAATTGGGATGAAGGGGCTGGGGTCATTGAGAAGTGGGACGTAGGGGCTGGGGTCATTGAGAAGTGGGACGTAGGGTCTGGGGTCATTGAGAAGTGGGACGTAGGGGCTGGGGTAATTGAGAAGTGGGACGTAGGGGCTGGGGTAATTGAGAAGTGTGTTGCAGGGTGACATTCCCACGTTGTTGTTTCAGGGTGAGAAGTGTGACACTCATGGCCAGCGGCTGCCCCAGAAGGGGGAGGTAGAGCTGCTGTGTGGGGGACCCCCGTGTCAGGGCTTCAGCGGCATGAACAGATTCAACTCCCGGGAATATTCCAAGTTCAAGGTACGATACTGCTGCTCAGACATGGACTTCTTCTAGCAGGCATGCCTTGAACATTCCTTCACCATATTCCTTCAGGAGATTACATGTATCATTTGGAGGTTTCTAATCTGAATTATAAGGTTCAGAGTAACCCCCCTTTGATACCAGGATCTGCTGGGATGAATTATAATGTCTGATTATAATGTTGACAGTCCACTTCCACATGAAATCCTGGTGTTAATGATTGCATCTCCGAAACTGTTTCATAACTTAATAAGTCATGGTGCACTTAACAACTGGTCATGATCTATTTGAACAATAAATGCTCATTTGTTTTGCCCCATCTTTATAACACCTACGCAACTCCTCGCTGAAGCTTTCCTCCCACATTAATCCAATTGACCCCTCTTTCAAAGTCACACAAAACAATTAAAAATAAATCCATTACTGTTTCTCCTCTATTCATTTTCTGAAGTATTCCCCTGTATTTTTTCATTAAACAATGTCTTGTCTTTCAGAACTCCCTGATCTCCTCATACCTGAGCTACTGTGACTATTATCGTCCACGGTTCTTCCTCCTGGAGAATGTTCGTAACTTTGTCAGCTTTAAACGCAGCATGGTGCTGAAACTAGCGCTGCGTTGTCTTGTCCGCATGGGGTACCAGTGCACGTTCGGCGTGCTGCAGGCGGGATGCTACGGCGTGTCACAGACCAGACGCAGGTTGGTTCACAAACAGGAGTAGCCTAGTGCTTAAAGCATTGGTTCATGATGGTGAAGGAGGCACGGGTGGCCCAGTCGTCTAAGGCGCAGCTATTCGCTATGCAGAGTTGCGTCCCTTGGGCACGCCAGAAACCTATGATTGTGGGTTCAAATTCCGGTTCGCCCCAATTATGTTTCTAGGTTTGTCAGCACCATACCCGTGCCCGTGGGTTTCACCGAAGTGGAAAACGTCTTAGACCTGCATCACTTCGGGCTTTTCTCCCACATTAAGCTGACACACCGTGATATAACTGGAATAATGTTCACTCATGATGGTGAAGGTGAGGTGAAATGGGGTTAAACCGTCTGTGTTTGTTGCCTGCTTGCCTGCTTGCTTGCTTGTATTAGTGTGATGCTGGTTTTATAGTGCTTCTGTGAGATATCATGCTGCAGTTTAACATGGATACCCCAATCAGACACAGTATACTAACTCTGAGCAGACCAGGCCTTGTCTTACCCCTCAATGCAGAGAGCCAGGTGACTGCCTCCGTGGTCTATCAGTAGAGTGTCCGGGGTTCGATCCCCTGCCACGTCATACCAAAAGATGTTAAAAGATGGTACTTGTTGTTACCCTGTCTGGCGCTCGGCATTAAGGGGCTAAAACAAGGACTAGTCGGGTCAGAGTCAGTACACTGTGTCTGAGTGGGGTATTCATGTTAAACTGCGGCATGGTATCTCAGTGGGCTAGCACTATAGTACAAACGCACGCGCTCGCGCCTGCATGTCGGTATATAAATGCAATAATTTTGATCGCTTCGTCAAACCATATTTCACCTCACCACATATCCGAGCGCCAGGCAGGGTAACGACAAGATCTATGTTTTAACGTCTTTGGCACTAGTCCTGTAGTCCTTGCCAAATTGCCTAACAGTTAAGGTATCATAAGGACTAGTAGAAATTTGCTAATTTTAAGGTCCTTGCTATATGTTATCATTATAAGGACTAGTGGACTAAAAATGATAATTTCTATTGCTGCCTGACAAGGTGGATCGTTGCTCATGATATCAATCACTGGGTTGTTTGGACCAGACTCCATTATTTACAGGCCACATCATTCAGGTGGGATATGCTGAGTCAGATGTTGAACAACACACATACTTGATGCCTACGAAAGAGGATCAGTTCGATCATACTGATTGCGTGTGCACAAGATTCCGGGGTAGAATAGGTCTTCAGCAACCCATGCTTGCCGTAAAAGGTGACCATGCTTGTCGTAAAAGGCAACTGACGGGATCGGGTGGTCAGGCTCGCTGACTTGTTTGAGGCATGTCATCGATCCCAATTGCGTGGATCGATGCTCATGATATGAATCACTGGATTGTCTGGTCCAGACTTGATTATTTACAGACCGCCGTCATATAGCTGGAATATTGCTGAGTGCGGCGTTAAACAACAAACCAACCAAATCATTGTGCACAAATAACATGGATTGGTGATCATGCTGTCACTAGTTTGTCTTGCTCAGACTTGATTATGTACGGGGCGGTCGGGTAGCCTAGTGGCAAAAGTGTTCACTCGTCACCCCGAAGACCCGGGTTCCATACCCGACATGGGTACAATGTTTGAAGCCCATTTCTGGTGTCCCCTGCCGTGATATTGCTGGAATATTGCTAAAAGCGGCGTAAAACCATACTCACTCACTCACTCACTTGATTATGTACAGACAACCAAAACATCACTGGAATATTGCTGACTACAGCGTTTAACAAAATACCATTGTCACTTAGTCACTTTTCTACTAGTCCTTATGATACCTTAATATGTGACCCACGGGCACGGGTATGGTGCTGACAAACCTAGAAGCATAACTGGGGTGAACTGGGATTCGAACACACAATCAAAGGGACACAACTCTGCACAGCGAATTGCATCGCTTTAGACGACTGAACCACCCGTGCTCCTCAAAGGCTCTTAGTTTGGCTTCTCAGATAAATCCCTGCATCAGCGCAAGTGCAGTGATGGTGAGCAAGCAATGATTTTTTACAGCATTTGTAGATGGGGATTCCAGGTTAGAACAACAAAATACCATTGTCACTTAGTCAACACTGTTGAATTGCCTGTGCAGTGATCACTGGAGGATTGATCGGGCCAACTTCAGTTCAGTAGGGAAGCACCTGAGCCCTGTAATGGCATCAATGATCATAATAATGGTGCTGAATGTTTAAATATTGAAATGATACATAGATTTAAGAATATGTGTTTGCCTTCACAGAGCCATCATCCTGGCTGCGGCCCCCGGGGAGAAACTACCGTTCTACCCCGAGCCTCTCCACACCTTCACCCGAAGAGCCATGCAGTTGTCCGTCGCTGTAGACGACAAAAAGGTAGCGATACTACGTCTACTTCAGATCAAAAGTCACCATCACAGGGATTTATCTAGACTTGCTTTGAGGCCAATTTTAAGGCCCATGCCTGCAACAACTGATAGTTCCTATTTCATGTAAACATAGTTACAACATGACCCAAAATCATGAAAATGAAGAAGAGGTCTAATTTTAGATTGTTGTATTGAGTGCAGTGTTACAATGCAATGTTAAAATGCCTCTGCAAGTAATAACATATTATTTTTCCAAATTTGCCTGCCAAAGGCTATTAGTGGGTGAGTTGGGTTTACCAACGCTTTTAACAGTATTCCAGTTATATCAGCGTGTCAGCTTAATGTGGGAGGAAAGCCTGAAGTGATGCAGGTTTACCACTTCGGTGAGACCCACGGGCACGGGTATGGTGCTGACAAACCTAGAAGCATAACTGGGGTGAACTGGGATTCGAACACACAATCAAAGGGACACAACTCTGCACAGCGAATTGCATCGCTTTAGACGACTGAACCACCCGTGCTCCTCAAAGGCTCTTAGTTTGGCTTCTCAGATAAATCCCTGCATCAGCGCAAGTGCAGTGATGGTGAGCAAGCAATGATTTTTTACAGCATTTGTAGATGGGGATTCCAGGTTAGAACACGTCCCCAGCAGCCTATGCGTGTCATACAAGGGGACTAAGTGGATCGGGTAGTCTGATTCGGTGACGAGGTTGACTGTGTCTTACCCCAAACGACCTGTGATTTTCGAAGAGTCGCATTTTTTATTTATTTGCAGGCTGCTATCATAAAGTAGAAATTCTGCTATCATATAGTTGGAGTGTCTTGTTAAGCAAAAAACAGATGTGTAAATCGCCATTGTTTGGAACTCGTCAAATTAGCATGACACAACTCATGACCTTGATTTTATTGTGTGTTGCAGTTTAACTCCAACATCACCCGAGTAACATCAACACCATTCCGCACAATCACCGTGAAGGACACCATGTCCGACCTCCCAGAGATCCGCAACGGAGCCAAGGCCGAGGAGATCAGCTACAAAGGCGACCCACAAACACACTTCCAGAAAATGGTACTTGTGAATTAGTAACAGGGAATCGAAACCGGGTTTTCGGCATGACGAGCGAACACTTTAACCACTAGGCTACCCGACCGCCTCGGATAAGTGATGAGGAAGCACTATAAGAATACAAACATCATCCTTGTGATACTCTTGTAATGTGATCAGATGATAATGTTTAGGTCTTAGACATACCCAAGGATAACTTACTTATCTACTATTCCTACGTTTTTGTTTACCCCACTTCCCTGATGAAAAAGTCATCACAACAACGTGAAGCTGTTGTGTATATTGTTGACTGTAGTCACTCAACGTTGACACTAATATCTGTAAACTCTTCGCTGTAGTCATTCAACATTGCCTGTAATACCTGAACACTCTTTGCTGTGGTCATTCAACATTGCCTGTTATACCTGAACACTCATTGGTGTAGTAACTCAACATTGCATGTATTACCTGAACACTCATCGCTGTAGTCATTCAACATTGCCTGTTATACCTGAACACTCATCACTGTAGTCATTCAACATTGCCTGTTATACCTGAACACTCTTCGCTGTAGTCATTCAACATTGCCAGTATTACCTGAACACCCTTTACTGTAGTCACTCATCGTTGCCAGTATTACCTGAACACCCTTTACTGTAGTCATTCAACGTTGCCAGTATTACCCGAACACTCTTTGCTGTAGTCATTCAACGTTGCCAGTATTACCTGAATACCCTTTACTGTAGTCATTCAACGTTGCCAGTATTACCCAAACACTATTTGCTGAAGTCATTAAACGTTGCCAGTATTACCCGAACACCCTTTACTGTAGTCATTCAACGTTGCCAGTATTACCTGAACACCCTTTACTGTAGTCATTCAACGTTGCCAGTATTACCCGAACACACTTTGCTGTAGTCACTCATCACTGCCAGTAATACCTGAACACTCTTCACCGACCCCTATTAAGACCTGAACACTGTTTTGTGTTTTAGATCCGTGGCAAGCAGCACCAGCCAATTCTGCGAGACCATGTGTGTAAGGAAATGAGTGCACTAGTCCACGCCCGCATGCAGCACATACCCCTGGCCCCAGGGTCCGACTGGCGGGATCTGCCCAACCTGGAAGTCAGGCTGTCGGATGGAAACAAGACAAAGAAACTGTAAGCTGGATTCAAGAGATTCAGACTCAGATATTTGACAGTGGTCGATCGTCTGGCCATTTTCTGTCACGATGTCACAACACTTGAAATTGCATTACGATTACGGTCTCATTATAATCTACTCAGTAGGGGTGACTATTGGTCTGGAAGTCACTATTGCGATAACTATTGATATTGAAAAAAAACATTGTGATAACTATTGAAAGTGCAAGCAACTATTGCGATAAATATCAAAGTTTTCAGTGTATCATTTTAGATGGATTTTTGGAGTTTAATTAAACCTTGGAACTGAAGTTTCCTTTGAATGTGATAAGCATAACAACAAATAATAAGTAAAGTTTGAGATATGACTGATTTGTTTTTTCTTTACCCTAATAATGTAAGACAAAGAAATTCCACATTACCATGTGTAAATTACTAACTCTCATGATCAAAAGAAAAACAAATTTGAACAGCATTGCATGTATTTTAAATACTATCGATATTCGTAACTGAAATCGATACATTTGATCGGAAACTGATTTATCAATCGATTTATTGACTTTAAGTGCTTACCAATAGCAATATATCAATGTTTCGATTTATCATGACACCCCTACTATTCAGTCACTGTTTCCTAGATCACTGGTCCTGTGGAAACCTGGGTTAGAATACGTCCCTTTTTTCCCCCATGCTCGTAAGAGCCAACTCAAAAGTTGATCAGGCTGTGGGACTATTAAAATTGTGGTTAAAAACTACCTTTGCATGGATCATTGCTCATGATTTCAGTCACTGGGTTGCCTTGTGCATTCTTTTGTACAGGCTGATCTAGCTAGAATGTGCTGACTGGCATTAAACAACATTCACTCACTCGTCCTCATATGTTAGCTGCAAATTATCAGGTCCTAGTCTGGAGAACCAGTCGCCCCATCTTTCATGTCCTCAAGCTCACTACTTTAGAGGACATAAGGTTTGTAAATCCGGCTTGGGTCCATGCAGGTAGCAAACATACTGTAAGTCCCCATGGACCCTAGCATGGCGATTTACCTTCAGCTGCTGACGATCTATAGCCCTTTTTTATTATGTATTGTTACATACAGTGGTATCTTTTTATTTTTGTATGTTAGTTTTAAATATTAATCTGTGATAATCTAGTTGTTTAATGTACTACTTCTCGTCAAATATGGCGGAAATATTGCTGGTGTGGCATTAAATATTAACTCACTCATCCAGATCTGGCAGGACTGGGGGATTTGCAGGTATGCGGCCAACTCACTGTAACAGTCAATTAATTACAGGTGGCACAGGGTCCCCTGATTGTGGGTTCATTTGCATCATACCCATCTACTATGGGTCTTTCCCTCAACATCAAACTTGCTTGCGGCCCGTGAAGATCCGAAGTAGAATAGGTCTTCAGCAACCAATGCTTGCTGTAAAAGGCGACTATGCTTGTCGTAAAAGGCGACTAACGGGATCGGGTGGTCAGGCTCGCTGACTTGGTTGATGCATGTCATCGATCCCAATTGCGTAGATTGATGCTCATGATATCAGTCACAGAATATATGAAGTACAACACACACCAAAACGCATGCACTTATTTGCAGATTGTACGGCAACGATGACAGACCACTTGGCTTTCCTTCCACATCAAACATCACTAAATCGCTCGCTTGCTATAAGGGGATTTTACAATAAGATATGATCTTATTTGCAGATTGTACAGCCACATGACAGACAATGGGCTTTCCTTCCACATTAAACATCACTAATTCACTCGCTCGCTATAAGGGGATTTTACAATAAGATATGATCTTATTTGCAGATTGTACAGCCACATGACAGACAATGGGCTTTCCTTCCACATGAAACATCACTAAATCGCTCGCTTGCTATAAGGGGATTTTACAATAAGATATGATCTTATTTGCAGATTGTACAGCCACAATGATAAGCGCAACGGCAAGGGGCCAAAGGGAATGTTGAGGGGGGTGTGCACCTGCGCGGAAGGGAAGCAGGGGTGCGACACAATGGACAGGCAGTTCAACACTCTCATCCCCTGGTGCTTGCCCCACACTGGCAACCGACACAACAACTGGTCCGGACTGTACGGCCGCCTGGAGTGGGATGGATTCTTCAGCACAACAGTCACCAACCCAGAGCCTATGGGCAAACAGGCGAGTTCATGTTCATGTTCACACAATGACTGACTTAAGCTGTGTCCAGGGGTCATTGAGGTTTGGTGCTGTTGTATTGAATCTAGGGATCCCTAAATGTTCAACTTTTAACCTAAGGGCTGCGACAAGGGCCTGTAATCTTTCAGTTCAACACTATTGGCGTATGTTGAAGTAGATTACATAGGGATTGCTGAAGTAAGTCAGTCGTAAAGGCCATTATCTCAGATTATATCAAGGAAAGAAATTTACAGGGTAAATTGAATAGCCAAAATAATTGTGCTGGAGCAATTAATCCAATAATCAGTCAATAATCAGTCAAACAGACACAACCAATCACACACAACCATCATCTATGTAAGCATATCATTGCTTACATCCTCCTGTAACAAACAGACACATCCAATCACACACAACCATCATCTATGTAAGCATATCACTGCCAAGATCCTCCTGTAGGAAACAGACAACCAATCACACACAACACAACTCCTGTAACACTGGATCCTGTTTCACACTTTATGACATGGCTGATTGCGTGTCATCAGCCCAATGAAGATCAGGGTTAGAATTGGTCTTTATCATCCCATGCTTGTCATTAGAGGCGACATTCTGTGATTATCGATCTGATCATACATAATCAACAAAACAAAATCTTTAAGTCCTTGAAAATATCAATATGACAGTAATTGATTATTGAACTATGATCGTACTTAATCGACAGAACAAATGCTTTAGGAACTGAAAATATTGGCAACATATATACCTTTGTAATATTATTTCAATAAGCACTGCAATGGTTGTGTCTTTAGGAAACGGACGTTCATGTTATTGGATGCATACACCATTTAAGTAATCTGGGCCCTGCTATAGATCTGATAAATATTCATAAAACGCAATGTATGTCATGCCTGATGGTTTGATTTGGGGACATGTTACGTACGTATCAATGAAAGTTGTCATGCCCTGTAAAAAGACCACCAGCTATCCTGGCTTCGATTCTTGTTTAACAACATTTTTAAAACCAAATTAAAACATTTTCCATATGTTGGATGTTATGCGTTCCCTTCTGGCTGGCTGCTGTTTCTTGGTTGCTGACATTCCTGTTTCAATGGGGGGCACGGGGGGCCTAGTCGTCTAAGGCTCCGCCTTTTGCTGTGCAGAGTTGTGTCCCTTGGGCACGCCATAAACCTATGATTGTGGGTTCTAATCCCGGTTCGCCCTGATTATGTTTCTAGGTTTGTCAGCACCATAACCGTGCTCGTGGGTTTCACCGAAGTGGTAAACGTCTGAGACTCGCATCACTTCGGCTTTCCTCCCACATTAAGCTGACACGCCGTGATATAACTGTAATACAGTAATACTGTTAAAAGCGGCGTTAAACCCAACTCACTCACTCATTCCTGTTTCAATGATGACCTTTGTTACCCCAGGGCCGAGTGCTCCACCCTGAGCAGCATCGTGTGGTCAGCGTGCGGGAGTGTGCCAGGTCACAAGGCTTCCCCGACACATACAGATTCTTCGGCACAATCCTGGACAAGCATAGACAAGTAAGCACAGCGGAAAATATTTTACATGTTATAAAAATAATAGGCACTGGTGTTTCATTGTGTACCGTTCAACTTACTGTTGGTCCTGTGAAGATCAGGGTAGAATCGGTCTTCAGCAACCCATGCTTGCTGTAAAAGGCGACAATGCTTGTCGTAAGAGGTGACTAACGTGATCGGAGGGTCAGGCTGACCTCGTTAATGCATGTCATCATATCCCAATTGTAATACTCATGAAGTCAATCACTGGACTGTCAGGTCCAGACTCGATTATGTACAGACCACTGTCGTAAGCTGGAATATTGCTGAATGCAGCGTTAAACAACAAATAAAACCAAACAAAACACTCATTCGACTTCCTCCATGGTCTAGTGGATTGTGTCTGCCTGGTTGCATCATACAAAAAGACGTTAAAAGATGGCACTTATTGTTACCTTGCCTGATGCCTAGCAGTCAGTGTTATGTGTCTTGAGTGAAGTATCAATGTTAAACTCAGTGGGTCCAGACTAGTACGCACATGCACGCAGGTAAATAGTCTGGAAAGGGGCGTTAACCCAATATTACATTATGTGATATAACTTCACCTCCCTTACTCGCTCATTCATGTTTCAGGTTGGCAATGCAGTGCCGCCTCCCATGGCCAGGGAAATCGGTCGCGAAATCAAGAAATGTCTTGTATGGAAAACGCAGCAGGAGAAAAGCCAGAGTAAGGTGGAAGACATCGAGATGGAGGAGAAACCGGAAACAGCAGCAGAAGTTCCCAAAGTAGAATCCCCTATCAAAGCCGGGTCTTCGAGATGCTAGTCAGAAACAAGAAGTACATTTGACTGAACATATCCCACGGTGACGCATTGGTCAGTTTAATTTGGCACTGATTCCTGGTGCCGTCAGGGCACGTAGCTCTGTAGAAGTGGATGCCAACTCGCATGCTGATGACGAGAAAATCTTATTGGCCATGTAAAGTGCTCTGTGTGCTTGTGTAATTGAGTTGGTACACAATTCAAATTAATGATGTGACCAGGGCCCCGTTCCACAAAGCGATCTTAGTGCTACAATGATCGTTTCCTATGTTAAAGTATGGGACTTACAATCACCTCAGTGCTAAGATCACTTCGAGGAACGGGGCCCTGAACCTCGGGAGGACAATCAATCCTGGGCATTATGGGAAAGGAACAGTCAGTAACAAACATGACAAATAGGATGAACAGCAAAATTCTGTTTCAAATGACAGGGATTATCAATGTTCTCGAAGCTTTTTTGATGCGGAGTTGGTTCCCTCAGCTATTTGGTCCCAAGAATAAAGGGCTCTAATCACAGAATCACCCTCGTGATCATTGGTCTGATAAACGTCTGACCTGTATTTAGGGCTGACACTCTAGACATCAAATACTGTCCTTAAACACAACTTGTGATCTGATATGGTATTTAAAAATAATTTGTGATAATGAAGGCTTTGAAAGTAATTGAGTTTAATTGTGCAGAATGTCTTTTCTCTTTTACAAGGAACATTGCATTAGCTTATCGAGACTGAGACATTCTATTCATCACGTTGTCCTCACAAGTGAGGTGTGTGCAAAAATTTGTTTTTATCGAACTTGACTACAACTTTTAAGTGTTGACTGTGTATCATAGTGAAAAAGGTTTGACAGCTACAGCATTATTCACTCAGCATGCTCAGTTGTTAACCTACAATGTTGGATCTACCTCTTGTGTTAAACCATTAATGCATCTGTATGTACAGCTCATCTTATGTCATTTTCATGTCTTTGTTTATATACATTAGCAGTCTCTGAGGGGTGACACATTGATCTCATTTGCTGCAAGTTGTAGTCCAGAGTTGCCTCCCTTAGCTGTGTCAGGATATGCTAGTTCAGAACCCATTTTTGTCATGATTGTGATAATCAGTCTGTCAGCTTATACTTTTCTGGGTTTCACATAAATGGTTAAAAGTCTACGACTTACATCACTTTAGACTTCTTCCTAAATATCTTAATCCTTCAGCTGAATTCAGTTGGTATCAGTATTCAAAAAGAATCTCTTTTATATTGAAGCAAGGTGAATTCCAGGGACCACATGGTATTGGCACTACAACTGCATGTATCTGAAACGTGTGATGTACTTATGATACTGACAGAGGTTAGCATATGCAGAGAAATGTGCCCTGGAAAAATGCAGTTGGGTTGATGACACAAATTTAGTTTGCTTCATTATTTAGTTGCTGCTAATTGCAACTGATATGCATGACAGCAGCTTGCACCATTTGGATAATAATGGAATGAAACTAGCTACGACAGTGATTAAAGGCACTCTAACGGACAGCATGGAATCCTTCAGAGACTGGATTTTTACTCATCAAAAAATTAAAGATCTTTTTAGTATGTTTAAATCAATGAAAAAAAGTTATTTCAAAGACATAAGTAAAAAAAGGAAAAATATTTCAGATATTTAACTTTTAGCTATTTTATTGTAAATAGAACCCCTGCACCATGATTTTTAAGTTTAGTGGCATAAACACTCATGGTCTTGTGTACTGTATAAAAACATCAAGACTTGTCTAAAGAACAATTGTAAATAAACTCAAATGTATTTGATGTTCATAGTGCTCTGTTCTTCAGATTCTTCGTTTTCAAATGATTTTATTTCTAGTGCATTTAAAATTCATTTCTGTCAAATTCTATACATATGTATATTTAAAGCATCTTGTTCATTTACCATGTTTAATTTTAGTACAAAAGTGATATATATATTTTTACAGTGTTTGAAATGCATTGGTTTCATACGTCAGCATGACAGTACCGATATGCAGAACAAAAATACGTTTTCTAAATTTGCTGAAGACAAATATTGTTTGGTATCATTGGAAAGATTCGAATGTCTTGACATGAAATTATACTTGTACATTCTTATCTAACTTGTTCTGTAATAAACTACATACTCTTATTTCATGGACTGTTGATTTTCTTCCTACAGGTGTCAAACCAGCGTTAGAAATTGGCACTAGTCCTATTGTCCATGCCAAACTGCCCAATAGTTAAGGTATCATAAGGACTAGTAGAAATTTGCCCTTTTAAGGTTTTTGTTATATATTATTATAAGGACTAGTGGTCTGAAACCGTTAGTTTCTAACGCTGCAAAAGTCTTGAACTCAAAGACAGAAGAGTCACTTCTTTGAACTGGTTAAAAGTAAACTTGTGTTGCCCAAATTGTTTTATTGCTAAATTTAAGTGTGAAAAATTGCATAGCATACCACTGTTTTGCCACCCTATCACTAAATATGTTTCTCTATAGCAGCAGATATGCCTTGATATATAATACAGACACCTGCCAGAACCTCAGCAGAATCTTTTCAGATTTGAGATTTCAAATATGCTGAATCGTTTCTGTGAATATATATTTCAAATCAATCACTCATTTCCGTGGGGTAGCCTATTGGATATAGTATTTGACCTGTCGATTCCCCACCTGGGTACAATGTGTGAAACATTTGTGGTTTTCCCGGTATTGATATTGCTGGAGTAGTGTAAAAAGTGGCATAAAACAATACTCACTCATTTCCTTGAATGGTGGAAAGACCCTGCACAAAGTTCTACAGGGTACAGCAGGCGTGAAGAAAACATCAGTTTCATTGAGTGTGTCGTATCTCCATTCTATAACTATAAACACCCTGGACCTAGTCGCCACAATAAATCGTGACTGGAAACAAAGCTATGGTGTTTTTGGGTCCAGGATATTTAGCTTAAAGGGGAAGTGTACACGCAAAAATCACTTTCTTTCTTTTTCTAAACAAAACGCAATTTTAGAATTAGTTAGTATCTGTGTTTGAAAATATACACTCATTTTTTTTCACAGTGAAAGTAGGAAGCTCACAATAGTGTGAAAGTGATATGCCGTTATGAGGCCTTCGTTTTACGAGCGAAATAGGCCTGAGTTATCCCCCTTAGATTATGACGTAATTGGTGCCAATTCAACTGGGTCCCTGTCTAATCTCAACGCAAAAGATATCAAGGACCAGTTTGCGGTAAAACAACATGGTCTACGACACACTCGGGCGCAGGGTGACTCAGCATAACACAATTCTGGCTAGCATCTGAGATGCTAGAATCACAAAACTGTACCTACACCACGTGAAGCGGCTCTAACAAAGCAGGATGACGTCATAATGTTTATCAATTGGCACCAATGACGTCATATTGCAAGGGGCATAGGCCATGGTGTTTTTGTTATGGAAATAGAACACTTGGTAAATGTGAAAAATATAAATCGTTTTAGTGCAAAAAATATGTTAATTAAATATGATGTTTTTATATTTTTGTCTATGACACTTCTATGTTAACACTTTTAATGTGGAAAAAGTACAAGAAAAAATGGTTCATTTCCGTGTGAACTTGCCCTTTAACAGATCGGAGATACAATACCCTGGGTGACTGGTGACAGGAATCCTACTCCAGGTGACATCCTCACCCAGTCTGTTTACTCGGTTCACTTTTGGTTAAGTTTGTTTGTTTGTTTGTTTGTTGTGGAACGCCACACTCAGCAATATTCCAGCTCTTTGACTGCGGTCTGTAAATAATCGAGTCTGGACCAGACAATCCAGTGATTGACATCATGAGCATCGACCCAAGCAATTGGAGCCTGACCACCCGATCCTGTTAGTTGCCTTTTACGACAAGCATAGGTGGCTCTTCCGACATGGGTTGGAAAACCTATTCTGCCCCGGATCTTCACGGGTCTGACAATCTGGGATATACAGTGATACTTCAGTACTGTAACTGTGTCCCTTTAGGCGTGCCAAATCCCAGCTTTTCAGCACCGTACCCGTGCTCATTGGTTTCACGTAAGTTTTCTTTGTTTAACGCCGCACTATTCCAGCTATTTTACGGTGGTCTGTAAATAATCAAGTCTGGACCAGACAATCCAGTGATTGAGATCATGAGCATCGATCCACGAAATTAGCATACGGTGACATGCATCAACCAAGTCAGCGAGCCTGACTACCCGATCCCAGCGGTCGCCTCTTACGACAAGCATAGTCGCCTTTTACAACAAGCATGGGTTCCTGAAGACCTGTTCCAACCTGGATCTTCATGGGTGTTCCACGCAAGCCACTAATGGCTTCCACATCAAGCTGACACGCTGGGATGTAACTGAAATCAGGTCAGCGTGGGAGCTACCACGGTCGTCACGTCACAAGTAGCCAGGTCCTGGATATGCATGAAGTTACTATCTTACAGTTAAGAAACGCAACTCAAGCTTTCTAAGACTTTAAAAATGATTCTGTTGAAGGTACAGCAACATTGATTTGGAAATACAGGATTGCTTTAAGTAGCAGGAACTTGGCCACTGTCGCCATTATTGTCCGACTTGTACAAGCAATCACACACACACTTGCAAATAATCCCGCTTTCACCTCCCCTATCCAGTGTAATCCTTTGGCAAAGACCCAGGATATCTACAGGGGATGATTCCATGCCATATACATTAAGTTTTGAACGCCATTCAACTATTTATTTCCGTCACTTGTTCAATAAGTGGTTTAACATCATAGAATGTTTTATCAGAATCATTGCTTCATGGAGCAGTTAAGTGTTAGTGCAAGCAATACCAGAAATGATTTGAATTGTCCATGTACAAACTGAAAACAGGACAAGTTCCAACCTTGGATAGATAGGATCCGTTGGTGTTCCAAATGTCAAGAAGCTAATTGGTCTACATCATGACATAGACATGTTACAAATAAAAAAATCAACAACTGACCAATTAACATTTTAACAGCTTCAGATGAATGACGAGGCTGTTTCTAAAATAGTCCATCACATTTACAGTTGTGTTTGTTTCTAATTCACAGTTATGTGATCGTCACGATATGGCTAAAATATTGCCGATGTGACGTAAGGCATTAACTCACTCACTCACAGTTATGTGAAGCATATAATAATAACAAAAATGAGTCCATTTGTATGGCGCCAAACTCCATACCAGCTCGTGTGCTCATGGCGCTAAACTCAATTTTCATTCTCAGCTCCCTGGGGAGTTTTCAACCAATTGTGCCTTTGAGGCGCTAGAAGGTTAACAGTGGTTTCTGACTGAAGAATATTTTGAACATATATACAAAACATGAAGTTCATCCTCTTATTGCCTCCCTTTACAGTGGGTATATAGATATAGACTCAAGTAAAATAAGAAAATATAGATTCTAAGTAACAGTTATGTGAAGCATTACAACATGACAACAACATTTTTTACAGCAGAAGGAAACAGAGGTTAACAGCGACATTACCATCTCATCCTACCGGGTATCCACTCACTGCTGGATGAACAGAGGCACATGTCGAACAAAGTCACTTGCCTAAGGAGACACCACATGTGGTACATGTGCTTCAGTGTGGGGCAGGACCAAAGCCCTAGAAACTCTCAGGAGTCAAGCTGCTGGACGTGGTCACTCATCCAACTACTCTCCGAGGTCGACGTTGCTTAACTTCACCTGATTTGTGATCTGTGCACAGGGCCATGTGCTACCACATATCAACTTGAAAATAATATTTTTACAGCAGAAGGAAACAGAGGCTAACCAATCATAACGGACAAAACCACAGAACCATGTAAATATATGAACATAACTGCTGTACAGTACAGACAAATCATAACAGACAAAACCGCAGAACCATGTAAATATATGAACATTTAACTGCTGTACAGTACAGACAAATCGTAACGGACAAAACCGCAGAACCATGTAAATATATGAACATTTAACTGCTGTAGAGTACAGACAAACAGGCTCACAAATAATACTGACACGGAACTATATAAACTATGTCATGTATAAATGTAAAGGTTCTAATAGATATTTCAAACTGCATGAAAACTTCAGTCCACACATAAAGGAAATCAGATAGAAAAACTGTTATTACAAGTATCAGTACTTCACATAGTGCCTAATGTTAACATTTAACTTCATGGATGGTCAAACGTATTTGAGAAACAAAATCACAATACAATTGTAACGCCTGAAGTGTCCAGAAAATGTATTTCCCAAACAGTGATAGTCACATGAACACTACTATCTTAAATGAGGCGTAGGCAACTGCGACCACCAGTTCAGGCCTTGTCTGATGTGTATACCAAGTTTGATAAGGATATATACAACGATACATGTAATGCTGTGGAAAAGCAACCTATATTCAGTATTTGACTGTACTATAGAAATACAATATACAAAAATATATTTTTAACATTAGAGATGACGCAATACATGTTTGTGACTGTCACCTGATGGAGAGACTAAGTATTCGAGTCTGGACCAGGCAATCCAGTGATTGAGATCATGAGCACCAATTTGCGCAATTGGGATACGATGACATGCATCAACCAAGTCAGCGAGTCTGACTACCCGCTGGGATGTAACTGAAATCAGGTTAAAGTGGGAGCTACCATGGTCGTCACTTCACGGGTAGCCAGGTCCTGGATATGCATTAAGTTACTATCGTACAGTAAAGAAAAGCAACTCAAGCGTTCTAAGACTTTAAAAATGATTCTGTTGAAGGTACAGCAACATTGATTTGGAAATACAGGATTGCTTTAAGTAGCAGGAACTTGGCCACTGTCGCCATTATTGTCCGTCTGGTACAAGCAATCACACACAATTTGCAAATAATCCTGCTTTCACCTCCCCTATCCGGTGTAATCCTTTGGCAAAGACCCAGGATATCTACAGGGGATGATTCCATGCCATATACATTAAGTTTTGAACGCCATTCAACTATTTATTTCCGTCACTTGTTCAATAAGTGGTTTAACATCATAGAATGTTTTATCAGAATCATTGCTTCAGGGAGCACTTAAGTGTTAGTGCAAGCAATACCAGAAATGTTTTGTAATGTCCATGTATGAACTGAAAACAGGACAAGTTCCAACCTTGGATAGATAGGATCCGTTGGTGTTCCAAATGTCAAGAAGCTGATTGGCCTACATCATGACACAGACATGTTACAAATATAAAATCAACAACTGACCAATCAACATTTTTAACAGCTTCAGATGAATGTCGAGGCTGTTTCTAAAATAGTCCATCACATTATCGGTGTTTTTGCTCCTAAGTAACAGTTATGTGAAGCATATCAATATGTAAATAATATTTTTTACAGCAGAAAGAAACAGAGGCTCAGAAATCGTAACGGACAAAACCACAGAACCATGTAAATATATGAACATTTAACTGCTGTACAGTACAGACAAATCATAACGGACAAAACCACAGAACCATGTAAATATATGAACATTTAACTGCTGTACAGTACAGACAAATCATAACGGACAAAACCACAGAACCATGTAAATATATGAACATTTAACTGCTGTACAGTACAGACAAATCATAACAGACAAAACCACAGAACCATGTAAATATATGAACATTTAACTGCTGTACAGTACAGACAAATCATAACGGACAAAACCACAGAACCATGTAAATATATGAACATTTAACAGTTGTACAGTACAGACAAATCATAACGGACAAAACCACAGAACCATGTAAATATATGAACATTTAACTGCTGTACAGTACAGACAAATCATAACGGACAAAACCACAGAACCATGTAAATATATGAACATTTAACTGCTGTACAGTACAGACAAGTCATAACGGACAAAACCACAGAACCATGTAAATATATGAACATTTAACTGCTGTACAGTACAGACAAATCATAAAGGACAAAACCACAGAACCATGTAAACATATGAACATTTAACTGCTGTACAGTACAGACAAACAAGCTCACAAATAATATGGACACAAAACTATATAAACTATGATATGTATAAATGTAAAGGTTCTAATAAATATTTCAAACTGCAAACTTCATAGAATTGCTGCAGGGTGTTGTTAAGATTTCAATTCAAGCAATACCAGAAATGTTTTGTAATGTCCATGTACGAACTGAAAACAGGACTAGTTCCCACCTGGGATAGATAGGATCCGTTGGTGTTCCAAATGTCCAAAAGCTAATTGGTTTATATAGACATGTTACAAATAAATAATCAACGACTGACCAATCAACATTTTTAACAGCTTCATTTGTTCAGATAAATGATGAGGCTGTTTCTAAAAAAGTCAATCACATTTACAGTTGTGTTTGTTTCTAATTCACAGTTATGCGAAGCATATAATAATAACAAAAATGAGTCCATTTGTATGGCGCCAAACTCCATACCCACTCGTGTGCTCATGGCGCTCAACTCAATTTTCATTCTCAGCTCCCTGGGGAGTTTTCAACCAATGGTGCCTTTGAGGCGCTAGAAGGTTAACAGTGGTTTCTGACTGAAGAATATTTTGAACATATATACAAAACATGAAGTTCATCCTCTTATTGCCTCCCTTTACAGTGGGTACATAGATATAGACTCAAGTAAAATAAGAAAATATAGATTCTAAGTAACAGTTATGTGAAGCATTACAACATGACAACAACATTTTTTACAGCAGAAGGAAACAGAGGTTAACAGCGACATTACCATCTCATCCTACCGGGTACCCACTCACTGCTGGATGAACAGAGGCACATGTCGAACAAAGTCACTTGCCTAAGGAGACACCACATGTGGTACATGTGCTTCAGTGTGGGGCAGTACCGAAGCCCTAGAAACTCTCAGGAGTCAAGCTGCTGGACGTGGTCACCCATCCAACTACTCTCCGAGGCCGACGTTGCTTAACTTCACCTGATTTGTGATCTGTGCGCTGTGCACAGGACCACATGCCACCACATATCAACATGAAAATAATATTTTTACAGCAGAAGGAAACAGAGGTTAACAAATCATAACAGACAAAACAGCAGAACCATGTAAAATATGAACCTTTAACTGCTGTACAGTACAGACAAATCATAATGGACAAAACCACAGAACCATGTAAATATATGAACATTTAACTGCTGTACAGTACAGACAAATCATAACGGACAAAACCGCAGAACCATGTAAATATATGAACATTTAACTGCCGTACAGTACAGACAAACAGGCTCACAAATAATATGGACACGGAACTATATAAACTATGTCATGTATAAATGTAAAGGTTCTAATAAATATTTCAAACTGCATGAAAACTTCAGTCCACACAAAAAGGAAAACAAATAGAAAAACTGTTATTACAAGTATCAGTACTTCACGTAGTGCCTAATGTTAACATTTAACTTCATGGACGGTCAAACGTATTTGAGAAACAAAATCACAATACAATTGTAACGCCTGAAGTGTCCAGAAAATGTATTTCCCAAACAGAAAGTCACATAAACACTACTATCTTAAATGAGGCGTAGGCAACTGCGACCACCAGTTCACCCCTTGTCTGATGTGTATACCAAGTTTGATAAGGATATATACAACGATACATGTAATGCTGTGGAAAAGTAACCTACATTCAGTATTTGACTGTACTATAGAAATACAATATACAAAAATATATTTTTAACATTAAAGATGACGCAATACATGTTTGTGACAGTCACCTGATGGAGAGACTAAGTAATCGAGTCTGGACCAGGCAATCCAGTGATTGAGATCATGAGCATCAATTCGCGCAATTGGGATACGATGACATGCATCAACCAAGTCAGCGAGTCTGACCACCCGCTGGGATGTAACTGAAATCAGGTTAAAGTGGGAGCTACCATGGTCCTCACGTCACGAGTAGCCAGGTCCTGGATATGCATTAAGTTACTATCTTACAGTAAAGAAATGCAACACAAGCTTTCTAAGACTTTAAAAATGATTCTGCAAATAATCCCGCTTCCACCTCCCCTATCCGGTGTAATCCTTTGGCAAAGACCCAGGATATCTACAGGGGATGATTCCATGCCATAAACATACAGTTTTGAATGCCAACTATTTATTTCCGTCACTTGTTCACTCAGTGGTTAAACATAGAATTGCTGCAGGGTGTTGTTAAGATTTCAATTCAAGCAATACCAGAAATATTTTATAATGTCCATGTACAAACTGAAAACAGGACTAGTTCCCACCTGGGATAGATAGGATCCGTTGGTGTTCCAAATGTCCAAAAGCTAATTGGTCTAATAGACATGTTACAAATATAAAATCAACAACTGACCATTCAACATTTTTAACAGCTTCATTTTTTCAGATAAATGATGAGGCTGTTTCTAAAATAGTCCATCACATTTACAGTTGTGTTTGTTTCTAATTCACAGTTATGTGAAGCATATAATAATAATAATGAGTCCATTTGTATGGCGCCAAACTCCATACCAGCTCTTGTGCATTATTACCCCGGTCAATGGATCAGTGAGCACTCAATTTTCATTCTCAGCTCCCCGGGGAGTTTTCAACCCAAGGTGCCTTTGAGGCGCTTTGAGCCACATTACCATCTCATCCTACCGGGTACCCACTCACTGCTGGATGAACAGAGGCACATGTCGAACAAAGTCACTTGCCTAAGGAGACACCACATGTGGTACATGTGCTTCAGTGTGGGGCAGGACCAAAGCCCAAGAAACTCTCAGGTGTCAAGCTGCTGGACGTGGTCACCCATCCAACTACTCTCCGAGGCTGACGTTGCTTAACTTCACCTGATTTGTGATCTGTGCACAGGGCAATGTGCCACCACATATCAACATGAAAAAAATATTTTTACAGCAGAAGGAAACAGAGGCTAACAAATCATAACGGACAAAACAGCAGAACCATGTAAATATATGAACATTTAACTGCTGTACAGTACAGACCAACAGGCTCACGAATAATATTGACACAGAACTATATAAACTATGTCATGTATAAATGTAAAGGTTCTAATAAATATTTCAAACTGCATGAAAACTTCAGTCCACACAAAAAGGAAAACAAATAGAAAAACTGTTATTACAAGTATCAGTACTTCACGTAGTGCCTAATGTTAACATTTAACTTCATGGACGGTCAAACGTATTTGAGAAACAAAATCACAATACAATTGTAACGCCTGAAGTGTCCAGAAAATGTATTTCCCAAACAG